>NC_050478.2:86335120-87066130 GCF_012460135.2 Molothrus ater | reverse complement strand
AGCATGATCTCTTGAAAGAATTTCTGTGGATTGAGGGGAATTTTGAAAGCTCTTGTGTGCATTTGTTGCATGGGTTTTACCTCCCTCTGCTTCCTACTTGCTAAATCATAACAAATAGAGGATTTTGTTTCATATTCTTCACTGACTCGGTCATATTTTCAAGAGCTATTTATTTTCAATATAAACAAATGCAACAACCTGCCTTGCCTTTTCATATCTACAATTCCCCCTCCTCTCTATGTTTGCAAAACACTGCAGCAGCCTAACAAAATACCGTGTGTGGTGTTTCCTGCTGTGACCCAAAATTCCCACTCGTGCTGTAGCCTAGCCATGCAGGTTTGCTTCTTTTGGCTATGAGCAGTGAATGCTTTATGGCACTTAACTATTATATTCCATAGACACACATTATCCTATCCACGTTCTCTGCCAAGGCAGTTTCCTCTTGCAAAACTTCCTTTGTCATTTTCCCACATCTTTCCCATAAGTTTTTTTTGTTTCCTCTTATCCAGCACAATTATCTGGTGTTTTGAAATGCAAAAACAGCCCATTCCTTGTAAACATTTCTTTCTTTTTTCTTCTGGTGCACCTCTGTTGGATTTGATATTTGTAAGTTCTCCTTTCACACATTTTATTTGTCATACTTAATTTCTGACAAACCTGTAGTTCTTGTGTCTTCCAGAGTCATGAGCTATTTGTGCTATTATTGTATTGCAGCCTTGTTCAATACTATTTTCATTTCTGTCTTTGCCCATTTGATCTTTAGTAAGAAACAGTGGTTTGCAAGCATTACAGTAATGATTGTGCTTAAATGCACAGTATTCTCTGACTTGGAAATGGCTGGATTTCCAGGCATGCTCTTTTTTCAGGATGTATGTCTCAGCATTCTGGTAAAAGTCCTTAGAGTACAATGTGTCATATAAATGGCATCCTGCTTTTCCATCCCATGCCAATATTTGTTGTTCATTATAAAAAAAAAAAGAAGAAAAACCAAAATAACAACACAACGACACAAAAAAAAAAAAAACTCCAAAGAAAATCAAAACCAGCTGTCAGTGCTTGCTTAATGCAAGTTAGCAATAGTCAAACCTCATACAGAGCAACAACTTGCAATTTCTGCTATAGGTAGGATATGAAGTTTTCTGCAGGCATGCTCTCCTTTGAATTGAGTTAGGCAGTCAAATGGTAACTGGTGACAAAATAAACTAATTTTTCCTATTATGGTGAGTTGCAGAGGTCTAAGACATGTTCAGTCCTCTCTCTGCATGGGGACGGGTGTGGGAGGACTGGCCCTAGACAGGAGAGCTGGAAGTTGCCTGTGTGGAGTAGGGCATAATTTCTTGAGGTAGTCAGACATCAGGTTTCACTTGTGTTTCTCCAGTCCTCAATTTTTTTTTTTTATATATATAGCTCTTTAAGTTACAAAAACAAACCCCATGTTTCAAACTTCTTATGTGTTACAAAGCTGCTGGAGTAGAGAGAATACCAAGCATGTGTAATAAGGGGAAAGGGGGAAGAAGAGTGTGAGAGGTATAATCACAAATTTGCATTTGGAATAATATTTTTATTAATATATAAAATATATAAAATATTCTGAAATATCTATAATAAGCATGCAGATTTAAAAGTCAAACCAACTCATTTGGTTTGACTGAAATATTTTGTGAAACATGAGGTTGAGTACAAACTCAAGTGGTGGGAAAGTTAATTTCATACCAATTTCATACCAGGAATCTGAATTGATTGCAGAGCAATGGTGTTACAGTCTGTAGATGCAAGTAAAAAAAATTCTATGGACGTTGCACAGGTCAGAACTGTTTTACTCATGAATTCTGAGCAGAAAACCAATCAGATTGTAACACAAAAGCCCTCCACAGCTTCAGTGAGGCAGTAAAACCAGAGATCAATGACAGGAATGCCTGAGTCCTGGCTATCTTACATCCTGTGTCATTTGCACTGGTGCTAAATCAGAATGAAAATGTGTCAGTTTGGATTATTCTGTCCATTTCTCCAAGCTGCAGCAAGTAACACCTTGGTCGTCTTATGCACCAGCAGTTTCTACACCAGACTTTCAGATTCATTGCACCTTGCCTGTGAATTGTGCCTAATCTTAGAAATGGGATCCTGGATTCTGGATCCCTGTTTCCAGAGTGGTGAGGTGCCCAAGCAAATAAAAATTAGAGCTCCCTGTTCATCAGTTTTGTCCCATTCAGTTACAGAGGCCAAGAGCAGGCAGAGTGAAGTGGGTTTCTTTTGGTGGGGGCTGCAAAGCCCAACCAGACATGCAAGGAAATCCAAGCCCTGCACTGGCAAAATCCTTGCTGGTTTTGCTGGCAGGAGAGCCAGAGGAGAGGCATGTCAGCCATGCCAGCAGCATTGTGCTGCAGGGCCTCAGCAAGATATGGGGTCTCTGAGAAATTTGCAGAACTGAAAGTCAGCACATCCTCTGCCCTGTACTGTGGTGTTTATGTGTGGTGGGCATGACAGTGTCTATACATAGAGGCTGATATACTGAGTATGCTTGCCAGATAGCTAAAGATTTTGTGCTTCAAGGTTTTAAGGGTTTCATTCCAAATTACCATCCATGTACCTCAGGTCACAATTTGCATTTATTGACAGACTCCTCTTGGGAGAGCTGAGTAGAAACTGGAGGTGTCCTGTGAGGAGAAAAGAGTAGTTTCTCCTCACCAGACCTCAGGTCATGGGCAAGGCACAGGAGAAGATGCAGGCAGGCACAGCCTGATCAGCCCTGCCTGCTCCTGAGTGACCAGACAACCAGCCTCCAGCTCCCTCCACTTCTTCCTTTCATCACCCTGCGCTTCCATGGAAAAATAATTTCATACAAATTTTAGAGGAACATCCAGTTAATCAAAACACAGCAGGCTGCCAGCGCAGCCTGAGCAGTACGGTGCTATCGCACACCATGGCACTTTCAATTCTGCTGCTTCATTCACTTGACAGAGATATTAACAAAAAGAGGAAACAGGCTATTACCGTGACAAAGGCTTTGACAGCACAGGGAAAATGGCATGTTAACTCAGCATCAGGCAGGCTGAAGCTGGCTGGTAATAACCATGCTCCACTCACGCACTCAAATCCTTTCTCCCTGCTGTGTGGGTGGGTTTGTCTGTTGTGGAGCGGGACACATATTTCCATGCACTTTTACCCACATTTCACCCACCTGAGTAATCAGACATTGTCGCCAAGATCCCCACTTTCAATAGAATGGGATATTAAAAGATCATCTTAGCCTCTTCTCTTTCAGATCTCAAACCCTCTAAGCTACATCCACTGATATCTGGAGGAAGCAAGTCAGAAGTTACACGCTATTTAATGGATGGGAGGGCTCCTCTTTTACGGGGCAGACATCTTCCGCTGAACGTGTAGAAGCACTGTCATCTGATTTTATTGCAAGCAGATGTTGGAGTGTGCTTGACTTGGAAAAACCCATGAGGCTCAGAATTAGCTACACTTATTGAGATCATTTGGTAAACTAGGTGTATTTTAGTTGCTTCAAGATCCAATTTAAGGTTGCAACAAACAAGGATCAGTTTTTTCTGGGTTTCTAAGAAAGCTCTGGCCATTACTCCATTAATTTCTCCCTGTTTGGACCCATTAATGATCAATGTTGGGGAGGCTGCTTTCTTTAGGTTAGGATTAGGTTTAGGGTGCTTTCTCTCTGCCAGTCCCTTGCCATGGGTCACTGTAGCAGTAGCAAACCTTGGGTAGCCCTGACATAGCAATCTTCTGTCAAAACCCTGTCATTAAATTGGTCAAAAGATGATCAGTTACAGTTTTGGATGGCGCTCTGGCCATTTCTGGGCTATGACTTCAATTGCTGTTGCTGTTCTCTGGAATCTGATATTCAAAATAATTTTCCTGACCTCCTCCCTCAGAGTTTATTTAGGTCCTGAATTCCTTAAGCCAGGAACTGCCCCTCTGCCCACAGAAATAAGTGGGCTCCTTGTGTTCTTGATCAGTGTGAATAGTAACACAGAGACCAGCTTTGCATAAAGGTATAGCCTCTTCTTTTACATCCAGTAATATAAAAGGGAAAGATAGACAAGCCTTGGGATTTTTATCAAGTCTGATAAAGCAACAGTAAAAAAAACCCCGAAGATTTACAAGGTCATGATCATTGGAGGGTGTCCAGCTACCCAATCTTTTTAAGTGATTTTCCTGGAAACTAGAATAAATGTAAGCAACTGGTAAGTCTCTTCTTTTTCTTTTCCTTAGTAATTGAAGTTGGTTTAATTAAGTCAATCCAAGACCAAGCTGCTGCCAGACTCCTCTTCCTCTGCCCCTTATTCCTGCTTCTTCCACTGGGCAGACACTGATGCAGGGATAGACATCTTGAGATCTGGTTAAAGGAGCTGATCTGTCTCAAAACATATCCCTGGCCCCCAGCTGCTTGTTCCTGACCCCAGAGTAGCCCTACACTCAGGCTAGCTGAAGTACTTCTGTGTCCATCTAGTGGAACATGTTGGGAAACTGATCCAGCTGAAGAGTAGACAGGGGAACATAATGTGTTTTTCTCCCAGGTGAACCAGATTCCTAATTTGATATGCTGAGCTGCTTAGAAAGTACAGTTAGAGGCAGAGCACAGGGTGGGGCAAGAATGAGATCATTAGAGAAGAGAAGAGAACAAAGTGGACCTGAAGCTGTGTCCTTGGACCTACAGGCAGATCTAGGCTGCAGGGGAAAGTAGGGCATTGTGACAGCTCTGGCTCATTCCAGGATGAGAAGGAACCCTCCGGAAGCAGCTCTGTGAGCAGACACAGATCTCTTTGAGAGAGCCAATAATAAATAGTTACATGCTCAGACACCAGGTCTTCAGAGCAGCTCTGGATGCAAACAGGGACGTGGTGATGTCAATTAAGAGCTCTAAATAACCTCTCCTTTTCTCCCTGTCACAACCTGGGAATTGCAGCGGTGGGACTGGGGAATTGCATGTATTAGAACTACTGCAAGGGGGGAGGCCATGCTGTGGCTCCCAGCTGTGTTCAGACAGTGGCTTTTCTGCTGTCCCCAGGATGTGATGGGCAGCTGCTGTTTCTTGCTCGAGCACACAGCTGTTGGTTTCAGTGTTTTCTTATGCTGCAAAACAGACGGGAAAGAGGGAGAAGGTGATCAGATAAAGGTTTAGAAAACATTTGGAGAGTATAGGAACAATCCTTACTAGAGATGGGAGCAAATGATTTGACTGAAAGAGGAGTTTGTATCTGGCATTAAGGTCTGATGTGGTTCCACAACCTCCCCTCTGCCCCCAGGGCTCTGTGGGGCAGCACTGGGCAGCAGTGTGGGTCTCCTCACAGTCTTGATTCCCCAAGGACATTCCAAGGTTTCCATTGGCCCTAGCAAGGAACTTGGGCTTGCAGCATTTTTGAAAAAGGAACCAAATGGTTGAAAAAAAAGGTCTTGTCTTCTTTTGATAGCTGTGCTGGTGTTGTCCTTTTAATATCGGCCTACTCCACCCCAGTACAACATCCGACCTAACAATCAGGAAGCTCCAGCTCCATGTTTTGTAAAAAACCAAACCCACCAACCAAACAAAACTTTTGAAGTTTTTTTTGAATGTCACTCCTAAGAAAAAGAAGTTTGCCTCAGAGGTAGATAATGTTAATGACTGTAAAATGACAAGAATAAAGATGTAGGAGTCCCTAAGATGTATTTTAATGTGAATGTTTACCTGCAAAGTGAGTCAGGGTATTTTGCCAGACTGGTAAATTCAAGAGAAAACTAATAGCATTTTCATTTTATCTAGTGTTTACCACAAAAATAAAAAATAGCACAGGCAATATTGACTGTTCAGAAATATAGATGCAGCCATCAATATAGGAAGAAAGATTGGTAGGACACTTCTCCTCTCTTGAAAGTAAACTTTAAGTGGCTGCAAAATTTGTAATGATGTTGACACTTAGATGGTCACAGTGAAGCTTCAGCACAAATGTCTTCTGGAGATGAATGAAGCTGCTTATGATTCAGAAATACTATTTCAGCATATGATAGGTGCTGTTTTCAGACACCACATCAATTACACCTTTTTTCATGATAAAGATTTTCCTCACAAGCAAAGCAGAAAGGTTATACAAACCATCAACCAAAAAAAGTCTTTATATTCTGAAAAAGAAATAATAGTGTCAAATGAAGGGAAAAAAAACAGTTACTGAGGAATTTTATTTTACTCTGGATGAAAGTTTTGGTTAGCAATAATAATTTCTCTGCTAGAAAATATATTCTTTCTGCTTTACTGCTGACATAGCCTCCCTTCTTTTACTTCCCTGACCTTCAATTTCAGACTTTGTATAGTTTTGCTTTCTTCTGCTCCAGGTTGTTGCAGAAATTGTGTGTCTACTTATTTCTGGTTAGTAATCTTGTGCCATCTGGAGCATGTTTCAGTTTTTGTTTTACGTCAGTCATTATCTGTTTCTTTATAAAAAAGACAGTTTTCAAATTATTCATACAAAACATAAACTCTGAATGAGTCACAAGGAGGGCCAAGATGATGATAATGGGGGGGAACTCCTGTCCTATGCAGACAGGTTGAGAGAGCTGGGGTTGTTCAGGCTGAAGAAAAGAAGGTTCTGTCAAGACCCTATAGCATCTTCCAGTGCCTAGAGGGAGTATAAAGAGAGATGGAGAGGAATTTTTAGCAAGGTCACGCACTGCTAGGACAAGGGAGAATGGCTTCAAACTGAAAGAGATTTGGTTTAGATTGGATATTAGGAAGAAATTCTTTACTGTGAGCATAGTTAGACACTGGAACAGGTTTCCTAGAGAAGCTGTCGATGCACCATCCCTGAAAGTGCTCAAGGCCAAGCTGGATGGGACTTTGAGCAACCTGGTCTATTGGGTGGCATCCCTACCCTCAGCAGAGGGGTTGGAACTAGTTAATCTTTAAAGTATCTTCTACCATTCTATGATTCTCATTCTGTGACTCTGTGATTTTCAAGTTGTTGAAAGGAATTGCCCTGACAGCACTAAGTGTGCATTGTCCTGCTCTGCTGACTCAGGGTTACCAGTGCAGGAGGCTCCCAGAAGAAAAGGGGACGCGCTGCCTGCAGCCTCCACCCCAGCCAGAGGGTTTTGAGATGCTCATTGGAGATGTGTGCAGTAAAGCCAGTCTGACCTGATCTCTCCTGACCTCTGTGCATGTGGTGTGAATATGGCCATGTTACAGTGGGAAAATGTCTCTCCTTAGGATAGTTTGTCAAGATGCAAAGAGGGGTACAAAATTGCCAGAGCTGGCATCCATGAGAAGTCTCACTTTGAGATATGCCATGAAAACCTGCACTGAGCAGCCAGCCTATATGCATACCAGAGAATAAGCAATCAGGGTGCATTTTGGTTTAATTTGTCTTTTTCTGGATATTCTGTTTGAGATTTTTTTACATAATCAGAGCATCTAAAACAGGGATTGTAAGCTGCTGGTTAGGGAAGCCATCATTTACATGATTACTGAAATGATTTATTCAACAGTTACTTATCTCACCAATTCATCATTGTTTAAATTTTAATTCAGTGACAATGTAACCTCTGGAAAACACTGCTTGCATCTATAATTAATAGATTGTTATGCTTCATAGTTTAAAATTTGATATACTTCCCTCAAAGTCCATGAAGAAGTGTTTCACGTGATCTCTTTCTAAATTCACAACAGATGAAAATGGCCTGCTAGGTTTCATACAAGGAGGCTCATTTGTAGGGAGATGCAGATCCAGTTTGCTGTTTGCTGTCTAACACAATTTAGTGGGAACAGCACAGCCCTCCCCTTTTCTCCTGACAGCAATTCTCCCTCCAAAATGAGGTTCTGGCAGTCTGCTTTTGTACAAAGTAGACTCAAATGTAATTATGCTGCTATGACAACTTAGTCTTAAAGCAGCTCACAGTCCTTTTTCTTCTCATCTTTGTAGTGCTGCTACGAGAAGAAAGTGATTCTGTGTTTTCTTCTTCCAGTATAAATAGAAATACATATCAGTGAAGTCCAAGTTCTACTGGTATAAGGTCAGGGTCGGTCCCAGTACATTAAACACTTGTCTCTTCAAAAGAATGTAATGAAAAGAGGGAGAAAATGTAAACTTCTCAGTCCCCCAGCCCTGTATAAATTAAGGCCATGCTAACCACCGTGTCCGCACATCTGCACGGGAAAGAAACTTTCTTTATTTGAATATCCACCTGGAAAGAGAGCAGCCATGGCCACATCTCTCCCTGCCTCATCTTTCCTCAGGAATAAGTCACATGAATTCTACAGAGCTCTTGGCTGCAGTGTTTAGTCCTTGCAAAAGAGTCTTGTCTGTGCTCCCATGTGGGCTGCTCCTGGGCTTACATCCTGAGTCACTGCCAGTGGGGGTGCCAGCAAGGGAAGAAAAAAAAACCCAAAGAACTTCTCTGAGGGAAGGCAGATGAAGGAGCTGGGCTCTTCATGGGAAGAGAAGAATGAGGAGAAACTGGCTGGAAGGACTACTGTCACCCAGCTTACTGGAGGGATTGGCTGTTCTGGTGGGAGAACATCACAGGGAGTGTTAGATGGCTGAGGAGTGTTTTATAAAGACCAGGCACACGCTTTCTGTTCCCTCCTGCCTGTGTCCTTGTAGGGCTCTGAACCTGACATCTGCTCTGAAAGCAGGATCTCAGCTGTAACAGGTTTCAGCTTCCCCTTAGACTTTCTCATCCAGCCTTTGAGGCAGGCAGTAGAAATTTTCTTTTGAGGGTCAAAATTTGGAGCATGGTGCAAGCACACTAAGGCAGAAGGCCTTGGGCCAGGCCTGAGGGAAGAACATGTGGTTTTGCCATCAAGATGTCTCCATTAATTACTACCAAAGCCAGAAGTTTTTTCCATGTGTTTACCTTTGATGAGTTATGTCCTGCAAAAAATTGTAAGTGTAGCCAACATAACTTAATTCACAGTGACACCCAGGGAGCTGTGGAGAGGTGCCAGAGGTGTGATGGGAGAGCATTTTAGTTTTGTGTGGCTTCCTGAAGCTCCCTAGAGCACTCTGAAAACAGTCCAGCCATTTTTTTCTTTTTATTTAAGGTAAAAAAATATTCCCTTTCCAGCTGTGAAAGCAACTGCAAAGGCCAGAACAGAAGGTGTTTGCGGTAAAAAGACACACAGGCTTAGCCAGACTATTTTGATCTTTTTTTTTCCCTCCCTGAATTCTCCAGGGAGGAGAGGTGCCAGTATCAGAGGACAGAAGAGAAACCCAGGGATTCTAATTTTTTTTTCTTCCTGAGCCAAGCTCTGGAAGAAGTAGAAACTTCCTTCACTTGTTCTCTCTGTCACACAGGCTGAGACCTGAGGTCAGAAAAAGAGTGTTCCCAGCTGGTGTGGCTGAGAGAGCGACCAGAGCCAGTGAAGGGCAGGAGGGAGGTCATGTCACTGCTTCTGAAACAGGCTCTTCTCTAGAAGCAGTGACCCAAGCCATTCAAGTGAGTCCCTGAAGGCCCATGACCCTCAACCCCATGTGCTTCTTCCTCTCCACCATGCAGGCACCTTGCAGTGGAGATGGAATTCCCCAGCTTCTCCCTCAGCACCCACACAGAAGCTGCCATGTCAGAACAGGGTGAGCACCAGGGCCTTAGAGGAAGTCACCCCTCCTGCCACTTAGGGTGCCACAATAAAGCCTCAATACAAGCTAAGGAATGGCAAGTGTTAATTGTTGGCCCTATATAAACTGCGGCTTGCCCCCTTGTGTAGGGCTGCTTCTAAGTGTAACCCTCCATAGCCCTGGAGCACAGGTGGGACCCAATCCCCTGGAGAAGGGAACTCTGACAGCCAGAGTGGGTCTGGACTTCTGTCATGCTCTCCCACCCTGAGTGATTCATTCTGGGTGAACCTGGGTGCTGCAGAACCTGTGCCTCCTTCCCTGGCTTCCCCCTTGGGCAATGTCTCGTCAGCATGGGCATCACCTACACCCATGGGTGGCCTGGTAACTCAGACGCAGAAAAGCTGCTTTCAAAATGGCATCATCTGCCAGCCCTCTCTCCTTCTCTCTCTCCTGCCTCAGAAACAGAGAACAGACACCACTGCAGGTGTTTTCCCTGTCTCATTTTGACACCTTTGTGAAGTGACACTGTCAGAGAGATATCTTTCCTGTGAAGGAACATCTTCTTTTCCACTTGCTCCTTGACATTTCAGTGGGTGAACTAAGAAGATTCTGGCCTGTATTTTAATCAAGTAAGACAGATTTCATGTACAGGCTGGTCACCCTAGAGCTAGCTATAGCATATGAGAGGTGTCTTGTCTGAAACACAGACTTAAATCCAGCACTCACAGCACAAACGCTGTTTCTGTCTCAAGCCCCATGTTTGCTTCTGCATGTTTTCTGACCTGTCATGAAGTTCCCTGCTAAGCACCTCCTGGCCCTGACTTCACATTTGCTCTGGTGGGTGGCTCTCTCTCTGTCTTGCTGCCTAGACTTCCTGTGTTTTGCGGAGTAAGAATTTGTCTGAGACACTCATGAAAGCTGAGATTGATCCTTGACAAAGTCATGTTGATCATGGCCTAGTGAGGTGAATCTGGGAGAACTTCCTGTGATTCCATTGACCCACTGGTCAGATGGTTGACTGCTGCAGCCTGTCTGTTGTGGGGGTTCCCGGGGAACATCTCCTAGGCGAAATCTTAATGCATCTCCATATGCATGGCAGCTGTTCTTCTCTAGGTAATCAGTGTTCCCAGGCTGATTTTACATCATGCCCATTTTACTCCCAACCTCCCTTCCCTCTGGCACATACTGCTCCCTACATCTCCCTGTTGCCAAAGGGACACCACCACCCCACTTCACCTCTCATCCGCTTTGTTCTCAGCTCTGAGGGTACTTTCCACACAATGCCTGTGCAGTTCCACTCTCTGCAGCAGCTCTGCTGTGCTGCAGCTGCAGGCAGAGCTGCACCTCAGCCCCACACATTGGCTGCTTCATCCTGTTCACATGAATGATTCCTCAGAAGTAAAACTCCTGGTTTTGTCTGAGATTGGAATACCTGAGCGTGTTCATTACTAAAGTGCACCACATTCACAAGAGAAAGGGGCATATGAAAGCTTTATCTTCTCACAGTCTTGATTCTTCCACAGTCTCGTACCATCAATCATATCCCTGCAGAGTACAAAACAATGCCCAATGCTGTCTCTTGTATTTACTTTCTGAAGATGTTAATGACTGTGGGAGCAAAATGAAGTGGTCTCTCCCTGAGGAGATAATACCATTTTGTTCTGAGAGGCAGGTCATAACAGATGGGATGTACGTGCACTTACTTTCTTGTGTGCACTTCTCATTTCTCCTTCCCTGTGTTTTTTTCAGAAGAAAAGTTAGGAGTGACTCATACCAATTGATGGTCGACAGCAAGACAAATATTCTCTGTTTTGAGGGGTTTGTAAGAGAAGAAATGGGAATCACACTCTTCCCTCCTTCTCTGCAAAATGAAGTCTCACTAAATGGTAACTTTCTTCAAGATGATTCTTATACCTAATCTTAACAACAGCAATTTGTGATCAATGAAGTAAATGTCAGCTGATCCAGCATCAGAAAAAGAGCTCAGAGCTCATTGGAATTCTAGTTTAGTTTCCTTTGTTGACTTATATAGTAGTTGGACAAACAATGTTTCCTGGTTCTGATTCCATAATAGATTCTATGGCTCTGTATTTCACAGCTACCATAAAAGCAGGTGCTGCAGTGATGGGAGCCATATAAGTACCTGGATAGATGATAAAAATATTGTTACTGAGCGCTTCAGGGTGTACTTTGTGTGAGGAGACACTTAATCTAAAGAATAAGGGATTGTTAAATTTTACTGTATAGCATATGCAATACTAGAATTTATTAGTCTATTGTTCAATACAGGAACTGATGTGCTGTTTTAAGTATTTTTTTAATCCATGACATAAAAGAAGTTCCCAAACTTCCTGACTCAGTTTTCCTGTTTGCAAAATGTGAATAGTGTTGATACTAAGTGAAAGGGCAGTAAATTAAACAGCAGAATAGGTATATAGCCCACAGGTGGAACATGATTCATGTGTGTCCATGAAAAGATTTGGGCTTTCCCCAGACTAATAAAGGACTGATTTCTAGTAAGGTAAGGGCAGAGAGCAGGCACTGCTTACTCCCCACATGATTGAGAGTGTGCAGGAGAGCTGGTCAGGGTTATCTGTACTGTGGCACTCTTCAAGCTGCCTGTAACCAATAGTGAATAACACACTGGTGTGTGGATGTCCAAAGTTGAGACAATTCAGTAACTCAGTCTCAGAGGGCTGAGCACTCATTACTTTCCATATACAATAATAATTAGTAGAAATTATTGACAACCTTTTTTTTTTATATAGCATGTCATCCAATGTATTTTTGGATTCTTGCATTTACATTCAGTTTCTGTTTTAAATTGACAGGTTTAGCCCAGAGCTGCTTTCAGCACACTAGGAGAGGAGAGTGCCATTTCTTTACCTCCCTGCTGTTTGAGGGAAAAGCAGTTGTTCTTTACACAAAATCTCTATCAGTGGCAGCTTTTAAAGACTTCCTTGTGTGATGTCTGAATTTTTAAAAGTTTTGAAGTGCCAGGTTTTTCTGCATAAAAGCTGCTTATCCCTCAACAGCAAGAACTTCAAACAGTTTGCTGACAGCACGTAGACAGCCCCTACTTAAATAACTTGAGTTGCTTGTAGCTTCTCTTGGCAAGGGGGGGAGATTAAGGGGAAAATCCTACAATGATGAAGATCATTATGCAGAAGTCCCTCTCTGCTCTCTATCTCTCCACGTCTCCAGGCCCGATCAGCATTTCCCTGCCTTGCAGTGAGTGTGCACCTCTGTTGTGCAGATCCATCTGCAGCAGCACCAGCCTGTCCCTCTGTGCTCTCTGCATGCTGGAATTTGACTCAGCCAGGAGGCAGCCTGGTGCTTACACATGGCTGGTGGTTGTATCACACTGCTTTGTGCTAGCTCGCAGAGCTGAAGTGGCTACTTCACCCATTTTGGTGTCTGGCACTGCTTCATCCCTCCTCCATGCCTCCAGAGTAGTAGAAGAGCACAGTGCATTTATGCTTTGCTAAATTTGCACAGGAGGCAGAGAGATGCATTTTAATTATTTTCATCTGGGTATGTACAGCACAGAGGGACAGTGTTTTGATTTTTCTGTTTATTTTTTCCATCTAGAAATGAATAAAGCTTTTTTTCTCAGCAGCTGTATGCTCATAATCTCAGGCTCCCAAATATTTGTCATTTCAGTCGACTCTTCCCTCCAACTTTGACCACCCTGTTCATACCTTGAGGATCTACCTTTACTGTAAATGATACTCAGTGTAAGATACACATTGATATCCATTCCCTGGGTTTTGGGATCTGAAAGGACAAAGCCACTATGGGAATAGGGACATGTAGCAGATGGGAAGCTGACCCCTGTGGCTGTGGTGTGTACAAGATTCCTGAGTACCTTTGGGAATACAGACCCTGATGTCTGTGTAAATAGTCTGCTCTAAAAACAGTACCAGGGTCTGTGGTATCTCTGTCTGTCTATCCACACCCAGTTTGTACCAGAATGAGCAGAGACAACACAGGACAGTAGTTATGGGAGAGGAATTTCTTACTGAGGGCTTTTTGGATGCTGTTCTAACACAATTCCCAGCAGCAGGTGCTGGTAAGACACAGGTGATCCTCCTGTGCCTTACCATTCTGTCAGCACTCAAGTCTGGATGCACACCCAGTGGGTGTCAAGCAAGCACTGCGGCCTCACAGCAAGCTGTTTGTCTCTTTTTTAGCATGGTGCAAATGCTGGATGTCCAAGGAAATGGAAACTCCTCTCCAACAACAGGCTTAGTCTCAAAACACTGTTCATATGGATGACCATCTTAGAAAACATATTTTCATCTACCCACAGGGAAGTCTGCTGCATTCTTTTACTGTAGATGGAATCAAGATAGGCAGCTTCACAAACCTCATGGAAGTTTTACTCTAGCAGGCAGACAAAGGCTATCACTGCACACAGAAAATACTTTTGGAAAGGAGTAAAAACACTGTGAGGCAAGGCACTGGAACAGGTTGCCCAGAGAAGCTGTAGATGTCCCATCTTTGGAAGTGTTCAAGGCCAGGCTGATGAAGCCCTGAACAACCTGATCTAATGGAAAGTGTTTCTGCCTGGGGTTAGGGAGTTGGAACTAGATGATGTTTAAGGTCCATTCCGACCCAAACCGTTCTATGATATCTTCTGGTTTTTGTGCTTGTACTGATATTCCACACTGAAAATAGCTGATGATCCCTGCCTGACTCTTTGGCCCCCTGCAAAGCTCCAGCAGCCTTCCTGCAAGCTGTTGCTTTAAACCTAGAGAAAAATGAGCAGCTGCAGCCTTTTGGGCTTATTTGGTAACAGCTGTCGCTTGCCAGTGTGCTCTCTCTCTCTCATCTTGCAAGTATTCCTGTCCTTTTTTCACCTTTGGACTCCTTTCTTCTTTCCTTTTAATGCCCTCGGTGATTTAAGATAATTGGTCACGAGAAAAATTTGGTAGAGGACACAGAAACTTTCTTTCTGGTACCCATATGTGGCAGTGTGCTGGGAAACCTTCAAGAAGCCCATCAACCCTGTCAGAAGGTAGAGATTTGTAAAGCACCAAGTACCACTGTGCTTCTCTGCTTTATCTTCCTCCATCCCTGTGCATGCCTGGGATCTCTGGAACGAAGGTGATGAGCAAAGCCTTCTTCCCTCTGAACAGCCTGGTCCAGTGGAGGGTGTCTCTGTCCATGGCAAGGGAATGGAGCTAGATAATCTTAAGGGTCTCTTTCCTTCTATGATTCTCCCCTCTTTCTTGGCAGCCCCATGTGTAGACAACCCCCAGCACAGCCATGCCAGAGCCAGCTCAGGGGAAATCTTTGCACTGGCAGAAGGTTGTTCAGTAGTTCCTTTCCTTGCCAAGCCCCTAAGTGTGCCAGTCACTGGTGGAAGCTAAGATTTGAAATGCTTTTCCTCTCTTTCTGCCAACACAACATATGAAATGGTTGTACTCTTTGTGATATTTTAGTAGTTAACAAACATGTGCATGCTGTAAGAAAAATCCTACATGGAAATGAGATGGTGTGTAAAGTATGCCTCTCTTTACAACACCTTCTAAATTATTTTTCTTGTCTTTATTATTTTTAAGAAGTCTGTGGAACTGGAGCATAACAGAGAAAGACAGGACAAGCTGAGAAGAACCAACTGAAAGGAAAATCTTCAAGTTTGTGGCTATCAGAGCAAAAGGCAAAAAGGTAGGATTGCATCCACATGGTTGTTCATCTTTCACCCACTCACACTGACTGTAATGGGACTGCTAGCTCTGTGCCCCTGCCTGTTGGACCCTCACTTTATAAAGGAGGAAGGGGGCATTAAGACTCCAGAAGTTCAGGGAGATGGAAGCCAGACCAAGGCAGGCTTCAGCAGGCTTGTGCTCTAGATGGTTTGGCTCCAGGAAAGCAAGAGAGGGCTTGTATGCTCTGCATATGAGCTGGCCCTCTCCAGCCCTGTGTCACTGTCTCTTTGAGAGCAGCCCAACTTCACCACCAGCTCACATACAAATACATGGAAAGAGCAAACCCTGCATTTTTTTGCTGAAGCAGCTACCTGCTTAGTGTTCAAAAGAGTGGCTTTATTTCCATAATTTTAGATGGCAGCATCATAACCTTTAACAGTGCATGAATCAAAAGTTGTCAGCTTTTCCTCTTCTGCCATGAGCCTTGTGATTCCTGCCATGTGCTTTATTTTCTTGTGGTTAGCCCAAGCCTGCATGCAAATTTTTCCGGTTTAGAAATGTCCATCATTTCCTGTGGTCTTTAACAAGACAGGAATGGCAGCCAAGGCAGGCAGCCTCTCCACACAGCTCGTTGCTCATACACACTGAGGCTGCTCTCGGTAAACAAGGTCGCTGCCTCTCCCTCTCTTGAAGCAAATTGCAACAAGACTCTGCTTTGTGCCCTTGTCCTGGCAGGAGGGGGGAACTGCAAGGCTGGAGGGGAAAACCTGCTTGAAAATGTCAAAAAACAAACTAATTCCAAACCCCAAACAACCAAAAAGAACTCCACAACTTTTTTCACCAGTTGTTGAAAAAAGTCTTATATACTTATGTGGAAATTTTCCTATTACTGTTATTATTTCAGCTTGTAGCTGGCCATGGGAACGTTTCCAAAGAAACCAGTACTCTGGGAAACCTTTTGTTATCCAGAAAGGCTGTTATTCAAAAGCAATTAACATAAAAACATTAAAATTGTCTAACTTCAGAGACAGAAATATGGAGGAAGGAAATGTGAGAGTGTGTGTCTGTGTGCAGGAGGGGATAATGTAAGAGGCAGTCTGGGGTAATGTAAGAGGCAGAAGGAGGAGACAGGAGCACTTGGTCCAGCATGGGATGGGTGCAATTGCCAAGGAGGCTTGGGATGGTGAGACCCCCCACATGTGGGATGCAGGAGCTGTGAGGTCAGCTGGGGGCTGCTGTGACCTTGGAGGGCAGCACAAGGCAAGGAGAGGTGTGGGGCCTGGGCCATCAGGAGTCCCAGGAGTGACAGTAGAGATGCTCAAATGTCTCTCTCTTCTTCAGGCTTGGTATGAAATGTGTATGATGTGTTTTGGCAGCTCTGAGTGCCTGTTGTCATGAGGTGTGAGCTGTGGTTTTGAGACCAGGCTTGTGCTTGGCAGCTCAGGACAGTGCTCCCGAATCCCCTTGCTCCCCACTGCCAATGCTTGGTGAAGGCACTGACAGCAGCAGTGTTGAGGGTTTTATTTTACATTTGTACTGTGCAAGTTCTCTCCACCATTTCTCCAGCAGGTTGTGAACCAGCTGGCTGATTTCAGCCTCACTTGAGAGGGCAGAGGGTCACTAGATATTAAAGTACTGTCTGCTTGTGTGGAAATGGAGTTCCATCAGAGGGAGTTTCCAGATGCCTCAAGGCACATCTCCCTGCCTTTTTCAAAAGAGCACAACTATTTTAAAGTGTGAACTCTACCATATGCAACCTGAAGGTGTTTTCTCTTACAAGGGGGTGCCATAGCTGTAAATGTACAGATTATCCTTTTAGGCCTTTTGGTGTTTCTATCAATTTTTCCTCCTCCTATGTTATCTTATCCCTGACCCTGCTCATGTCCACATGTGTTGGTCTCAGCCAGACTGAAATGTGAGATCTCAGTCCTCCTCAAGGGGGACCCAGGGACCTTGGGAGTCAGTCAGAGGTAACATATCAGGGAGGAGACCCATGGAAAGGAGAAGTGGCAGTATTATTGGGAAGGTTGAGTTCACTGTGACTGGAAGACATGAACTGGAGTTGCAGGAGTAGATTAAATATCCCAGACTAGCTAGGATTCCTGAGATCAGTGACACTCAGAAGAGCCTACCTGTGTCCCAGAAGCACATTTGAAACAGAAATCTACAAAGCCCTTTGATAAATAAAAGTCTGAAATGCAAAATCTTGTTCTAAACTAGACAATGGTCTCACACTCTGAAAAACCCAGGGAAGTGGAGCAAAAAGCATTGCATAAAAAGACAAAAGGCATGTGAACAACAGGGCCTGCAGAGCAAAAGCTTACTTCAAAAAAGGCTCAGGGTAGCATGAAGTGCCAGTGGAAGGGGTGGAGGCAACTGGGACTGTCCTCCTGCCACAGAGGGAGGCTTTGCAGGTTTTCAGGGCAATGCTTCAGTGCTGGTGTTTTCCTATAAGCCTTCCATTCAAGGGGCAGAAAAAACTTTTAATAGATCATCAGTAGCTGCTACAACAGTGTCCCCCTACTTCCATCCTTCTGCCTGTTTCAAGATAAAATTTTAATTGAAACAAGATGTTGTAGACAGGATGAGTATCTATAAACAGGTTCTAAACTGTCACCTTAAGAGCAATGTATGTGACCCAGTTCAAACACCAATATGAAGAAAGAAAAATTGTTAAACACATAGTCCCATTAGACACAGGAAGGTTGCCTTGTAGATTGTTTTAATCTTTGGAAGATATTTATTTACACTGGTTCCAGAAAATGATAACACATTTTCTGCTTTGGTGCCCAGGAAATGTATTTTAATAATAGATTCCATTCATACCACATGTTGTATTGTCACTGAATTTATGGTACAGATAATATGCATGCTTACTAGTTTCTCCTTCTTTCACAATTTTCAAAGAGTTCAATTTGTGTATTCTGTTACCTGATATACAGAAGAGATTTTGCTTGGGTTATTAACCAAATCTTGGTTTGAAATATGTAATTTTTGATGATATAATATTCTAGCTTGACCAAATTCTTTATATGAGAAAGCATTTAAAATATTGTAGAGGTTGTGAAACCCATGTAGGGTGTTTAAACTTCCAGTTTCATTTATATAACAGTATTTAAGTAGTCTGAGCTCCCCAGAAGATTACCTGTATAAGTAGCAAAGGCAGACAGGATTCAGGTTTTGTTATTCAATCTCTTTTCAACATATGATATGCTTTCCCAACAGCTGGTTATGTAAACCAAGGTTTATTGAGGTTATTTTTCAGTACTGAACTCTCAGCACTGCATATTTCTCATTTGTTATTTGCCTCACTTTTTGAGGGCTTGTATGTATAATCCTTACAGCTGATATTCTGCAGCAGCCTATGTATCTTGAGGAAAATATTTATTTGAAGCCTAAATATGTTTTCAAGATAAAAAATACAAAGCTAGGGGCGGATTATATTTTAAGTATGCTTATGCAAGTCTAAATAAATGAAACATGGACTTTTAAACTTTATCCATATTTGCTGAGCTTGATGCAGTGTTACTATAGATAGTCAGCACTCAGAGCCAGCTACCACTTAAAGACCAATAGCAACAATACTGTGTTTCTAGAGGTTTTATCAAAATGAACTGCTCCTTATCTGTTCTGTGAAGCTACAGAAAACTATCCAATACAACAGTGCTGGCTGCTGCACACACACTGCAGAAATTTGCAAATCCTTATATACCATGCAATGGTCCGATTGGAAAAAATTTCCTCACTGAAAGAGTGGCTAAGTAATGGAACAGGCTCCCCAGGGAAATGGTGGAGTCCCTGGAGGTATTCAGTAAACAAGGAGATGTGGCACTTGGTGATATAGTTTAGGGGGCATGTGGTGCTCAGTCGAAGGTTGGACTTTATGATACTGGAGATCTTTTCCAATCACTAAGGGAGCCTTAGTGATTCTATGAAATTGCTTGAAAGCAAAGTAGTTACTGCTTGGAGGTTAATAAACAACATATTCACCAGTCATAGATGCAGACTACAGGCTTTAACAATCAAAATATAGGTGTCTTTTTGTTTTGTTTTGGGTTTGTTTGGTTTTTCATTTGTTTTTGGGGTTTTTTGTTTGATTGTTTTGTTTTGTTTTGCCTTTGTTAATTGACTGGTAGATTTAGAAATAACACCCGACTGGAAGCTGTTAGTTTTAGTATCCTAGGCAGTCTTTAGAAGGAGAAGTCACAGAGCTTGCATTACAAGATGAAATATAAAGTTGCCTCCAGCCACAGACAGCACACAGTTTGTTTTGATAAGGTTTTTGGGACAGGCTGACAGTTTAGTTCATTGACTGTGCTTTTGCTTGAATTTGGGTGTTAATCATGTTTTCTAATGGATACATCTTAGGATGTGTTTTAAAACTTGTTAACCTGAATACCAGGGTGCACAAAAGCAGGATGAAGAGATGGGTGATAGAGGAGAAAGAAAGGTCCTCTGCCTACAAGATTAAACACACATTCTTTAGCAGAAAAACACAGAAGACAGAAATCTCTGACAGGAGACAACAGTCTCCCCCTGTTTGACTTTTCTCACCAGTTTGGAGACTTCTGTCTGGACACCACATCAAAGGGCCTCAATTGCTTCCAGCTCATTGTTGCTCTTTGTGGTGGCAAAAAGTCAACGAGAGAACTTTGAGCTAGGTGAGGTCTGAAGTTCCCAGCAACCAAGAAGGCCCTTGGGCTCCTGGACCCTCTTGTGCCCCTTACACACCTCAAGTGCTGTACTTAGCCAGCCACACCATGATATAAAGCAGACAACCCCATTCAGAGAACCAGTAAATGTGTAAAGCAGTTTGAAGTATGTGCCATATGAAAGTAAGCATTTCTGTGAACCTTCAAGTTGGCATTTGTATTTCAAAGCAGTAAATTCACCTGTTTGCACATTTTGCAATAAAAAATTCGAGGTATGCATGTACAAGGAAGGATTTGGAGTAGATGTCTTGATAAAACATCATCTTGGAAGGTGTATCTGCAAGCACAGAAAGAAGGGTGGGTATTTTCAAGTCTGAACTGCACATGTCCAGGTTTATATGAGGCACTTTCTTTTGCAAGAGGAGGGAAGACTGCTGAATTTTCTAAAATTTACTCTCTCCCTCCTTTCAGAGCCTTTTTATATTTTCCAGATAGTCCTGGCCTCTGTAAGAATCTGGGTAGGGAATAGAAACCATATTGTTTAACACCAGTGACCAGTCACATAGCATATTTGAATCCTGAACAAAAATTCTTGGAGATGCTGGTACCGTCAGCAAGCCGTAGGCAAAAAAATGATTTTTCTGAACCTCTTCCACCACATGGTCATCAGAAAAGACTGTAAGAAATGTTATCCATTTGTGGTCAGAAGTATCAAGTACAACAAATTACCCTTACTGAATACTTCAGTTACTGTACTTGGCAGTGGATTTGCTTTAACTCCAGGAGGGCATTACAAATGAAATCTTTGGAAAATTTGTGAACCAATTGTGCAATACTGGACTTTTTGTTCCTCAGGCCATAATCCTGCTCCCAGTCTCAGATTCACTGTGCCGATCAATAGATGCATTCTACTAAGAAAACAGAAAATGTGAGCAGTTCTTAACTACAGAAGGCAGCATAGCAGCTAAGATACTTGGGATGAAACCACCATGAGACAACTGCAGTTCCAGCAGGATTTGGCTCAAGGATCATGTGGGAAGCCTTTCCCCTGCCAGACCAGTGATGAAAAAGAGATGGGGGGTGAGGGGACACAAGCTCCAAGTTGTGAATCACTCCTCATGTTGGCCAAAGAGCCTGCAGACGGAAATAGGAGGGAAGCGACCACTGAGGCTGAGCTCTGCAGGCCTTGCTTCAGCTGGTCCCCACTTGGAAGAACTGTGCTTTGTTTCCCTTTCTGAAATTTGCCTTTTCATACAGCATTTGCTACCATTAATTGGAGCATCTCCTTCCTGCATCTTAATCAAACAGTGCTGGCAAAGAAGAATCATTATTACGAGCAGTGTCGGACGTGTGGTGGCCAATTCAAGCCATGAATTGCTTGCCTCAGGCCTGGCAGGTAGGGGTCTCCATTTAATTTTATTCAGAATAATACAAATAATAATACTAAAAGCAATGCAGCATGTGTAGACCATCCAGAAAAGGAAACAGCCCCTGTTGCTGAGACAGCTCAGTTTCTGTTTTGCCCTCAAGTATGTTTAAAACATTGATACTTTCTCCCACAGGAGGAAAATACCAACAGGTAAAAGATGGCAGCAAACACATTAAAATTGGTGCTACACCAAAAATCAAGAGACAAAACCAGCTGAGAAACAGTTCATAGTCAAAACTGCACACATCCAGAGGTGCCCTACATCTTAGCAAGCATAACTTTCAGTCAGGGAGTTCCTACTTCAGGGCACAGGTACTCTGTTAGCCACAAAGTGGCTTCAAAGTCTGGGTTGTAAGGTCCCCTCCGAACTGCGCTCCACGGCGGCCGGGAGGCACGGAAGCGGGGGAAGGGACGGGTTTTCCCCGGAAACTTATCTGTCTGGCAGATAGCAAGCCCAGCATCCGTGTGTTCTGGGAGGTTCCCATAGACGCGTTACAGCACTGGATCTGCCCCGCAGCCTCTCGGCTTGGGGTGGGTTTGGCAGGCGTGAGCCTGCTGGAAAAGTTCAAAGGGTATTTTCTAGGTTTTTCCCCCTTCCACTGCCCCTGCCAAGGCAGCAAACCTCTGCTTCCTTTCTCAGAAACGAACTAAAGCTTTGCTCCACTAAAACTTAGCCACGATGAAGGAAAAAAAAAAGAGTCAAATATAATGGTTAATATATTTGAAAAATTACTTTTCTCCAGAGAAATGTGTTGCAGATTGGATGACAGTCATGTTTCTTTCCTTTTTCTGTTTCTCTCCCTCTTAGCCATGCACATACATTTTTTCTGTGGTAGGGTTCCAATCACTGAAGTTTTGGGCAACTTCCATCACGCATTGCTGCACTGGGACTGGGCTAGGACAGCAGGCAGCCGGCCAGCCTTCTGGAATAGAAGCGGTCCCCCTGTATGGAGAAGGAGGAGAGAGGGACATCATGCCTCTCTACTTTTCTTGTCAGCATATGGTGTTTAGATAATGATAAGGCATGCTGAAGAGGAGTGTATGTCTTTTAATCTAAGCTCATCAGTATGGTGCATGTGAAATACTGGCTTTAGTGAGCTGCACTGGCTCTGGATGGAGGGGAGAAGATTTTGCAGTGCTTCTGTTTAGCCTCAGTTCACCCAGCCTGGCTCTCTGCAGGAAAATTTATTTTAAGGTGGATTTATGAACCAAGATGCCACCCCCTTCTTGCAAAGCTCAGTAGCTGCTTGATTGCTTTTTAGCGTGAGAGTTCAGAAAAACATTCTTAAACTATGATGTCTCCAGAGGTTTGTGGTAAGAAAACAATGTTAATTTGCCCAGTCTAGAAGCAGAAAGATTTAAAAAGAGTAAAGTACACTGTGTTCTTTGTTCCAATTACCTGAAATTAGTGTCCTTGTTGGAGATAAGTGCCATAAATGGCTTTAACATTTCCAGGTTTTTCTCTCATTTTGGAGCAGTACTGTACTGCTGCCACAGCACTGCTGCACCACACAGCACAATCCATCTATTTGCACTTTTTAATGAGCAGTGACTCTACTGTAGCTATTGCAGTAGCTGTGCATCCATGATTTGATTTCCAAAGGAGAGTGTGTCATAATAAGCTTCTAGAAAAGTTCAAGACAGCTGCCTGTGTCATGGAAAAAATAAGACTTGATTAACAGAGGATGTAGGAAGCCAAAGTAAATACTAGAAATGTGTAAAGCAGTTAGGGTGGTGTAGATTAGTACATATGAATGGATGTGTAAATCTGAGTGCTTGACATGATTGATTCTTACGTCGAAAGGGAAGTCATTGTGTTATTATGTTTTTAGTTGGAAGTCCCTGCTGACAGTGTTGGAGCTGTTTCAATGTCCCCCTCAATTAAAAATCTCAAATATTGTGAAGAGTTGGGCCTGCATTCCCATTTTTCCTGAATTTCAAATGTAGAAGGACAAGTAACAAGAGAGAAAATGCTAAACTTTGAAGACTGTGCCCGACAGCAAAAACCACTGCTGTGTACATGCAGCACCTCTTTGTTGAACCACATAACTCATGTTTAAAAAGTATCCCACCATGAGAGGTAGATGTGATGGTAGCTGGGTGACAGGACCATCTAGAAGGCAGGGGGAGAGCTTTCTGAGCCTATGAGTCTTGCAGAGCCTTTCAGATGTTCTCACCTCTCTCACACATTGCAGACAAGTGGGCGAAAAGCTGCAAGTTACTTAAATCAGTCACTGTGACACATCCAGTTAGCTTGGTTATGAAGAGAGCATGAATTATGATATTCTACTCTATCATTTAAAGATAAATGTTTTACAGCACAAATCCCATTATTATGTGCACATTTTTAGAAGAAAGATTGTGTTTTGTTTTGGGTCTTTTAGTTTGCTTGGTTGGGGTTATTTGGTGGGGTATTTTGTTGCTGGTGGTTTTTTTTTTAATAGCAATTTTAAGACTTTCAGTCTTGCTAGGAGGTAGGTTCAACTTGTGGTTAAATCCTGCAGGCAATAGTCTTACTGATCTCAGGATTTTCCAAATATTAAAATACATGTCTGGATTTCTCAAAACCCCACAAAACTTCAAGAACTTTAGACCCATTTCACCTTTCCCCAGATAACTGAGATGGCCATAAACTGCTTGAGTGTCCTGGTCCTAGTAACATTTCTTATAATAGGCAGACTCTTGATTAGCTCTTAGTGACTTATTAGCAGCTTCAGGTATTATATTTTAGCAAACAAAATCAAAGTTTAACCCCTAGCTTTTGCTTAACTACAATAAATTATTTATAAGGTGCAACCCTATGTCATGCAGATGCTTTTTCCAGTCATGTTGTTTTATATGACACGTACCATTAAAAATGTCATGTGGGGGGGTTCTGTATGGAGATGTGAAGTGAATGAAGCTGGAGCAAAGAAAAATAAATCTTCCAGTAAAGAATCTTCCTGTCACTCTTGTGACTATGATCACTGTGCCATCCCCAGAACTGCTTCCCACAGGAGCCTGAGGCCAAGGCTGGAGGTTGGTGCATGCACGGCTCCGGATGTGGGCTGGTCTAGATGAGAATTACTTTTAGCAGAATCAAATGGAAGTCCTTACCTAGAGATAAGCCTGAAGTGCTCATGCACTATTAACTTCCTGGCAAAGTCTCTACAATGTATATATTTACACTCAGGATTTGTACGTACATTTTACACTCGGGGTTTGTAGATATAGTTACAGTGTGACAAATATCCCTATCTAGACAAGTTGGCAGGAAAATAATAGAATAAGTACAGGAACACTAAAAGAACAGAATAAGTGTTCATGTGCCTTCTTGAGTGAAGCCTGGAGGGTTTTAATGAGCCTGGAGTGTGTGCATGTGTCTTTTTCTTTATTTACTTAAGAAGGTTTAAGTTTCTCAAGTGGTAACTGTAAGCCTTGGGCAGGAGAATTACACTTGCTGAAGTATGCTTGTCCTGCATTAGGACAGCTGGTTGGGCCCATGGCAAGACATTTTTTATTTTCAGGTGAAGCTTCTGGCTTTGTCCCACCCTGGCATTTTGTTTATCCTCTGTAGAAGTCTGTCTTTTTGGCAAAATGGGCCATTAGCTTTCTTCTTGTGGTTTCAGCATTTCTTCTTGCTTTTCACTTGGGAGTTTTCTTCTTATAGTGCTTCTTTTCTCTTTTCAGCAAGCAGTTTCTGCAGATCTGCAGGTGAATTCTAGGCACTCTAGAAACTCTTTCCTTTTATTGAATCAGTCATGTTTTTTTCAGTCCTCATTCTTAAGATGAACATCACAGAGTTGTGGTTTGTGAAGGGTTTTGGTTGATTGCTTATTGGGGTTGTTGGAGCAGGGAGGGGAAGTAAGAGATGGAGGGAATCACATCTCCCAGGGGAGGTGCTGTTACTAATTATGCCTTGGAGATTATTACTTCATGGCCTCAGATATAATTAGTTCTTGATCAAACTCCTATGTGCTATTTAGGACAAAATAAAGCCTCTCTTTCTGTATGACCCAAAAGCCAGCTGTTACTTCAAACATTCATTTGTAGGGGTTCAGGGAACTGCAATTCTGTAATTCTTATGAGTCCTAACAGCCCCTGAACCCCTTCCAACAGCTGCCATGCCTGCAGCCTTCCTCTTGCCAAAACTTTACCACCTATAGCGGTACAGAGGTGCAAAGGAGTTCTTTTAGAACCCACCTTACTGCTGGATTCAGATTGTCTTTTGAGAACTCCTTAGAAATGTATGTGGTAGGACAGGATTTTTAACCTTGTCCATGTCTTATCCATGTCAAGTTGGCAAAAGCTGGAGGTAGAGGGTAGTGCAGCACAGATCATGAAGGTAATGGGGACATGGCCTCAGAGGCAAAGAAGTTCTGGGAGAATGATAAGAGGGCCCTTGTCGGACCTAATTTATTTTCTTTGTTTCTCTAATGCTCATGTTTCACCACTTCAGATCCAGTGCTGGGCACAACACCATGTGCCTTCTGGTGACCAGAAGTGTGTGTTGTGTGAGCTGGTCAGATGATAAAGGTGTTGAGTCAAAATTCACTGAACTGGTAAGACTGATTCCCAAATCTTCAGAGAGCTGCAGATCCCCAATAGAATCTGGGCTGGAGCTTAGACAGCCTATGCCCAAATCTGCATTCCTCTAGTCTCACAGCGCTGCTGACTGCATGAATTGGTGTTACCAAGCTAGCTGAAGCTCCTGCCTTTCAGCATGCCCAGAGGCATGTCAGCCTCAGCAGAACTGAGCAGCTCAGTGCCAGGTCTGTCCCCCAGCAGCCGAGGCAGCTCTTCCAGACTGCATCTGCAGAAAGGCTGTTGTAGGCTACTGCCTTTGTTTGAAGTACAGCAGGGATGCTGCTGCAGCTGCTGCAGCTCCTGTTCTCCTTACCCCACCACCCAGGGTGAGGATGCTTCCCTGCACCCAGCCTGGTCCTCTCATCTTTCAGCTTCTTTCTTTCAGCTAACAGATTGAAAGAAGCTCTCCCATTCTCTGGGGCATGTCTGAACTTCCAGGGTTGTGTATAACTGTTTTGCAGTGGATGCAATTCCGATTCATAGAGTTGGAGGGATTAACCAAGAATCTGTGAAGTGCAGGGAGCAAGGCATGTGTGTGAAAGGTGGAAGAGCAGGATTCCACTGCTTCTGCCAGAAATCATCCCTGTGGCTTATGCCTACTGTTCATGAAAGATATAAACAGACCTTGGGGTGACAGTTACTGCCTAAAGGCTCTGGAGAAGTCTGTGGGTCCCAGTGGCATTGTATACAGGAAATGTACAGGAAGAATGGCATTTGCACTCCCTGTCCCGGTGTGATGCTTCAGAATGACATTTCAAGGTCCACAGAGATTTTGGCTTCCAACTCATAATTAGGTAAATTATACCCATGTGGAGAAGGCTGTTTCATGTGTTTCAGGGCTGTTTCACAGTGGGAGCAAATGTGCTGTTTCCCAAGGGTTCAGGAGGCATGGGCCAAACCCATGGACACAGAACACCTTGTACCTCACTAAAATGGTGATGGTAATTCTCAGTTTGCATAGCTCATGGGAAGGGCTCACATAACACTGGAAAGGAGTTGCTGGTACTTATTTCTTAGCTCTCTGATTTTGTACAGCCTGGTAGAAGAGATGAAGCATAACAAATTAATTCTTGGTTGTTAGAGGCCAGAAATCTTTGGTTGATTATGCTTTACCACCAGTTTCAGTAACACAAGCCACTTTATTTGGAGGAGAATAAGGTTTGTGCCTATTAGCTGCTGCCACTTGTGCACATGAGACTGATGTCAGCCATTGACTTCACATCACCAGCTATGACATATATACACCTTCTTAAAAGGCACAGTTTGAAGTGGTCATTTAAGCTCTATTTATATTCTTTATTTCAAATATTAAGGCCACCATAATGCTGTATGTATTACTTCAGAGGATTACAGATCACACCACAGAGTGTTCTATAAATGATTTCTCTTCAACATAGCCTTATATTGTCAGGGCAATTGCTTCTACAGTCCTACTTCCTGTCCTTCCACCTTAGTCTATGTCCAAATCTTGCTGAAATTCCTGAGATTCTTCTTCATTAAGGTTATTATCAGATCTCACACTGCCTCCGCTGCAAGAACAAGATTTGGGCCCACAGACAATTTATTTAAAGATCCTTAATTCTGTCCCCTTTGCATTGTCTTTATCCATTAGTCATGGAACTAATGACCAGACACAGTATGTAGGCAATGTATGTGTATTTATGGTGTCCTTTTAAAGGCATTTCTTCCTCCTGGGAGAAGAGAATTGAGAGAAGCTGCTGCTCCCCAGGATATAAGTAGGATTTCAGCAAAAATTCAAAAACTCCCTATTACCTTGCTTGCTCGGTGCCCAACTCATACCAGGCATCAGCCAAGCAGACCAGGCCTGCCTCTCTGCTCACAAGGGTTTATTGCTCTACATTTATCAGCTCTGTACAGCAGCACTGAATGCACACACACCCCATTTATTTCTATATGATGAGGCAGGAAACACTTTCTTCCCATGTACAGGTAGGCAGCTGTCTTCTCCTTTACAAAACTGTGCTTTGGCTTCAAGACTTGCTGAGAAAAGGGACACTGTTCACATGGGCTCTGACTTGTAAACGATTTCTGCACTTGAGGCATGGGTAGTGTTGACATCCCAGACTGGGGACATTGGAGAAGGCTTCAGGCAGTCCATGAGGCAGATGCAGTTTCCTGGGCTGCAATGCTGGGTGCAATGCTGCAGTCAAGTATCCACAAGAGTCAGCATGTAATACCTGAGAGGAGCTCTTGCCCACAGGAGAACACACTGGTAAACAGAAAACACAGCCAGCCCCAGCTCACTGTCTAGGCCACTAGTTCTATGCTTTTTGTGTAGAGATTATTGATTTTAGACTACAGTGTCAAGAGACAGCAGTGGTCTGTACAAGTGACCTCATAAGTCATAAACCATGTGCAATTACACAGGCAGCACTAAACCACTACAGTAGTTCAAACAGTGTTTGTTAGTTGTTGTTATTACCTCTCCCAAGAGCTTAGTGCTATTGCTGTCTGTAGGCTGTGATTTACAGTAGTGTAATCACCTGAAAATACTGGGTTTGTTAAGCTTCTCAGGTAATACAAAAAACAGCCAAGCAATACTGACAGATACCAAATGGACTTAAAATGTTTTTCTTGCCTGAAGATGTATTATTTTATTATGTTCCACCCATCCACAGACCACAGACAAAGTGGTCTTTCATTGGGGAACACTAACTATAAAAAGAGAATAATGAAGGAATTTCTTGACTTGTAGTATTAGTGGTATGACCACCATAGTGTGACTGAATGTTCAGTAACAACACAGATACCACTTGACTTTTGTTTAAATGAGCACTAAGTCCGGGTTTTCCTCCTGAAACCTGACATCAAGTCTGTGGAACTCTCCTTTCTTGAAGTGATTCAGGAAGAAAAACTATGTGCTATTTGAGAATGTAAGCCACACACATTATTAGAAATTATAAGAGACCTTAAAATCCATTGGTTAGTTTTCTAGTAATAAATTACTGTTGCATGAATTTATTAAAGATTACTTAGCCCTTCAGGAAAATGATTGTAATCATGATTTTCAAGCTTTTTTTCTGAACAGGGTGGACTTGGAAAAACCTTTTTAAGCTTATACTGGTTAATTTTCAGTTTGATATTTTGCAATAGTAAAAAACCCTCCCCTTTGCTTACTTTAATTTTCCTCTGTCAAAGGAGATTAAGGCACATCTCCTTGAGTATGACTGCTCCTCCTGTCCTCCACGGAAGCCCATATATAGCAATTCCATAGGGATCTAGAACACTATGATGGGAGAAAGCCAAGAAATACAGGACAGTGAAATGGAGGGGCTCCAAAATGAGCTGGCCCAAGGCCTCTCTCAATTGAATTTTGCAGCTTTCTAGGATGTGAGGCCAAGGTCATTCTTACTTCAGATGCAGCAGAGGGAAGTGCTGGGGCAGGAAGTTTCCATGGGCACACACCTGCTGTTTGAAACAGCAGTGAATAATCAAGGGAAGAGCCATGGAGCTCCAGCACCCTGTTTTCCTTCCTCTGAGAGCACAGAGGCAGCAGCTGTGGCTGTGATTGCTTCATTCCTGTCACAGCTCCCAGCAGATGCCTTCCTTGGGAGCAGTTGGCTCTGCAGTCCCTGGCCCCACAGGCCCAGCCCCTGCCCCAGCTCAGCACCAGGGCCACACCAGGCAGTTCAGCCATGCTGATTCTGCTGCCCTGGGGCAACAGCTGCCTGCTTTGTCTTGGCCTTGGGGGCAAGCAGATCCACCCAAAGCTACAGCAGTCTTGAACAAAAACAGAAAACCCCACGGTAGGCTGGAGACAACTCCCATCTCCAGTGTTTACTGGGCCAGGGGCGTGTGCTGGGCAGGAAGCTGCACAGGAAAACAGGAACTTGGCCTCTGGGATAGGGTAAATGAGGCATGGAAAACGTGCTTTCCACCTGCCAACAAGACTGAGGCTAAAGCTCTGCCAGTTGGACTGCACCTTGAGAGCTGCAGGACAAGCTCACCTCTCATTAATGGCAGTGGGATTTCTGTGGGCACCTAGCAACTGGTGTGCTGCAGGCCCTTAGAGGGGAATGACTGGGAACATCACAATGCAAATGTGTGTGAGGCTGAACCATCCATGGTCTGTGTGAAGTAATGCACTCAGGTGATACTTCCCACTCAGTAATGGTTGTACTCTTAACAGATTACCCCTCACCCTGACTGCTGGCTTTTGCTTCAGTGATAAGGCAGTGCTATTAGCCAAAACACATTCTCCCCAAGTCTCAAATGGTATTCATTGCTGTTTCTCTTTTAAAAGCTTCCCTTTTGTCCTCTTCTCAATTTTAATTCAACTCATGTATGATTATCTAGATAATATCCTGTAAGTACTTTTACACATAAATGTACTTCTCAATTTTTACTTCTTCTAAAACTGTCAATAAAACACTTTAAAACCGCTCTGTGGCACAGGTAAGCTTTTCACTCATACATATTTTCTCTTAAATAAAGCAAGGGAGGTACTGCTCAGTTCTCTCATAGAAGGCACTGATGAGAGTAGAATTCAAAAGGAACCCAGCAGGACTGAATGCCATTGCACATGCTGGCCACTAGATCTGTTGTGTCCTCAGCTTCCTGCTAAATGAAACATGGTTTGATTGTTCCACATAGAAAGCTGTTGTTGATTGATATAATGCTGAATGGTGCTGGTGGCTGATTCATCACTCTTGGCTAGACCATTGCACAACCTAATGAGTAAAAGGGAGGGACTACTGACTAGGAACAAAAAGCCAACAAGGGAAGAAATATGGAAGGGAAGAAAAGGGAATCTCATTGCCATCATATGGACACAGAGCATTGAGAGAAGAGTTTTTTGCCAAATTTAAGATGTATTTGATTTTCTGATGCTGATTCATTCAGCGAGACAGATTTTGAAAATAGAATGTATAAACACTGCATGGGAGAAATTAGCTGAGAAGCAACATCTTAATATAGAGTGCGGGAGTGCAAGGAACACTTCTGACAGTGGAGGAGCCTGGGCTCCTACACAGTCATTCCCAAAGAATGTTAAAAATATTTGTGGGAGAGTACAAGCTTGTGAAATCGATTTTCTGAGCTGCTGTCTGCTTATTTAAAACAAAAATGATCTTACAGCAGTTCTATGTGTTTCCTTTTCATATCAGTGTTAAGCTTATCATATAAACACATGTTTGCTATGTAATGTAAGTTTAAAATATCCATTATAAAACTCAATGCAAAGAGAATGTGGCTTGGATGCTTGTTGGCATACAGAGAGATATCCTGTCTTATTCTTTTTTGTACTGCAATACACTTGTAGCGTTATAGATATCTAGGGCTTTGAAGGATCTATTGTAAGCATGTCAAAGACTTCTAGAATTTGGTTTTGGCATTATTAGATCACAAAAACTGAGGAATGAGTCCCACAAACTTTCATTAAACAATGAAAGTTATTGTTTTTCCTGTTTTGGAGTTGAAATTAAACTAGCATTAATACACTCTGCATATTTATTCTTTCAATCAGAAAAAAAAAATCTTCACTGTTATCATGTCTATAGAAAAATGCATTCAAAACACAGCTTAGACACTGAATAGTCACCACTGTGTGCTGCTTGTGCAGGCAAAGAGAAGAGTGTGCCTTGCACAAGATCCTGATGGATGGTGGAGTTTGCTGAGTCAGGAGTGCTGTGTCCTGACCAGCACCTCACCTCCCCAGGGACCTGGGGAGTCCAGGACTAACTATGGCACCAGTGTTCCACTGGGCAGTTTTGCACGTGGGGCAAGAGCATTCCCACAGCAAGTGGTAACTTGTGCAGCAGCCAGTTCTAGTGCCACCACTACAGGACTGCTGATGGAGTGTGGAAGTGAAGGCTGTGTAACTAGGGGCTAGGTACAGCTGAGACTGAACTTGGAGTCCAGATTACAACCTAGCAAGAGTTTAAGGCTGGGACAAAGACTCAGAAGTGGGAAGACAGTAGCTTGTCATAAGAAAGAAGACAGAAAGAAAGAATAAGCAGAAAACCCTCTGCCCCTTTGCCCCTAGACTTAGTTTCAGGAGGTCATGGTCATTCTTATGCTGGAGTGTTGGCATGTACCTGTCAGCCATTCCCCCAGCAAGAGTCCCAACTTTCTTAGAGTCTCCTTCTTCTAAAGTATGACAATGTTCTGTTGCTCTCAAGTATTCTTTTGGTGTCTCATGGTGCTAAGTTCAGTGTTCTAATGTAGAAGGTCTTGCCTTGCTGAAGGCCATCTGGGTGTCAGAATGCCAATGGAGAGTGGAACTCCTGCTTCTTACCTTTTTTTTAAACACTGGAAAATTAGTACTTTCTTCATACTAATTAATATAAATACTGTAATCACTAGGAAAGGTAGAAGAATATTTAGGCTGTAAAATGAAGCACTCAAAAACTGTCATGGTTAAGAGTTACACAGTGATTTGACTGGATCCTGTTACACATGTTCACAGATGAACACGTAACAAGCAATGTATTTTACAAGCAAGTTTGAGTCCAACTTTATTTATGTTGGCAGTTAATTAAATACAAACATTTATGTCTTCATTTCCACAGTGCCACAGAACCCTGAAAAGTCATCACAACAGCAGCACTTGCTGGGTATTTTAGCTTCATTTTACAGATGGGACAACTTCATAGCCAAGTGGCAAGCACATCTGGTAAGGCAGGTTAAGACATTTGGATATCTTGTTACCTTTTCCTTAAATCAAAAGACAGTTTCTTCTGAGCCAGGGTAGTACATAAAATATACAGGGTGGAGATGAAATCCTGTCTTTACAGAAATTAATATAAATTATAGTACATGAGACATTTTAGTACAGATACATATCCTTACAGGTCTAAGTTATTCTGTTCACCAAACTAAGTTGCTAACAAATTGGGAAACTAACAAATATCAGCATTTGTGAAAATTAAATCCATATGTTCTTCAAATGCCTGTATCATCAACTACTTCCAGATGTAAAAATCCATGGGTAGTTTTAAAAAATCTCAGTCCCACGGTCAGTTTCCACCATGATACTCCAAATGAGCACTGTTCACAAGCAATATGCAAGAATATTTAGTCTGTTCAGGAAACAATACTTGTTGCTTTCCTTAGAGCCAGGTATCCTGTAACCACATCTGAAGGGAGCATCCGAATATAGGCAAATTCTTCAATAGTACTAAATCTTAGCTTGCTCTGTGGGTCTGTGTAATTTGCCTGAAAAAGAAACAATGGTAGAGATATGATTCAAATAAAATTTCTAATCATAATAGCAAAATAAGTAACTTAATCACAAGACCACAAAGCAGTGAGTTTCTCTTCCTAACAACAGCACTGCTGTTCTACCATGTGGCCACAAGTCTTTTTTTCTTTCTTCTCATGTGAGGACTTATGAGAAGTTAACAGACCCCCTACAAAATCAGATTAGAAATGCATTAAACATAACAGACGGCTGAAGTAAGCTTCCTATAAAACACAGTGCAAAAGAAATTCCTCAACTCTCTAAACTCACCCTAGCAACTCTGTGCCTTGTGCAGTCTCTCTCAAGGCAGCTCTCCAAAGAGTCAGGCTGTTGCCAATAAATTACCCACAAAGAGGCTGAATTATGGGTGCTCTGATAGCTTTGGACTGCCTTTCTCTTGCTGCATACAACTTAGCTTTTAATTTACTTTAAAGTGGTTGTTAAAGCTAGGGAGTCTCAGCTTATGGTTCTGTGACTGAACTGATAAGAGATTTGAACCCAGCATTGTGGTTTGCTCCAGATGCCTGCTTTCAGGATAGCAGCCTGGCCAGCTCACCCTGGGCTACGCTCGTATCCTCTGCTATATTTGGACCCTGGGTGCCTGGGAGTGGTGCCAGTTTCCTTCTATCCTCTCCCTTTCCTTGTTGCTACAGAAACCTGGAGCTTGGCTGAGCTCAGGGGTAGGCCAGGAGGCTGCACTGGGGGAAGGCGGGCATCAGGGCATTGCCTCTCCACACTCAGCCTCCAGGACAATCCCTGCCTCTTCAGCACTGGATAACCAAGTGCCTGCCAAGGCTCCAAAAGTGTCTTCTGTGCCTTTCTTTAGCACGAGATGGTGGCAGGCTGCAAGGCACAGGCAGTTGAGATCCTCAAGGCATTGATACTAAAAATAGGAAAGGCCAGAAAGAGCTGGAGTAGTCCCCCATGCCACACAGTTATAGTGCAGAGCTCTCTACATTTTTATGTTGGAAGGCACCTGTTGACCATGGTAACAGTCCAGCCAATCATTTGGTCTGATATGACTTGGAAAATTTAGTGTTACTTGTAGCTTTGTTTTCTTTACAAAGAAATGCTGCCAGGTTAATTAAATGTAGTCAGCTAACAGTTCAAGCCATCAATTAAGTTTCAAACAAATGGCAAAGTTAGAACATTAGGAGGTATAAATTTATACAGCAGGTATAAATTTACTTTTATTTCACTCTTTACATCTGGCCTCATGTAAGAAAAAGCTCAGCAATTAGACTGCTTTTCAAATGTGCATAATTCTGTAATAGAGTAACTAAGCAATATCTGCAATTTGTATTGTGCACTGATCTAGGTTAAAAATATTATGGCAGCTCTTGACTGTTCTGGTATTATGTATTGGGCTGTACTGTTTGCAGACACTCATGTATCATAACCAGCCATTCATGCCATGGCTTCAGCTTGAAAACAAACTTTACCAATACTCCAGCAATAATTAGAGATTAGAATATAAAATTAAGATGAATTTGCAAAGAAAAATCTCTGTCATGTTTAAAAACTAAATCAAAGGCCATGGAGACATGCTCTTAAAGTACAATAAACTAGGTATCTCAATCTGTTTCTATAGTAACAGGTCTGATCCATTTTCAGAAAAGGAAGAGAAATGGTAACATTTGAAGGTTTGGGCTTCTTGTTTTTTTGGTTTTTTTTTTAATCTGCTTTACAATAAATTACTCTGTTTTGAATGTTAAAATATCTAAATATTCATTTTGCAAGTTTGGAAATAATAGGTTTATTTTGCAGTGTCAATACAGCATATAATAGCTTTAGAATTCTAGGCTGCCTTACAAATATAAATTGGCTGCTCTGCTGAGACCATTGGTAAATTTAATTCCATTTGTGCTACACACAGAAAGAGAAGGGATCAGTAGAATTTAATTGTGGCATCTAATATGAGAGCAAGTATGCTGATTGAGAATGTTTTAATACACTTCTCTTTTTGTACCTAGCAGACAATTTAATTCTTCCCTAAATGGGTAATGCTAAGGAATACTTTCCCCCCCCACAAGGGGAATCCAGCATTCCCACAGAAAATATATTCTTACACAAATGCTTTTATATTTTACACAGAAAATACAGGGGCATTTTTCTAATACCACATTTCTACAATATTCTATTGTCCCACATATGCTCCTACTAGGACATGATCTTGAAAGCATATTTAGTGCTTCTTATGAAACATTTCTAGCCTAGCAATTTAAAGGGCACACTGTCTCAGCTATTTTAATAACAAAGGGGTTTTTTAAATGTGGTAATTTTATCATAGTCTGGAGAAACCTTGCAGGCCAGGTAAAATAGGAAACTCGACTCACAGTGCAATTAGGGGATGGAAAATAAAGGGGAAAAAGTGGAAAGAGAAGAAAAGAAAACAAAAGCAGCACTGAATGGATTTGTATAGAGAGTATCTATACTAAGCTAGAATAGTTAGAGTACTTAAATCACTGATGTAACAGAGTTGCTGGTAAAGAAAAGCTGAGGAACTGAGAGAATTTCCTAAGGTTTAACTGACCTTTCACTGGTAGGGATGTGGTCTCCACTCTCATCTATATCCTGCACCATCAGCTCACTATAGGTGCAATGACTCATTAGTTTTGAAATACATCAAAAGTTAGTGCTGGAAAGCATTATCTGGTTCCTTGGAGATGGGGCAGGAGTCTGTCTGGCTGGAGGGAATTACCTTCCCTGGGTTTGTGAGCATTCTCTTCCATTTGCTGTCTGCCAGTTCATGTGTGAGGGAAATGTTGCTTTTCCACTCCCTCTTGAACACCAACAGTTACCAACCTTTATCTGAGCAACTCACTGCCTTTCCAAACCACATTCAGAGGCACAGGCTGGACACATGCCACCTCATAGATGCCTCATTTAAATGTGTTACTTAAAAAATAAAGTCTAAGAAAATATATGCTACCAAATCAAGATCAAATGCTTGGAGGTGCAGGATTACAGTTGGAGCTATAGCTATTCTTTGATGCCTTACACTAAATATTCGCTATAAGGCAGCCCTTAGTTAAGTGCTCACCCATTTTCTGTTCTAATGAGGACTTTTTGCCTAATTCAGTGCACAGAATGCAGGGTGGTATGCTAACCTGCATAACAAATATGTACCTTTAAGGACATCTCCAGGAGGTGATATCAAGCCTGTGAAGGTGCTACTAGGGCTAGTGCCCTATGGGTGAGAAGCAGATTAAACTGAGGGAAGTGACACAGAAATTCTGTGCAAGGCTCTTTGATATTACAAAGTTCTCATTAGTGTATCTATTTAGTGTAACCATTACTTAAGCATTTTTTTTCCAAAATCCAACATTCCCATTCATTTCAATTGTAAGAAATGCACAGACTTCTGCAAAATAAATCACTGGTTAAAAGGTGAAAAGTGAAAAGATATGCTGTAACTAATACCTGTGTTGTTGTAAGTAAAATTATTCATGAAACATAGGAACAGTTTCAACAGGAGATGCAAAACTTTTGCTGGGCAGAATTCAATGACTTTACTCCTGTTTTGTGTCAACAGCTACCTTGGGGAATTCAGGCACCAAATTGTAACTACCAAGACTTTCTGGAGTATGTGCAAACTGTATCTAAGTCAAATGTGGTTTGGTGTTTTTTCCCTTTCTCTCTTTCTTTAACAAAAACACGTAAAAGAGTCCATCTGTGACACACAGGCTATACATCTGCCAAACTTCAACTTCCAGCTCTGAAGCATAGACGTATCTGAAATTCTCAACAGTCTATGCCAAGTGTCTGTTTCAGGCTGATTTGTTTGAGGCAAAGTTTGAGAGCAGTGATAACAAGGTTGGGGTTTTTTTTTTAACCTGGTGGAAAAGAGGACAAACAATAAAATTTTGCCCAATCTTATTATTTAAAATTGCTGAGCCATCTTTTTAAAACTTCCTCTACAAGATACAATGAAATAAATCCACATCAGGCAAACAGCATGGAAAGTTTCAGTCAGTGTGGGTATACCTTGGCAAAGAAGTCAACAGTAATGGAGACTGTGGACTACCAGCTTTCCCTGCAGCTATTTTAAGAATTAGAAATCATGGGCACCAATGTAAATTCTACAGGTGAGAAAGAGGTGTCAGAGGAGTTACTTGGCAGGACAAGGTATTTAGTCTGTCCTGACATCTGTTAACAACCTAAGGATTTTGTGATGTAGTGACAAGTATTTGGGGTTTGGTCATAAATCACTGGATAATTATTAAGCCCAATTCTGAATAGGAACTTCAGCATATACATCTTTTACAAAACAAGGCACCAGCACTATTTCATTGTGGAAGGTGAGATATCAATTTTGAGGGAAAAAAAAAAATACTTACCGGAAGTCCTGAGATGTCTGAGTATTTCTTAGCAGGTTTAAAAGAAGGAGGAGCATCAATATTAAAATCTAGAGAGAAACAAAGGCATAAACTCAGTGTCTCACATATATATGTATATATATATATATATTCTATAACATAAACTTACTGTCTGAGGTTTCTATTAACTAGCAACACTAAGGCAAAGAAATATGAAGCAGAATCACCTCTACAACATTTACCCTGTGTTAGCATGTAAATCACAACCTGATCCTGCTCATCTATTAATAGAGTTCAGCAAGCAGAACTGCCCTCTCCAGAAGGAAAATGCCAGAGACATTTGAAATGTGTCTATTTCTTCCAAGTCTTAATGAATTCCCTTGCAGTCAGTCACATGCAAAGAATAACCATTATCAAATGCATACTGTATGTTAAGACTGTGAAACATTGCTCAAGATTGCAGCTCTGAAATACTATAATCCAGAAAAGCAAAGTAATCTTTTAAATCAGTTAAATCTTTAAGCATGTACCACTTTAAGCCCAGTCAATGACCTAGAAAATTGTCTGAATGTTTAAACTGAGGGTTGGAAATTGCTGTTCTTTGGTGCCCTTTAGATAGCAATTATCATTCATAAACATTTTTTAAGATACAGTTGGTATGCTTAAGTAGTTAAATCCTCAATTTTGGATGTTTACAAAAATATCTTGTACCTGAATGATTTCTTTCCTCTTTCCTGATCTCCCTTGCAATTCATTCAGATGCTGTGTTCAATTCAAACACTCCATCCATATCAAATTTCTAACCCATCATCTCATAATTCAAAAGACCCTAATGCCACAGACAACTGGTTTTAAATATGAAGCTGAATTTCTTTTCCTTCCTTCTTATAAAAAATACTGCAAATTTCTGGTTGCAAACAGAGCAGAGTAGAAATAGCAACATCAGCAGATTGTCAGTTACAATGGCCAGGAACACACAGTAGTCTGCATTTTTCTGTAACAGTTGCGTCTAAAACACTTCAAAAAACGGCAAGCTATTTTTGGATAAAGCACCAAGTCTGACAAAAAGCGAATGCATATTCTCAGTTTTGAAATGCCTCCACTTGCCTAAATAAAATCTGAGGATTGCATTCTGCTGGCAGCTACGTTCAATAGTATCCTACTTTATAAGCAGACTTGAAGAGTATCTAGATTAAGACCACTGCTGTAACTCTGCTCCTGTGGATGTAACCAGCTAGGACTGCTAATCAGCACTGCTAATAGTGTAGTTTCAGCTGTGATGCACTAAAGAGAGGATGTAGGATTTAAATCTCCCAAGAATCTAGGATAAGGAGCTGGATAGGAAGCTTGGGCTGAGGTCTAAGCTACTGCAGGTATGTGGCTTAGCAGAAACTATTTGAAAAGTACTCAAATATAGCTAATCAAGTAGCAGCCACCCACCGAAAGACCTCTGGACTGTACAAAGGAAGAGGTGCCTAACCAGTGAAAAGGTGACAAAAATCTCTTGGGAATAAGGGTTTGTGACTTGGTTTGGATAAATATTTTTTCCTTATTAAACTCTCCCCCCAGATGTATTTGAACTTCGCCATGATACTTCAAATTATTTGCTTCTCCCCACTTTCCACTTCGGGCTGATGAGTGCAGTTGGAGCAATCTTAAATGTACCACTGGACCCTGTCCAAGCAGGATACTGCATGCACTGATGAAATAATTTAGGTTAGTTTTAAAGAAAGTTATTTGTGTGGATTCTATTATTTATAAATACATGCAAAGAGTCTAAGCAGCTTACAGCTAGGATCATTTAGTTGCCATGGCAATGCCCTTTCAGAAGCAAGAATTTGTTTTAGGTTCTTCCATGTTCTGTTCTTCTTGCCAGCTGCTGCTCCACCAATGCCGGAGTGCTAGAATTAAAAATATGGTGTTTAGAGAAAAAAATAAAGAATACTCTTTCAGAGCATGACACTTCTATTTCATAGTCTTTCTGATATGTCTCATCTTGTTGTGAACCATTTGTTATTCTCACTTATTTCATCAGCAGGCTACTATACTGTACACTCTAATCTTGGTTGCAAGCAAAAACAAAGCTTTTTGGACTGTGTCAAAGCTTCTATGTTTCCCATTAACTGAAGGAAATTAAAATCTGTTTTTTACATGGAAATAGAAAATCAATGTGGTTAGGCTTAGCCTGAGATTACAGGATTCTGTATGTACTTCCCATCATATTAGAAGTTATTACTATGAAGTTGTTTCTAAAATTGTGATTATACAGCTAAATTTTCTCTCTCCTTTTTATGGCAAATTACAGGTGCAGCTCTTTTACAAACTATCCATGACTGCAGAAAACACAACTGATCTTGCAAAATGTAATGAATACTGAGAAACTTTCTGGAAATTTTATTTTTCTATCAAAGGCTAGAAGACAGAATAATAGAAAAAGAATAATAAATAGAATGTTGGCTGCCAAGACAATTTTGCATTTTGAAAGGAACACTAATGGAAGGCTTGCCACAGGTACTATAATGGCAGCTGCAGTTATCAAATGCGATTGCTACAGAGTAATTTATTTATGTCCCTCCAGAGACAGAAGCTGCACAACATACTGTACTACTTCTAAATGATCAAAGGACACAGATTTACAGCTTAACTTCAGAAAAAGAAATGTTCTTACAATTGAGAAGTTGCTATTTCTGTTAATAATTACTACTTGCCCCATGAGTCTCATTGAAACTCAGCGAAGTTCTGTAAACACACTTTTGCTTTGAATGTTTATAAATTAACCACTTAAATTGATGAGGATGACAGGAGGAAGGATTCAATGAGAAAGGGTTTTTTGTAGACATAAGATATATTCAGAAAAGATGCTCACAAGCTGATGCTATAATGGGTTTTGGTGATGGATATCTGATTTAAAAGACAGAAGCAAATATTTGCTCTGAGGGTGACACCTTAGTCATCTAAAGATCATTGCATAATAGAGACTGCTACAGCATGAGAGGAAACTACACGTACTTCCACACCACTAATTCAAATTCATTGCATGAATTTTCCCCCAAATCACTGCAAAATGATTTTTTGTTCAGTACTCTCAAAGCCAACCTGTTTTTATATGAACTTATGCCTCCTGAAAATGGGGCTGAGCATCACCTCACACACCTACAATGAAAAGGCAACAACTGCCAAGCACATATGAACCAAACGAAGTTCAGAGAAAGCTGGAGCTAGGACAGGTGGAGCTACTGCTTTACAGCAGCTATTGCTTTACGCAAGTGTCAGAAAGTCTTTTTCCCCTCACCCTTTGCCAAAGGATGTAAATTCCAATCAGAAAGTTTAGGAAAAGGTAATTTCTTCCTCCTTCTCTTCTCTCAAGTCTATCCTCTGCAGTGAGCTAATGGTTCAAACTTGGGCATACATATGAGAGAGAGACACTATTTGATTTATTTTCTTCCTTTTAAGGCAAATTAGGCTGGAAAGATGCAAAAATCCATCCAAATTGTTACTGCCAGGTCATACCAATGAAATGCTGATTAACACGCAATGCATTTCTTCTCAAATTAGTTACTGTATTGGAGGGGACAATTTCATGGTTCTTATTATAACTGCCTATTATTTCTGCAGCGGTTGCCAAAGACCCTGTACATTCATTATTATTTTAAGCATGCAGACATTAGTGTTGCCTCTTAGGAAATGGTGACATCCCTCTAAGAACTGAAGGATCAGCTCAGGGCTTCATAGATATTTAAATCCTATGTGGAAGCTACATGGGATGCCTCTGGGCACAAAAGGAGCTTTTGCAATAAGCCCCATTTCTCAAAGATGCTGGTGCTTGCTGGAGGATTAGTGAGCAAAGTATAGGGTCGTTTGAATGCCCCTCTCTTGACTGAAGTTGTCTGCAAAGCAGATGTAGAGCAACTCACATGTCAGAGATTAATTTCATAGCCCCTGCCAAACCTGTGCTTAGTGAGCTGTGCGTTGCCTGATTACTCATTATGTGCTGTGGGATATTGTATCTTGTTCATGCAGAGTGAAATCTGGGACAAAATCCTTCTTTCTAAGTACTGGCTTAGGACCAGCAGTCTGAGAGGTTTGCTTGTCTAGAAAGCATTTGTACAGTGTGCCAATGAGTTGGCCTTGGCACAGCAAGATAAAAAGATATCAAAAACAAACCCAGCATTACTAATTTAATCTTCTTCACCTTCTCTCCTAGTTTAACCCTCAGAGTGATAGGAGCCTGCATTTCATCAGCTGTCAGTGTTTACATGACTGCATGCTGGCAGGTCAGACTTCTAGGGGGCACAGAGCATTTTGCTTCTAAATCTAGCCATGATTGGAAGAAGACACCACAAATCTGTTAAGAGTTTCAGGGACCAGAAGAAGAGCAAAATGCCATTTGCTAATGACTCTCTGGCTAATTTCTAGCTCAACTACTTTGCAGCCTCCCTTGACTTGGAACTGGAACATGGGATTCATACATTCATAGTATTATTGTTCCTTCTAGCTATGGTAGTTTGTGAGATACTATATCATAAAACTTCCACACTTACCTATACCTAACAGGTTTCCTCACCCTGTTCCAGAATTTAATAGAACAGTTCTGCCTCTGGACCAATGCCATTCTCATGCTATAATACAGTGTGTACTTTAGACCATGGTGTTACATGGATTGAGGTTAATTTCTTAAAAATTGTCAACCTTTTATTTGGCTATTAAGCTTATTTTCTTAATATTTACACTAGGAACATGGTTAAATAGAATCCTATTTAAGTATTTTATGGGAAAAGTTTGAAATTTCAAATTGTTCAAAGAATATACTTACGACGAAGTTTGGGTCTTTGAATGGTAATGGCTTGGCAGCAGTTTCTGATCCTGTGCTGGAGTCTGTGTTCAGAAGTTTATTTTCACTCACAGCCTCTCCACCTGCACTCTGCAGAAAAAAATAGTCTTAGTGCTTGTTACTCTGAGCAAGTTTAACTAGAGATGGAGGCATCTGCTGCCTTTTTGCTCTCCTATCTCTTTTGCATCTAAAGATGTTGTATGCCAAGAGTGGGGAAGCATGAAACAGAGTATTTCTCAATCAATTTACAACTGACACACAAAAGGGAGGAGAGGAATAGAATGGCCAAAGCCCACTGAGTAAAACTGCATGGGGTTTACTGCAGTATTAATAAAAGCCACCTCATCTCACTTGATAAAGTGCAAGACAGAGTATGTGCAACCGAAAACAGCAGAAATGTACACTTTTTTAGAATGTTCTGTATAAAGTATTAACAGGAATATATAAAATTTATAAAAAGGCTTTTCATCAACTTTCTAAAGAAAAATGAATTAATAATTTTATTCTTCATCCTTGGTGCCAGCTGTGCTTGAACGAGGACGGAGAAAAAGTATTTTATTATATATTATTTTTATATGCAAGCTTCACAAAATCTACATTGGTGCTAGTTAGTATTTTCTAGGTTTTCTTTATGGTTTGTTTACTTATTTAGCAGGAAGAGCAGTCAGAAAAGATGTGTGTGACTGGAAAGCTAAAAAAGTCGTGTGGCAGTCTAAGCAATTTCTGATAATTCTGCACGGCTGAGTTTATGGGTTTTTAAAAATTTGTTAGTGACCTGTAAGGCTCCACATTACCAGAATTAGCCCATGCTACACACATAAATATTTATTTGAAATCCTCATCTACCCCAAAGTCGGTGCAAATTTTGCCACTGAGTTTGGTAGTTTAGTCAGTAGGAATTCATACCTTGTTTTTTTTTTACTTGGAATAAAAGCTTGGCTAAAAGCTAAGTCAGTATTTACTGAGTGGATGGTTAAAATGTTCTTTCATGTTATGTTTAGACAGATAATACTTAGGGGAAAAAATGCTTTCCTGTAAAAACCTTTTGTGTTGATACAATACTCATTTAAGTATGAAAAAAAGGACTGCTATTATTTGTGGCTTATTGGAAGCACCTCTACAAACTGGGCTATAGAGCAAAGGCCATGATTCAGCATATCTTTCTCCATGTGACTACAAGGGAAGTGTTTTTACTCTTAATACATGCAGAAGTAATTACAGGATTAGGGACTAGGCAAGTTGAACTCTTAGGGGAAATACTCCAGTCATTCTATACTGCCTGTTTTCAACATAGCAAAGAGAGGTCTCAAATATTTGAAGTATAAAATAAAAAAGCAATGTTTCTAGTGCCTTACTAAAATAAAAATATGAATAGAAATAATCTGTTTTCAATCTGTAAGTTCATATTACAGGAGATAAGGCAATAATAACATCAGCAGAAGAAACACATGAAGTCTGTAGCTTAAACTTGATTCTTCCATTGAGGACAGAAAACATTAAAAGGCAGTGACTGTCAGAGAAACAGAACAAATGCAGATGGATGTTTAGAAACATGCACATTATATGGCAGTGAGCAGAGAAAATATCTTCATCAATCCTGAGTAAAGTGGCTTTATACACTGAGTTCCTAGGTTTCAAAGTATATTCTTGTACATGCATGCTTCCAGCACTTCAGATTTCAGCAGCAAACATTAGTCAGCTTTGAGAAAGACAAAACTTGAAATACAAGATTATTTTTCATGAATTCATTATCTCTGATACTGCTCATTATCAGTGTAAATTCTCTTAAGTAGAAGAATCAGCACTCAGATTTATTCTTCAAAGCATTCTTGCCTTTTCTTTGGTACCATCTGGTTGGTTTTAAACCCAGTTCTACAGATAATTACTTTATCGCTTTTGCCCCTTCAGTGATCTTCTCCTAAGTATTCTGGTTTCTATGAAACAGGCTTTGAGTAGTATTTCAACAATAACTCAAAATAGTAGCTAGTACTTTGAGACTCAGCAAATAAAAATAGTTAAATAGTAAAGGGGAAGAAACTTATACATATAGTCTGTAATTTCTGCAGCTGGATATACTTACATATTACCCTCACTGTCTTCAGTGGTTTCTTCTGTGTGGATTCAGTGCTAATCTTGCTGGTGCAGTGGGAAGGAAAGTAAGGAATTGTTCCTGGCAGGACAATTCCTGAATGTAAATATTATATGTAGTTTCTTTTCCGTACCAGCTCCTAAGGGATTTCAGGTATTAGAGCTGCTAAGAGTCAGGCTAGTTCTCATTACAGGACAGATGTTGATTTTGTTGGTGCCAGTATCCCTTGCATGGTGGCAGAGGCAGCACAATCTAGAGCAGCAACTGCTGCTTTTTGGGTTTGTTGCCCATCAAAGCATCAGGTTCATGGGATCACCCACGTCACCCTCCAGTGCCAGTGAGACATAATGTCAGTAGTAGCCTCTGGATCTATCATGGACAATTTGAGAGCAGCAGTTTCCTGTCCAAGGCAAAGGGTGCAGGGCTGTAAAGCAGTTTTCATATCACTGAGGTATGCAGCTGATACCATGATTTCAGAGCCCTGTGACAGACTGGGAAGCAAATAAGACTGAGTATTATGATTCCAGTTAAATGCTGGGAACTGAGATAAAGACATACTGCAGAGGCATGCCAGTTCCCTCACTCAGCACTGCTTGTACAAAAACTCTGATTTTTAGCAACAGGACCATGGCAGAGAGATGCTCAGCTAATGTGCTTCTCTTTCTGGAAAAACATTAAAGAGTTGAGCAGAAGCACTGCTTCCCGAATAATGTGCTATTGCACAGAGGCGTGAACTCTGGCAGTACAGAGCTTTGAAAAGCTCGTCCCGTGCAGCCTGCAGAAGTCTCAGCTGATATCCTTTGCAGCTTTATAGCCACAAATTGCAAGTGCCAATAAAATCTACAAATCTCTCTGGCCTATGTTTTAAACATCAGGATTTAAAGCACAGGAAACTTCATGTAATTTTTCAGGTTTGTTTTCTGAAAGTTTTTTAATGGCAGGGGATATGGATCTACCTTTGTTCTGCAAAACACATATTTCCTGAAAGTGAATAATACAGTGATAATACAAACTGCTATTTACGGCCTGAAAAGAGATTCCTCAGTGAACAATTACTGCACTGTAAAGGTAATATTTAACTTTTAATATCAGTTGAACAAATCTCTCCCAAATGTGCTTGTTCTCTTGGTCGTTTAGATTAGAAGACAGTTCATCCTTCCCTGTCATGTGCCGGGACAAACAAACAGGAAGAATTCAAATGCCCTTTGTAGTCCTGCGAAGTGACGGTGGTGGCGTGAGCACAGTGAGGAAGTGTCTGTCACCAGGGAACACGCTCTGCTCAATGTGTGCTGTAACCCCCAGTCACGTGTGGGGCAGCTTCCCCTTCCTGCCCAGTCCACAGCCCATCCCCAGCACATTTTCCCTACCGAGCCACTCTCTTAGCTAACTCCCTCATCCCCAAACTCCTGGGATAATCCCAAATGCTTTGCTGTGGGGCTGAAAAGAAGGTGAAACCATGGGCTGAAATGCTCAAAAGCGTCTTTAAAGTTTCTTTTAAACTGATCTTGTAAACAATCTTTATGGGAAATTCAATATACACTTCAAGGAGAGAGCAGCTTTTAACGTGTACTTTATAACTAAATTGTGTCTTTTAAATGGTAGTTTATGTAACTAGGGCTACAGGGAATTTGTGCTACATTAGTCACTAAGCAGTATGTTTTTCTCCATAGTCTGTTGAAGATCATAGCAACAAAGATTTTAGAGTGGCTTTACATTTACAGGCTACACCTGCATGGAAAAATGAAGATGTGACATCAGTACAGCTGAACATGCTTATGCTAGTTTTACCTCAAATAAGGATAAAAACACTGCAGTAAAGACTGCAGCTAAGTCATCAGTAACTATCAGTAACTTATCCTCTCCCAGCACCTCCTTCTGTGGCTATTAATCCCCACTGAAGTCCACGTTGCCACTTCTCATGTTACCCCTCTCTGTTCTTCTCCTCCTCCTCCCAGTATCCCCAGGCACTGAACTACCTTGACTGGAATGGCATGTATTAAAAGTCATAAGCAGCAGGTCAAATACTTCTTACAGGAGCACTTGTGCAATTTTATTCCCTCTGTAAAGTTGTGTTTATGTGCTGCAGCTGAATTTTAACTACAACCACAGTATGGCAAGTTGGCAACCTCTATCCCTCCTGAGACAGACGAGAAAAATAGTGAAGGGATGAGCTTCTATTTTGCAGTTCTTTTCACAGGACCATCTATCGAGTATTCAGAGCATCCCTGCTGGGTGGGACAATGCCCTCCCTGTTGTGTTCTAGGACTGGGTGACAGTCACTCAAGGGAGGAAGATGGCAGAGAACTTGGTAGCAAAAATTTGAGAGAGACTGAAAACCTGCAGCAAAACACTTGGGAGTCCTAATAAGTTTGTTTTACGAGCAGCCAAGTCTGGGGAAGAGACCTGAGCTAAGCTTTGCTACCTTTCCACTGGTTTCTTTAGAGTAAAGCCAAACCCCAGGAATGAGCCTAGTTTGGACCCTGCTGTATATGCTGTCTGTACTGGGAGGAAACACACTGGGAGGCTGGCTATTCACATACTACTTTCAGTATTAGGCTTTGGTAGATCTATTAATGTTTTGTGTATATTTTGTTCCAAATTCCCTACCGCAGATGTTTTCACATGATTTCCAAAGACTGAGCCATCTGTCTGGTTTTATTTAGACAGGACAAGCAAAACTGGTAGACCATGGAAGCTGATTTCTTTGTTTTGGCTATTTCTAGGTGGAATCAGCATTGTGGGGTTTGGGATGGGTGTCTGCAATGACACTAAATACCAGGTGAAATTAGCTTATTATGGAAGTCCTCGTTTCACACATAATTTTTTTTTTAATCCCCCAGCAAGGATTAAAATTGCACAACATCAGTATATATCAGAATAGCTGATATATACTGAAGTAAAATTTCTTACCTATTTGCTTTCAGATTATATTCTATAACTTTTTTTATTATTTTAAACTAATAGGATTTTACTATGTATTAAAAAACCCACGAAAATATGAAACATAAAGTCAAGATGTAAATACATGCATTTCTGGCATCCTGTCGCTGCACACCATGCATGTCATGGCTTAAAAAAAAAATGGATTTGTACATCACTGAAGGTATACTATGACCATCAGTGGCCAGCTTCACTAGGTGTTAACAGTTTTACATGCTAAAAAAATTTACAAACAGAAGGTAACTGAACAATGTGTTGGTAAATCAAAACTTAAATGCATAACTAAATTCTATGAGAACTGGAAAGGGAGTTTCTAATTTAAGGATGCAAAAACAATACTGAAAACATTGATTCTTTCTGTTTTCTGCAAATCATTAATTTGTTAGCTTTGACAATATATTGAGTACAGGAACTGTAGATGAAAGTGACTGCACAGGTTGGATTTTGGTTTGGTTTTTTCTGCATTCAGTATTTCTGAAATGCTGGCTTTGTCTTATAGTGATGATGAGAGTGTTGCATGTCACCATTGAAAATTAAGTAATTAGAGGGGTCTGGCCCCAAGCACCCATTTTACTGAGGAACCCACTTGTCTTCAACCTTTCTATGCGAAATTCAATAAATTGTTTTAATTACCTTCACCTTCTTTTGGCAGCTGATTTTCATAATCACAATACTACAATGTTTCTTTAACTCAGCTTCAATAGTGGTGCATGTCTAATTATTCCTCTAGTAGGTTACTTCCAAAGCACCAATATCCAACTTGTGGCAACTTACTTGGCTTTTAGCTGTATGTAAGTTCTGTGATATCCTGACAAGAGCTGTGGCATGCAGCCAGGGAAGAAAATGGTAATTTATAAAATCGATGGATAATACCTGTATTTTCACTAGCAGACAGTTACAGTGAGTGAGAATGCCATGTGGAAACAGAGCACAAATGTCACTAGATGACAGCTGCGATGATATGAGCAGACTTTTTAAAATTGGGAGTAGAACCTGAATGTCAGCTATTTAACGGAGTGCCAGCTAATACTGCTCATACTGGAACATATATTAAGCTGTTTGATTAATATATTAGCTCTCACTATAACAAGGCTGGCCCGGGCTCTTGCACATTCTGAATATTTAAATCATTTAACTTTATGATGACATGACAGGGGCCATTAAAACTTGAACACGTACCCTCTGGCAGACAAAAATGCAGCTCTCTACATTGCTGGGAATAATTCACTGAGAAAGGTGTCAGAATTAGACGTGTTTAAGCTCAAGTTAAAATGATGGTTAAAAAATTTCTCATTGCCAACATTATAACCATGCTACGTTTCTGAAAGCAAACTTACTGAAGACTCAGTAACAATGCAGGACTGTCTAGAACAAGATTAACTCTATCCACGTCTGTGACAGAAGGGTTTGCTGCAAAGACCTTTTCAGTAAGACTTATAAACATGTCTTCCTCATCTGGTTGCATTTTATTAGTTCTTGGATTCAGCAGGAAAAACTTTTTCCCTCTTCCTTTCCACTCACTAAAATGAAGCACAGTGCAACTTCCCCATCCTTTTCTCTCTCAGCATTTGGGTACACAATAGTATTTTAGGAACGTTCTCCCTTCACAGAAGGTCCTACCTTATTTTGGGCATAGGACAAAAACCAGTTCAGCTTGAAAATGTTCAAATGCCAGGAAGAAAAAAAAAAGCCAAATCCTAATCTTGCACATTCACAGCAAATTCTGTTCCATAGGTCATTGAAAAACTGAATTTACTTAAAAAACCCTGAAATCCTGAGTAGTATCCAGCTAATAAGAACAGTGCAGATCCTTGTCCTCAATTTCAAGCAGCTACTATGGTTGGCAAGTCATTTGTGTATCCAGTTTAAATTGGGAGTAAATCCATCTAAGTCAGTGGGTTTCATCAACTCATCTTAAAAGACAAAGGTCCTGGCATAGGTTTTTGCTTCCACTGACATCACAAGTAAATATCCCAAAGGCCTGACAACAAAAATATTTTTGCTTAAATTACCACATTGTCCTCAGATGCTACTGCTGTTTTCACTTATCAAGAAAGCTGAAAGAGGGTTGTTAAAACAAACATAACAGCACAAAGTTTGAAATGAGATTGTTGGACTATTATAATAATAGTTTACAATTCCAAGTACACGTATCACTAAATGCACTTCTTCTAACCCATTTCCCAGAGGATTTTTGAGTCACGTACTACTTACCTATACAAGACTTATAAAACCTGCCTTTCCTAAAGCAATGGTTCTTTCCCTCTGACTTGCTGAGTATTTCCACTGAGCATCAAGAGTTAATCAACTGTGCAAACTAACTCAAACATATGACTAAAATTTAGATATAATCTCTGCTATTGGGTATATAAGAGTATGGGGGAAGGTGTTTAAAGCAGGACATGGAAAACACTTCAATTGCAATTTAAATAAATAAAGATAATACACAAAGCCACATAAGCTGCCCAGATAGCAATCTCGACATTATGCTTTTGAACTTCTGCTGTTCAGAGGCGAGTTAAACATCTCACATTCCAACTGCCTCAGAAAGGCTGAATAAAATTTTACTCATGCACTAAAAGATTGGACTGTCACAAAGTGATGGATGGCTTTTCTATGCTCTCTGTAGGGCATTTCAATACCATAGACTCCAAGTGCTCTTGATTAAAAGGCGACATTCTCATTTAGGGTCCTGTCAGTGCCTGAGCATAAAACCATTATCATTCACCTGCACTGGTGGTTCCAGTGACAAAATACTTACCAAAATGTATAAAATACTAATTACTTTAGTCACTTTGATAGAGGTATAAAACACCCTAATGCAAAGCTCTATTATGATGTGTGAGGGTTAGAATTCAAAATTAAAAATGCAACCAAAGGGAGAATAAGATTTTAATTACATTGCCCACCTCTCAAGCATTTCTTAAAAACCTGGGGGAAAAAGACAGAGCAATTTCATGACACAAGATCTCCTTTTATAATGGTACTGCTGACTTAAAAAAAAAAAAAAAAAACAACAAACAAACCTAGAAAAACTCAAGTTCAATTTCTTCTCTTCAAAATTATTAAGCAGTCAAACACAGAATAAGATGACAAGCCTCAGTAAAAAGCTTGGATTTATTCTCAAGAGATTTCAAATGTCAAATATGTTTTCCCATTTAAAGACATTTAAGTACTGTGATAGGCAAATTTTTATAACTTACAGATATTTAAAGGAAAAAAAATTACTATTTCCTGTGGGGAAAAGTCTCAAATAAAATGTAATTGGGACACAACTGTGAATAGCTTCACGCTATCCCAGAAAAACTTGGTTTAATTTGCATTTGCCACAAAGGTCCCTTTGGCTTAAATAATAGCAAGGGATCTCTCACTTTTAGATTTCATTTGGTGGATTGGGACTGCTCCTTGTTTATAAAGTTTGACAGTTTTCTTTATTAAGAAAATTGTAACTTGGACAAATTACTATTCATAAGCATAAGCTGAATGGCACTGCCAAAGTGGCCCTAGAGCTAAAACTTTCAGTTTATGTAGAATCCAAAAGCACATGTTGGGTCATACTTGTATCAAGGATAAAAGTGAGCTCAGCTAACAGAATATTTTGATCCCTCTAAATAAAAAGGTCTCCTAAATTGATGGGCTTTAAGACTGAAAATGGATGGAAGCATACTAGCAAAAAAGACTACAGTAAATCACAATTGAATTTTTATAAAAAAACTGCCAGTATGTTCCTTTCTCTATCAGAAAAAAATCAGTCAAGGACTTTGGCTAAACTGCATCCTAAAGTTTAAAATACATCATTTGATACAGAACAGCTAAGGTCAAAGTACTTCTGGAGAAAAGAGTGGAGGATTACAATATTCCAGTATGCTCATGTGCCATTAACATTGTAATGCTGCCCAGGGAGCATACCAGAATCCCTGTGCTGAGTAACAGCCTTCAGCCAAGGCAGGAGAAGGATCCAAGTCCATTCATCTACACGTGACTGAATCAAGGACAAGGAAAGCAAAAAGTTATCAGCACCTATGATTGATGGGAGACTAATTTCATTCTGAAAAAAATAAACAAAAAAAAACCCCTTCAGTTTCCACATTGTAGTTTATTCTGTAGAACATCATCCATTCTGATGGGAAATAACACTTGAGTAACAAAGAAAAACAAAACAACATTTCTTCAAGGAAAGTCAATTGAATAGTTTCAACTGAAAACAGGGGGTATCTTTCAGAGCTCCTATTCCATCTATTTTGCTAAGGAAAAAACACACCTGGATAAGAAGAGTTAAATTTTACCTTTAGAATGTTTTGGACTATTGGGTAAACCAGTACAGAAAACAAATATTCACTTTTGCATTTTCCCTATTTTTTGTACATTTTAGCACTTGATTCTGTTTTTCTTGTCACTTTGGGGATATTAAAATTGTAGTTTTATTTCATTTCTGCTAACCACACTACTTCTGCCATGGTGCATTGCAGTCTAAAGTTACTTAGAAGAAGGTTTTTCCGTTTGTGCACAGGTATTTAAGATTGCCATACTGAAACACCATGTCAGAAACACAAAGCTAGGGTACACTGATCTATGAAACATTGCAATGCTACAGGAACAGAGAATAAAAACATTCTTTCTACAGACCTCCAAAAAGTTATCAAAGGTATAATGTATCAGAGAGCAGTAATTTTATCTGATGCTCCAAAGGTCTTTTAAAGACAAGAATATAAACTATACCTCAGACTTTAAACTTCTTCAAGCTAAATCTATCATCTTTATTGTTTGTCTCATATTATTGGACAAAAAAAATCTGGTTGCACATGCCCTGAATACTGCATTCACTTTCCTTTCCTAGTAAACTCACTACCCACCATTCCAACTTTGACTAGTGCACCAGTTTCCTGTACTCAGCAGAACTGCATTATCCAATGGATACCTACATTTAACTGGATAATGAAAAAAAACCAACCTGACAACTAAACCAAAATAAACATATGGCAAATTCTAATTTAGATGAAAATAAGGCAATATAAGTATCTCTTGCAGACTATTTTGAGGCTGCTCAGGAGAAAAAGGGAAGACAGAGTTGTATGGTAGAGCTAATTTGAAGGCAAATTTCTGACATATTTCTGCAAAAACATTTGTACAAGTAGGTGGTTGTTTACTCAGCTATGCAAGTTCTGTGGCACTTCACCCTGATACCATATATTGAAGTTGAGGAACTGCAGCAAATCTGAAAAGTGCCAGACAGTTCATGTTTTCAAATAAACTTCTATCCCAACTGCCTTTTTTGCTTGAAATAAAACAGAACTATTAAAAGACTTGACTTGCCACTACATTAGAATCAGTGAAGTTTTGGTATCACATCCACAATTGTAGGTGAGGGGGGAAACATAGTATTTAACATTTTGTGGTGCGTTTAACAGGATCCTGTTTTAAGACATTTCCCACAATGAATTATTCAGCAAATAAAAAAATACCTTTTGGACAGATAAAATTTTAAAGCATAAAAAGGGCAAGTCTGTGTCTTTAAAAAAAGGCAATTCTGGCTGCAACAAGTAGGTTTAACAAAAAGTCAGATGAAAACGGAATTTCTGACTGGAGGAAATTCAAGGTCATTAATGTGAGACTTAAACTAGCACTTCTAGTTCTAGACTATGTAAATAAAGATAATCAATTAAAGAATAAGACCTTTCCAGATTACTACTTTGGTTTGAGGAGCCTGAGTACACTGTGCATACATCAAGTAAAAATGGCCTTCTTCTATTCCAGTTTGCTGACTTTACCAGCTAATTTTGTTGTCAGAACATTGTCCTGTCCTTTCAAAGGGAGAGCAGTTCTACTAAAACATAACCATTGTTACAGTATAGGGAGACTTAATACTGTCTAAATGGAGTTGTTGATTTTTGTGGTAGTTTTCACGTTTGAATCTGCCTATGACAGAGGTGTAGGACTGTTTGTTCAGGGAGAGGACACACCCATCTTAGTCACACAATCCGACATCTGGAAGGTGACACAGTAACACTGAATCACTGAGGCTGGAAGAGGTCTCAGGAGGTCACCAGCTCACCTCCTGCTCAAAGCAGGGTCAAAACTGACCTTGGACTAGATTCATGGGGCTTTGCCCCAGCCGGCCCCAAACACTTCCAAGAGCAGAGATTGCACAACTCTCCGTGCAGCTCTCCGTCTCCTTGGCTAGAAATCAATATCTTATAAAATAGAAAACACTGGTTGTAGCAACAAAAAGCTCTTTTGGTCTTAAGCAGTCATATAATTCACATTAATTACTGCCCTAATTTCCGCATGTTCCAATTCAGCAGTATTTTGCTGTAGTCCTGATGGTTTCAGGGCATAAATGTAGCAAAGTTTTTAAGTAGAGGAGTAATCGTTTATTAAAGGTACTAGTTTATCTGGAAAATTAGGACAAGTTTTTTGGATGCACTGCATACCAATACACCACAGATTCAACAGAAAGACTTTTTATGGCACATAACTTTCACACAGTTTCCGAGAGGGTTTTAACTCCCTCCACCTTTATCAAATGATGAGTGTTTTCACAATACTTTCTCCCTTGCCTGATGAATATTGCCTTTATTCCTGAGATGCCAATAAACTTTGCTTCAAATATGGTCTCCTTGATTCATATCTAACCAAACTCCAAGAAGGAGTTCTATATTTAGCTTGGGAAGTTGCTGTTTCACTTTCAAATATGAGAAAACACTTAAATGCCTGAAATTTGATTTGAGCTTTCCAGCTGTACTGCTTAAGTGACACTAGCCACACCTGTAAATCTTGTCTAATTTATGCAGAAACTATCATAGGTGTCTCAGCCTTTCCTGCCTTTCTTCTTGTTCTTTCATTAACTCAGAAAAGTAAAAATTTGAGGAAGCAATATATAAGGCTGTCATGATGAGCACACTGCATCCTTATGATCATTAGGGTAAGTAAAGCTACAAGCATGTCAACACTCCAAGGGCAAGAACTCAAAAACCTAAGTTGCTTAAAATTGTGTAGAAGGTTTTACCTCTAGGCCTGTGTATGTTTGCAGAATGAGCTATGTTTTTGAATTACATCAGGTTTTATGTAGTACACATATTAGGTAGGTTGTACACAGAAGCATGGATTTTTGTGTGTTTATTGAAAATTAATTAGTTACACAACAAATCATACTTTGTTTAATAAATGATAAAGAGGCAAATATGACACTGAGTCTCTTTTCATGGGGTAAATCTGAGCAATGGCCTACAATGCTTTATAAAAGGAATTTTATCTTTTAATTTTCAAAAACACTCCTTATCCACAGTAGGGTCTTTTAATCAGCAAGGACAGGTTTTCTTCCTGAGTCAGCCAGTACTTACATCCTGGAGCAGGACAATTACAAGACATGTAGCCACAGATATTCACCCCTTCCAAAATTATGGCTCTGCCACAGTGTAAGTATGTATTACTCACAAAAGAGTTTCCTTCTATCCATTTCAAATTTGTCTCTTGAATTAACAGTATTGCATTTTTACTACAACATAAACACATCTTATTAGATGGCGTTAGATGAAATTAGATTTCACTTTTTGTTTGGAGTTTAGAAAGGAAGTTCTGATCCCTGTTTGCAGAACTGTGTTTTTTGTATTAAAATTATCATAAGACCAAACATGTAACAGAAATAAAGACCTAAAATACATAAGCAGACCATTCTGATAACCATGTTTATTACCAAACTATGGATTTGTTCTCTTTGGAGCAGAGAGCAAACCTCCATCCTTGGCTGTAGAGGAGAACACCTTTCCACACTCCCACACCAGATCTGCTTTTAGCCCAGTGGTTAGGGTGTGCTTGGGAAAAAAGGGTTTGAATCCCTTCAGGCAGTGGCAGGAACAGGTAACATCAAGTGGAGGACAGATTAGGGAGTTTAAGGACAGATGATATAAAAAGCGAGTGTCAGTGCATAAGTGTGCTTCTGCTTTTGAAAGAAAGGATATAATACCTGCTTTCAAAAAGGCAGATGTTCATGGTTCTGAATCCCAAGTAGAATGAGTTTCCTAAATCTTCAGGGAGAAGTATAATTAGGACCAGTACATATTTCTTGATAACTTATTTTGGTGGCATCTCACAGTTAGCAGAATCAGCTGAGGGACTTAGAGGCTGACAGACAAGCAATATGACAGCTGAAGCTGTCACTTTCCAGGCCTTCCTGCAGGCAGGGACACGGAACCAAGCATTTTATTTAGTCTGTTACAGTCAACTAATGAAATCTGAAATTAGGAGTATGCAAGCTCATGAAGTAGGTCGCTTGTAGTGGACAAGTGTTTTCCTTGCCACTTGGTCGTGCCTCTTCCTTGTGCTACACCCCACGGCTGCTAGAGTTCCCTGGGAATCCATCCAGTTCACCAGGGCAGCAGCAGCAATGCAGCTTCCAGGGGAGGGGGAATGTTTGCAAATCCTGACAGCAGACCTCTATCACTGGGAACAGGTCTGGGGAGAGCCAAAGCTGGCATGATGCACACAGCTGGAGCATGCAGCTGAGACTTGTGGAGGTGGATAAGAGGGAAGAAGATAGGAGGAGACTGGGATTCCAGTAATGAGAAACTGATCCATTTGCCTAATTGAGCCTCTTAGAGTTGCAGGTGTGCTTTGCAGTGAGGCAACACACACTGTTTATGGATATGAATTCTTGTGTCAGGGCCAGGAATACTTCCCAACACAGTGTGTCACAGCTTTTATGGCTTTCTTCAGGTTTAAATAAACAGCCAATCTCTCCATTCTGTTTTCTTGGAATGCTTGAAAAATGTGTTCACAACCCTCCTGGCTAATAAATTATTTTAGCCTTTCTAATCCAAAATGAACACATTAAATAAACAGATATAATATATAATTGATATAACTTACAAATGCTTCGCTACAGCAAGAATTGAAGTTACTACCAAACACAATTATTGCACTTTAGAAAAATGTGAAAAACAGTCTAACACCACTTCAAATCTACAATATCTAGACAGTTAAGTTACTGCAAATTTTCTTTTGTTAATCTGAATATTTTACAGCACTAACTGGATTCTGAGATCACTTTTTAGGGGTACTATCTCTCCAGAGAAAATTTCATGCTAAAGTACATGTATGAGGTGGTTTAGATTGCTCTTTCTCCTTCAAAAAAAATAACCTATCCTATTTTATCTCCTTGTGATAGAAGTGGAGAACCATCTTTATTAAGTCACCTAAATTTCCTACATGTTTATTATGAATCCTGAAACTAGGTGTGATCATAGTAAGACTCCATTTTATGTTAACTAAAGGAGAGATTAAAATTGTCTGCTAGGACAAGTGAAGAAGAGTAAAAAACCCATGACACCAGCATACTGATGCTCATAGTAAAAGACAACACACATATGCTTTTGCCTTTCTACAACATAACACATCTGTGTTTACTGTAAAACTAAAATCTATTCACATTTGGTTGGGTGAGGTAGGTAATTCTTTGAGATTGGCATTGTCTGGTTTAGAAATTCACATACTTTTATGATTATAGATCATCTGAAGCCTTCAAAATGTGATAAATGTCAAGCAAAGTTAATTCTTAGCTCTGTTTTGACAGTTTCCTTTTTAACCTAGATTGCTCTAGAAAAGCAATTCCCTTTTTAAAATACAGCTAAGCTTAAAACACACATAAATTTTGCCAGATTTCTGTAGAAAATCTGCTTTTTGTCTTTTAATTACCATTTTTCCTCATCAGGGACTGGAGGGATTCTCATTCTTTAACAATTTAACTTCAAATGTGCAAGTGACAAAAAATGGTGCTTCGGGATAATCCCGTTTCTCCTTAGAGGAGTGCCTGAAAATAAGATGTATTTTGGGAAGAGTATTGCAGCTATTCACTATCAGCTTTGTTGCAGAAAGTATCTTTGTGGTGCAGACTCTGAAAGGATTAGATATAAGCACTGACCCTCTGAGAGCTTCCATCTGAGAGCTGCAAGTCTGGGGGATTTTCTCTGTGGTCTGGTGACACGTACTGTGAGGCCAGAGCGCGTTAGTATGTGTGGGATAGCTCTGCCAATTGAAATGCTACCTGCTAAATCTCTTGTTAAGACACGGCAATTTGTTTTGAACCGCCTGCCAGTTTTGTAAGAGCCAAAACTCTTGGGTAGGGTTTGGTACAATTGTGCAAGTGGCTGAACTTGAAGAGTTCACCTTAGTAGTTTTTATCAGTAACTAGCAATCACCTGCAATCTATCATGGTATCTGTATTTTATCCAATGGAAGTGTCATTTAAATCAAGTTAATTAGGTTTGAATTAACATCCCGTGGGAACACATTGTATCTTTTAAAGATACTATTCCAGGCAAGCAGTAGCCTCAGACTGGAACTGCTTCACTGGTTAAATTAATGCATTTTTGTTACAATCTTACAGGATGAGAGAGGTTTTAAAACAAAAAGTGTAGTCTAGAGCATAATGACATTATAGCTTTTTAATAAACTGGCAAATAGATATGCACTTATATCTCCTTACTAGTATACTGTGTCAGATTCTTCTGTCTTTCAGGGCAGGTGGACTGGTGAGAAATGCTACTTATTTATTAAATTCCCAACTACAAAGCAGAATCATGCTTTTCTGTAGCAGAAAGTCTAATATGGTCTAGCAGAAAGTCTGTAAGTCTAATAAGCCTAATACTAAAATAATTAGAATAAGTTTGGTATCATACTGGTTGCAGTAAACAAGGTCTGAAGTGGTAAGTAGGTAATTTTTAATTTTCACTCAGAGAGTTGTCATACTGTGCACACTGAAGGAGGTCCTCTATGAGGTTGTCCCAGAACATGGTGACAGCAGCAGCTCAGCTCAGTAGCTCTAGTGGTACTTGCCAATTCTGTAGCTAAACTCATTCACCCTAGTCTTGATTTTCAGGAACTAACATCCAGATCAAATGGGCTCTTTAAAAAAAAAAGATATTTTAAAATTGATTTGATGGTTTCCTACTAAGAGTGCTAGGCTTGGTAAAACAGCATAACAGGAGAATTGATTAAATTTACTGAAACTTAGGGTCAAATTCTGTGCTGTTTATGTACTAGGATAAGCTCCCTGCCTTTAGTGGGCAGCCTTTGAGTACATAACAGTAACCATGTTAATATGTATATATTGAAGTCAACTTATTGAACTTACAGCTGTCTATCAGAACTGTGAAATCTGATGATCTTCAGTTTATGAGATAAAAACATCATAATACAGATACATCTAAAATAAAAATGGAGTTCTAATTGTATCAGAGTCACTCCATTTATTTTTGTGTGGTGCATTAGACAAGCTTATTTAACAGGATAGTAACAAAACCATTTTGATTTTATTTTATAAGATTGTTATATAGCTTTTGCTGGTAAGCATAGAATGAGAAATACAGAAAGCATTAAGCAGACATATCAGTAGTACTGCTGCAATAATAATAATTATAGATAAAATCAATATAAATACCTCACCAGTTTAAGTCTGAAGTTATTTCACAAATAATGTAAGCAAATTTAATTTACCACATTATTTAGCATAATTTCTCTCTTTAATTTTTCCTATGATAAAATCAGAAACTTTTTTCCACATCATTCTCCTATCTTACTGCAAATTCTATTTTTAAATATTGTTAGGTGTCAGGAAAAAGCATTTTACTTTATTACTTACATCTTGATCTAGAATATACTCTTTTAAAAGCTTCCTGTTGCAGTATAATTTATAAAAATAATGGTGTGAACACTAAAGGAGAGCAACTGGTGGCATTTTAAGATCAGTATCAGAGATTCTATCCCAGGTTAAGTGATAGTAATTAATGAGACAGGAGACCTGGAAACAAGTCTGAACAACAGCCAGGGATGGAGCTGAATCAGCAGCTACTGGGAACCACTGGGCAGGGATATCTAAGGGAATGGTGCTGTATAAATCACTACACAGCACTGGTTTTGACACATTAATGTTACCATTTAATATACATAATAATCCTCAACAGGGCGGAAGCAAAGTCTGAGGTATTTTGCAGTGGCACAACAACATGGGAGGAATAATTGTGTAATGCTGATGAAAGTGAAGTAATCAATTTGCAATCATGCTTTCCTGTAAACTCACTTTTAATATTACATTTGGTAAATACAGGCATTATGTCCAAAAAGCATGTGTCTCCTTCTGCAGACATGACTGACAAGCCCTATGAGCAATGTGCTTCCAAAACAAACATGACTCAATACCTTTGGGTCGGTAACTCACACAAATCACACAGAATGTTCTGAGTTGGAAGGGACCAACAAAGATCATCAATTCCAGCTCTCAAGTGAATGGCCCATATGGGAATTGAACCCAGAACCTTGGTGTTACTAGCACAACACTCTAAAGAAAAGATGAAGAATGTTTTTTGGTAATGTTCCTAAGGTGTATCTTAGAGAAAGTAGCAATTCACACGTTGGAGAAACAAAATCAAAATATGGTTTATAAAAATCTGTATGGTGTGTGATAATTCTGCCTTCTTGTAGGATATACACAGTCACTCAAACTAGTTGATTACACTGCTATTCTTAAGTAATTTTTTTATATAAAAAATGAACACATTCTTGAAATTTGCAGTTTTACCAGACCAGCGTGTCTTTCAGGGTGAGCATTGTGACAGCTGCTTGTGACATACAGCACATGAGGGAAAATCTAAATATACAATTTGCAGAACTAACAAAAATCCCTTTTTGTTTAATTTCACAAAGTTGGAATCAGACACATGGGGATGTTCACAGTTGGCACAATGTGAAGTGTATTGTCACATAGGCCAGCACAAGGTTCTCAGCAGAAGTTACTACTTAATACAACAAGGGGTCCCCAGATCTAAGTTGACCCCTGCAGGTAGTTTTAAACCTTCCAGGAGGGATTATCTTACCTGCAGTCTGCTAGCTGACCAAGGAAATAATGTCAGTTTACTTAAAACACAAACCATTTAATGCTGAGCTGTGGTATGACATGTTTTGGTGTGCTATGGCATAATCAACATTTTTAACTCAAAACATGCAGAGCCCCCATTTAATTTCTGTTTGAACTGGCTTACTCCAGAACTAGCCAGCAACATTGAATGAGATTGCTAGAATGAGCTGTTTCTTGTCCCATTCCTGAGGTTACACATTTTCCGAGGCATTTTTTTATTTTCCTTGTGGGATTGGTCTGCACTGCTGAAGTCAATGAATGCGTACGATGACTTGGATGTTGTGTTGAGAAAATACTTCTTTCTCCACTGAAATGACTTGTGAGAAGAATTACAAAAACTGTTTGTCACACAGTATTGAAACCCAGCTTGAGTAAGAAATCATGGATTGTCTCATAACACTGGAAACTGTCCACAAGATTAAGTTTGGTGTGAACTTTGGAAAACAGTTTTAGAGGCTGAAGGGAAGTCTTAAGCACGAATTCCTTTATACACATTTAAGTTAGATATCAATATATAATGCTTTATATCTGCATACACACACATACACACATATGCACAGAACAGACTGCTCCACACTGGAAAATTCAGATCATCATCTCTATCACATCTTGAAAAAGTTGTCAAACATGATCATGTCAGGCAGTAATTTTTCACAGTTGTGGCGCAGTTTGTTAGTGGCATTAAGCACTGTGGTGTGTAGTCCCCGTCCTAGGATCAGCCCACCAGAAAAGAAACCATGTAACTACCACGGGGTGAAAACAAGAGCATCGTTCAAAGGAGGAAGAGTTTGTGTCTGTGCTCTCGTGCGTGCAAAATGGCTTCTATTTGCCTGGAGAGAAGATTGCTGAAAAATGCATGAGTATTTTTCCTGATGTGAAAACAAGCAACCTAACTGAGAGTAGGGCAGACTTTGTAGCTATGCTACTGTTATAGCTCATGAAATATTACTGACAAGAATCATTTCTAGGGGGAAGAAACGAATCTGCCATTTTTTCCAACCGTCTTTTGACCACTGTAGCTACCAAAATCTTTCTGCAAGTAATCCAAGACATAACACCATCTCAAGTCTATACAGATGTCATGTACACACTGACTCTGAACATCTTCTAGGACTTCATTCTGGAGCATGAGATGCCACCTCATCATCAAGAGGCAGATGAAGAACAGAATTTTTTGAGTAATTGCTTATTTCTATAATGGTGTGATCTACACCTCATCATCAAGAGGCAGACGACATCAACTTGGGGATGGGTGCTGGCATGACACAACACAGAAAATGAGGCTGCACCACCCACTGGGATTGAGGTTTAGAGTTTAGGACAAACTGACATTAATATCCCTTCTCCCTCCCTGATTGACCCTGTTCCCCAAAACTCAGGCTCTGAGGTTACATCTTTATTTCACATGTAAATCTTCTATCCATCCACTCAGTCCAACTGAGAGAAGGCCATGTGCACTGCACACAGCAGACCCAGCAGCTGCTGGAACGTGCTCTGTCCAGCACTAGTCCCTCCTCCGCCACAGCTCGGCTGCCTCACACTGAAATCAGCATCACGCAGGGTCGGAGATTTGTCAATGTGGGGGCACGCAGGGAGCTCGGGCACGGCACAACCCCGCGTACAGAGCTGGCACAACCCCGCGTACAGAGCTGCTGCTGCTGGAGGCGAATGCAGGAAGGGAACAGAGAGCTGCGGGGCGCCTTGCTCAGGACGTGTCGCCCACCACACGTGTGTGTCACCACACGCGGTATCTCGGTGCTCACACACGCAGCCTCCTTCCACGGCATCCCGCTTAAGCACACCGGCCCGGGGAAGGGGGGGAACGCCGCCACCGGCCCAGCTGCGCCCATGGCGGGGAGGGGACACAACCTCCACGCTGCAGCGGCACGAAGGGAGGCCCCACAGTCGGCGTCCCGACCTCTGAAGGGCCCCGCCGGCCCGAGGGACACCGCAGCGGGCTCGGCAGCTCCCAGCGCGGCCACGGGCGGGACGGGACGGAAGAGGCAGGGGTGCCGGGGAAGGCGGGCGTGTCCCGCGATACCCGCGGCACCGGGAGCGGGGACAGCCCCGGCGGGAACGGGCTGCGGGACACACTCCCAGCACGGCGGGAAAGGGCGGGCAAAGGCAGGCCGCTACCGCGCATGCGCGCCGGCCGCCCCCCTCTCACCATTACCTGTGAGCCGCCGGGCGCCGTCGCCTTCTTTTTCTTGGCGGGGCCGCCGCCGGTGCCCGGGCTCGCCGGGCGCTTCTTGCTGCGCGACGCAGCCCCGGCAGGAGACGAGGCGGCGGCGGGGACCAGGCTCGCCATGCCGCCCTGCTCCGCGCCCGGGCCGGGACCGCTCCCGTCCCCCGGCAGCTGTGGCGGTGCTGCTGCCGCGCATGCGCGGTGATGGCCCGGCCCGGGTCGGGCCTGGTCGGGGAGGCCGATGGCGAGCGGGGCTTGGCCGGCGCTTGTGAGGCGTAGAGCTCGGAAGGAAGCAGCTCTGCCGCCTCCTCGTTGCCCTGCAGTGTCATGGGCCACTACTGAGAGACCTGGCTGCGGTGGCAGCCTCGGCCCGGGGTAGCCCGTGAGCGTGGGAGGTGGCAAAGTGTGCCAAGGTGAGGGGTTTCTCCCCGGAGAGGGTGAGCGGGACTGCAAAAGGCGCTGGGTCTGAGTCATTTATAGCACAGAGGCCTTTGCAGTTGGACTTAATGATATTAAAGATCTCTTCCGACCTTGACAATTCTATGGTTCTAACTGTGTAACCTTTGAAAATGCAAATTTAAAATTAAAAATTTCTACAGCTGGCTGATACTGTGATTGCCTGTCTGGGTAACTCGTATTGCTTAAGATTTGGTTGCTTCTACAATGTTTTGGCTTGGTTAGTGGCCTGGTCTAGTGATTTTTCCTCTTGGAATGTGGAATAGTTTTGCACTGGAGAAGCATAGTAGAATAGATTTGAAGGGATTTGGACTGTGCTCTAAAGAGTTTTCATGGTCCTCTTACCATGTGTGCTGTTTTACACCATGCCCCAGAGAACTGGTTGGTGGCGAGGTGATGTTGCACAGTTCTTAAACTGCTTAGTGACTGAGAAAACTTCTGAGCTTTGCGCTTGCATGCACCTGCATTCAACATGCTGGTCAACTTATTGCCATGTTTTTTTTGAGCTGCTTGTACGCAGTGCCAGTTTGCCAGGTTTCCAACTGCATGCAATCCTGTCCCAGCACATGCCTTGCGGAGAGGCAGAGGTCCAAGAAGTTGATATTTGGGCATAAAAATTAGGTCACGTTTATAGACGGTGCTGTAATGAGGACTAGGCTTGGGCACAGTAGGGGTGCCAGGCAGTGCTGTGTAAAACAAAAACTTTGAAGGAGGCCTGAAAGAGAGTTGAAGACGAAAGCTTGGACTTCCAGGCTGTGTTCCAGGCACCTGTGTATGTAGCAGAAAAGCAGGACAAGATTTGCTTTCCAGGGGCATAAGCAGGGCTTTGTACAAACATCCAAGTGCCATATTCTCCTTTCTAACTGTAGTTGCTGTCTGTCTGTCTGAGCACACAGGCTGCCAGCAGCGCCACAAAGCCAACTGGTAAACTGGATTGCATTTACCCTTAGTGAGTGTTTCAGGCTTGTGTGTACTCTGCAGTTCATCTTTCTTCTCGCTTCAGTGAACAGCATGCTCAAAAGGGTAACCTGAGTGTGGAATTAGCAGGGGCACTGGGAATCACAGGGGAGTTGTGTCCCTTGGTAAAGCCAGATCTGCTTTGCTGTGCGCTCAAAATGTTGATCTTGTCTCAGTCGGCCTTTTCTTGTTCCCAGGGCTGGGTCCCATCCCTTTCCCACGCACATGCTGTGTGCTCAGCTCCCAGGCATGCCCAATTAAATAGGAAGCATACCTTATCACAGGGATGTTTTTACTGAGAGGAGCATCTTTAATGCAAGTGAATCATGCAGAGACTCAACGTGCTGCATCAGTGAAAGTTTTTAAATAGTGCTTAGCCAGGCATTTTCTTACCTGTACCCATTTTTATCAATTGGTTTAGTAAAAAAATCACAAGGCCCATGTGTATTACAGCACTGCTAAGTACAACAGAATTTTGCACAGTACCAAATGCTTTGCAGAATTACAGAGTGGGTCAGGCTGAAGGGACCGCGGTGGTTCATCTGGTCCAACCTCCCTGCTCAAGCAGGGTCATGGCAGAAACATGACACAGGATTGTGTCCCAACACTTCTTGAGTATCTCTGGTGAGGGAGACCCCACACCCTCTTGGGGCACCCTGTTCCAGTGCTTGGTCACCTGCACAGTAAAGAAGTTCTTCCTCATAGTCAAATGGAATTTCCTTCGCATCAATTTCTTGCTGTTACCTCTTGTCCAATTGCTCAGCACCACTGAGCAGAGCCTGGATCCGTCTTCTTGGTATCCTCCCTTCAGATACTGACAGACATTCATGAGGTCTCCTCCCAGTTGTCTCTTCTCAAGGCTGGACAGGCCAAATTCCCTCAGCCTTTCCTCATAAGAGAGATGTTGACCTGCTCCAGGAGCTTCTGTTTCTCTTGTGCTGAGGAGCCAAGAACTGGACACAGAACTCCAGAGGCAGCCTCAGTAAATCTGAGTACAAGGGCAGGATCACCTCCCTCCACCTGCTGGCAATGCTCTTCCTAATGTGCACCTCAGGATCTAAATGGCCTTCTTGGCCATGACTCATGGAGAGCTCACTCATGGACAGCTTGTTGTCTGTCAGGACCTCCAGGTCCTTCTCCACAGAGCTGCTTTCCAGCAGCTCAGCCCCCAGCCTGTCCTGGTGCAGGGGGTTATTCCTCCCCAGGTGCAGGACCCTGCATTTGCCTCTGTTGAATTTCAGACAGTTCCCCTCTGCCCATCTCCACCCTGCTGAGGTCTCTCTGAAGGGCTGCACAGCCCTCTGGGGTATCACCCTCTCCTCCCAGCTCTGTGTCATCAGGGAACTTGCTGAGCAGGCTTCTGCCCCTTCATCTGAGTCATTGATGAACAATTTAAACAACACTGGGTCCAGTATTGAACCTTGGGGGACACCACAAGTGACAGGCCTTCAACAGGACCCTGTGCCACTGATTATGACCCTCTGGGATCTGCTGTTCAGCCAGTTCTCAATCCACATCACAATCCTGGAACACCCATGGCTCATTGAGAAATAGGAACAATGACAATGTAAACAGTGACGGTGTCTGTGGGGGATGAGTAATGGAGTCAGGGATGAGAGAAGGGCTGTGCAGTTACATGGTGCATTCCCCCACTCCTTTGAGTGGCTGTCTATAACCAGCTCTGCTGAAAATGGAGAGGTGTTTTTCTGCTGAATAAGTGTCATATGTACCTTGCTGGGTTCCTGTTACACACTTAAATGAGCAGTTGCTTTGTGATACAGACGAGGCTCATTTGAACAAGTGCAAATTCCTAACCTGGCTTGGTGCAACAAGGCTCTTCCTGCTGTTAATTTTGAACCTGGCTTGAGTTTAGTACCTTTCCCTTACTGGTGTTGCAAGGTGTGTTTTTGTATGCTACGTTGCTGATATGAAAATTAAATACAGCTCAGCAACAACTCTGCATGCTTTCTGATCTGAATAGTCTTAGGGAACTGGAAAAGCCCCTGGTACTTTTTTTAGTAATATTTGGGGCAAAATGCAGGAATTTCCTGAATTAGGGAAGAAGATCTTAGGCTCTTATCTGAGATTTGTGATGTGGGGTTCAGGTTTTCTTGTTTGGTTTCAGTTTTTGGCTTTTTTTACCCTTTGGCTGGATGAAAATTTGCCATGATAATTTTCTCATCGTGCACAGGGGATTAGTACAGTGTGAAGCTTTTGAGGCATGTGAAGGGTGGTGGGTGCTTCACAATTTAAGATTCAATTTTTTTTTATGGAGGAAGAAGGTGCTGGGAGAAAAAAAAAAAGTTTGGAAAGCCAGCAGAAATATCTTTAGTGTGAGTTAGGATAAGCAGAGTGGAGAGAGCAAGGTCCCCAGGAGCCATGTGAGTCAGAGCTGCTCCCTGCCCCAGCCCCAAGCGCAGCTTCCCAGCCAGTGGAGAGCTGTGCCAGCTCTCTTCCTGCCGGTGAGCTGGCCCAGTGGAGTGGCTGCCTGTGGTGGGAGGCCCTCTGACTGACACATTCAGGCTGCCTGGGAGGAAATGTGCTGGATGCTTTCAGTTCAAGTGCATGGCAATTCTTCTGCTCCATCAAAAGGAAAAGGCTAGTATGTGTAACTGTGTATTTATTTTATTTCAAGCTTTGAACTTATATCTCTCTCAGTACCCAGCTTCCATCCTTTCTGGCTGTTTAATTATCAAAATTCCTATTATTCTTACTACTGTACTACAGAAAAATGTGTGGATTAAAAATGAAATAGTGTCTTTACTTCTTGGCTATATTGCAGGTTGTAAGTTTATCAGGTACCTAAAATGAAGCAAGAGAATATGTATAACCCCTCTGTATATCACTGAATTAGAATGAAGAGTTTAGACTTCTTAAGTAACCTCTTCCTGGTTTTTTGGGTGGTGTTTTTTGTACCTACAAAGTGGGGTAACCTTTTATTGGATGGTAGGTTGAAATGAAGATAGGAAGCTGTGGTAGTTAAGAAATAGCTCCTAGTGATGGTTACATAGTGATTTGTACTATTACAATTTCCTGGCAACAGTATCCAACACGTTCAGACAAGTTTTTTGTTAATTTAGCCATTTTTAGCAGCGTTGCACAGGTGCAATTTGTGCTCTAATTTGTAAGGTTTTAACTCTTCAAAAAGTCTCAAGTTGTATTAAAACCAAAAACAACTGTTTTTTTCCATTTTGGTTGTGTATGTGTCTACTGGGTATCATGTGAATTTTCCTAGATGCTCTGGAAAAAGGAAGGATTGAAGTTCTTATGTTCACTGCTCTGTCAGGTACAAAGGAATGGATTCCTGCAGGGTAGCTTGTGGGGTTTTGGTGGTGTTTTGTACCTTATACTTTAAAAGTACTTGGAGGCTTTGATGACTTTTCAGAGCCTGCAGTGTGAACTCTTGTGATTTGCATTTGTTCCCTGCAATTTGCAGCTGCAGGCACTGCACTAGCTTTGTTTAAATATAATGCCAAATGCCTTTAAAATAGGTATTTGAACTGTGGATTAAGAAGACTACTTTGGTATTATTAAAGGCCTTTTTACTGCACACATCAAATATCTAACATGCAATGCAATCTTCCTGAAGCCGTTTCTGTATTCTTAGTAACACAAAAAGAGAAGCAGGGTCTTTAGAAATGCCTTTTGTCATTTTCCTAGTAGTCTCTCCTTCTCCAAGTTTATTTGAAAATGTGACAAATTTGACACATCAGAAATGAGCAATAAGAGTCAAAGTGCTGTTCTGTTTGCAGTTTAGTTGTACTTTACTTGAATTTTTGGTACTAACTTTAGTAAAGTTATGTTGATACTTATCAGTGTTGTTACTTGAAGACTACTGACCAAAAATTATATTCATGCTATGCCTGGCAGGTTTTACCAAAATACTGTGAAGCAAGGAAATCCAACCCAAAAGGTTTTGTTAAATACAGATTTCACTATGGTAAAATAGAGTTTTATGCTGGGGAAAAAAAAATTACACGTAGTATTTGACTTTGATTTTAAACATGATTCTGTTTGCATACAGTATAAAAGGAAGAAACTGGGCATTGTGCAAGTTAATGGAATCCTGTATTCTGTATATCCCAAATAATTAATTATTAAGCAATATTGTGTATATTTAGGTCCTGTCTCAAAAGATTTATGAAATTAGTTTATCATATTAAATTTAATCTTTTCTTTTTGGAAGTGAAAATGGGTTAAGAATTTCCCTATTTAGTTTACATTCAGAGTCTGATGAATGTTTTCTGCAGTTATTCATGTGAACAAGTTCTTGATTTCCGAAAGGCTCAGCTGAGAAAGATAAAAATGTCATGATACTAATTTGCATAATCTTTAATGTAGTAACCACCTTGAAAATGCTGAGGGTTTGTAGACTGAAAAATATGTGGATTAGCTGAATAAGTAATCTGATTTATGAACATAAAATCTTGGTAGGATGGCTATTAGTTTGCAAGCAATCTGGAGACTGAGCATGGTTATATAATTAATTTATTAATAATTCTAAGGAATAAATTCACAGAAATAAAACTGTCCCATTGAATTCGTTACCAGAACAGGGGTTGAAGTCACTGAATAAATTGCTCAGAGGGATTAGCTCATGCATCTCTGCTTGTTGCAGCAAGTCTTATGGTGCTATAGCACTCTTAATTCTATAGTAACTTTGCATTTGCCTGTACATTAAGCCTGTGGTATTTTTATTGCAATTGGGATACAAATTTGAGTAAGTCTCTAATGCCAGCAGTGTCTCTAACTGTTAGTGGGCAATCTGTGGGTGCTATTTGATTTTCTCATTATTAATTCTCAACACAAGAAAAAAACTCAAAAGGTGAAGGTGCAGAATTCAACCAAGGTCTGACATCTGCTTGATGACATCTTGGCTTTGGTGGTTGTTTGTCAGTCTCACTTGTTTTTTTTTCCTAAATGCTAGCTAGGACTTCAAGTGCTAGATTATCTACTCTGGTGTGTGTGCAGAACTAGTCAGACTGCACCCAGTGTCTGCTCTGAGTTGCTACTGTGCAAACCAGATGATTGGATGGACAAAAAAGCCCTAATTAAATGTGCAGATACTCAAGAAGAGCCCAGTTGGAGCATAAGATTAGAACTTAGAGAAAATGTTTCTGAGCTTGTCTTTTTTTGGTCTTAAAAAAAAATATGTAAATGGATCAGCACAGACAAGCACAGATTTGCGCTTAAATTTCTACATCCAGTAATTTTAAAAGTCTCACCTGTTGATCCTGGGAAGTCCTTACAGTTCATGCGTAGTGACCAGAAGAAGTAAATTGATAGTGCTTAGCATCAGCGCAAACTAAAATTCCTAAAAAGGTTGTCTCTTCTTTAGTAGAAACTGTTCTGTGTGAAGGAAAAAAAATGAAAATGATTGGAACTCCATAAATCATGGGCTGGAGTAAAAAGGAGTGGATAACAATTGCAGTAGAAGGCATTGCAGAGCCTGGCTGATTTATGAGCTGGCTATGAATCAGTGGGATTGCAGAGCCCTGAAACGCACACGTCACACGAGCAGGAAGCCTGCAAGGCACATCCAGTATTCCCTTCTCTTGTCAAAGCTTTGCTTAGGCTCAATTTGAATGCTATGTCTGGCTTTGGGCATTACACCTCTGGGCTCTCTCCAAATCTCTCCTGTCTTGAAGAGAAGAAGAGGATGTTCTGAGGTCTAGGGAGTGCAGTCTGTGAAAAGTGGTTGAGAATTTGGGTTGTCTATGTAAGATACGGATAAGGAGGAGAAGGGGACTGGAGGAGGTTCCAGCAGGAAAGGAAGAGCTGTTCTCTGTGCCTGTTGTAGATGAACTCAATTTATTATGTGCTATAGGCTATTCTTTATATACTAAACAGACTTCACACATTTTTGGGTTTGTGTTTGTGGGTTTTATTTGTGTTTGTGTGGATTTTGGTTTTGTTTGGTTTTTATTTTTGTTTTGTTTATTTGTTTTAATAATAATGTCCCTACTAGAAGAATCTGGTTTTTTACTTCCTATGATGCACTCAAGTGGGAATATGTAGAGGAATTTTGATATTTGCTAAGAACAATGCTTGGATTTTTCTTTCAATGATAAGGTGACAACAGTTTGAGAGGACTTGGGTTTTCTTTCTAGGTTTTGGTAGAGAAGTCCAAAGGTATGAAAGGCCACTGCAAAAGGGGAGGGACCATCTCTCTCTGTGTCTGTAACAATGAAGAAATAAAGGGATTAACTTTGCAGCAAGGAAGATTCAGGTTGTATTACAAAGAGCTTTTTTTCAGAGAAGGCCTGCTTCACACTAGAATAGCTTGCTTTTGAAGGTTTTGAAAAACAGGTTAGACATCTGCCACAAAAGATCATGCACATCTGATTCTACCCAGAGACAGGAGAGTAGATTAGATGACCTCTCAAGAATTTTTGCAGTTCTGTTTTCTGTGATTCTGTCAGTTCCATGGTTATTTGTTAAAGGCATGTGCTTTCACAGGGAGCAGTGAGAATGTGAGCCTGGCTGGACGAGGTCAGAGTGTTTAACCCAGTGCACCATCCCAGTGGGAGCTGAAAGCAGATGTGCAGGGAATACTGTACAAACAGGGCCACTATACAAAGTGATACTTTTACTGTAGATGGTTCCTGTGTATTTAGTAGCTTTTGTTAGATTCCAGTTCCTTGAATTTATCTGGTGCCCCTTGAACAAGTCTGAGCTTTTGGTGTTCACGGTATTCCACAACCAGAGGCTCTGGCAGCTCCATCACCTGTGTTGAAACCTTTCTCTTGGTTTTGAACTTGACCCTCTTTTAGCTTCATTTGATGCTTCTTGGCTCTCATTCTTTTAGACAGACATTATAGACCCATCCTCTTTGTTGCAGCTGAAGACTTTATCAACCTCTACCTTATTCATTTTTAAACATTTTTTGTGTCTTGATTCAAAAGTTCTAGCTTACATAACTATTTATTATATGGCAGATGATGCTTGGATTTTCCTTGTTGCCGTCTTTGGAACATGTTGAGCTCTACATCCTTTCAGATGGAGGGCACAAAAGTCATATAGAAGTTAAGATGCAGTCACTGTGTAGGTAATAAAAAGATGTTCTTTGTTTTATTCTCAATTCCTTTTCAAGTAAGTGATTTCTTTCTTTTTGTGATATTGTTGAGCATTAAGCTTATGTTTCCATAATCTGCTGTCCTAACCTCAAGGTCCCTTTTCCTGAGTAATACTGGTCAGCTCATTGTTTATTTGAAATTTGGAAAGCTTTATTCTCCTGCTCCTTTTCTGGCTTTCTTATAAATACAACAAGCAGCACGAGTCCCAGGTAGATTTCTGTGAGGACTGTTAATGTCCCTAACTCTTGTAGGTGATTTTATTCTATTTTTGAAAAATTCTTCATCTGTGCAAGAGCCTTCATTATTTTTTGGTAGGTCCTTAGCTTCCTTAAGCCTTCTGGAAATCCTGATAGATTGTATCATCTGGATTTCCACTGCCTGTGTGCCTTTGGGAATAAAATTAAGACCGTAGTAGCAAACAATGTGATTATCTTGGACATGAGAAGCTATTCTACTCACCAAATGCAAATTTGTTAGTTTAGTCACACTGTCATGTTCCCAAGTTGTGACACATGGCCTTTCTGTGCTTTTTAATGCTCAGAATACAATGATTTAATCATGATTTTTTTTAATACTGGCATTATAAATGGATGCATTTTACTGCTTGCAGAAAGATTTTGATGAAGATCATTGTTAACTGAGTACTGTTGAATATGTCATGTTGTACAATAAAAAAATTGCAAAACAATTTAAACCTTTTCAGTACTAATCATGCCTATTGAAACAAACTACATTTTTTTCTCAATACTGCTTAGTGTTGTGTTATTGCTGACATGATTGACAAAAATAGATGTATTGTCTTTTATATTGTCTAATTTGTAGTTGAATATCACACAGCAAACTGAGGGAGGAAAAAGGAAAAGTAGCTTCAAATCAGGGTTATGCTCTACTGATCATGTCCATTGCTCTGGATTTGGTAAAAAGGCTGAATTTACTTGCCTGTATTAGGTGCATGTACACAGCCCTTTGCCAAAAGGAAATGTTGCTGATTGTGTCATTATATGAGCAAGCTAAGATCTCTGCCCCTTTAATGGAAAAGAGCTCATCATTAAAAATGCAATGCATATTTTCAGGTAATTAAAAATGATGCATCTGAGTACTTTTCAAGGTTTTTCCCTTCCCCCAATTCCTTCCTTCCTCCAGCACACTTCTGGCATGGGAATGTGTTGTTTCCTGTAGCAAATACTGAGGGCTGACATAAACAGAAGATATTGTCTTGATCACCTTTCATCTTTTCTGATTGAAAATGTTATCTGCATGGCTTTTTATATAAAAAATAAAAATAAACCCTACAAATATTTAAATTCCTCTCTTGAAGTGTTTTAAGGAATTTGTCTTCTCCAGCTAAGGATCTGAGAATGCATATAATTATACATAATAATTTCACCACTGTCAGATTAGATTGATTTTTAGTCACTTTTGTGCAGATTAGATTCAACTCAGGTGCTCATACTGAAAGGAGGTACATTAATCTGCAGTGACATTCAGTCTCTCCCAATTAGTAAGTTCTAAGAGATGTTAGATAATGTGAGTTTGGTGATGTGAAGCATTTTTGTTCTGCCACAGATTTAGTAAATTTAAGGAGGTTTAGGCCTTCAAAGGCAACTATCAGCAACTTAAGTGTCTGGCTAAAAAAAAAAAAAGAAGGAAAAACTAATAGGAGAATATTTCTGACAGATTTAAAGCTTGGAAACAAATTATGGTGGCTCAGCTAAGACTTTGAGGGACACTTAAAAAAAACTCCAACAGAACATTTCTGTAATGTAAGGATGTAACACACACATCTTTGTGCAATCAAAAGGTGTCTTAAAATTTTGGTTGGTGTATTGACTTTTAAAATGTGCATAAGTTTGCATGGTGGTTTCCCTAATGCTACATAACCTTGTTTTCTAGCATGTATGTGTTTCTGTGTAGTGTTGAAGGTCACACATTAATTTCTTCAAACTGCATGTGGTCAGACCATAATTTTAATTATTTGCAAGGCAATGGTACATTAGCATTACGGAAGAGAACAGTGAAGGACGAAGTCGTGAAAAATGAAGTGTGAATAAATGACATTGCAATGTGTGCATGTCTTCTGATTTTGCAGAATTAATGCTGTCAAGGCTGTGCTGTAGCTTGGAGTATATATGTGTTGCTTAATTATCTCAGTTACTGAATATGCTTATTGCATAATCCAGGGTAGGAGTAATCGAGTCCATTACTGTACATAAACAATTGCCAATTTATAGTACTTCAGAAAAAATTCTTGACTGTAAACAGATGTTGCAGAATCTAAAATATTGATGCTATCCTGCTTTTGCCATGATGAAATCTTAAGTGATTTTCTAAATGTGTGCTTTGCCAGTGCTTGTTGAAAATTGATGGTATTTTTTTTTATGTTTCTTGGAGAAAAGAGTCTACTCTAATTTTTTTTTCCTATCCACTCTTGCTTTAATTTTTGAATGAGCTATTAGTTTATTTTTATTTGTTTACTGTTGGTGTTAGCTAATGCCATATGCCACTTCTGTTTTCTAACTTAGGACGACTGGCTTTTGATTAAATGAGAGCAACATTGGATGTGATTTTACTGATGAAGCAATGATGATTTTACAGGCAGGTAGGCAGTTTTCAGTCTCCTGATTAAAAAGATACAAGTTCATTGTATTTCAGAAATGTTACTGTACAGGAGCTTAGTATGAATACCAGAAAGTAGTTTGAACAGCCTGGCAAGATGTAAGGGTTTTTCTGCAGATCAAAATCCCTTGTAGTTTTAAGGTTTAAATTCTTAAATTTTGCCATAATGTTAACCTGCCTAGTCCCAAAGCAGTGGTCAATATCCACTTTCCCACTTTCATATGATTCTGATTGTTTAAAATTGCACATGAGGTTAAAAAGAGGAAATTTTTTCTACATCTGGAACAATACATAGAAGAAATAAACTTGGTTGGTGTGGTTTGGGTTTTGTGTTGATTGAAGTGTTTTTCCTTTATTGGTGATCATGAAATATCTACTGCTTTAAAATATGTAACTCCTGTATCAGAAGGGAGACCATAGCCTTGTCTGTGTGATTTCTGTTGGGGTGGAGCAAGGTCTGGTCTGATTCCTCTTGGAAGCAGAGGAAAGCTCTCCATTGACCATAGCTGGAGCTAGAGTTCCTGCAGAAAGAGGAGTTACTTCATACATTTAATGAGATGATATTTCTCTAAAACTGGAGTGGGAGCTCTGATGTCTTACGAGAATGAAGTTGCAACCTGTATGAAAGACTTTGTTTCTAACTGGCCCCTTGCTTTCTTATCTTACAAATTCTTCATACACTGTATGCCATACAGCAGTGATAGATTGGAGTTTATAAATATAGAAATATAAATATAGATATAAACAAAGATATATATAGATATAAATATAGATATAAGTATAAATATAAATATACTTTGATATTATGTGATTGGACGTCACATACCCAGACACAATTATGTATTTAAAAAAAGATAAAACATCCAGATAAACACATATGTAGAGGCATGAGTGAGTGTGTATAAGAAGACAACAGAGGGCTCTCCTATTATCATTAAACTTTGCTGTAGAGTACAGTAAGTGAGTACATGCCTCCTGTTATGCATAATTATTCTCCAGTCTCAAGGGGAAATTTTGTATCTTACGTCTGCAGTATGAAACTGATCTCACAAATACTCAGCCTAGAAGTGTTCATTTAATCTTGGAAGTAGTCCCACTGAATTTAATGAGCCCTTAGATGGTAAATTCTTTGGGGCTCTTATTTTCCTTTGTGCCTTATTCAATGGTAAGAACACTCTCCATTAGCTTTTACATTAGCTTCTACTGTTACTTACAGCAAAATGCTTTTAGGTTTTGGCTTGAAAATGTTAATTGAAACACAGAGGCACAAAAACTCTGAGGCAAAACACAACAATTAAATTAGAATTATTCCAAAATCACATTTTAGGAATTTGAGTTGGCTTTCTGAAATTTCAAAAGCTGTGTTTTTGAGTGCTGCTCCAGGCCTCATCTCATTTTTGCCATCTTTGTGGCTTTTGAGAGGAAGGATTGTAGACCTTGGATGGTAAGATTCCAACCTACTGATGAATGTTGATAGTCAAGGTAACTTTGGCTTCTCTTCAGCTGGGTGTAAGTGTAGAAGATCCCAGCTTTTGTTAACTCTGATGCTGGCAGCCAAAGATATCTGCTTTATCCATCAGAGTCCTTTGAATGCCATTCCAGCTAACAACATTCTTCCAAATGACTGCAGAGGCCCTGGATGAGCCTTCTTCTCTTCATGCTTCCCAAATCACATGCATAAAGTAAGTTTTCTACAGGCTGGATTGACTCAGTAGAATTGCTGTGGCTGTATGTCAAGCGCAAGCTCATTCTAGATAATTGACACCTCATTTTTATTTTCTTCACAGATGGTTTGAATCATTGCTTTCAGAGCAGGGGGTAATTTAACCTTGCCAGCAGAGAATTTCTAAAACTTTGCAAGTTTATAAACTTCATAAACTTTTTCATACAGTTAGAGCAGCATTTCTATTCTAGCAGTGTAAAACTATGTCCCACACTGACCAGAGCTCGGTCATGAGGCTGCAGTTCATGAGCATACTCCTTTAGGTCCCTGCTTTGAAAGAATTAATGGGAAATTGTGCATGGTTTCTTAGGTATTTTTGTCTTGAGGGTTACTCTGCTAGCATCCATTATCTTCTCTTCCGAGAAAAAAGAGTAGAGTAGGAAATGGGAGAAATAGGGAACAGTAATAAATATAAATATAGGTAATAAAGCCATTAGGTTATGAGAAAATTAGGTGAGATGATTTGGTTTGTGTATTGGTTTTTACTTTAAATCTGTATTTGAAAGGCACATTATTTACTGCATTGGTTTTCATGTTAAAAAATGGTATTCTGGCTCAGCAGTACTGTCAAGAAGTACAATATGTCCCACCTCATTAAGTACTATATTTTTTTCCTCTCCATCTGTCTAGAACAGCAGGAAAACTTGTTTTCAAATAGAAAAATAATCAGTTGTGTCCATTCCATTCTTTACCTCTGTATCTTTATATGTCCAAAAATTTGTTTGAATTTGAATAGGGAAGTGTCTCTAGCACAGCAATCCTAATAAAGGTACTAGTCAGAAGATCAGGGTGTGTTGTTTGGTAGCAAGGTGATCAACTATGAGAGCCCAAACAAGAAAAAAATAAGAGTCATAGACTGGTTTGGGTTGGAAGAGACCTTAAAGATTAGCTAGTTCCAACCCCTGTGCCATGGGCAGAGACACCTTCCACTAGAGCAGATTGCTTTTACTGGACACATGAGGGAAGGCAAATCTGCCCATTTAATAAAAATAAAAACTCTGGCTGACTGACAGCATGGGGGAAAGAAATTCAGAAAGAGAGGTATTTCCTGCTCTGTTTGAATATGTGACAAGGAGTTTATCACTATTTGGATATTAGAAGCAGCACAGCAGTTGTGACTAAAAAGCATGTTTTACATGGAAGCAAATAACATAGCCATACAACAAATAGCTGTGCCATACACAGGAGAATGCCCTGGAGGTTTTTTGATTCATTACAGACAGTACTGTTCAGATTAAGGGCCTGATCCACCATAACAAAAGGGTAATACTGGACACTTGCTTAGCTGATAGACAGCAGCAAGGCTGCTGCAGGGCTGGCTTTACTACTGGAGCTAGGAGAAAAACAGCTCCAAAAGCCATGAAGAAAAGCCAATAGCAAAAATATCAAAACACTGCCTATATTTTCAGATAATTGCTTTCATCACCATTCAGCTTTTGGGAATTCCAGTGCTCTTCAGGTTAAAGTGATTTTCCTCATGGGACTCCTAGCTGTGCTATCTCCTTATTCTCTGCAGCAGCCACTCACAGGTCCTGCAAGAAATCAATTTTAAGCCTGTATTGTCTTTCTGAAGAATACTTCCAAAGACTGAATGAGGGGCTCTGATTAAACCTTTTGCTTTCAGGGGCCTCAGATCATCCTGATAATGTTCAGCTAGTTGGAGTAGTGATACTGAATGAACAAAACAGTGTTAACTTCAAAAGGTCACTCCTTTGCAAAGCCAGGGAGAGTAGCCATGGGCAGAAGTTGGCTGCGCACCAGGCAAAAGTCCTGTATCAAAGGTTGGATAGAAAATAGCATTTTGCATCTGAGGTAATACCAGAGGATGTGTAACTGTGTGAAAGAGTATTGTTTGCATGAAAAGAAGTCATTTTTAAGAAGTAAATAAATACAGGTTTAGAAAATGGCAAATAGGCTAGAATAATTCATTCTCTCAATCCTAAAATATTTACATCCTTTGTTCTGTTGTAGACACAAAAGGTAAGAGACCCCAGTGAGTTAACAAAAGGAATAAGCATGCAAATCAATTTCAGACAAGAGACATCAGTCACAAATTTGCCACCGGGTGATGTTTAACAATCTGAGAGTAATGAAAGGAATTTTCAGGAAGAATAATTTACGTGTTCTGGGCTATGCATGTGCTGAAGATGATGTCATACCCTGAAAGAATAACTATGCAGACCATAAATAGTCTTTCAGCTAGAGATTTAATACTTACATTTCAAGATGGGAGTGTATTTTAGAAGAAAATGCTTTTCTCTTTATCCAAAGAAGGATACTTAAAATCATAAAGTAAGTTTTATTGTTAAAACTCTGCTACACAGTGATACATTGTAATGAAAAGTGAGATGCATGTAATAAAAGGGAAGGATGACTTAATTATGGAGCTCAGGAATGGGAGGCAGGGTGAGACCTTGAATCCTTTTGGCACTATGTCATTGACTTGCTTTGCAGCCTGAGGCAAGACCCCACTTGCCTCCCAAGAAGCAGGGAGGGAGGTCACAGGGTTGCACCTTGCATTACAGGGTCACCTGCAATGCAGTTAGGATTCCGTGTGGCGCCTCCTGGCCTTGGTGCAAGTGTAGCTTTCTGTCTAAAAGGAATGGGGCTGAGGCAGCTGCATCTGCAAAAGCTGTGAGAACCTCAGGTTAAAAGCATGGGGGATGTGCATGTTTACTCACCTAGCACCTGCACCGACCAGTGCCAATGCTTCAATATTTAATAAAACTCAGATCTTGTGTGCGTTCGGATGAGTAGCAAGCAGTTGGACTTTGTTTAGATGCAAAGGTGCAACTTTAAAACCATACTTTTGAAATTATAAAATTGTGCTTGCTCCTGGCTCTGATGGTTAACCCCAGAATTAGTATAGGACAGCTGGAATGCAATTAATAACCCTGAGCAGGTACTATTTTACCTTCCATGGCCACAGCCTGTGCTGCATCATTCTGTTGACTGCATCAGACTGACAAGTTCGCACAAAGGTTGTTGGATTTTGAAACGGTTCAAAAAGGTCATATTCCTGCACTGTCTTTGACTTTCTTCCATTGTCTCTTTTCCATAGCAAGCTTCACTAACCCACTGGGACTTGTGGTATTTGGGCATCATATTAAGCACTTTATCTAAGCTCTCTGGAAATACCTACTTACTGAGCTGTACTCACACACATCTGCTACTTGCTTATTATACTGGAAAGCTCATAGACTTTTCCCTCTTGCATTATGGGAAGCTGTCTCAGAAATGGCACTCTGGAGAGTTAAACCTTTTTCTGGAAAAGACTGGATGAAAAGAAACCTATGAAAATATATTCATATAGAATTAAATACATTAATGCTGCTCTGCTGGTTCTAGACTATATGCTCAATCTTTTCTCACAATTTCCTAAAGTATAGCTCATTTCTTGCACAGTCTCGATGTTTGTTACATTTGAGGAAAGGATCTTTCTTACTGTCCACCTCTAGGATTTCTAATATATAATTTTAATGTATGAGATATATAATTTCTGAAAATAATGTGGTTTATTTTTAATTTAGCATAATATTTACCTGGGGGGAATATAGGAGAGGTTTCTGTGGCTGTATTGTGTAATAGGGATGAAAACATAGCCTTTCTCTTGGATCCACAAGTTTACTCTCCAGGTAGAACTGTTTGCATCATGTAAAGGATGAGTTAAAAAAATGAAGACAAGCCACAAGGTTTTTGCCTGCCTTCCTTTCTTCCACAAGGGAAGAAGCACATCAGGCAAACCTCCCTTATTTTGTCTGTGCCAAGCACTGCTGTTTTGGCTGTGGCAGCTGCTGTAGCTCTAAGGCTGAAACAGCAGCTGCCAAGTACTGCCTTGAGGTGCTGGATTTTCTTTTCTCTAATCCCTCCATCCTGGGCTTGTGCTCAGCCACAGTGCACTCTGTTCCTGCACAGGATTTAAGAATTGGGCAGTAAGCATTAAAATAGCTCCAGGTGGAGGGATTTTCATCCACCTTGTCTAAAATCAGTGCAAGCCTGGAAGGGAGGCAGTGAATGTACTAAGATCAAAGATCATTGTTACACAACAAGACAGAAGGAAACATGTTAGAATGCCCTTACACTTAAACATATCCTGAGCCAAATATTTTATACTTGTATATACCTTGTTATTGTGGGGTAGGAGGATTTAATATATATAATGAGAATGGAGTATTAAAAATTTAGACATTTTCCTAATTCTTGAAAATTGATAATAAGGAAATCTGAGTGATGGGTTATTTCTTGGTTATACAGAAAAACATCTTTATACTTTGGATAAATTATTTGACCCACATTGATATCATCCACTATTTCCAGAAATCAAACCCCTAGGGAAGGTATGTGAATTCCCATGTTCTAGGAATGATCACAATGGAGAAACTGAATTAACACATGGAGGTGATGTTTGCCTTTTGCTTTTGCCAGCAGCTTGCTTGTCTACAAAGCTCACCTGCAGCAATTGCATACTGTTAGTACATTTCAATTAGGCATGTACTTAAGGAGAGACCTAACTAAGGATTGTCTTCAGGGTTATTGCCTCTGCAGACTCCTGCAAGTTGTAGAAAACAAGTGAACAGCAAGTCACCTTTGTGTTGAAAAGAGGAAGGAAACCCAAGGTCAGCTAGAAGCTGGGGAGGTGTCACCATGTGTTTGTACTGGCCTCCTTAATCTTTTCCAGGGTACTCATTTTGGGAGATGTCAGAGATGATACAAAGTTAGACACACCTTTGGTCTGTCCCAAACCATCCATTGGTGCTGGTGTAGCTCACTTGCAATGCCATTTAGGTAAATGATAAATGTAATGAAATTATTGAATTGCTGTGGGTATTAATAATTTTAAAAACCCAGTTGAGACATCAAACTGGAATCTAGATTAGGGGTGGAGTACTTTACTGAAAATAACATGTTGGAATGCTAATTAATGCACACTTTAGGAATACCAGACTAATGGAAGACTTACCAAATACTTCTTAAAGGCTTATTCTACCTGAAAATTGAGTGGGTAAGTAGTGTATTTTTATCACATCAGTCCAGTTCCTTTATCTACCAGTAATTTCTTCTGGTGCTTGTAACCAAAAAAGCCCACTAAACAACGCTCCTGCTTTCTTCTACTGCTTGTGTTTAACAAGCCATATATATAACAAATAGTGTTTTTCTAACACAACTGTTTATTAAGTTCCAATCATTGCCTTCACTAGAAAGCTGCTGAAGGCAAATGGACTATTCAGTTGTCACTGAAGGCATAGTTTAATGATGCAGTGTATCTCTAGACTGATGAATTCAGCCTTTTTATTCTGCTTAATCTATGATGTGTGAAGCAGACGGTAACTTCGCCTTGCAGACCTGTCTGTGGGAAGCCCATTTCCTCTCCTTTGCTCTTCTGTATGTGATAAACAGAGCCTGTTTATTAAAGGAGCCATCAAGGTACAAAGTTGAAGCCTCAGGTGCTGCTTTAAGAGTCCCTTTTCAGAAGGTACCGTCTCCTTCAAGCAATCAATTTCCAAGTGGCCTCAAGCATTCTCTACAAAATTGTCTTGTTTCACTTTTGGCAAAAATATTATACTGCTGACCCACTGTGTGAACAGCAATGGTAAATAGTGAAGGATAGATGGAAGCATTTGGGTGAGAAATCTGTGACAGGCTTTTATGTGAAAACATTTAGTGTCTGCTCTCACTTTAATCGCTTATTATATTTAAGTCAGTGACAAAAACATCCTGTTGAAATAGGAACGCTGGGATCCCATCTGCAGGGAGAATGGTGGTGTTAGACAGACCTTACTATCCTCTAGATGAGACAGTGTATCAGGCAAACTTATTTGTTGCTAGTTTTACTGTTGTTTTTAAAGGCTGCTCCTGAAAAGCTTTAGCCAGGCTTATGAACTTTCAAATGGCTGCATAAAATTATATCTTGTCTTTGTTTATCCATAACATAAAGTTATTGTGGTAAAAAATAAAATAGAGACTTCATCTTTTAGAAGTTTACTATACCTTTATGTTGCCCTCAGGCTGCCTCTATTTTTCTTGGGAGAAAGCACATTCATATTTCTTCCGGAATGGGACCACTTTGTATAGGCTGGAGCTGTTTGTGATAAATCTTCAGTCTTTTTGGTTGCATGTGTATTTGAATGAAACCTAATAGTTTTTTTTTTTTTTGTCTTTTGAACATCCACATTTTGTAGCTGTGGATCAAGTGTTTTCTAATATATTGAAACTATGCTGTGACAGAAATGTGCTAGATAAACAGGACTCACCTTTTTTTCCTGTTACAGAACTTAAAAATAAGTATCAAAACAACTTACCACATATGGAATAACAACAGGCTGTGTAAGAGTGATGAATATGTTCCAGCTTTAATGTAGATGGAAATGGAAGCACTTTCATACCTGCCAAAACCTTTTAATAATGTTTTGAAAACTGGTATTTACATTCTTTGAATTGTTTATACCTAGAAGCAACCTCCTACTTTGGCAAACTTGGTTTAAATCCTCTTGGACCTCTGACAACCAAGCTGATGAATATACTGGTATGCTCTGATGTTATCTTACCTGAAAGCTCGTTTTCATCACAAAATGGGTTTTTTGGAAGGGATCACAGTGACTCATCTGGTTTAACCTCCCTGCTCAAGCAGGGTCATTCTAGAGCACACAGTGTGGGATTTTGTCCAGATGGTTCTTGAATATCTCCAGTTAGGAAGACTCTGCAACCTCTTTGGGCAACTTGTTCAATAGGAGAGTTAAAAACAAATAAAAATTAAGGACTGGGGTGTGAGAAACTATCTCCCAGTGAGGAACTAACAGTCTGACGATGTTGTCCTCTGGTGGTTTCCTCCAGCAGGCCCAATAGGAAATGTATAGTATCAGTCAAGATGAGTTTTAGAAATATTTTTTAAAAATGCAATGCCCTTTTATCAAAAGCTTTCTTAATGATTTGTGGTCTCCTGCAACTCCTGACCCTTCTGTGGTACAATATTGCCACATAGATGTCAGGAGTGCCATGTGGCTGCTATGCAGTTTGCACATGATGCCAAATGATTTAATAATTATTAGGTTGTCAATCCCCCACATGATATCTTTAGGGCTAGGCTTACTCAATCCAGTTTTGCAGGTCCAGTCTCACTGTTTTTCTGTCCTGAATTTTCTCACTTACAGGACAGTATCCTAGCTCCAGTCCAATAGAGGGGAAGGAATTCTGTGAAGGAGACCTGTTCTCTCTCTAGTCCTTCCCAACAAAGGATCAAAGCAGACAAGGGCTGTGCACTCGGGCTCAGGAAGCATTCATGGGAAGTGAGAGTGCTGGGATCTTTGTACTCCTCATCTTGGGAGGCGAGGACAGTGTTCTTACCCTCCCTCTGGGTGTCAGGACAGATCCCAGCTGCTCCCTCCTTCCATCCTTAAAAGTCGAGTGAGATCAGCTCCAGCTGGGAGGTAGGACTGGGTTCATGAAAGACTGACAAGTTTTTGTGGTGCTCTCTCTTTCTTTTTGCCATTTGCCCCAAAGGATGTTTTAATTGATATTAAGAAAAATCCACTCAGTGTCATCATAGTTCTTTTGGAGCAAATCAATGGTCTGAGTGAGGAGTATAGAGATTACCTCCTCCTGTTGTTTGATTTTGAGCAGAGGAGATTTACCCACCTTTATTCACTGCATGTCATGGGAACAAATGGAGGGCATAAAGCACTTTGTTCTTGCTCAGGCTCAAGGGAAAAAAAAAAAAAAAAGAAAAAAAGGTTCCATTTAGAAGACAGGAGCCTGGGATTCTGGAGTAGAAGCCGTGTATGACTGCCTCTCAGATGGTGCTCCATTTCAGGAAAAGTGGTGAAAGGACATCTGTTGGCAAATTGCCCTTTTTTGGGTTATTGAAAGCAGCAAGTTGAAAAACAGAGCAGATGAGGATGTGTGGGATCCCAACTGACCATAAGAAATCAGATTGCACTCTTTAAAAGAAAACTGATTACCAGACATATTAAACTTTAATCTTATTTGCAGTTAGTAGCCCCAAAGAGAATGCTTTGTTGGAGACCTTCCAAGAAAAGCTATTTCAGACAGCTTGTAAAGCAAAGACGATGCAGTAGAAATAATGCAAATACAGTTCAACTTTTGCTATAATGAAGTTAGTTTATGACAACCTTTGTAACAACCTCAACAATAAATGCCAATATCCTCATTGGTAATTAGCTCTGGTGAGAAAAACGCTTCCCCAAATTTGATGTGAAGACACTATTTACATATTTCTTCCTTTTGAAAAAGCAGACTGTATCTGGCACATAAGTATACATTATATTCTAAGGTTTCTAAGCACCATCTAAATACTGAATGAGTGCAAAATGACCTCCACTAAGGTCAATGCCTGTTTGCATTCAGTTCAAATGGGATGCTGCTTCAGATGCAGCAAACTGCCAAACCCTGGCACTGTAACCTCCTTCAGCTAGGGAGTATTTTAATCCCAGTTCTGTGAGGATTCTTTGGCAAGGCTACTCCTGGCTGTTGTCCTCAGTACACTAAGTCATGCTGCTGATGTGTATTTTAGTTACACGTGCCTTGCCTGTGGGATCTGGTCACTGATGCTTCCCTTTACCTTGTAGGTAGCCTGAACTTCAGCTCCTCATCTGGCAGTTTTGGCATTGTCATGGTCAATTCACCCCCCTGCAGCTGTAGGTGGGCTGCAGACATAAGATGGAGACCTGTACAGGGCACACCTGTGTCCATTAGTGCCTGGTGGAGTACAAATGACATGGGGCAGGGAGGGGCTCCTCTCCTCTATGGTTTTCCTTAGACCTGGTGTTTTGTGGGGTTCTGGGCACATGAAAGGAGTGGCACAGCTTGGGCAAACAAGTAACCAAAGTAAGAAAAAATACTCAAAGTTGTTTCTTGCTTCCCTCTAGGCAATTCTGCAGTATGTATGTTAGAGGAATTTGATAGTCTCATGAAATCAAAAGGCTAGCATTGACTATAATTACAAACCATCGCAAAGATTTTTAAAAAGTATTTATTCATTCTCATGACCTAAAGATGTGCATGTTGTAAAAGATCCCTCCAATAGTAATTTTACAAAGTTGACTTAGTAGTGCTCCACAATCCATAAACCTGAATCTCAGAATAATTCTCTAAATACAACTGCAATAAACATAGCCCTTAAATTATAGACTACATTTTTGAATGTTCACTTCAAAATTACATCTTTTTATTTACAGAGTTTAGTGAATTCATGTCACTTCTTAAAGTGTTTCTGGCTGTATCTAGACATCTCACGTTGACTTTTTCTTTTCATTAAATTAATAGCATTTTTGCTAAGTGAGTTTCCTGGACTTGGCAGCAACGCAATAGAATAGTTAATTGAGGTGTCACAAAGGCATTCCACCATTCTACTTGGGATACATCCTATGGCACCATCAATCATAACAGAACAAGTGTTAATCTGCTTGCATACAATAGATCATAAAAAAAATAGTGTGAATTTAACACTTTTTTGACAGGAAAGCCTGACACTTCTTGTATTATCTGCCTGTGTATAAGTACACACATATTTAGTGCCCAGCCTATAAATGCTAAATGAAGGTAGCTCGACAGCTCCTGCGTGCATTACCTCTCACAGGGAAGCTACCTGTCAGTGCACACACTCCCTGCTGAATGTATCAGCTGAACAATGCAGCAAAGCTCAAACATTTAAGTTGTTTAAGCACACAAGGAATCCCTTTCAGCTCATGGAAGGTGAACATATGTGAGAGCCCTCCACTGGGCAAAGAATGCCTCCTTGTCCTACTGTTTATGCTTTGGCTACCTTGGTATTTTCACAGGAATGTTTACTCTGTCACCTGACTACACCATCAGGCATTTTCCATAATGTTTTTTTTTTTTTTTTTAATATTCAAACTGTTTCAGTCAATATTAGTCAAATCCTCTTTTAGTTGAATTCTCAGTGCACCCTGGTCTTCTCAGGAATCCATCCTGCACTTTTGACTCTTCCCCAGTGAGGGGAGAAAGGCAGATGGACGTCAAATGCAACCACCGTGCTGCTGCCTGCACTCTACTGCTTTAAGAGGCTGGGCCTGAAATAGCTTCAAAATATACATCAAAATATATGGAGAAACAGAGTCCTGTATGCTACCTCACAAACCTAATGCTCATCCTCAACAGATCTGTGGGTACATGAGGATTCTGAATTCGCTGGTTTTGTCTGAAGAAAAAGCATCTCAAATGAATGGAAACCCTAAGTGCCTTTAAAAAGGTCTAAGTTACTTTGGAGGGCAGCAAGAGCAAGTGCCACAACAAAAATTAACTCTTAGGGTTAAATAAAATGAAAACACCACAACTTCAAGTGTGTTGTGGATAAAGGGCTAGAACCAGACAGTGACTGAACTTAAAGATTTTTAAAGAGAGAAATAAATGGACACACCAGCAATATCCCCCTAAAAATGATGAGGCATCAGTATGACGTGTTCAGCATTCACCTTACTTTGTCTGCACACTTTTTTTTCCCCTTTCTCTGTTTAAGTTCTATTTTGAATATAGGGTTTCTGCCAAGAAACTTGTTAAAAATGTCTATAATGAACACAGCATGATTTTTGGATTCTGTAAACAAATACCTCTTTAAAGTTATATATCATTTCAGAGACTTAAGATTCACTCGTCAAGGAAACCCAGCGTTTTCTTCACTAAAACTTTGTGAGTTAGACTTTCTAAAGGGGACATACAAACTTTGATCTATAAACTTTAAAAAGCTGAATTTAAGATTAGGGAGAAGATAAAACACTTCACAGAATTTAGATGGCAGTATATATCTTGTTCTGTGCGAAGTAATTTTCTAGTTGTATGGAATAATCTTAGAACACAACGTAGTACTAGGGCAGGTATGTAACGTTTTGATGCTTCCTTGGCCAGGGGCCACTGCTAAGAAGAGGCTTGTTGCAGCCTAATGATCCAATACAACATTTGTTTCAGCTATTCGTCCCAACATCGCTGCTGGGGCACCACGTTGCCGGCACACAAACTGTGCCAAAGCCGTGGCCCAGCAAGGAGCTGGGAGCTGCTGCTGACCCCCACCACAAGGCGTAGCAAAGACGAGCCGGTGCCACGCGGTTCCCGCTCGTCCCCGCCGACCAGACCTGCTTTAAAAGCACACGTTAAGCGCGGGTGCAGCAGGTGCCAGCGCAGCAGGGATGACACAGGAAAACACCACACCTGCTCCCCGGTACAAAGCCTGCACGGCCCGGAGAGCCGCCACCCGGCCGGCAGCCACGCACCCGCAGCCCGCAGGGCCGCGCTCGAAGCGCCGCAGGGCCCCCTCGGCCAGGGAGCGCCGGGTCGGTGCGTGTTGCACTAGAGCCCGCTAGAGCCGGCAGCCGCCCTCGCCCGGGGCAGGCTGGCACCGGGGGCACCGGAGCCCGCCGGCTTTGCTGCACCGGGCTGGGCGGCGGTTCCCGCCCGCTCCGGGCCCCCGCACGCCCGCGACAGCGACCCCCGCCCCGGGTAGCGACATCCCCGCCACGGCGACCCCCGCACATCCGGGGCAGCGGCGGGGCGGAGCGGGGCCGCGCGGGGCGGTCACCGCCCCTTCCCTGATCCCGCCTCTCCGCGCCGCCGCCGCCGCTGCCGCCGGCGATGGAGACGCGGCGCTGAGCGGGGCTCGGGCGGCAGCGGTGGTGCGCGGGAGAGCGGGCGGGGGCGCCGCCGCCGGCGGCAGCAGCGGGAGCGGCGGAGCGCGGGGCATGCGGAGCGGGCGCCGCCGGGGGGCTGCAGCTGCGGGCTCCGAGGCGCCCAGGGAGGCGGCGGCTCCTCCGCGGGGCTCTGTGTGACCGCGCTGCTGCGCCCGGAGCGCGGCTCCCGGCAGCCGCAGGAAGAGGGGGGCCGAGGCGGCGGCGGTGCAGCGCTGCTTCCCCGGCCGCCCAGCGAGGCGGCGAGCGGAGGCGCCGGCTCCCCGGGGCCGTAGCGGCGGCCGCCTGCAGCCCGGCAGTGCAGCGGCAGCGGCGGCCGCGCCTCAACTTGGTCCGAGGCAGCGGCCGCCGCGACGAGCGGCGTGTGTGCCCGTCCCCGCCGCCGCCCGGAGGATTTACCCTGCGGGACTCTTGCGCTCGGGCGCCCGGTGACCGGGGCGGCAGCGGCGGGGCTGGCGGCGCCTCTCGCCTCTCGCCCCGACGTCCGCCCCGCAGCGACGGAGAGGAGGGCCGAGGTGAGTCTGGGCTCCGGGCTCCTCGGGTTCCGCTTCCCCCCGCCCCACTCCCGGCCGCGCTGGGGCTCGGGGGAAGGGAAACTCCAAGTTCATGCAGCGCCGGGCTTCTTCCCTCTCCGGCTGCCTGCGGGAGAGCCGCCGCCTCGGCCGGCCGCTGCTTCCCCCGAGCGGGGTGACCCCGTCGCGGTGCCCGCTCGGAGGCAGCCGGCGCGGGGGACGGGCACACACAGCCTGCGGCTGCCTTCCGGCGGCTCCGCGAGGTGCTCTCGCCGCGGAGAGGGTCGTGGGGCTGGGGACGTCCTGTTGCTGCTTCCAGGGGTCGGAGCTGCCGTGTGTCAGCAGCCTCCGGCAGCGTGGCTGTTTGTGCGTGTGTGTGTGCAGGGGGGAGTACCAGGGCACCATCGTCGGCTCTACCTCTTCACCGCTGTCACATCGAGTTCGTTCAGTTGATGATTATTATGTAACATGTGACTTATATTTTAGAGTTTCTCTTATCTGCTGGGCTCCGGATCAGCCTTATTTTGTTGCATTTTAATTCATAAAGCTGAAGAGGCTCGGAAAAGCTCTCATTCTAATTGGTTGCCGAATGGTTTTCATGTGACTTTGGCCGTGTTAACGGAGGGTTACTACCTCCTTCCACTCTAGGAAAGCAGAAGTGCGTGTCTTCTGCCCCCTCTACCTCCGCCCCCCTCTTATACTATTAAGCATGGGCAAGTTTCTTTAGGTCCCACTTGTTTTTAGTAGATTCTGGAACCTGCCACTTCGTGAACTTAGAGCTTGAGATACTGAAATAGAAACTGATTTTTGTGCAGCAGCTGCTGAGAGAAATAACTTTTATGGCGATGAACAGGAGTGAAACAGCCTCCTCGGTTTATATAAATGATGTTGGCACTACATGAACTGTAAATGAACATAGCCAACAGCTGTGCAAACCAAAACTATGTAACTAACCATGTATTATTATAGCTTGCTGCTCTCAACTTCATTCCTTTGCAAAGACATTGAAGATCATGCTACCCTGAACAGTTGGAGCAGCACAGAACTCGTTTTTCTTGTAAATACAAAGAATTACTTATCTTGAAGATAGCACTTGACTTTCTAGTGCCAGCTTCATCATTTTCTGTGACTTGGAATTGTGTCTGTGTCCTCCTGTGATGCTGGCTTTTTTTAAGTGGTATTGCTAGCACTTTGAATTTGTTTGCTACATTTTCTCAGGCTTACTTGTGAAACAAGAATGTAAACCTGAGATAGTTATTGTCAGTAGGGAAATTGTGGCAGCATGGTGATCCTCAGAAAAATGATACAAACATTACCTGGCAAGGATACCACACACGAGTCACCCTTGAGATCAAGGTGGTAAGGACAGCACATGGACTATTACTGGATGATGTCTGTCTGCTCAGAATTGTAAGCTACATGAATGAGTATACCTTATTCCTCATGTACCTTGTTCTTATAGGAATAGGGCAATTCAAAGACACTAATGTAAGTCATGAAAATGCTTTGAAAACACCATGTGACAGTCATTTCTTAGCCTAGTGGTGAGGTGGTACTGTTTCACTTTTATACGAAGATTTATTCCTCCCCACTCATCATCTCAAAGTGAATTTGTTTGAATGAGTTCAGGAATAAACTGTTCAGAAAAAGAATGGTGGTAATTTAGAATAAATTTCAATACTGAATTTCTGCTTTAGGAAAATAGTATTCTGCTGTCCTTTCATTGTTGTATATGTGTTGATAACCCATATGTTAGCTGTAAACTTTTAAAATATTTTTCTTTATTCTTTCACAAAAGGAGTGTAATCTTTGTCTTTGGTCAGAGAACAAAAAGTAGCTCCAGAGGCATGTATCTAAAAAAAAAGTACTTCCAAATATTTAAATCCTTTGAATGCAATTTGCATCATGTTTTGTTCAAGAGACAAGAGATTCTTGACAGATTTTATATTTCTAGTAGGTTTTGGTTTGTTTTTTTTTTTTTTCATTTTAGGGCATATGGTGTCAGACTGTCCACGTAGCACAAAAGTTTGATTCACAGGACCAAAATGGTATGGTCTTTGGCTCTGCAGTCTTCCCCAGCCTGTCTTTAGATGTCTTCTCATGGAAGTGCAAGGACCATCTCTAGACTTAAGCTGAGCTGTATCAGGAGCTGTCACTGCTTATAAAGAAAAGAAATCACTCACAAATTCAAATAAATTGATTTTTTTGTGTGTAAGGTACGTTGAAATACCTTTTAGTAGTTATAGTAGTGCTGTTTAAAATGGTGCTGTTTCATACTTAACCAATCGCTTCATTAAGAATTTTGGAGTTCTTTTATCTGTCTTAAATTATAACCAAAATCTGGAAGCATGTTATGCTGTCCTTCAGGCCAAGTTATAGTGCATCATTTGCTTTCCTGTGTTGCTCTTTGATTTTTAAAGTTTGTTTGGAAGGAGGTGGTTTTGGTGCCCCCCTCCCCCTTTGAAGGGTCAACATGTTGATTTTAGTATTGAAATTGTGACACTGGAGTTTATCTGGAGTTCATCTGGTTGAATAACTCATGACAGACACAAGAAGTGTTAAAGAGGTAAATGTTTAATATTTCTGTCGTAGTATGTGTCTTGTACCAATACTTAATAGAGGTAGGCTTGGATCATTACATGGGATGTTCTTCATCCCAGTCAATTTTTTCTGTCCTCCTTTGAATAGTGAATAAGTGAATATTCACTTATGCTTTGTATCAAAAAAGAGTATCTCTGGACTGTGTACTTCCTGCTTTCACTGAGCAGCATCTTAATTTTTGAGGTGTAAATTATTTCCCTTCTGTTTACATTTAGTCTTCCTATAACTGTGTTTTTTCATTCTTTGTCTTCTTAAACTTTCTGTTGGATTTCTAATTCTTTACCTAGTCTAATGCTGCAGCAACCTTTTTCAGGTCATCATTAAGAATGAAGCAGTAGTTTTATATGAAGGCAGTTGTGCTAGTGCTTGCCACTGCTGCTTTTGAATTTTGATACTTTTAATTATCAGCAGTGATGTTCTCATATTGAGCAGAGATCTTCCCTGAGTTCCACAGGGATGCTTGTAATCCTCTTGTTTGTACTAGGCCTTTTTAATTTAGAAGGTTGCTGACCATACAAGTAATTATTTAACTTTCAGTGACACTTCTTCTACATTTATTAACATTGACTTTTATCTGCCAGTGTATTACCTGTACATCATGGTTGATTAGCTTCCAGTTGGTTACATTTTTGGACTTATGTACTTGACCAACCTATATAACTATTAACTTTTCTGCTTTCTTTTTCAGCTCATTAATTAGTGCCTTTAAATGTTGCTAGCTTTGTGGATCCTTGAGGCATCCTGCTGTTAACCTTTTGTTGTGTTGCAAGTTTGATTACATATTCCTCGTTCAAACTTCCTGTTTCTTAGCTAGGAATAAAATACTTAAAAGAAAATATGACAGAAATATTGAAAATATATCTGCAGTGTTGAAATCATGGCTTTTATTCAACTGTTAGCACCAGGTCTATTCCTGACAGAAGTACTCTAAATTTAGCATCCCCAAATAAAATGTTTTAACTGCATGCTTGTCATAAAAGCACTTTGACACCATCTTCCGCTAATTCTGGCAAAGCATTTTTTCCCCTTTACAGTCTTTCTAGAGAGCTTAATCCATTATGTGAAATCAGCCCATTGTAAAAATCAATGGAATTGATATACTTTTAGCTAATGTATTAAAGAGCTGGCTAACTGCTCTATTATTCACTTTTTGATTACTTAAATACAGTTTTGCAGTATGAAATATGAAGGTTCTTTAGGGGCATTTACTTTCGGCTAAATTGGAAGCTTGTGACATTGAGCACTGCTTAAATTATCTCATACATGGGTTGTTGTAGGAATTCCCAACTCATAGAGGCATCCTTACCATTGGGTTCACATTGAAGTCTTTTTATAACCCACAAAAGAGAATTAGCTTGAATTCTAAAGCCGTTCACTATGCATCTTACTGAGTGCAGGTTTGTGGTCCCTTACAGAAGAAGCGATTTTGATTCCTCCTGTCTTTGACCAATGGAACTGAACAGTCAGCATGGAAAAGGTGTGTTTAGCTCATAACCTCAGTTCTCACTGAAAGCAAATGTGCTTGGAGACTTGGTTAGTTAAGAAAAGGTACCGGTGGTAAGGTAGTCTTCCTAAGCTGGCTTTTGATACCATTTGCCAACCTTGTTTTTGTGATCCAGAGTTTTATTTTCAATTATTAAAAAACTCTACCACAACACGTTTTTGTTTTGGGTTTTTTTTTCTTTCTCCTCTCTTTAAGCGGTAAACTGTGGTATGGAAATCGACTATGAAGAGACTTCAAAACAGTTTTTTTTTCTTTTTCCATTTTTCTTAATTTTGGCATTGAAGTGGTCAGTTTCATTTCTTTGGAATTAAAAAGTTATCCTTGAGAGTAAGAGCTTTGTAATGGTGCCTTTTCTCATTGGAATCAGTGTTTAATGACCACAGCAACTCTCATTGATAGTTCAGACACTGTTGTCAGAACTATAATTTAAGAGAAATATACAGATAGGAATTAGAGTGCTGCTTGTGCTGTGTTGCTGTTCTGTGTAATCTGATGGTCCTCAAGACATTTGTGTTTGTTCTCCTGTGAGGAGGTACCGCTAGAGAAAAACAGTGTAAAGCAGCAGCAGCTTGCTGCTGTGGACATTCAGACTCTGGGACTGGCTCATGTAAAGCTGCTGTGAAATTCACTCTTAGTTAAGGAGGGAAGTGTTTTCATACTTTTTTTTTTCTTGTGCTATGCTGGTATCAACTTTTAGAAACTTTACTCTTTTAGAAAACTTATCCAACAGATAATCCAGTGCAGTGTTTTGCTGTCTAGCTGAAAGGACTTTAGCATCCTTTGGAGGCAGAATGTGTGAACTGCTCTTTTGTTCCTTAATTCTCATCTTGCTTTATAAGACTTTGTCCTGTAAATTGCAAGCCAGTGTAATATTGTAATTCTTTTTGGAAAATTTTACTTTGTTATCACTAGTACTAATATTGGTTAAACTGTGCAAGTGGTAGAATCTCTAGGAATTATATATTTTTTTTAATGGGATTTCTTACTGTAGGTAAACTCTTAGTATTTTTGGTACAAATATTTCTTTGTAATGGAATGCAATACTATTTTCATGTTGAGTTCTAATATATCTTCCTGTAACAGGGTTCTTGATGTGTAGTTGAGATCATACAAGAAAATTTGTCATCCTGGTTATGTGGAACAATTGAGTCAGAATGATATTCAGCATCTAAGTTGCTTGTGAAAACTTGTTACAGGCAAGGGAGAGGGTATGTCATGCTGACTTTTTATTTTTACAGTGCATTAGAATAGACTCCAGAATTTCAGCTGGTGCTTCCTGTCAGCCACAGGAATGATGAAAATAACAGAGCACATACATATCTCTCAATAAGTAGTTTGACAGGAGGCAGGAATACTGGTCTGATTTTACAGGCGCCACATGACAAAGGCCAACAGAACCTGAAGAACTTGAATCCCAATCTGTTTACTTTTCCATAGCCACAGGTTATTGTTATCTTATTTCTTTTTCATGCCTTTTAAACCTGCACTTAGTATGCTAGGAGTGCTTTAGTGCAAATTGTGAATGATAACCAGAATTATTCTGACAATTAAAGGGAAGGTGATTCTTCCAGGGAGAAGGAAACAAATTTTGGGGTTGGGCTTTTGAGTTTGCCCCTTTTTTTTTCTTTTTTTTTAAAGGGTTTGTTTGTTTGGTTTGTTTTGGTGTTTTTTATTTGTTTTTCAGATGTCCGTGAGAAACAAACCAGGGGAAGATGGGAATACTGGTAACAGGTTGGAATCAATTGTCAGTATATATAGAGAGATTTGAAAATTCTTATTAGATAACTGAATGGTGAAGCTGACTAAAAAACACAATGAAAAATTGATCAAATGACCACGTATGTCTTTAAAGACAAAGAAGTATTTAGTATTGGTCTGAATTACAGAAAATGCTGAGTTGGAAAGGACCCACAAAGATCTTTGAGTCCAGCTCCTGTCCTTGCACAGGACCATCCCCAAGAGTCACACCATGTGCCTGAGAGCATTGTCCAAACACTTCTAGAACCTTGTCAGGCTGGTTGACCACTCCTCTGGAGAGCCCAGGCACTTCCAGTGCCTGACCACTCTCTGTGTGAAGAACATTTTCCTCTTGTCCAACCCAGACCTTCCCAGACACAACTTCAGGCCACTCCCTCAGGTCCTGTCACTGTCACCTCAGAGAAGAGATCAGTGCCTGCCCCTCCTCTTCCCCTGATGAGGAATTTGTAACCATGATGGGGTCTCAGTCTTCTCCAGGTTGAACAGACCAAGTGACTTCAGCTGCTTCTCATTCAGCTTCCCTCAAGCCCTTCACTATCTTTGTTGTCTTCCTTTGGACGTTCTCTAATAGTTCTGTGTCTTTCTTGTTATTGTGGTGCCCAAAACTGAACACAGTTCAGTGTGGGATCAAGGTGAGGCTGCCTAAGAGCAGGACAATCCCCTCACTTGACCAGATGTCTCCACAACAGTATTCAAAAATGAGTTTAACTACCATGGCCAGGGTGAGCAAGGACTAAGATCAAGCATAAAGCTGCCTCTCACCCCAACCCAAAGTGGGTAACAAGTAGATGTCATTTCATGAGGTCAGTTCTTAACTGTGCTAGATGTTAATTTTTTAAAAAAACAGAGTAAACAAACCCCATGTACAATAGGCTTCCAAATCTTCTGATGCCCCAAAAGCTTATTAGTTGTGGGCAAAAAATTAAGATTGATCAGAGTTGTCTTTTCACTCAGTGACATTCATCAGTTTGATTACCACTATGAATAATTTAGCATTAAGAGCAGCCAGGCTCTTATGTGCATATCCTGTTCATTATGTTTCTGCCTTAAATACATTCAATTGAGAACATTCACTGATGGAGCACTTTTAAAGTATCTTTAAGGACTCATTTAGGTTAAAATTAAACTAATGGATTTATTTAATTTTCAGTTCATTACATACTTAGGGTAATTGGGATTGATACACTTTTCAAACACAGAAGCTGAAACCTAATTTTAGGTGCAAAACTCAGCTTTAACTACTGTTTCCAGACAATACTTCTGTTAGGAATTATTTCTGTTTGTCCTGATTGGAATATTAATTTGAATGTCCACTTTCTGAGTTTGCCATCAAGAAATTAAGTATGCATCTTCACATAACTTGTTTTTTTTTAGATGACTTTGTGATTTTAAAGGCTACTGTCTATAGTGTCATGTGAATGAATCAAATATCTGCTATCTTTATCTTTGAAAAATGGTTGAAGAGGGCACACCAGAGCAGTCCCAAAGAGATACTTAAATAACAGCTCTACTTAGAATAGCAAAGAAAACCCCCACCCCTGCTAGCAGTGTGTAACTTTGTTCATCCCTTTTCCAATATACTCTTCCAATTTTTTCTTCAGGCCTTGCTGATCGGAAGTTTTAGAAAGCTGGGTACTTAAATTAGTAATAGTTTAGTAAACTTGTTTTGTTTTCAAGTTCTGAAGATAGTGTGGATGTGTACACATCATACAACAAATATTAAGCTTCCTTAGGTGCAGCAGAGGTGCTTTGATTTATTTGAAATACGTATTTCAAGAAAAAAGAAAGTCATCCCTTAAGGCCCTCTGTCTGCAAAGAATGGATATATAGTTGAAGAACTTCTTCAGGCTGACGTTTCTAAATATTTTATTTTGAGGCTTATTTTTGTGAACTGAAAGTCTCAGAAATGGCATGAAAAATACAGAGTTGTTCAATAACTTTAGGAAGTAGAAAAGCACAGTACCACCTCCATGAGCCCTAATGCAGGTCAAAAATGCACTCTGTACTTTCTTAGAGGCTTTGAAAGGCCTTTAGATTCTTACTGGGACTTGTTCCTTGCTCTGGTGCTGTGTGTGTATAAGCAGGGTTACAGATAGGAAAGCCCAGTAAGTTAAACATACATTTGCTTCAGATTTAGCTTTAATATAATTAGCTGTCCTCTTAGAAGAACAGCCTGGCAACCTTTTGGTTGAGATCTGAGATAGCTGTGAGAAAACAACTCCGAGCTGCTCAGCGGGCCCTTTCCTGCAGCTTCTGCTGTGGTTTAGTTGGGCACTGAAGTGAACAGGGAGAACCACGTGACATGAGGGATGCTCAGGTATTCTTCATTCTTTGTCAAGTTCCCTGCTAGAATAGAACAGAGTGGGGCAGCTGCTGCTATGTTAGATTGCATACTCATCAAAAATGTTTTAGTTGCTTGTTTTTTGGGTTATTTTGAGCATCAAATTGGTTTTATGTATGATATCACAGGTTTTATGGACACTGGAATAAAAGAATTTGAAATTGTGTAGCCTAAGCTGCCCTTAAAGATGATGTTGATCTATACAGAGTTCCAGAAGTAAATGGCTGATAATCTAGCCTTCAAAACAACTGATGTTATGAGGGCTTAAAATTGTTCTTAGTATAGCTTTACAAAAAAAATAGTGTTCATTATAGGTTTTTGTGTGCTCTAAAATTTGTATTTGATGTTTAGCTGTGAATAGATTCATTGAATTGCTAGGAGCTGCATTAATATTTTATCAAGTCTAAAGTTGTGTTTTGGTCGTTAAAATACTGCTTGTATTTTAACTTGTTGTACAAAATGTTAAAGAAGAGAAAAGCATTGGTACCATGGCTGCCCAGTGACACTCATGGACTCCTGCAGAAAATATTAAGCAATCCATCAACTCTTGCAAGAGTGCAGTTGGAAGATAAGAAGATATATAAATGTGGTACATCAGAGCATCTGAAGAAAATCTGAACTTGGATAATTGAAAGGCAGGTGGTACAGCCTTTTTTTTTTTGCTATTACATACTCAAATGCTATTTCATAATATTATTCACATTATTCTGCTACGGTGTCATGTCATCAAATGAAAAAGAGTGTTTAGAAAGCATGAGGAATTCAAGGAGTCTAGTGAGCAACCAGAGCTGGTTAAAACATTTTAAAGTAATTAATACATTATGTATGCAGACTCAGCACAAAACTTTTTTCTCTAGCAAAATATACTTGCCAGATTCTATATCTAATTTTGTGCTGCAGTTCTAAATCATAAAATCTTTATACCTGCAGTAGTTAATTTAAAAAAAATTACGGTAACCAATGCCCACAGGAAACAAAGTAATCTTGTGTATTGAATTTGTTAAATCTTTAAGAAAAGAAGCACTATAAAAACCATTAAACCAACCCCCTTGTTACTAGACATAATTTTTTCCTCCTCGTGTTTCTTTCTTTTAGTTGCTTTTGGATCTTTCAGCACTGTCAAATCACATCTTTTATTCTGTCTTTCCATGTCCAGGAAAACTAATCACTCTTCTGCAGGCAGTTAATGCTTGAAATCTGCTGTGTGCAAGAAACCAATTGACCCAATCTCAGCTGGGATTTGATTCATGAAAGTACAACAATATGTAATTTTCTTGCTTTGGATCATATCAAAGCTTTCTTATGCAGTTTTAGACTATTATGACTATTCATTCTTCCCCCAAATTGTTCTTTCCCAAACACAGTAGGAGCTTCTAAGAGCTTGAAACAATGGTTTCTCTATATTTTGCAAGTGTTATGTATATTTGAGAGGCATCTAAGGACTCCTTTTTTAACCACATTTTCCTCTGTATGGAAAACTTCATAAAACATCTTGCTTTCTGCCACTAAAACAATGCCTTTTATTTGGTTTTTTTTATAGTGTACCTCATGTTATTTGCAGTAGAGTTGAATAGCAGTGAGTTCTGGTCACTAGTTTGCAGTATTCTGCTAGTTTTGATTACTAGCATTTTTAATCAAAGAATCTACAATGGAATGATGTTTAAGGTGAACAAACTGTCTTTATGACCACTTCTGTGCAGAAGAGTTAAATACCATGCACATCAGGCACTTATTTCCAAATCAGATGTTTGACCTTGCAATCTTCATAGCTACATTTTCAACTCTGTGGCTGTAAAAATATTTGAAACCAACTTTCTTACAACCAAACCATCTTTTACTGCTATGATTCACTACCGCTTCCGTCGGCAGGGATGAGCTGTATGGGATATTTCTGTGGAGCAAACCCAAGAGGAATTTTTCATTATTCTAACAGACTGTTTGCTTCTTTATCTGTCACTTGTAAAATGCTGGCTAATTGTTAGTTAAAAACAGCTTATATCAATTATTGTTGTAGCACACCACCTTAGGTTTCCATGATTTGTGATTTCTCCATTTCTTCCATTTGTCTGGGTATGTGATGAGTAGTTGGGTGAATCATTAATTTTATTCAGAAGAACATGGTAATGATTCAAGAACGAGAGTGGAGAAATGTATCCAAAGGAAGTCAAAATAATAGAGTAATTTGGGGGTTTTGATACATGATTTCACATTTCTTAGAGATCTGGCTGTCTGAAAGTGAAGCTCAGTGTTTTCCAGAAAATCATCACTTTTAGTGTAACTCAAGAATTTAAATTAAAAAAAAAAAGGAAATTACCTCAAAGTCAGCTAACTGTGAATGTTCATTTTACTGTACTGGTGCTTGGAGAGTATCCAGAAAAGATGTAAGGTCTTTTATTTTCCTTTATATGTGAGTTATTATTGACATACTTTAATTTACTAAAGATATTTCAATGTAGTTTGAATAGCTTAATGAGTTTCTTTATGTTTTAACAATTTATTAAACTGTTACATAAAAGGTAAAACTAGGATATGTCAGGGAAGTGAGACAAGGCTTTAAGAGCAAAATGAAGACTGGTGTATTTGAAGTAGATTGAAGTCCAGTTATGGTCAGGCTTATTGAAGAGGAAATCATCACAATGGCCCAACTGACAAACACTGTGTTTAAAATTTCCATTTCCAAGTCTTAGGTTTTGAGGAAAGGAGTTTAGCTCTTTTGGTGGTGGCTGGAACTGGAGAAGTTTAACCAGTCTTATGCATACTTCTTGAAGAATTATCTTCCTTTTCCAGAAGGGATTTGTTTCAGATGGATGGGTAAAAAGCCAAAAAAAAATCGTAAAAGCTTGAATGTTTGTGGAGGAACATAAATGAAAAGCCTCCAAGCTTATGAAGTCAACTGTGTGTAGACTAGGGAAATTGTAAAACATTTCTGTGTTAAAACTGTGTATATGTCTGAAAATCTTTGTATCCACTGTAAATGAAGGTTTATGGAGGAAATACTGTTCTCTGTTCAGCTTCAAAAAGAAAGCTTAAGATGTATAAATTTTTTTTTTTTTTACTCTTTCAAGAGAGAGGAAAGTTAAGGACAAAACTTTAATACACAAAAAGTGAATACACAAAACTTGAAAACTTTTGGCTTTGCCTGCATATGTATGGATCAAATGTCCAGACTTAAGTGATGGGAGGGGCATTTCCCTGGGTGTAGCACCACTGGCTGGGATTCTGTTCTCTGCCCACAGTTTGTCTGCCTGGTTTCTGATCCTATGTCAAGTGTGGTGACATTGACATGTGGTACTCCTTTTTGTAAAAGCTAGTAGTGTTTTTACTTGAAGATTGCCCCAGTCAGGCAACAAAAATCTTTTTGGCTGGAGAGGAAGAGTTGCCTTTTCAAGACAGTTTGATCTCCTGCTCTGTTCACCCTCAGTCCTCCCTCATTGTTGCCCTGTGCCCCCACCACCCTCCTGCTCCAGTTTGTTGATTGTTGATTTTTGATGGGCAAAAATCCCCAAAATATTAAATTGACACAAATTTGGAGAAATTTGAAAACAGGCAACTCAACTTTTACCTGTTGTTTTCTAGCCTGTCAGTTCAGCAGTGAGCCTTGCTTTTGACTGGCCAGATGGGATACCTGAACCTTGGAACAAACCTTAGCATCTGATACCCACTGACAATTTGGTAGTTAAGAGGCATAGAAAAGATGTCTTAGTATTGTGAGGGGAATGGACATTTTGGAGGTAGGAGGAATAAAGGTGAGCTTGTAAGAGGCAGCAGCAGCAAGGTGCTGAGGTTATTGTTGTCTATGGGAGACAAACCCAAAATTCTACTTTCCACAAGGCAGGATAAATTGTTTTAACAAGATATGTTTGCAGATAGACCACAATTTATTTCTAAGCATTAACATTCTGTCAGTCTTTTTTTTTTTTTTTTTTTTAGTGTGCTGTGGCTGATACTGCAGCTGGTCCTTTTAAATTATAAAAAAAAAGTATTCAGCTGCTGCTACAGGGCAGTTTATTAGAAGAGCATAGTGGTAAAAGTTAAACTGGTCTACTTATATTAATGGATGGTTGATCATGTTTCTTCTCCCTGAAACAAAATTTTCACAGTTTGCTTAGGAACTATTTGGTCTGAATTTATGGAAAGAGTTATTTTTGTATCTTTTATTCTTAATGGTAATAGTTGAAAGCTGCTGGTAGAAGAGACAATTAGCTGATAAAGTGACTATTTTGTAAGTATGACATCTCCTGTTCCTCTGTTGGGAACCAAAGAGGAGCACAAGAGAGCAGACTAGATGAGAAGATTAATGTATTGTTCATACATATAAAGTGTGTAAGCTGGTGTAATTAAGAGTGATAACCCAGGTTATTTGCTTTCTGAATTGCATGAGGAAAAGGAAGGAAAGAATCTTAATTTACTGTCTTTGTGCTGATATTTCCTGCACTAAAATCAAACTGGGTACCTTATTCTTATGGGGTTACCATACTCTTATAAACAATACCTTATATACCTTGCTCTAATAAACAATACTCTTGACTTTTCTTAATGAATGCTAGTAGCTGATATGATTTTAAAGACTTGACTGTTACTAAAGTGAAATGTTAGTGTAAGAATGGACAGATTTTTAACATTGCTGTTACCTATACTTTCATTCCAGTTTTTACCTTAATTATCTGCTTTTGTACATGTAATAAATATTAACTTTCTTGGCACAAACCAGTGTAATCATGAAAGGAGTCGGTTACATCAAGCCTTGAAATTACTAAATCCTAAGAAAAAGTGTAGGTTGTCTTAAGGTGCATTGTATCTATTTTTTAATCTCTTGGTAATGGTATCTGAATTATATGTTTAGCTTGGTCTTTCTGACAGGGATTACTCTGCATGTTAGCAAAAAAATTCCTAATTGCATGTAATATAAAACATCCTGCTACACTTGAATTTCCTGCCATTCTGGTGATGTTCATGGGTCACTGACATACTTTTCAAAGCATTATAAGTAAATCACTGGGTCACAATATTGAAAAACTGTACTGTTGGCTCCTCAGCTTAGACTTATTTCAGGTAAGTGTGTACCTCATAAATAGTTAGAGGCTAGGCCTCCTGCTTTAAAAAAAAAATCTGATAATGAGACATTGCTTTATGGAGAACTATTGCAGAAGTAGATTGCCTCAAAGAGCAAATATTTGAGATTGAGGAGAATTGGGATTGGATGGCAAGAGTGATGCTACCACGCATCTTTTAGCAGGTAAAAGTAGTTTGCATTGTGTCAGAATCAGAGGCTTTTGCAGGTTCATCAGGAGCTCAAAATAAAGTCAGACAGGTACTGGGCAGCATAAATCCTGTAGGAAAAGGGAACAGAAAAGTTGGCAAGACAGAATAAAATCTGTTGCTCTAGAAGATAACAAAATATTTCAATGGCTAAATAATATTTCACTACTTCTTCTGTCAAATAGTGATGTAACAAAGGTATAGCAAGGTAATTAGTAAAAGAGATGGCAAATCCAGAACTGTGAAGGGAATGTGGAAGTGTTGATTTGGAACAATTCACCTATTGACAGATAAAAGTTCTGACTAGTGCCTGTTCAGCCAATTTCACATAGGAAAAACATCAGTTTGACCTTCTTCCTTCCTGTCCCTCTGGACTCTGACAAGGGCAAAATTTACTCTGACATAGGATTTAGTTTCCAGGAAAATACCAGTGGGATCTTTGCAAAATCTGGGATGGGTTTATATGCCCCAGTAAAATATAGAATAGTCACATTTTCTGCTTTCATTTAGTGCATGGGGCACACCAATATAGTCCTGGGGTGTGCTGGAATAATTGTTGTGGAGGTGGGAAAGACAGTATCTGTGTTTGGATAAGACATGATGTCTCTTGAGCAAAAAGTTACATGGTATTCCAAACTGTGGACCATATATAAGAAGTTAGATGTACGTGTTCTTTAAATACTTGTAATTTTCTTTTATATTCATGAGCTGAAGATAACATTGAACTATAAGTCTTTTACAAACTTTTTTGCCATATTCATTCTCGATGAATTAGCAGAATGTCATTATGGTTTGGAAAAATCAAATTTAATTTTCCATTCTGTATGTAATTTTTCCATTAATATGGAAGGCTGATAAGGCTTTTGCTGAAAGGATCGTGTTTAAGTCATCATATTTTTATTTAGAGTTTATTTAGAGCTTGCTTTCTGGAAGTGTGCAACACTTTTTGCTACAAATGTAAAGAGCAATGCTGACAAATCACTGGTTTGAGCATTCTTGGTCTGTAGAACACTTCAGCTTGCAAAGCAAATACCCATTCTCAGCATTTGCTGTTCTTTTGAAGCTGATGAAGCACTTGGACTACTACTTATAAGTTGATTCTTAATTTTATATCAAAGTATTTTGAAGTTAAATTTTCATCTATCATCATGTAAACTCAGCTCAGATATTTTGACAAATGAATGTTCTTATTTGGTGGGAGCCTCACAGGGAGGAATTTGCAAGCCTGAGATTTTCAATTGCAGAGGAAGGTTTTAGAAATGCTGTTTTAGCTGGCACTGCTTTCTCTAGTTTAGTTACTAGTGATGAGTTGAATTTGAGTCTTTAAATAGCACAGTAGATTTCCTAACCTATACAGAAAAGTTAGTTGATACTTTCCACCTGAGCCAATGTTGAGGAGTCATTTGCAAAGCATATAACTTTGTCAAACAGTTGAGCTGAGAGCTGAATGAGTGGGGAGGCTTTGCTTTGGTCTGTCATGAGGTTGGCAGAAGTATTGAGAGCTCCCTGCTTGCTTTGCTGCATGAAAGTTAAACATTTTGGGTTAAGTGGTTTAAGACAGTATAGTGCTTCCAAATTTTTTTTCCTATGTGTCCAAAGGAATTCAGTGTTGACTGAACAAAAGTAGTGTGATAATTTTTTTATTGCTTTTCATTTAATTGTATTTTTAAAAGGTGCCTTCTTTCATTTTGATGCTTGCTGAAATGTTCTCTAGCATAGCAGACACACTCATAAAATAAAAAGTTCTGATTTTATTCTTCTGTAAGTGATAGTTCTCAATATCCTGACTCTCCTTCAGCATAGTGGGTGCCTAGCCTGCTTGTCGCACTAATCTATCTTAAATAATTTTGTTTTTAGGGGCTGATTAGAAACTTCAACATTCTGCTTGTTTTCATATTGCTACCTAGATTATGATGTATACTAGGATGAGCCTGTATATGGAAGATTCCTATTTCATCTCTTTCTGGAATATTCAAGCAAGAATTTTTCCTCAATCCTGAATCAGGTGTTAAGGGAAGCAACTCATGTCTTTCCAGTTATTGAAAATGCTAAATGGTCAAATTCATATCTGAGTAACTGGTGGAGATTTCCAGCAATGAAAGTTTCTCATTCCCTGAAGCATTCTGCCAAATATCAGATTAATAATCCTTTCCTCATGATGTTATGATGTAATTAACAATGTTTGTGGCCCAGCTGCTCAGGAGCTGGCAAAATTGAGGTGGTAAACTAATAAAGAATAACTGAAAACCACTACAGAGTTGGACAAAATAGAAGCTAGAATTACCACATAATAGGCATTTTGAGATTTAGTGTAAGAAGAGTGGAAACTCTCAAAATTTATAAATTACATTGTTAGCATCATGTGTCTGCCTCTCCTGCTGAAGTAAAGTCTTTTCCTGGTCATTCCTTCCCTTGCTCAGGCAAGTATTGTGAAATAGATTGCAAAAATTTCTCGATTGCAGTTTATTTCTGTGCTGAATTAGCTCTGAATCTGTGACTGTGATGTTGTCAGAAAGAAGTGTGGGGATAGAGCAAATGCTTAGGAACTAGGGGTGTCATTATGCAGTCCTTGAGCTGCAGTGCTGATTTTAAGCTTTCTTGACTTTTTTCCACATCTTTTAAGCATGATGTATTTGTAAACTGCATACCTTGTTTCCTGCATACTGAAATATCTTTTGGGTTTGTGTTTGTAAAAAGAAAGATGCTGCAAGCAGCTGACTGACTCAGCAATTAGTAAATCAAATGAAATGGGATATTTCTAGGAAGAAACCTGAAGGTTTGCAGCATGATTTGGGAAACTGTGGGCTGGATTGCTGCATTGCCAAAGGCTGCATTAAAACAGCAGTGCTTTTTTTAGAAAAGCTAATTCATTGGGTTATTGTCGCAGTTTCCTCATCCTTGTTTTGACAGTGTTAATGGCTTTCAGAATGCTGTTTCAACTACCTGAAAGTAGTTACTGACTTTACAAAAAAGGGACAAGAAAAATATTGGGATCTGTATTACTAACTGAATCCATTGTTTTGGAAACTTGATAACGTAATGTTTCCTGTGTTCCTCCATGGTAAACAAAACTTCCTGAATTAGGGACCATTATCTCACCTGAAGCCAGAAAAAGTTTGCCTGCTTTATTTTTCTTAGAAAAATGGAATATTTTGTTGCTGCTGTTGTTTAAAGTGATCTTGCTACTCTTGCAAGTGAGAAATGATAGTCATTTGTCAGCTCAGCCAAATTTCAGATACTGTTGCAAGCAGCAGAGCTTTGCCTGGAGGCAGATGCATATATCCGAAACTAGAATTTCTGTGGGAGGGTTAGTATTTGTGCATGAAGACATATGCTCAGCCAAGCAGTTTGTTGGTTTGGGTATGTTTTCTCCTGTTGACACTGACAGACAGTCTTACTGAAAAGCTTTAAATCTGGCAGAAGGCAGAAAGCCATTCCCTCTTCACTATTTCCCTCACCACAAAATTTTGTTTTTTAAATAGAACATTAATATTTTCAAAGGACTGAGTTCCTAGGCCAGACATTTTCTTTCTTTTTTTTTTTTCCCCTAGGGGAGGTTGTCTGTACTACTTTGTGCCCTAGGGTAACTTTTTTTCTAAAGGTTTACTTTTGTGTACTGTAAATTTATCTGTTCCCCGAGTTAAAGTCCTCCTAATAAGCAATGTGTTATTTTGGACTTTGGACTTATGATGTGCTTGTTCACCTCTTAAACAGCTGTCTCTATGATTTCAATTATGTACTGGGGGCTAATACTGTAATGTGTGATGATTTAAGACTTAGTAAAAGCTTGTGGACAAGAATACAGTTTTCTCATTTTCCTCTTTGATTAACAAGTGCTAATTACATAGTGCAAGAAACTGCTTCCTGTTAGATTTGTGAGGGGTTTTTTATAGTTTGATTTGGTTCCTAAGTTGGTAAATATATAAACAGTCTTTTTTAGCTTTGTGTACAGCCACAAATGATTTAATTTAGAACTCCAATATTTATATTTCTTTTGCAATGAAGTTATAGAGCTGAATAGACAGTGGTCTGTCTCCTGCCAGACTGCTGCAAGAAATGATTTCTCAGTGTCCAAAGAGACATAATTAGATGTGTGGCGCAGTGGTTTTACTTTGGGGATTTTCTACCACTTAGCACTTTGTTTATTATCTTTGTGAGAAAATATTAATATCATTGATGCCCTTTGTAAATGTTGAGAAGCATTGTGTAAATGTGACATTTGCTTTTGCAAATTTACTGGTTGATTTATTTCAAGTACTGCCTCTTGTGAATGGCAAGTCTTAGGATCTTGCTTAGTTACCTCCCCCTCCCACTTTTCTCACTCTTAAGTAATGTGCTATCATTCCTGCTATAATCCTCAATGTGTGTGAACTCAAAAAATCTAAGCCTTTGATTAGAAGAAGAACAATTCAGTTCTCTTTCTCTGCATGTAGCATAGAGTTGCTGTAACTTTATTATCCTGCAGTTGTTAACACTTGAGAACTGATTTCTTGGCCCATGGAAGGCAGAAGTTTTGGTCCTTTAAGCACCATTAAGACTGTATATTTGAATGTCTGTAATTTTGGATCTCTCTGATCATCTGAAGTAATAGGAAATATTTGTAGTTATTTCACTCTGTAGTTCCATTAGTAATTATCAGTGGAAATTAATAAAATGGGTATGGGAATAACTTATATACATTTTTTTACCCTAAACTCTGTTCTCCCGTGCCATCCACACCTGTAAGCTTTACTACTGTCTGGGTGTTTGCATCAGATCAGAGAAAGGGAGGTTACAGATTATTCATTTGAATATTAAACCTAGAATAAAGCAGGCAGCTCTCCTGAAGCCCTCTGCATGCTGTTGAAAAAAACATTGATCATAGGGCATGCAATTTTACAGAATGTAAAATTTATGAGGGCAGCTGTCATTGATTTTAATGTAGTTATGTATTTAGCTATTTTGCATTCATTATTAAATAGGATGTTTTTACTCAGTAGGTCTGGAAACATTTGGTCTTTTCTCATGAGTTGGGGAAGACTAGAAAATGTTAAAGCCCCATCTTTCTCAGCTGAAGGGGCCCTTGTTAATGCAATTGCCAGTGTTAATATTATGTACACTTTTTCTAGCAAAGAGCAGTATTCTGAAAATGGGAACTGAGCTACATTTGTAAGAACTAAGGGAAGAAATTCACATTGTATATGTGGCTATGCACACACACACATGTGTAGCTGGGGTTACTGCTGGTCTCAACCCTAGAGGGGCTGGTGATCCTGCCCGGTTGCTGCTGCTGGGTCAGAGGCTGCTGCCATACTTGTGTTTTTTGGGGAAGGTGACTTGATCTGTTAGAGTGAGTGATAACCATCTGATGTCTCCTGAGCTTCGTGTAACTTGTGGTGAAGAGTTGCGTGTGAGGTCCAAAGTCAGTGCTCTTTACACAGGAAATGTGTTGTCTACAGTGGCAGGGATGTGCATCTGCTGCTGGTCCCACCTGAGCTCTTCCCAGCAAGGGTAGAGAGGACAAGACTGCAGTTGAAATGGGATAGGAAAGTGGAATTTTTAGAGCAAAGTACAGCTCAGTCTTTATGTTTTCATAGCCTATTACAATGGAAATATTACTGGAAAACTACGCTACCCACTCTTTATAAACAAACAAATGCAAACAAAACACTTTAGTTGACACAAACATTAATTTTTTTTTGGCTTCTGGATTCCTTCATAGTGAATGTTTTGTCAGCTGAAGGGGCTGAGAGGTGTCTAATGCATTTTTCACTGTGGCTCACATCCTCCATACACACCAGTGCTGGTTGCTTTGCATACTTGTGGAACAATGAGGGTAGTGTTTCCTGGTGGCTGAAGAGAAGGTGCAGAGGGTGTCTGCCAGCTCACAGCAGTCAACACACAACTCTTTGTTGATAGTCCCACTGGAGGCAAGCATGTCTGGATTGATGCTCTGTGCTCCTACTTAAAACTGGTGTAAGTTAATGCTATCAAAATAAACTGGTTTTGCTGATTGCCTTACTAATGTTTTTGAATTATGATAGTTAAAAAATATTTCTGTCATCTTTACAAACCTGCAGTGCTTCTCCTGATTTTTAAATAATTTGGGTTTTTGTCTTTTGGAGAGCACTTGTGAGGTTATGAAAGAGAGCTTTTTCTCTATTTTTTTTAAATTTTATTTTGTTTTTTTGGATGAGTTAAACAATTCTGTGTAGGTAGTTTATATTATGAAAAAGCTATTTCTTACAGTCCAAAGGGATTTAGTAGTGATGCAGAATATGACAGTATACACTTCACTGGTGAGAGCAGTAGACTGTCTTGTATTTTTGTTTTTTTTTCTGGTGCTTTCCAGCAGTGTAGTGCTCTCAAGCAACATGAAATAGAGTTTTTCAGTAGTCTTGACTTGGAGGTACAGGTTGGGGTGCATTTTACAATTGACTTCTAAAAATCATATTTACTTCAAAATACCTCTGTGGGTTCAATCACTTTTGGTCCCTTTCATACACTGCTTGTGTTGGCTTGTGCTGCTTTGAGTGCTTGTCCCCATGGGCAGCAGGAGACCTGTGAGAAGAAGGTGCTGCTGCATTGTTTGCATGACTGTGTGTGCCAGAATCATTGCTTGGTTGGTGAACAACCTGTTAGTGAAGGCCAAGAAAAGCAGTGACATGCATTTTAGATGTCAGTCTGATCAAAGCCACTGTTACCTTGACAGTTTTTTCCTAAGTTTTGGCGAGGTAATATGATAGCAGTGTGTGTTTAACAGCTGTTAAACATAATTTCTGTCTTCATGGTTTTGCTGCTTCTGTTATAAATGCTGCCTATGAATCTTTTTTTGAAACAAAGTGCATGCAGGAAAAAAAAAATCTTTGAATTGTTTCCCTTAAGAAAGATTTATTCAAACGATTTTTTTACCCTTGCTGTCTTTCTGTATAAGATAAAGGTATGGAGACTTATGAAACAAAACTGTGGTTGTTTTGTTGTACACTCTGTTTTTATGTATTTTTGGCCACTTCAGGAATAACAGGAAGACAATGTGGTTTTCTCAGTGTTACAAATCTGTTTTCTTCAGAGTTTAGTGGCACCCTAATAATTTAATGCTTTTCTGTTCAGTCTCTTGCACTGATTTTTCTGACCTTGTGCGGGGTCATACCATTGTAATGAGTTGGTAGAAAAAGAAGTTGATGCAATGGAGTTGGCTCCATATTTTATGGCACGTGCGTGATTTCGTATGTGTAGGGAGGTGTTTCGCTGACTACAGAAGAAATTGACTGCACAGACTAGAAAGGTAATGCATGGCTAAAAAATCATACAGTCAATCCCTATCATATTTAGGAAGAGGTGAAAGTGGTAAGTGGAGTGTGACAAGTAGGGATAGCTATTTCATTGGGCATAGATAGCTCTGCATGATTGTTGCTGTTTTAAACATTAAATGTATCAGAAGAAAGTTCTCTGCTTAATAGGAATGCAAATATTGAGACTATTCAGTTTAGTGACTTGCTTGAATATGAGACAGTTATATTTTGCACTCTACAAACATTGTAGCTGTGAATCTGGTCAGCCTTTTAGATTGACTGGCTAAAATTTGTTTAGGTTTAAATAAGTTTCAAATAAACCTTTCTTCATTTTTAAGTGATGTCCTGTTTTTGGCTGTGATAGAATTAATTTTCTTCTTAGTAGCTGGTACAGAGTTGTGTTTTGGATTCAGTATGATATTGATAACACACTGATGTTTTAGTTGTTGCTAAGTAGGACTTACTCCAAGGCCAGGAATTTTTAGTGCCTCACGCTCTTGACGGTGAGGGGATTTGCAAAAAGCTGGGAGGGAGCATTGCTGGTTCAGCTGAGCCAAACTGGCCAAAGGGACATTCCATACCACAGAACATCCTGCCCTGTATGTAAGCAGGAGGTGGGGGGATGGGGAATTGACCTGGGGTACAAATAGAGGTTGGGTGGGGAGTGGTTTAGTTAGTGGATGAGAAGCTCAAGATGACCCAGCAATGTGCACTCACAGCCCAGAAGGATGAGCATGCCCTGGGCTGTTTCCAAAACAGCAGGGCAAGAGGGTGGGGGACTCTGCCCTTCTGCTATGCTCTGCTCTGGTGAGACCCCAGCTGCAGTGCAGTGCCCAGCTCTGGGCCTCCAGCAAAGGAACCATGTGCACCTGCTGGAATGAGTCCAGAGGAAGAACACCAAAGATGATCAGAGGGCTGGAGCACATCTCCTGTGCAGACAGGCTGAGAGATTTCTGCCTGGAGAAGAGAGGGCTGCAGGGAGACCTTAGACCTTCCAGTACCTAAAGGGAGCTAAAAGAGAGTTGGGGAGGGGATTTTTACAAGGACAGATAATTATAGGACAATGGGTAATGGCTTTAAACTGAAAGAGGGTAGATACAGATTAGATATAAAAAGAACTTTATTGTGAGGGTGGTAAGGCACAAGAACAGGTTGCCCAGAGATGTTATGGATGCCCAGTCCCTGGAAGTATTCAAAGCCAGATTGGATGGGGCTTCAGCAACCTGTTCTGGTGGAAGGTGTCCCTTCCTGTGGTGGGGGGCTGGAACTGGATGGTCTTTAAGTTTCTTTCCAATCCAAACCATTTTATGATTCTGTGAAGATCAGAAATGCATAATCAAGGCAATGTAATATCCTCTCTAACAGGAAGCTTGTGGACTGGAGAAAGCCACATGCGATACTGTTACAGAGCAAACTAAGGAAATACGGCCTAGATAAAAAAAGCTATTTTAGGATATGTGTAAACTCATTAGGTTAACAGTAACCAGAGGTTTTCCAGTAGTTCTCTTTAGTAGCAAGGAAAGCCTATTGCATGGGATTTTGTAAAATTGTTTCAGCTAACTGTTCTTGTTCATACTGGCTAATTAGCGTATGGTTATGAAATCTAAAGATGTGTTTGGGAATAAATGCAGTTACACAAAGGTGGGATGGCAATTCAGAAAGATCTTAAATTTTGGAAAGATGGCCTGGCAAAATAGGATTTCATTTAGAAGAATAAGTTGAATGCTGTATATTTAGGTCAAAAGAAAATATGGAGAACATCTGTTAAGTTTCTGCTGTCACTCCATTCCTCAGCATGGATTATAAAATGAGAGCTGACAGTGCAGTATGGTTGACAAAGAAGATATGTGTGTATGTATTGGCATGACTAATTGGTGGTCTAATCTGGAAGATGAGGAGTTGAACCTTTTGCTTTGTTCTATATTGTGAAATTCAAGTGGTGTATCTGTTTTGGCCATTGTACTTCAAGAAAGATGTAGGTGTACTTAATTTGCCTCAGGAGTGTAATGACTGATGATTTAGAAAAGGTGCTGTGTGCAGAAGGAATGATTGAATTGGCATTTTTGTAATGCAAAGAAAAGATCAAGGGAAATAATAAGCTTTTAAGTGTGTGGAAGCTCGCTACAAATAAGTGAACATCTGCGCTTGGTAGCTGTGCCTTGCTTACTAATGGCAACATGGGCCATTCCCTGTGTGTCCACCTCTCACTGTTTGGCTTCCAGTTTTGTGATTTGTAAGGACTACTTCTAGTCAGTGTCTGGACAGCACTGAGCAAAGAATCTTAGGATCCTTTGAAAAAATATAAATTAGCAAAATCACTAAAGTAAGGATCTTCATCTAACCAGACAGATGTAGAGAGAGACACTTCAGTTTTAACTTTAGACAGGTAGAAGAAAATTATCTCCCAGACTTGCCAGCCACCTGGCCAGTAACAGACCTGTTTCCCCATTGGTAAACATGGATCGTGTCCTCCACCCACCCCTGTAAGGCACCTGTGTTTTGGTGAAGAAAAGTGCTACAAAAAAGGCTAATTTAACATAAACAACATTCATAATTTTTTTGTGTGTGGGTGTATTGCATGTTACAGTGCAGTGTGTAGAACCTAGTCAGATATATCATGGAAATCTGTTTAACCTCTTGAAGGCAACAGCTAATTGGCTTTGATAAAGGAGGTTGGGTCTCTTCAGAAGGATGTCATGATCTCCTATATTAACCTGTTCAGAAAAGAAACAAACATTATTTATGTTAGGTTTCCTGCTGGATGTGTCTTGGATCATATTTTTCTGGCCATTGAAACTTCCCTGATTTTTTCACATTTGGTACAAATTGGTATCATTTCAAGGAGCTCTTTAGCCAGTTCTATTAATAATCAGACTTTAAGACAAGACATTTTCCCCTTCTACTTTGGTATGCCAAAAAAAAAGGAAACTGCTAAGTATTACACTAATTTTATCTGCTTCAGGGTATTTTTTGGGGTAATAATTAATAGTTACGTGGTTGACAAACACCTTTTCTATCACTGCCCATCTTAACCTTCCTTACCATATGCTTTCTCCATACTGTCGTGTTACCATAGTATCAGCAACTTTTTTTTTTTCTGCTTTCTACAAAGTTTTTCACCTGGATAGATACCTAGAGGTAAAAGTTTAAACAGGCAGAGGCAGGCAGTCAAGAAACTTGACTAGCTTAGTAGGTTCAGATATATGGCAAGTGCAAGATACAAGCTTGAATAATACATGGCAAATATTACCCAAGTGTAGACAAATTTCAATTGCATTAAAAATTGATCAAATCTCTCTTGAATGTTAAGACACATTCTTTAGTTTTGAGCTGTTAAGAATTTCCTTCAGACATTGCTGTGTTATCTGGGCAAAGGCAGAGATTTGAAGGAATTCATTCAGTATTGCTACAGTTTTAATGGATAAGACTTGGAAAGGCTCAGGCATCATTTTTCAGGTGTCACTTTTTTTTCTAGAAGTGAAAAAACGTTGCTTCTTAAGCGTCAAGTCTGTGTTACTGTAATAGCACCTTTTTTTTCCAAAAGCTGTCATTATAAATGCTAATGTTTAACTTGTGGGCGAGAGATGAAAGAATGTAAAAACCCCTACATCTATAAACTAGAATATGTATAGGAAGATTTAGTCCAAAAGAGTGATCATCTGGGGAACTGCTCATGTGAATGTGTGCTGTTTTTGAGGAGGCTGTTTTCTTGCCTTATTGAGAACAATTCATAGTTTGTTGTGCTAAGTATTCATGATTGGATAGAGAACGACATATATAGAACTCAAAAATAGATAACAGCTTATTTGGGAGGACAGGCAGTCCTCCCACTTAAATCATATCATCTGGAAGGCTAAAAAATGTTGATGACTTGTTCCACCTCTCCACTCTTCCCTGCATATGTTGTTTTCCTCACAAGCACAGTTCACTGCCTCTTTTTAGAAACAGTCTTTGACTCCTTCTCCCTTGCATGGGATTTTAGATTTTGAAATCTTAAATGGGAAACTTTCTTCCCCTTGCACCTCAAGCTCTGCCAGAACTGAGCTAGGAACTTATCTGAATTTCTGTTTTTCCTCTAGGACAGCCTTAAGACCTTTCTGGTGGAATACCTCTTTTGCTTCTACGTTCATGTTGGAATGGCCTAGGCCAGTCTGTTGCTGTATGGTTCCTGCCACAGGTGCTCTGGAGCAATGTGTCAGGATTTTGCCACCAGTGCTAGTGGACTATCCAGATGGCTGTAAACCTGCAGAGGAGGTGAGTACAAAATGTGTTCCAGGAATTTTTGGTGCTTTGGTCAGGTCTGTCTGCTTTGGGTGTGTTTCAGAGCAAAGGGACCACTTAGGCTGCATGTGTGCTTTGTCACTGGATTGCGCTGGGCTTGCGTGGCAGGGTTTTGTTAGTGACTTACTTAGAGGCCTCTTCTCTGAGAAGCTGCTAGAAACTTCCTGTGTCCAATGGAATCAATGGCAGTTATCTCCCAGAGGGACCTGCCACTGGCTGCACCCTGTGGAGGGGGGAGCCATGCTGGAGCAGTTCATGAAGAAGTGCAGCACATGGGAAGGACTCAGGTTGGAGAAGTTTGTCAAGAGCTGCTTCCTGTGGGAACAGGGGAGAAGTGTGAGTAATCCTCCCTCTGTGGAGGAAGGAGAGGCAGAGCCAGGATGTGATGAACTGATTTTAACCCTCATTCCCTGTTCCCCTGTGCTGCTAGGAGGAGGAGAAGGTTAAGAAAATTAGGAGAGAAGTTGAGCCTGGGAAGCTGGGAGGGGCACAAGGAAAGTTTTTTAAAGATTTGGTTTTACTTCTCATCCTAGTCTGATTTGATTGCTAATAAACTGAACTGATTTCCCCATCTTGAATCTGTTTGGCTGTGATAGTGAGAGATTTCTCCCTGCCCTTATCTTGACTCGCAAACCCTGTGTTATATTTTCTTTCCCTTGTCCAGCTGAGGAGGGATGGGACTGTGACTTTGGTGGGCACCTGGAGTCCAGCCAGGGTCAATAGTCTGCATGAATATTCCATATTTTACTGTTCTTTCCACATCCTGTTGGACCAGTTCAGTTGTCTGCAGCTATTAAGCAAGTTTCCATAAGAATACCTTTAGATAATAGTGGAGACCTAATTAAACTGTTTCTGTGGTTTTCTCTGAGTATTGGGAAGCACAGTATCCAAGTGGATAAAGGACCTCATTATTAGTTTTCCTAAATTCACCTTTATCCTCTCAGAATATCTTGAAAAGACTTACTTAGTCCAGTGAACTGGAATTCAGATCCACTTTCCATCCAGATGACCTAAGAAAGCCTGAGTTTTATTTTCTGTGTTTCTACAACAAGCAACAGTCCCCTTAAAGCATCCTTGTCAGACAAGAGATGATTTATTAAACCACCACTGTGTAGTCATTGGCTGTGCAGTGAGGTGTTTAACAACTGAGCACTCCTGAAGCCTCCTCTCTGTGTGCGTCTCCTACGCTTTTTTTAAGCTTGATTGAAGCAAGATGGAGAACCAAAGTTTAATGGGATGGACAGGCAAAGATGTGGTGTGTGTCATGGTTTAACACTGGCACAATGCCAGTGCCCCCATGAGGATACCCTCTCCCTGGTTTCTGCTGTGAGATGTGAGCAGGAATAAACAAAGCAGGCTCCCACTTAGGAAAAAAAATTTATTAACTAAACTACAAGGGAAAGGGAGAAAAAAAAAAAAAAAAGAAACCCACAAGGAAAATGAAAACTTCACAAATACATCTCCTTCTCCTCCTCCCCACCAAATTCCCAATACAATACATCCCCCAAATCATCGACTCTCAGTCCGGCACCACCCTTCAGAATACTCAATCCTCAGTTCATCAAGAGGAGAAGGAGTCCTTCTTGTGCCAGTGGTGACCTCTTCCTTTCATGTCCAGCGCTCTCACCACTGAACACAGACCAGAGCTGCTTCTAGGGTCGACTTTTAAGGATGCTTCGTCCCACTCCAAAAAGGCACAGTCTCAACTCTGGGACACCTGTCCCCCCCATATTTCACCCCCTGGGGCTGAGGGGCACCAACACTGAACCCTCTTGGTTCTGAGGCATTGCCTCCCCCTAGATGCAGTCTCTGTGTCACAAGGAACATGGTTCTGTCCATGGCTGTACAAAAAGAGTCCAGCATAAGCTACTCCATCATCTCTTCCCACTAGGATTCTTCTCTATTCTTCCAACATCTCTCACTTGCCCAGACCTCTCTCACACTTGCCCATTTCCTTCTTCATCTTCCACTCTATCTCTCTTCTAGGAAAAGTTAAAGTTCTGTAAAGTTTTCATTCTCCGAAAAAGGGGTTAAAAGCTCCTACAAGCGGCCGGCTGAACCCCCCCCTTCTTCTCCGTCCCAGCCGTGCTGCCGGCACAGGCCCATGTTTATCAAGCTTCAGGCAGCGTCTCTCTCTCTCTCTCTCTCTCTCTCTCTCTCTCTCTGTGTCTCTCAGGGGGGGCTGCCCGATGGCTCCCGGTGTCTCTCTCTCTCTCTTCCACCCTTCCACCCCCGGGCTCAGGCCTACCTCTCCCGGCCACATGGCTTTCCCCTCCCCCTGCCCAGCCAGCAGCTGGGCCGGGGCAGAGACCCGAACTCTTTCCCGCCGGAAACCCAAGAGAGCCTCCCAGGGGAGAGCTCTGCTTTTAACCCCGTGTTCTCAGAGGCGGGTCCAATGTCCCAATGGCCACATTAGATGCCAATATTAAAATCTGAGCACCAATTGGCCTGACCCCAATATCTCAGAGAACATATTTCCTGTCAAACCACCACAGTGTGACAGGTCCGTTTCCTTTGGCAGAAAAGTTTAACCAGTGCAATTGTATTTAGTGTGTTAAATGGTGTCTTGCACTTGAAGTCATTGGTATTGACATTTTGTTCTAATTTTTCATCCTGATTTTTTCTTTCCTGAAACCTATTAGTAGTTTTCATAGATTAGTTTACACAGATTGAGTTCTGAAAGACTCTTTGGGTCCAATTCTGAGATTCAGGTTCAGCATTGTAAAATGGGAAAAGTGTGTTTCATGTTTGAGTGGGTCCTTTTCCAGTCAACTTCAAAAGATCTAACATGTAGTCTTAAATTCAGTCCTTCAGAAGTATAGCTGGAACAAGTATCAGTTTAGAGGAGAGGAAAAAGTATATCCAAAATTAATACCTTATACTCTTTAGTAGTAGAGGCTGATAAGAAAAAAAATCTAGGGTAAAAAAAAGTAGAGCAATATTTTACTTCTGGGTTTACTTCTTTTGGCCACTCAAGTGATATCTTCATTATTTTTTTTTCATGATGGCCCAATCACCTCTTCTGTGGTTGCTGACTAATGTTGAGTTTAGTGAGATCACAGATTTGAGTAGAAATAACTTCTTTTGGAGAGAATACCCGATTGGTCTGAGTCTGCACTGAGAGACTAATGTGGCTGAATAAACACAATTGTTCTTGGTTCTTTTTCAGCTGTGTCAGTTCTCTGATTAAGTTTCTTTGTTGCTGTGTAGATTTTTGCTGGCAGAGCAGAAGGCTGGTGTGTTGGAGTAGCTGCTACTTACACAGTAATAGTGTGCTGATAAATCTTTAAGCATGCTCTGGCTTCTAAGGCATCTCTACTATCTCTCCTTGTAAAGATTCTAGAGCTTTCAGAGAAGGTGAAAATATTTCAGGAAAGGTATTGAAGGTATTGAAGAGTAATTTCAATTGTCTTGGAGCACAGAATTTTAGAAGATGTTTTAAAAAATATCTGATCTTTGATTTAATTTAAATTCTAGAAGTGATTTTATTTCTCAAATTCTGTGGTTTTCAATTAATATATAGTTGAATTTCCAAAACAGCTCCATCACATTCCTTTCCTTAATATTGTCTGACAGATTGACCTTTTTTATGGTGACCTGTTTGTCTCTTGGCTTCTAGTCAGGAATTAATTTTGAATTGTAAAACAGCTCAAGTTGCTACAAGCTTTATACCTTCAAAAATCATTTTATGTCAAATTAATACACTAGCTGTTTTTTCATGAATTGCTTGACAGTTTCTGGGGGGGAAAAAAAGCCAAGTAATAAGCACCAAAGTATTGAAGAAATGTAAGTGCTTCCCTGAAGTCTGATGCATACTTGCCTTCCTGAATGTTCTGCTGACTTTTTTCCTTATGCAAGTATGCAGAAAATTGTTATCATCACACTTACAGGTAACTGGGGAAACACGTGAACTCTTCCACAAAATAATCTTTCTGCCTCAAATTGCATATCCCACTCTTCAGACTTCTCTGGATTGCTGTACAGCACAAGTAAAAAATTCTAAATTTTATTTACTCCTTTACCTTACTGATGCATTTTCCATATCATGATATGGCTATTTTATTTAAATTTGTCAAACTAGGATGAAAAGGTACAAGTTAGGCTAGATGAAAAACATGTCTTAGAATTACTAACTTTAAGAGTATAGTCTTGAAGTTTAATGTCTGAGAGCATTGCCAATTTTTTTTTTCTAAGAAATATTTAAGAAAGAAAAAGAAATATTCAAGAAATAAAATGCAGTAATATTTGAAAAGCATTTCTTACAGAATAATGAAAATTTAGCATTTTCTTTTGAAAATTACCTTGTTTAAATAATTTCCATGGCCTAAGTGAAAACTATTTTTATAAAGTTTTATTGATTTTTGCTTTTTTAGTGTTTTCTCCTATAAATGAACTCAAAGCATGATCAGTTTGTTTTTTTAAAGAAAAAAGGGCAGATTTTTGAAGCTGTTAACAAAATAGGACTTTTATTTCTGTGGCACTCAGTTTCTGTAGTGCTGCTTTTGAGTTTGTATATAAAGTTTGTATTTTTTTTTCAATGAAGTTGAAAGCTGGGAAGAAGTATGCGCATGACCAATTAACATCTCTGTGATTTAGCCTGTATCCACGTTTACAGTTACAGATGCCTATTTATTGGATGGGTGGATACTGTGTGCCCCAGGCTTTTTGAATTATATGGGCTGCTTTATATTTCCTAGATGGGTGGGTTCTTCTGTCACTTTCTCCTCCTCTGCTTTTACAGAGAGCAGATTCATTTACAGTAGCAGATCATTTTCCATCTTGTCTCTACATTACCTGTTATCTTGATTTTTGTTGGGATGGCAGCAAACTAGGAGATGCAGTGTAAGAGCAATGGGCTAGGAGGGGGCATCTGCTTGCAGGGACCTGAATTGGTCATAGCTGCTCCCTGCCAGAGTTAGGGATAGTTTGCTTGCTTGAACAGCAAATGGAAAAAGGCACTGAAAAGGAAAGGGAGAGTAGAACTCTGTGGTGGAAATGTCTCAGTGTGAAACCAGCCCCTTTGCAAGGCTTTGCTCAAAAGTACTGATACCTCTGTGAATTCTCTTGTGATGTCAGCATATAAACCTCTGAAGCTCACCTTAAGTCTGAATTCAAGAGTTTAGGCTCAGTTCCTGTGGAGATACCAGTACTAGTGCTTAAGAACCAAGATTCCACATGGACAAAGATCCAGGATTCCAGTCCTGAAGAAGAGCCATTGCAATAACAGTCTGCTTGAAAACTATTCTAGCAACTTCTCCCTATCAGTTTCTTCTTGTCTTGTCCAGTCTTGAAAGTGTTCTCAAGTTCTGAAGGATTTCCAGGACTCTGCATTTATTATCCTGCCTTTTTAGCTTTTTATATGAGAATTCTTTTCTTCTTGTTTCCCTCTTCAGTATAGAACCCAAAATTTGGATATTGCCTATTTTAGAAATAAACTTTACATGGAAAAATTGATGAGTCTCATGGTTGAAGAAAATCTCATAGTTATTCTTTTTATACCATGTGTACATTTGCATGGATTAACAATTAAAAAAAAGGACATAAAAGTGTGGTACTTCTCAAATTTTTATTGCCAGTGATCTCTGAAAAGACAGAATTAAGAAAAACTGCCTCTAAAACGAGTCTAAGAGAGAGAGGGAAGAATGGAGGTGAAGAATCTAATGTATAGTGCAATACTGTGTGTTAATTAAGTACAGAACAGTTGTTAGCAGCAGAAGCTACCTGCTGAGCACACAGCTTTGTGATGTGAGAACAGGCTTAGCTGGGATTGTATACTTAAAAGCTACATTGCCTTTCTCTATAAATACTGCCTTTTTGCTCTCTAGGTAGACTTTTTATTTGCCTATGGATATAAACCAAAGGAGCACAAGTTTTTGGGAGAAACTTTGCAAAAGTTTGATATATCCCAAAATTTGATAGTGCTAGCTTTTCTTATTTTTCTCCATATCTGATCAGTCATTTCTTTCTAGAGAAACACCCACGTGGATTTTTTTTTGGTTTGTTTGGGGTTTTTTTGTTGTTGTTTTTGCTAGACTTTTGTTGATGGAGATCTGATGTTTTCTCTGTATTTCAGAAAGTTTTAGCCCTGCAAACATGCTGACTTATTTTGGTTAGAATTTGGGTGTTTCCCTAGACATGACAAGGTGTGGTACTTTTCGATTTTTATTTTAAACTATCTGCAGTGGCACTTTTAAAGGAATGGGAGGTAAAACTTGTTAACTTGTTTGAATTCTTTGCTATTCTTCATTCTACTTGCAATATCATTCATTTTACTTGTGGTGGTAGAACCCACCATGTGTTAAGTGATTGTCACCCCTATGTTTTCAAATTTATATCCTAATTCTTCAAGTCTTCACCATTAGTCACACATGTTATCCTTTCAGCAGTTTTTAACTTAATATCTGCATTTGATTTTTCAGCAGGTTCTGCTGTTACTCTAGGCAGAATTCAGCCAGCTTCTCTATGATATACACCCTATAGCCCCAGCATGTATGATGAATTTTTCTTTACCCGTGCTTATTCAAAGCTTTTCTTCTAAAACACTTTTAAAAATATTTTTCACATATGCTGAAGGGAGAGAAAAAATGTTCTTCAAAGTTATTTGGTATTTTTTCAATTTTCCCTGCTGGATTTTTCATCTACAGTAGAAAGTTTTCAGGATTAGAGGTTTCCTCATTTACTCACAAAAGGATGATTGAATCTATTGACTGCAATTTACTCAATGTTTCCAGAAGTCTCCTCTATAATATTTTTTTTTCTCTGATTAGCTCACTCTGCTTTTCTTTAAATCGAATTCTTGCCCATTGGTGATTCATCCTTAATGATGACTATTTTCCTATGTAATTTTCTGCCATTTTTAAAAGTGTTTGAAGAATTAATGAACAATTTTATTCCACTCTAGGTTGTGGCTTTGATACATACCTAAAAAATAATCAGAAGCTTTTTGGAGATTTGATATTTTTGAACATTTGAGACTTAGCTTGAAAGATTTAATAATTTCTTACAACATACAAGGAAGGTGTCACAGATATCTTGTATAAGATTTATTCATTTGATTGTTCAGAGCCTGCATAAGTTTTTGTCTATGAAAAATATGTAGTAGTTTTGTGATGGTGAATTCACCTGACCTTCAAGTAGAGAAGGATTTCTCCTTGAAGTTTGTAATTCTTTCATACTGACACCTGAGTTTCTAGTTTTCTTCTCTTCTAACTTAATAGCAGAATAGAGAGTGAATTTGAGACCCTTTTGTCTGTGCTTATCTCTGTTTTCGAGAAGAATTTGCTTATTTCCTCAAAATACTTCAAAAGCAAATGCTGCATGACATTTTTGAGTTGACATGTGCAGACTGAATATCATAAAATCTGCAGAAAGTTCTATTATTTGACACATTTGTTTGAAGAGCAACCTATTGATAAGTATAGCATCCATTTTAGCTCTGTCTCAGCTGGTAAATTCTGAGTTTGTTGGACTTTTAAAACATTTGTTAAACAAATGTTGAACTTTTAAAACATTTTGGAAGTCAATTTGATTTTCTGAATCGTGCAGAAACATTGTAAAGGAAGACGGAAAATATGAGCATTGAGAATATGAAGCAGCTTACTGTAGTTTTACTTCACATAGTCTAATCTAGTGCAAAAGAAGCTTGCTCACAATACTAAATTAATTTTTTTTCAGAAAGAAATTTAACTTTAAAAAAGTCCTATCAGGTAGCTTATTCTACTTACTGCTCAACTGACACTTGCCAAGTTATTTAAAATAACTTTTGGAAACGTATGAATTTTTGATTATTAGCAATCCTTGACTGCTTGCATGCTTTTTTTCTTAGGGAACCTATGCCTTATAAGGCCAGGTGATGCTGCTTTTGTCTAGAAGCCTTCTCAGTGTTACATCCTGTCACAAGACTGAGAGCCTAAAACATGTGGAGGTGTTTACAGCTTTTCCTTGCAGACAGCTAATAGTGTACTAATAGCCTAATCTCTGCTACTGTGACACTACTCCACTGCAATATAAATTTTGGGTAGTTCACCTTTTAATTTCTTAAAAGACCATTTAGATCCAACAGGGAGCCTAAAATTACTTAGTTTGGAGCTGTTTCTTCTGAGTAATGGTAAACTTGCACTGTCTGTACCTCACATGACAGATTGTTTTGCTTGAGGAAATGGAGGTCCTCACCTAGAACACCTGTGTTGATGTGACCTCAATTTTTCTCTAAAAGTCCTGTAGTGTTGGGGTTGAAAGTCCAGCTAACACAGCTCTTCAGGGAGTTATTAAAAAGTGGAGTCAGTTTATAGCTCTGGGATGCTGATTGGCAGGAGTGTTGCTGTGCTGAAAAAGCTAAGTGCTGGGTCACCATCTGTGAGTCTTCCAAAAAGAAAAACTATTCCAGTGGTTCTAGTCCACTTCAGCCTTTCAGGGTGCTGTGAAGGGTAGCAGAAGGCTCAAATAGGTCTTACTGATGCATCTTCAGCCATTAATTATTGCATGTCAAGGCTTCATGAGCTCAGTGTTTAAATCATCTCTTGCTGCTGTTAACAACAAAAGCTTTTCACTCATGAATTGCTCATTGTCTTTGTGCTGCCTCTGATACTCAGTGATGAAAATACTGCTTGTATTCTCAAGCTGACTGTTTCTCTTAGTCAAGCACCCTCAGTAGCCCTCCCAGAGTGTGCATGCATAGTAGCTATGGTTTGGAAGAGGAATGTTTGCTCTCAGTCAGCATCTGAGGTGTCAGTAACCCAATTTAAGACTGCAGTTGTTTCAGGAGAAGAAATAACTGTCTTTCGGCTTATAAGTCTGCTTTTCAAAAAGGATTGCCTGTTCTGCACCTCTCATGAGAGGCAGTTCTGTGGTTCAGTCTAAGAGGGAAAAGATTTGAATAGCAGTGATTTGAACTTACCTGCCAGGACTGTAACAACAGCCAATAACTTAATGCCCATGCAAACACCTACTTCTCTTTGCTTCAGGGTGTTATATATATACATGTATATTCATTTTCTTATGTGTTGCAGTTAACCTGGGCTAATGATGTGTAAATATTTGAAGCAGTTCTGTAAAAAGGTGTATAGTTGTTTTTTTTTTTGTTATCAGACTGGCAATATTAAGTAATGTATTTTGATTTCTCACTGGACATAATAGAAATATATTTTAAATTTTTGAGACGTTGAGAAAATAAGAATGTGTGAAGAATCCCTGAATGAGATGTCTGGGTTTAGATAATTTTTATGCAATCTGTGGAACAATAGAGAAATGAAGTTGTTGCCTCAGACGTTTGAAATCTACTTCAAAGTCGTAGAATAGACATCTAGTAAATCTCAGCTGGTTATATGACAGCAGTAGTCTTTGTACTTTTATTGTGTTCTTAATTTCCAAATTTTAGCTATCCTCTTGAGCTCTTGCAATATTTACAGTGAGATTCTGATAGGGAATATTTCATCTCCCTCCTGGATCAATTTATTCCTTTTCTTGCATAGCAAAAATTGCTGTGAATAAAAGAATGTAAATCCAAAATCTGTGCATTGAATTGGTTTGATTTTTTTATTATTTGATTAAAATATTGTTCTTCTGGTCCTTTGAAACCTTGCCCACTACAGTTTCTTCCTGCAAGCAAGACAGGGCTTTCATAAAGTCAATCTAAACTGGCCTGATTATGACTGGGAAAAAAGTGATTTAAGTGTTTTCAAAGGTTTTCATTTGAGCAGTTGTGTAAATAATCTTTTGTTCCATTCTTAAAAATGCTGTATTGAGGGAATTTGGCATTTTTACAAACTCATTTGAGAAACCATTAAGCACCGATTTGTGAAATTATAAACTGTTTTCAGAAGTTCAGTGACTATAGTTGTTTCTGAAAACTATAAGTACCAAAATAACATTGCATTTTCAATTAACTTTCTTGCATGAACTGTAAGAACTTCTTTTAAAAGCCAAACTTTATAAGAGCCATTTTTTTCAATTCAGAAATATTACTTCCTTACTATGTAGAAGTATTTAGAGCTAATCTTAAAAGTTTAAAGGTTAAGTAAAGACTACTTGAGTAAGAAAGTCCCTTCCTACCTGAAGTATTCTATGATTCTGTGATTCTGAATAGGGAGAATCAGAGGTTCAAGTACACATTCATGTAGTTCCATATAGTTGCAAGCAGTTTGGCAGAGTTTTAGTTGGAGTACATAGCTGTTGTTCCATTTCTGGTATTGCTTTTCTATGTGATGAGAGATTTTAACCTCACAAGAGCTTCTACTTTTGTAAGTATAATGCATTCTGTTAATTTGTAGGAAAGGAGGCATGTACCAATAGCTTCTGCCTTTGTGTATGAAGTTCATCTTTGTTTTTCAGCTGTAGTCAGCCACTTCTATGTTTGTTATTCTGCCTTTATTCCAAGGCCCACTATTTTTAGAAACATAGTTGATTTTTTTTTTCAAATGGTCAATTAAAAAATTGAGTTATGAATTAAAAAAGTGCTTCTGATGAATTAAAAGTGTAGTCTTCCTACTCAGAGAGAGAAGAATAGAAATTTATTGTGCTGACCTACATTCCTCAGATTTTTCTGAAGTGCAGGTTTGCTTTTAATGAATTGTCTTCAGACTAGTATGATCTGCTTTCTCTCATTACCTCTCAGAACTTACTTGCTGAATTGTACTGAACAGATGAATAATAAAACCTTTCAAAATCCATCAAATGAGCATAGCCCCATGAAATATTCTTCTCTTAGATTAACTTCTGAGAAGAAGACTACTGGCATCCTAAAACTCTTTAGTATTATTTTTGCCTGTTGAAGTTTACCGGATGCATTTGTGTTACTGTGAAAAAGATGAAGAATAATCTGTTTTCCACAGGTGATGGGCTGACCTAATATAAATGGTTTTTTATCACTTGCTTTCATAGCATTTAAAGGTAGTGCTTTGTTTATCCTCAAATCAACCTGTTTACTGATGTTCTGATGGTAATGAGCTCTCTGCAAACATGCACCAGAACCAATTTAGAGCATGGACCAGTAAAAAAGAAAAAAAAAAAACCAAACCAAAACACATCAGCACAGCAGGAAAAGTAATTCTGGAACCTGATTGTAGTGTTGGCATCACTTCTGGTTTCAAATATATTGGACTCACTAATAGTTCAGAGATACAGAGCTGTAGACAATGCTCACAACAATTTGTGTTGGCTCCATTTTTTAGAAATTTGCTCAAAAATCCATACACATGCCTAATATGTTACCTTACAGTATGCCAGTTTTTCTCCCTCATTATTAAGTAGACTGAGAAGCTGAAAATTCAGTTTTGTGTAGGCCATCAATCTTTCCTTAGATGCTGTTCAGCTAATCATTTTCCATTTGGTATAAATTGATATTAATAGCTTAAACATAGTAAATGTTGTGTCAGGATTTTGATGAGCCCTTATTTTGTGCCAGCTTCTGTTTGTTCATATCTGAAATTCTGGAAAACAAACTTTACATCAGCTTTGTCTGGTTATGTGCTGTATCCAGTGTAGAATCCTGATTTAGCTGAATAACAGCAATGAAATCCTTTGTCAAGTCTGCCACAAAGTCGTATTGAAGACTGATCACTAGTATAAACACAGATAAAGTTGATCCAAAGACAAAAATGACTGACTATTTGTGTGCTATACTGAAAAAGAGTAGGTTTTCTTTCCCATGCCAACTGTGTTTGTAAAAGAGGTTGTTAAGTGAAACAATGTTCTTTATATGAGCAGTAATTTTAAAGATGACCTTTTCCTGTTGTGTCAAATATATCATGGATTTTGTCACGGGGAAGAAAAATTCATTTGACCTTCAGAAATAACAAGACTTGAATGTACCCATTTTTCCTCTTTTCACTTTATTCTTGATAAAGTACAACCTTTGTTCCTACCTTTTCCAAGGTGCTTTTAATACTCCTTTTTCTTCCATAGTATAAGGGTTTTGTAATCTATAATCCAGTATTTTGAAGGAATGAAAAATACTTGGTTTTGCAAAAATCTTCAGTTCTATTACATTACTCTGTAGGTAAATGCAATTATTCAGTCTATGCATTTGAGGATTTATTTCTGTGGTTGCTAGGCTGGTTTGTAGATGCAGTTGACTTTCTTTGCCATAAGAACACACTGCTGATTAATTTTGAATTTGCTCTTGGGCTCCAAGGATTTCTTCCTGCAGAGCAGCTTCCTAGCATGGTAGTACCCAGCCTATATAGATAATACTCTTAGAATCATAAGATGGTTTGAATTGGAAGGAACTTAAAAGGTCATATTCTAGTTCCAAGCCCCTGCCATGGGCAGGGATGCCACCAGCTAGATCAGGTTGCTCAGGGCCTTATCCAACTTGACCTTTAAGAACAGGAATTTGTACTTTTTAGTTACTGAATATTTGAGGTTTTAACCTGCCTGTTTTTCTAGCCTTTGAACGTCCCTTGAATTGGCCATCAGAACCATTCCTGCATGTTGTTTCAGGGTATTGCCTGCATGCTCCAGCCCAGCTGGGTGTCACCAGCAACCTTGCTGAGCGTGCTTTCAGTCCTGTCCCTCAGCTTCTCAGTAAAGGCACTAGCAAGCATCAGCTCCAGCTTTGGCCTCAGAGAGCCGTCACCAGTTGTTGTCTGTCAACTGAACTTTGGATGGCTGGTCAGAACCCTGGTGGTCCAGCTAGCAGTCCACCCCCCTGATAACCCACTTCTTTAGATTAAATCTCACTACGTTCTGAAAAAGTACTCTGGAAGACTGTCACAGTCCCTGTTGAAGTTAATGCAAACACCATTCACTGCTCTTCCCTTGTTCACCAAACCAATGCTCTCCTTGAAGCGAGTTGCCAAATTGTTCAAGTATGGTATGGCTTTGATGTATCTGTACTGCCTGTTTCCCTTTTAGTTTTTGTGTTGTGGTGATCTAGTCGGGATTGGGTTTGCTTTATTTTGTTGTTTGTTTTTTGGTTTGTTTTGGGGTTTTGTGTGTTTGTATGTAGGATTTCTTACATAGTCTTTTCAAGGACTGAAGTGAGACTGACTTAGCAGATGGTTCTCCAGAATCTCCTTTCCTCCTTGATGATAACTTTTTTCCTGATCTTGAGGATTGGGAATCTCTGGGTCACCATTTCAGACATTTCACAGATGATACAGAATGGCCCTGCAGAAAGATCAGCCTGCTCCTTCAGCACCCTCCATGCCACCTTTCTGGTGCCATGGAAGAGATCCCTGACCTAATCTGTCCCCTGCCTATGAAGTTTCACTCTTGCAGACTCTGCCTCCAATAACAAAGGGACTGAAAAAGGCATTGAGTATCTTAACCTTTGCATGCTGAGCACTGGATCTGCATTATTCTCAGCCTTTTTTAAATTTTTTTTTTTTTGCTATCCTTAAAGTGCTGTTCTTGTTGCTGCTTTTTGGTTTGTTCCAACTTGTACTCCTGGATTATATGAGAACCTCCTCATGTGCTCAGGAAATGTAACTCAGGCTTATTCATCAGTCTTTCAACAGCATCCAGGCAGTATAATTGTTGTGGAAGGGCACATCTGCAGACTTTCCTTCTGTTGCCACAATTTCCTGGGTTTGTCTCTCTCAGCCTCCATTTTTGGGAGTTTCCATCCACTTATCCTTTGAGTGCAATGCTTAGCTGTCTCTTCTTTTTTTTTTTTGCATCATGGGGCACAGACTTGTGGCACTTCAAGGTCTCTGTGGAGATGCCTCCAGCTGCTGTTCATCCTTGCTCACTTTGCTCCTTAGCCTCTTCCACTGAAGAAGCAGCACTCAGGCAGAGCGTTCCTCCCGTGGTTGAGGCCACCACCACCTTCCAGCAGCAGAGGGAGGAACCAAGCTCTGGGTGGCAGAGCTCTCTTCCTAGAGCTCTGGGTCAAGGCTCTGGTATGCTAAGAGCAGTTGCTTCATCTGAGTTTCTGGGCCCCTCTGCTTCACTGCTCTGCTGGGGAAGCAGATGGGGGAGTGCTGTCATAAAAGCAGTGGTAAAAATGCAGTGTAATTCATGAGATGATAGACTGCCCAAGGGAATGAGAGCCTTCATCTAAAGGTTCAGGGAAGGACCTTATCAATGGAAAACTGTGTGTTGAACTTTTGTATCACTGTCTTTTCATCGCTTCCCCAAACCCTCAAAGGGTTCAAAGGGTTCACAAAGTGTCTTTTTGACATTTCACTGAACTGACAAAGGAATTTGCTTTTGTTAGAGGCAGATATACTGCCAGGCTATACATTCCAAAGCACTTGATATAAAGCAGCAAGTCTAGATTGTGGTTCTCCTGTGTCTTGCTAATTTGAGGACCCCAAAGCACTGTGCTCTTGTGGGTTTTACACTGTTTTACAGCCTAATGTCTCACAAGTCTGAACTTCAAGAAGTGTGAAATTAAAATAATTAGTAGAGTTTTCTTTCAAAACATGTATTTTATTAGCATTTGTGTTCTTTAAGAACAAGCAGGGTGGTGGTGTGACTTCCTTCTTTGCCAAATCATTTCTATGGTGTCCGGGTTGGACCAGAAGAAACCTATTGCATGAAGAGTTTAAGGGCAGTCATGCACTATGTCAGACAAATTTTGTCTGTATACAGTATTTGTTTCTGCCAGTGGTTGATGTGCATATCTAGGGCAGAGAATAAGGGAAACTGGAATGATACTTCCTTGCTGTACTCTCCAGAGTGACTTGAAGTTCAGTCAGCAACTGGCCAATGTAGGGGTGAGGACTTGGTATTTATTATTTGATGGAGAGACTTGCAGTGCTGGCAGGGGATGGTGGCAGGCAGCTCCCCAGGATGACTGCACACTGTAGGGGATAAATTCCTTTTCTGGATTTTAACCTCTTGCTGCTAAATTCACTTGATTTCTGCCAATATAAGAAGTAAAAGGTAACAGTTGATCTCTATTTACCATCTCCATACAGCTTTTGATTTTATAGAGCTAGTACTTGATTTAGGTTACATCTTTTCCAGCCAGGAAAAATGGTACTTTCGTCTTATAATAAAGCTGCTTTTGTTGTATTCATCCTTTTGCACTTCTCACTTGTTCCTTCTAATCCTCCTATATCCTTTTTGAAATGATAAAACTGGATGTTCCTACAGCACTCAAGATGAAAGAGCACGTACTGTGTAATGGAGTAATGATGGTTTGGTTTGTATTTTCTACATAGTAGTCTGTAACAAATTTATTTTTCTTTCACTGCTGCTGATGGTTTTACAGAATTTCATAGTACAGCTCCCAAGATTTTTTTAATAGATAGGAGGATAGAGTTCAGGTCTATCCCCCTATCTATTTAAAAAAAAAAAACACTGGAAAAAAAAAACAACCAAAAAACTTCCAACCAAACAACCCCTGGGATTTTTTCATAATGTATGTCACTTAATGTTTCCTTGTGGTCATTTCATCTGTTACTTTATCATCAGGTTGTTAGTTACAGATACTTCTGCAGTTCCTAATTTTTTACAGTCATTCCTGTACAACAAAACTATATAGATGCAAGCTAAGATCCCAAAAATAATTAATTCTTGGCATTTGATATGCACCTATGCAGGAAGCAGAGGATTGTCCACCCTTCTAGCCTTGTACAAGTGGAAGGTCACAGGCTCCTATGCTGCTGTGCCATCCAGAGCTGTGTGACTTCAGTGTAAAGGAGTGCAGGGAGATAGGAATGTGTCTGCTGCCAATAAGAAGAAATAAGCTGTATTTAGTAAAGGGATGTCATGATCTTTTCCCTTAAGAAGGGTGGGGGGAGGAAGGGGTCAAATTATGGCAATGAAATAGTAAAGGAAATGCAGTCTTAATGAGGCAGGCCTTTAATGAGGTTTTTGTGTAGTCACAACTGATGTGCTTTAACCCCAGCTGGCATCCAAGCCCCATGCAGCAGCCACTCACTCACTCCCCACCACCACAATGAGATGGAAGAGAGAATGGGAGGAATAAAAATGAAAAATGAGTTGAGTTAAAGCAAGAGCTGCACAAACAAGTAAAACAAAACAAGGAGTTTATTCACCATTACCCATGGACAAGCAGATGTTCAGCCATCCCCAGGAGAGCAGGGCTCTATCACATGCAGCAATTGCTTGGGAAAACAAAAGCCATCACACCAAACATCCCCTCCTTCATTTTTCTTGCCCCAGCTTTATATACTGAGCTTTATATGATATGGAATATCATTTGAGTCAGTTGAGGTCAGCTGTCCCTGCTGTGTTCCCTTCCAGTTTCTTGTGCACCCCAGCCTCCTCACTGGTGGGATGGGGTGAAAAGCAGAAAAGGCCTCAACAGTGTGTAAGCACTGATTAGCAGTGACAAAAGCATCCCTGAATTATCAACGCTGTTTCCAGCACAAATACAAAACATGGCCTCTACTGGTCACAGTGAAGGAAATTGCACCAGTCCAAGCCAGCACAAGCTCTTGTGATTAAAGTTCTCTTTTCAATAAATTCTTCAGTTTTCACTGAAAGTATGTAAGAAAAATTTAATGTATGTAAATTGTAAAATTCTAGCATGTCTTTAAAGTCTCCTTATTTTATTCCCTTCATTTTCTATGTCAAGAGTGTCTGCAATTCTGGTTTTAACTGGTATTCTGTTCCCACTGGTAAACATTGCAGGAGTACTTTGAGTTGAAATATGTCAGTAGTGGTTAAAAAAAAAATTAAAAATTAAACCCTACGTATTTTAGTGTGAGGAAGCTCAAAGCTGTTCTTGATTCTGCCCTACTAGTCATGGAAATATGCAGTCTTTGTAACAAAATCTGTAATTTGAGTAGGGCAAAAGAGAATTTCAAAGGTTGGCATTCTAAAATTGTAATGCATACACATAAAAAAAATATAGAGAGGTTTGCTCTATAATCAAACATTAAGCTAATAAAGGCATAAAGTGTCAGACTTGCTAACTTTGGCTTTGAACACCTAGTAAATGATCCTGGTGGCTTATGGGTACTTTGTTAACCTTGCCTACTGTTTTTTTTTACCAAAAGGAATGTTTGGTTTTGGTTTGCTGGAAGTGCAAAGCATTTGTCTTTGTGATGCTTTTGTAATAGGCAATTAGACCCTGTGTAAAATCCTGGCATTTGTAGGCCAGCATTCCTAGTGATGGACCCAGAATGTCAGTCTGTGCTACATGGGAGAAGCATGAGAAATATTAGCCATGGGATTCACACAGTAGAGAGTGATACCCTACTTCCCAAGATGTTCCTGGTTTTCATTCATTTGGGTTGGCCTGGTTTCCAGAGGATCCAGAGAGTTTCTTCTCATGCCATTAGATGTGCCTACCTTCTTTTCCAGTGGCTCAGTAGAGGACTCTGTTTTGGTCACTCATTTTGATGTTTCAGGTGATGAATGTTAACATCATAAAGGATTGGAATAATGCTGCTATAACTGACCCCATTTCCTTATCTCACTGAAATGCATAGGACATTAATTTTCTTGCATATATCATAAGAGAACTAAATTCTTACCTTAAAAATTGAGTTAAAATTTCTGCTTTTAGCATCTCAGGTAAATGCTGTGACTTCTTTTTCTTTTTCTTTTTTTTTTCCAGATATAGAACGTGGTCTCTCAAACTGGATTAAAAAAAACCTGTTGATATTTTTATTTATACTTTTTTATTTTTGTATTTGACTTAAAGTGCCATGAAAAAATTTGCATATTGCAAGGTGGTGCTTGCCACCTCTTTGGTTTGGGTCCTTCTGGATATGTTTCTGTTGCTATACTTCAGTGAATGCAATAAATGTGATGAGAAAAAGGAACGAGGCCTGCCAGCTGGAGATGGTAAGTTTTCTGCCTAATTATTCTTTAAAATATGCTCCTTTAAAATTGCACTCTTTTTAAAGATTTGGGATTTTTTTTTCCTCAACAATGTAGCATTGTGGCAGCATTTAGGAGTCACACAATCTTCTGTGTTTCTTTGAATGACTAGAGAATAATAACCATCTTGCCTGAGCTGTATGTTGCAGACTTAAAACACTTAGGATGTAGAATTTTAAGCACTAATGTATATGAAATATGAAATAACATAGTTTTTTAAACTATGCAACAAGAAGTGCAGAAATCTAAGCCATGTTAATGCAGTCTAAAGCATATTTTAAGTTTCCATGAGTGAGGAAGCAAAGGCACTATTAACTTCATTAGACCTGCTAGTAAAACAAACCAAACCAAGCTCACTTTTCTGCCTGCCCCTGCAAAAAAAGGCTCCAACCAACCAAACTGAAAAACATCCCCTGCCCCACAACCCACCTAACCCAAAATTTGGACAAAGACTGTAGCAATAAGGCACAGTTAATATTGTAATGAAAAGGTTTATGATAGTAGTATGAACTTGGATGTAAAAGTGACAAATATGAGCACATGCTTATTGAGATTGCTTTCAAGTGAGAGCTGTATTATTCAATACTAAAGGTTTTCAGATAAGCTTTCAGTTTTGTTATTGCCATCTTAAGTTTTTGAGTACCGATTAGAGAAGCTGAGTGTGGGGTTGTTTTGTTTTGGGCTTTTTTGAGAACACTACTATTGATGTTGCCAACCTTATTTTTAGAAAGTTAGCGTAGTTGATCACATGGGAGAAAGGATTGGTGCAGGGAGATTTCTCATCCCTGCAATGTCTCAGTATATGCATTTAGAACTGCAGGCACCTGCCACCTCCAGTTTGTTTGTGAAGCATCTAATTCTGTAGTTTGGAGTCTCTCCCTCTGAAAAGGCTGTGTCTGTGTTTCACTGCTGATGTTGGAAACCTTTTGAGTGATGCTAATTGCTAAGTCCAGTCGGTTAATTGCACTCAAGGTTATTGCTTTCCATCACAAGAAACTTTTTCACCTGTTGAAATCAGGTGTGAACCTTGACCTTCCTGGGAAATTTTCAGAAGTATTTTAAGAATAATGTTGCTCTGTTACAGAGTAACACTGGGGAGATATTTAAGAAGTGTCAGATTTGGTTTACTTGTTTTCTTTCCCTGTGATGAAAACAAGCCAATAAATCTCCACAGAGAGCACTGTATGGAATGTAGAATTTCCGTGCTCAGCACCTCTGGACTCCTGGTTTCACAACTACATGTGAACATGTCAAAGGGGTTCTAATCCACCTGAATTTTGCAGAGCTAACTTAAATTTTTCATTGCTGGCATTGCATTTTTTGAGTGTCTTTTTCAGTAAAAGGAGAGCAAAGTGGCAAGAAGATTAATGAGGCTCATGTAGAAAGTATGTCTTCTACAGGAACTCGTCTTTTTTTGAACTTTTTTTTTCCTTTTTTTTTTTTTCCTCCAGAAGTTTGGAAATTCTTAGGTGGTAAGACAGTAACTGATGTGTTGTTATGTAGGAATAGATCCAATTTTTGGCTTCCCATAAAGCAGATAACTTATGCCAGAAAACAGCAGGTGAATTCAATATCTATCAACTTACTGTGATATATTGATAATGTTGAAATTTCAGATGACTTTACATATGAAGTCATTGAGGGAACCTTCAGGTGAGGGAAAGTCTTCAGTTTTGACATATTAGTATTATGACTTTCCCTATGCAACGCTAATTTTACTTAGTTGAGTACAGCCTTCATTCTGACCTTTACCCAAACCTGTGTGTTAAAATTCTTGATATATTTTTAAGATCTTATAGTTGGCTGGTAAACAAACAAACCTTGTATATAGCTTTGTACATTTTCTTGTTTGGGGGGGGTGGGAGTTTTTCTGGGTTTTTTGTTTTTGTTTTTTTTTTTGGTTGGGTTTTTTTTTTTAAATGGCTGATTTGTAGTAAGGTGCAGGAATAGGTCTGCTAGAAACCTTGGTTGACCCTGTGACATTTCCTTTTAACCAAGCTGCATGCCTGATCATAGATATTCTTACTTGTTCCAGTAGTTTACTGATTTGGAATCTCTACTGGGTTTATTCCTGCTCAGAGTGCCTGGAGTCATCTCAGATAACATTGAGGCTATTTTGTCTGTGAAGCTTTTATCAAAATCTGCTTTTTCACTTCACTTTTTCCTCTGTTTTTAATTTCCATAATTGAATTAGTTTCCTTGATTCAGCATAAATTATGCTAGTGTTCTGAATTTAATATCCTCTTGTCCATGTCACTCTGCTTTATCTTTGCAATTCATGGAAGAATTCCATGGCATTTGATGAACTTACTCAACATAGGAGAAAGTTTTTCTGAAGAGTTTATATTTATTTCAGATTGTGCTTGTCCAGTTGGAAAAATCATTCTTTAGTTATTTCAGCAGGAGCAAAGGATTTTGAGGACAACTTTGGACAGTTTGGGCTTTCATGAAGTTTGAAGGATGTTTTCCATGGGTCTTTAATACAGAAAATGGAAGGATTTTCTTTTTATAGAATTAGGCAAGAGCCATAGCCAAAATCATCTTTGGGCTCTTTCTCATTGGTATTGATGGCATAAGATACCACCATGTTAAATCAGGAACTTCAGGTTATGTGTCTAATATTGGATTTTAAGTTATACTGCTGTAATATTTTTAAAATTGCTCAAAATAAGGAATAGTAAAGGAATGTGCAACTGTGGAAAACTTAGTGTACATGGTTATAGGGAACTGTAAGGTGCATAAGATAGAAGCCTCGGTGTCTGCTCTGACAGAGATTAAATGCTTGGAGTTGAAATGACACAGGTGTGGAGTTGAGGGGCCAAAAGGTGAGGTAGAAAAGGGACAGGCCACGAGCCAGGTAGGAGGACAGCTGAGGTGGAGGTGCCTTGGGAAAGGGGCCTGGCATGAGATCTGGAGAGTACAAGACTGAGTAACTAAGGTTATACCAGAGGGAGGGGTAGTTGGAATCCAGTGACCGTAGTTGTGTGGGATGATTTGTCTGTGGACTTAACCTTTGCTGCCACCACTGCCATGGTGGCCCACCCTCTCCACCATGGCAGAACCTCTGCAGTGCCTTCACCAGGTAACCTGGCGAGCTGGGATCAGAACAGCCAGCAGTGTTGTTTCCAGCAGCAATCCCTGAGCTGGGAGGAGCCTGTGCTGTGCTGACTGATATTGCTGCTCTTTCTTCTCCCTGCTGTGACCACCCCAGAGGGGTTGGGAGAAAACTGGGGGAAGCCCTCTCCCAGTGCTCAGCTCTGAGGCTGCCTCACCTCCTCTGACGTGGATGGTGCACACCCCTTATCCAAAACACCACACGTGTTCTTCCTATTGCCACATCTGGGTGGTGGCTCCCTGTTTGTAATTCCTGAGGATTACTCAGTAAAAGCCACAAAGAGTAATTAATTGTTGTCTCTGGAAGGTGGCTGATGTAAGTTTAAATGCTGCTGTGAATTGGAAAGAAAATCATTTAACCTCAGTAAGCATCATCCATGTTATGTAATATTTTTTTCCAAATCTATTATTCATAGGATAGTTACTTGAGCATTATTGTTTTCATATGGGGATTGGCATTGCAATTTAGATTTCACAGCCTGGAACACAGCTTACTTAATAAATGTAAACAAGTTCCAGACTTAAAGAGAGGGTTCAAGCTGTTCTCTAACAGTACAATTAGGGACCATTCTTGTAAACAAAATATACCTAGGTGGTAGCGTGGTTTTACTAATAAAGTTTTGGGTTTTTTTGTGTGTAGTTCTGTCTTATTTCTGTAAGAACCCTGAATGTCATCCCTTGGGTCCTGACTTAAATGGAGGTGAAATGAGTCATTCTTTACCCCCAGTTATAGGCTTCCTAAAGGTCTGATTGCAAAAAAAACAACTTCCAGCTTTGGCACTTGATGTGGTTTCTAAATAAACTTAGAGATTCATCCTCTTTCCCTTTTTTTTTCTGACCTCAAGGTGCATTCCCCTTGTGTAATGATTAGAAGCCCTGGGTGCTGGGGAATCTTTCAAAATTAGGACCGGTGAATTGCAAGAGTCATGTAATCTCAGCTCCTTGCTATTTACACTCTTCCTGGAGCAATGACAAAGTTAAACTAAGATCAGCCATTTTTGTCAATTGCCAATCAAGACCTTGCATTCTGAATTTGGAGCTCTGGTAAAAAAGGAATCTCTAAATTGTGTCTTGGTTCTAAATTATCTCATCTACATGAAAAAATCCTAAGAAGAAAAGTGAACAATTTCAAGATTTAATTATTGAAAATGTGAACCATTTGTCATAAATCAGTCTCATTCTATTAAGGCTGAGGTGTGTGTAAGAGGCAGAACTGCTCTGAACTTTTACCTGGCCAAACAACTTCTTGTAATTATGGTTATGCCTCCAAAGGTGACTGGACTTTGCATTGGTCAGTTTATTTGGCCTCTAAAGACATCTCACCAGAAGAATTCACCCCTTTTTCCTGGCTTTAGATGACCTTAGATTTTGAATTATCTGGTTTTTATTTGACATATTGACTGGTAAAAAGAAATTTGTAGTCCAAAGAAATAAAGAGTTCCTGATTTTTTAATGAAGATCTGGAAAAGGTCAAGCCTTCTTTGAAACTAATGGTTTACTGATACAAATAAGAAATATCTGGAAATACATTACTAGATTTCTTATTTAATCAGGTGGTGATTCAGTCATTTATTTAGTTCTGAAACCTGTAGCTATAAATTTCATTTCTGTTTGTTAGAAGAATGCCATGAGTACATAGAGTCCTTCAAAGGAAATTTTTTTCTGTATTTGACTGACAAAAGAGCACTGTGGTTTGAATTCTTAACGATGCATTTATTACTAATTTTGGGATAACGTTGTTGGTTGGTGTTTCTGTGAAACCTACATGTTTCTGTGGGAAAACAGATAACCATAAAAAAACCCAAGAGAAGATGGTTCTCAGAAACTTGAGAGAACATCTTCTGATGGTTAATTCTTGGAAAGTCATTGCCCTGCCTGTGCCTCAGCTTGACTGTCTGCATTTAGTGAGTTGCTCAAAATATCTGGATCTAGTTAGTTGTTGCTGGATTTTTCTGCAAGGAGAATGAGGTACTGAGGTGAAATGTGTAATCAAGCAGCATGTATTTACTAATGAAATTTAAAAATTCAACTGATGAATTTGTGGAATTTGTGCATCAGTATCCAAGTCACTGATGTGCTAAACTATCATCTTAACAGGAAGATCTGCAAATGTGAGAGATGTGCTTTTGGCTGATTTAACTATTCAGTTTAACTGGTTTAGTGAAAGTTGAGAAAGAACTGGAAGTGTAAGTGAAACAGGAAATTATTTTTTTTCTTCTAAATAGGTCATTTTGTAGGATAAGACACTTGCTTTCAGAACTCAGAAAAACATGCTGCATACAACTATATTCTGATAGGGCTTTTAAAATTGTTTTAGTTATGTGGAACACCCATTGTTAAATCACTTCTGTCTAAGTGAACCTATTGCTACATGCTTAACAAAAGTTGCTGTGATAGCCCAGATAATAATACCACGCTGAATGTATAAAATTAAGCCCAAGTAATTACTTTATTGTATAGCCTAATTTTAAGTTAATTGCCCCCCCAGAAGGCCCAAATTCTAGTTGAAAAGGTTATGCAATTGCAAGTCAGCAGTTTTGATGCAGGTTCCAGCCGTCCCTTCTGAAGAGGCAGAGATGCAAAGCAGACTGCTTGCTCAGCTTAGCCTGTGGCTGGAACGAGCACCTCAGCCCATCTGCTCAGGATCTGCTGGAACACACTTACTCCATCAATTTTCACTGGATGAGTGGCTGGCTGGCAACTTCTAGGGTTTTATAGCTATCAAGGAGAGTTTGGTTAAAAGAAAGCACCCCTGTGATGGGAGGAGGGTGGGAGGATTTTTCTCTGCTAAATGGTCCTGTGTGAATGCAACTACTGCAATCGCTTCAGGTACTTGAAAATGAAAGTTTCTCAAGGAGCACTTTGTGCTTGTTCCCTGTTAGCACTAAATGCAGACCAGCAAAAAGCCTCATTTATTAGTAATATATCTTTAAGTCTTAGTGTTTCAGCAAGGATGGAAGGCTCAGGCATTTTTTAAAAAATTTTCTTTTTATTTTTTATGTGGCTGTTTACTCTCTGCTTAAGGTTTAATTACACTGTGCTATCCTAGATGCAAATTAAAGATAATTTGAAGTTAGGCTTGTTTCTTGGGGATTTGGTGTCTTTATTTTAAAATACTTTCTATTCCTTTGTTTAGATCTTAAATGCTATTTTTTTAATTAAAACTTTTGCTGAATTTGTAAAGCAGTAATGTAGCTCAAATTCAGTATTTGAGCATTTCTGTTTGGGAGAAAAGTGAATGGTACTTGTAAAGAGATAGTAACTTTTTAAAAACTGTTCTGATTTTTTTACATATTTGGTTTAAAACCCTAAATAATTTAAGAGTCTGAATTCCTTTTTGTCCCATTCTTCCTCTTCAGTTTGATCAGATATTTGATATTTAAATTTCTTTGGATTTCAGATGTGAAGTGTTACTGTTTTGATACTGTTTTCTTACTTATGTTAACCTTCAAAATGTAATTTTGTTGCATAAAAATAACATTAGTACAAACAAGAGAAATTGTTTCTAAACTGTTGCTGCCAATGTCATTCTGTCAAAATAAAAATGTGGAAATAGATATAAAGCTACACTTTTACTTTAATTGAACCTTTACTGTTCTGGGACATTATTTATCGCAGAGTCACAGAATAAGCTGAGTTGGAAGGGTTCCATCAGGGTAATTGAGTCCACCTCCTGGCCCTGCATAGGACACCTGAGAGTCCCACCGTGTGCTTGACACTCTTGTTCAAAGACTTCTTGAACTCTGTCAGGCTGGTGCTGTGACCATTTCCCTGGGGAGCCCTTTCCAGTGCCCCAACACCCTCTGGATGGAAAACCTTTTCTAATATCATATCTAGACCTCCCCAGACACAACTTCAGGCCATTCCCTTGGGTGCTGTCACTGTCACCACAGAGAAGACATCACTGCCTGCCCCTCCTCTTCCCCTCGTGAAGAAGTTGCAGACTGCAATGAGGTCTCCCCTCATTTATATCCCAGATTTTTCTTGCACATGCAGGCTTTCCTGGAAAAGTTGAATTTTCCTTTGCAGGAACTTCATAAAGTCAATTATGATGTAATGGTGGATAGAAATAAATCTTTATTGGTTTTTTACATGAATTGTGGTGTGTAAGAAAAGCTATTTAACTATATTAACTATTTCTGTTAAACTCCCAAATGTGAAGATTTGTTTTCACTTTCAAAACCTGGTGGGTTTAGGACTGTTCTAAATGTGAGCACTCCTACAGTGTAAATTAATTTGTAAACGAACTAACACAAGCTTCAAAGGAGTTAGTAACATTTTATTTTTTCAAAGTTCCAGAACCCATGCAAAAACCACATGAAGGACCTGGAGAGATGGGGAAGCCTGTGGTCATTCCAAAAGAGGAGCAAGAGAAAATGAAAGAAATGTTTAAAATAAATCAATTTAATTTAATGGCAAGTGAAATGATTGCACTCAACAGATCTTTACCTGATGTCAGGTTAGAAGGGTAAGTACTTTCTGTTGTATTTAAAAATGTACTCTCTTTAAATTAAGAATGTGTGAAGATTAATCCAAAAGAACAGGTCTCTAAGATATTACCATTCAAGCAAACAGTTGGAGGATTTCCTGTTTACAAGATACTGATTAGTAAAATAAGATGGACCAACAGAAACCAGTTTTCTTAAGTGTTATTTAACTTTGAATCTGATTATAAGTATGAAGCCTGGTAAGGGAATGGAAATTAATTTGGCTGAAGGAAAGTTAACTCTAGCATCGGCGTTTCAGGAAAAAATCATTTGTTTGAAAAATTCATGCATTGCTTGTAATGAGGCAGACTAAAATCCTACCTTATATAAAATAAAAGAGATTGGGTGATGAGAGAAATACTTCAAAAATTTTCTTACCTAATGAAATGTGCAAAGGCTCATTTAGATTGCATTATAATGTTTTATAATATCCATCTGGTTTGGTTTTGATCTTGCCTCTAGAATATTGATCCTTTCAGAGCTATTTGAGTCATAAGTAATTAAAAAGAAAATTGTAGCCTTGTTTTAACAAAAAATAAGATTGCTTTACTCTCCTGGGACTATGACAGGATAGATGATGACTCCCCCCCACCTCAACCCCTCTTCTTTATGAAAGGGGCATTCAGGTTGAATAAAACTTATGAAACAAAATTTTCCTAATTATCTACATTATCTTCTTGCAAGAATAATTTCTTTAGAAGCTCTGCTTTGCTGCTGTATATACAAGGCCTAGCTCCTGGATGAATTGTTTTCATCTCCTCTGTCAGAAGATAATATTAGCAGAGTGAGATGAAGCTCTTGCTGCTTTTCATTTTTAATGAGTGATAAAGAACTGGTTTGTAGGTGCCTTCATCTGTTGTGATGAAAGTGATTCTGTGAGTTCCTGGTAGGGCTGGTGTTCTTGATGCATTGCTGGTGTTCCTAATAATGAAGGCATATTTTTCAAAACATGATTTCACAAGATTGAAATAATGTATTTTAATTTTTAATCGATTTTCAAATATGAAAACATACTTTTGAGGCTCTAAAAAGCTGACTTAATCGTTACCTTTGTGAGGTCTTGACTTTGAATTAGACAAAAATGGAAAAAGAAATTGTTGTAAACTATTAAAAAATTATTACCTAAAAAGACCCTAAAAATTATTACCATCACTCAAGTTTGCAAGCGATTGAAATTGCTCTTTCAAAATCCAGTTTAGCAAAATAGAAATTTTTGGTTTTCACATTTGGCTATGCTCTGCAGTTATTGTGTTTCACAGTGAGACATGTGCTATAAGTTTTGTAGTGTTGCATTTGCTTCTCTTTTCCATTTTTTCTGGATACAATACTCTCATTATACTCAGAGTGTGAAAGTGGAATCTTAGTATAAAATTTGAGGTGTAGTCTCAGGACAGAGTTGTTTTTTTCTGTTCTTGTAAGTTACAGCCAAAATTTTAACATTTATGTGTGTATGCATTTCTAGTGGTTTTTGAGACAAAAATGCTTCCCAAAAATCTCTTCCATTTGTCATCTTTTCAATGTGTACTTTATAAGGTCATGGTAATTAAGAAGTCATGGAGAATGTTAACCTTTCTCTGTCAAATTTGAGAATAATACTATGTTTACAATGCAAAGGTGTTTTAATCTGTATCTGTGGCTCAGTACTACTCTTTGAGAACGCTGTAACCATTTTCAGAATTGTGAACACTATAAATACACTCTGGTGTTGTGTGTATGTCTGATGAAACTATTTATCTGATTAGTGAAAATACTCCAAAGTCAAAAACACTCTGTGCTGCATTAGTGGAATTACTTCTGTTATAATTCATTCTATCTATGTCCCTGGTAATATGGAAATAGTTTGTGGAGAAGGAGAATGGGTAATTTTTAATCATTCCTTACCACATTTATGTGCCTACAGCACAGCTGCCAGTAGCGCTTTCAATCAAGGTTTTGAAAAAGCAGGATATGTTCAAAGGCACGCTTAGCTGTTCAACCATGTAATTATTTTCTTCACAAGTTTTGTGGGTTGCTTCCTTTAATGTGGTGTGGCGGGAAGAAGTGATTATTTCAAGTCCTCTAATTCTCCAGCATGTCAGTTTTTTTGAAGTACAGAAGCCTGCAGAGGTTTTGCCTAGCGGTTAATCATTGGAAAGCTGGTGGAATTAAGAGTGCCAGGACCAATTTGCCACATGTATTTAATGGGAATGGCATGACATGTCAGCTTGAGAGGAGTTTTTGAAGTAGACTGCTTCATCCTTCAATTAATTTCTAGTTCTGCCAAACCCCTATCACCTGTGCAAAAACAAGTGTGTTGGTCCTGGAATGCTCATAGGTTAATCTCTGCAGATGATCCACTCTGGGCACCCTCTTTCTGTTTTGGCCAAGAAATTTTGTTCCCTTACTAGAAGAACAAAAATGTGAGCTTCTTTAATAACTTCTAGGCACTTCTCCAGCTAAGGGAACTCCTCAGTACAAGACATCTACAGAACCTGGCATCTCTGCTCTGCCAAGTGTGCCCCAGCTGTATTTACAGGTTTATATCTATTTTTATTATTTGGCACAAAATTACTGCACACAGACACCTATAAAATCATTGACATGTGCCTGAATTGCTGGTCGCTTTGTGTCTGTAACCAGGAACATTGCTCTACCTCTGTTTATTCCAGCTGAGTGTGATTTGCTCAACAGAAAAAGCTAAGCCAGAAGAAGTTTTTTTTAGCCTGGATACTTCCCTGAATCTGGACTGGGACATGTTAGTATAACAAACTAATATGATGGACAAGCCTACAACCTCTGGAGGAAAGCTGTTGCAGGGGAAGAAGCAGCTGTGCATACCAGATTGATTTTAAGTTGTTAATAGAATTATTCTTGCAAGCATGTCTTATTCTAGCCTGTGAATCAATCATCAAAGTGGGAGTTGATTCACAGTTGCCAGGAAAATATGCAGCTGTGGGCTTGACATGACAGCAGAGAGTAAAAGATGGATGATCAGGAACACTGGTGTCTTGCCTTGATTTTGCTGAAGATGAGGGAGACAATGAATAAAATAGGTGCCAGTGAGTAAAGTACATGCTCAGCTGTGCCTGTGTGCCTTAGATTGGTGTTCAGACTGGAAAGTAGAGGGATTGAAAGCATGAATTTTCCACATGGTATATGACTTGTTTTGGCTCTCAGTGCTGTTGGAGGTGACTTCAGAAACTGCTTTGCAAAATGAAGAATGAGTATTGTGTTCTAAGGCTGAGCTTTCCAGCCTGAACTCATTAGTTAGCAATTTGTGGAATATATAAAACTTTTAAGTAGACATTTGTTCCCTGTTGTGAGAGTTTAAACCAAATTCTGAGATTTTTTTTCCTCTTGAAAAGAGCTGCTTCAAACACTTTTTTCCCAGGCACAAGTAATCAAGTCTTCAAACAATAAAGGCATAGCTGCACAGAATGATTTTGTGTTCATGTGGGCTCTGGTTCCCACTGGAGCTGGTGATGCAGTACTAGCAGGGTGTCATGTTTGCAGGTTGATGTTTCTTGGATTGGTGATGGGCTTCCCCAAGCAGACCTGCAGCAAGCAGGAGTATCCATGCTCCTTGCTGATCCCTCAGCAACCCTTTTTCCAAGGCTACAGGTTCTATACAATTTGTTGTAAAATATTTTCCTTTTCCTTTTTTCCAATTGGTATAATTTTGCCAGAATTAAGGGTATCAGGCATCTTATTATACCTCATTTAGTTCTGCAGAGAGTCTTGGATCTTTTAACTATCATTTTCTCAAACTGTCTGTACTCAGGAAGGTAGGTGTGCTGGTATTTTGAGTGCTATAAATCATGTTAAGGTGTAATCAGAGTTTTTAGCCAGATGACCCTACATATTTTGAGTCAACTGTGTTTAAATCCATACAAATTACAACTTCAGCCACTTCATGGAAAAAAGAAAGGTGCATATCTCTGATATCTTCATGTTTGACTGGTACATTAATGTTGTCAGATTGTATTATTGAAGGGTTTTTTTCTGGATCAAACTACCCTTCTCAGTTCCTGCTGCCAAGCTTGCTTCCACAATTGGGAGGAAGTAGACAATTTTCCAAGTTAAAAGACATTCTTCTATGTTATGTGTATATTGTGGAGTTCATGACAATTATGCTGGTCCTCTCCAAGTAAATCTAGTAAAATAGTAATTCTGACTGATTCTGTCATCTCTTTGGTTAGAAAGAATTTAGATTTCAGCACTGTTAATTAGATGATACAATATCATTTTTTTTCAGTTACCACAATGTAGTTTTCATATCTGTGCTTTAAAAATGTAATGTAAAAAAGTATGACATATGCATGTGAGAATATACTGGAATTTGGAATTTTAGCTTCTCAAAGCAAATTTATTTGCTCTATACTTTAGGATACTATAGTTGAATCAAAATATAACACATCCATAAAATTAACACAATCTCAATGTGAGGAAAATAGCTTGAGTAGAAGTATTCATAGTAAAACAAATGAAGGCACACATGCAAGAGTGTAGTCTTGGGACTCAAGTGGGATATTTCATAGGTGTTTTAAAAGACAGCACTCAAGGTGTTTGCTTCTATATGAGGCTTGTGAAAGTGTGCTTTCTACTTAGTTATTTAATTTAGGAGAATAACTAAGGGGTAGTTTTATACTACATATAATTTGGTATGATTATGGACTGCAGATGAAAGACGTTTTCTCATCACTTCTGTTGATACTAATCTGATGATTGTGTGGCCTGGGTGTTCGCTGACTGGATGGACACCAAAAAGTGCAAAAAAGTATAGTTTGTTGATTCAGCAAACTGAAGCAACCCACACAGCAGCCATATGACCACCAGATCTGGTGGAAAGAAGGGGATGGGACAAAACTGTAATGGCAAAAGGTGGGTTTATTGCTTTTGGCAACAATCCACAATTGCACTGGATTTTGTGGAATGTGGTGGGGAGAAAAGCTTTCTTATAGGACCTGAGCATTAAAATCCCCATAAGGCCATGGGGATTTAAGCTCCATAAATCGTTATATACTTTGTGAACTTTGGGTAATCATTTAGCTCAGGTCATAGTAATGTAAAGACAATAAAAAAAGAGCAAAGTTTGTCAACATAAGTGGTGGAAGACTCAGGAGCTTTTGACTTAAGCTAGAAATCCAGGCTGTTAATTAACCTGGCATCTGTAGAGAAATCTGCTGACCTCATCACCAGCAGCGTAACTTTCAGCAATGTCATGGACATCTGAAAGCATGTGAGGTATTAAAGACTTTTCCGTTCTTTCAAGCAGGAATGTTTTTTCATCTGGCTTTTGTGGTGCCTATAGCTTGTTACTGGCCCCTTGCAGAATCAATGTTTGGAATTGTTCTTGCTCACATTGATTTAGTGAGTTAGCTGAAAGAAATTCCCTATAAACCTTTTCCTTAGAGAAAGCTTAGAGGGGAAAAAATAGCATTAAAAATCAGCTTATTTCCTGTAAACTGCTTTGGTTTTATTTTGGTGGTGGGAGGGGGTTACACTATACACACACAGATATATATATACCCAGATGTATATGTGCACAAACACTTGGCAGTCTCACAGTCTCATTCTTAATTGCAATCTTCCTATTCATGCTCATCCATTTTGGATGAGCTACCATATCCTGAAATTTATTTAGATTGTTAGGGCAGGTATGGAAAATAATTGGTCTAGAGATTTAGGTTCAATTTCAGTCTCTGAGGACAGAATTGGTTTTACTTCTGTCAAGAGATGCTTTTCTGTGATCGCTTTCAGGATAAGGAAAATAGTATTATTTTTGTGAAGTTCTGCTTGAATTCTGTAACCACAATGGTTTTAAGAACCATTTTGGATTTTGTTTTCAGGGTTTAAGAAGATTTCTACTTGACTCATGAGATAATGCGACCTTTCTTATATCCAAATCTTTGAGATCAGAAGAAAGGAAAATTTCATACTCTTGATGTCAGGTAAATTATGTAATACTATTGAAGGCAGATATTAAGCAGGCTGTGTTAAAATGTTTAAATAAGGATAAGGGATTTGCCTGCATCCAGGGCACCTGTTCAGAAAGAATAATTGAACTTGTGATATGAATTACAGAAAAGAATTCTGAATTACAGAAAAGAATTCTCTTCCTAAAAGGAATTGTTCTGATTTGATTGAAAGAACCAGATTCAGGGTAGTGTGAAGTTTTGTTGCAACCTTTTCTGCAGTGCTTTCTCTTTGTTCAGTTGCAAGTTAAAGGTGTGGTGGTATGCAAAATCTGAGTAGTGAAATGTGGTTTGGCATGTTGCAACAGCTAGTGATCCCATATCTCTCAGAAGACTTGCTTTTAGTCCTTTTAGCTGCATTGCTTCTATATGAAAATCAGATCTTTATCCAGCTTGATTGTCTTCAACTTAGGAGCTTGGAGTGTTCTTAAAATTTATGGAAAAAGCAGATTTATTAGCACCCCCTCTTAAATGGTATTATGAGGCTGCTGCTTATACTCTATGATCTTTGTGGGTCCCTTCCAACTCAGCACATTCTGGGATTCTGTGATCCAGGAAAGACTAAGTCAGTGTTTACCAGAAAAACACCACATGACTTGAGTCTTGGTGGTTCTTGATGTAGTGTTTTGACTTTTTCTCTGACACCCTGCTACAAGGCGTTCTCCCTTGATGGAAATATAGGTCAGTCTCAGCAGCTTCAGCGTGACTCTCAGAGTCTTATTTCAAAACTTGTTTTCACCTGGATTTAAGTAGAGAGGAGGTTTCTTGTTGGGCATAGCTGTGCCTTGGCTCTATAACATTAACTTTATTGCAGGCTATAACTTAAAGCACATGAACAGGTAAGCAATGGAATACTGACATTTTATAGCACTGCAGTGGTATTCATCAGATATCAGTAATTAAACCTGAAGTTTCATGAGGGGAGTTCAGATTTTCTGATTTTGTTTTCTATCGATCTGGAATTAACTTTTTTAACCTCAAAGGAAAATAAATGTGTGTTTTCAAGTCAAAGGATACTGATGCTTACTTTCCAGAGACTCTCAATGTATTTTAATACTGAAATGTGAGCTGTTTGTACTGCATCAGTAATATGAAACAAATTTATTACAGAGGCTGTGCTGTGTAGTATTTCCTCAATACTTCAGCTCTAACCTGATTTTCAGCAAGGCTTGGATTATTCCTATGTGTCATTGTCAAATTTAAGTCCTGAGGTGCAGTTTATTTATAACTGCAGTTTTTATTTATAACTGTTGTTTGTAGTATCCAAGATGAAAGATTGTATTAAATTTGTAAGATGACTAAACATGCTTCCCTTCCTGCCCCAATCTGTTGCTAGTTCAGCTTTCAAAAATGCATTGGCACTGTGTTATCATGCTGCACGTACGAGCACCAATCTGAGCTCCACTGGGATTTCCCAACTGAGCTGCTCAGTGCACAGGAGACACTTCTACTTGTGTTCCATCTCTGTCCTTTATCAGAGTGCTCTGGGCTCTGTGCACTGGACTAGAAAACAAGGATTGCATACATGTTTTACTGCTGTTAATGTTTTTGAGCCATTGTAAATTATTGCTCATGGCTTGTTCCTTTGAAAGGCTGGTGGAACAGGGAATAGAACTGGAAAGAAGTAGAGCAAATCATAGCTCAGGTAGTGTGTGACTCTGTTAATTTTCATGATTATTGTTTTGAACAATCCATGTTAAAAAGAAGTTCCAATGTGTATCTTGTTCTCTTATTTCTCCTCTGTGGAGAATAACATGTTGGCAGCATCAAAAGGGGTAGAAATCTGCCCTGTTATACTTTAGAAATTTAGCATTTATTTCTAATGTGGACTATAATTATGGCCTCATCTTCCTAGAAAATTATCTAAAATTTATTTCATATTTTGCCTCAGTGAATGAGGTTTTCCTCATTGTGTCTCACTGCATAAGCATTATGGTAGGGTCTAACTGATTTCCTACAAGACCTCTTCCCTGCTTGTAGCTTTGTTTGGGATGTGATTTTTTTTTTTAGTCTATGAAAAGGTATTTAAGAGCTATCTAAATAGTAAATCCTTATTTTTCTCTTTCAGAAATGATTTAGTATGCTTTTGAAGGGTGTGCAGAGATCACTACTAACATTGTAAATATCTGTCTTTCAAGACTTGCCAACATTACACATGTAGCACTCAATCTTGGGTTTCAGGAATAATTTCTAAGTAAATTGATCCATGAATGCAATTTTAAAATATTGATAAAATGCCAAGTGCTATTCTGTAATAAGATGGCTGCACAGTTGCAGGGTTTTTCTAATGTCATATTTGGAATATTTGTCAAAGACCCAACAGTAAAATGAGAGAGGCAGCATGAGGACAGCACAGGTGTTGTCCCAAGTTTCTGGAGTCTCTGCATGCCTGGCTGTGGCCAGAGTGAGTAGCTTTTTTATCTCTGATTGGACACTGAGGGGATCAGATAGGTATCAGAAGAATTTCGCCTTCTGATGAATTCAATTGAAGCATCTTGTAGGATCATCTGGTAGATTTCTTCTGCCGTTGCAGTGGTGAAATACATTTGTTCCCTTATTCCCTCACTGTATGAGAGAAGAGGAACTTCCAGTTCTGTCAGATGTTGAGATGGACTGAGTGTGTATGGTTGTGATGTTGTAGAAAGTGCAAAATGAAAAGTTGTCTTCTTTGCCTGCAAGTTTGTGCTGAAGCAACAATTAAACTCTGAGATTTAAGGGTTTAATTTTATTTGGACATAATTGCTGTACTTGTTGTCTGTTCTGGTTATTTTTGTAATGTCTCCTGTGGACTATTTGTACTCTGGGTTGAAAGAGAATGTCGGAAAGCAGTTTATTCAGAGGCTCTTCAGATGCATTTGAAGTAGCATCAGGTAGTTTTCAAGTGGTTATACTTAGTCCACTGAATAAAATTCTCTCAGGTTTTTTGTCTGAACATCTTCCTAGATAAAACCTGCAAAGCTTCTATGAAAGATTCTAATTACCTTCACAAAGAGTCACAATAATGGACAGACCAAACAAAACTCATAGTAGCTTTTAGCCTTTCATTTAAAAACCTTTTGTAATGGACATAAAACTTTAGATTCTGGCTACAGGTGGTCAGGGACAACATGTGTTTATTTTACTGTCATTGTTCTTCTTTAGCAGTGTTACAGATAAATGCTAGGATCTGTCCACCTTTCTTTGCTTCTAGTCCATTAAATTTGATTTCAAGTTATAAAGTATTCTGGCTTCTAACACTGCCCTGTGTTCTTGGGGAGATGTGGACTAAGTATGTAGTTGTAATGAACTGGGCCAAACTATTCTCATAGAATGACAGAATCACAGAATAATGGAACAGTATGGTTTGGGTTGAAAGGAACCTTAATGATCATCTAGTTCCAGCCCCTCTGCTCTGGACACTTTTTCCTAGACTGGATTGCTGAAAGTCCCATCCAGCCTGGGTGTGAACACTTCCCAGAGTCATCCACAACCTGGGCAACTTGTTCCAGTGTCTCATCACCCTCACACTAAAGGATTTATTCCTATTATCTAATCTAAACTGACCCTATTTCAGTTTAAAGCCATTCTCCCTTCCCATGTCATTACAGACTCTTGTAAGAAGTCCCTCTCCAGTTCATTTATACCTGCTCTAGGTCCTGAAAGGTGCTAGAAGGTCTCTCCAGAACCTTCTCTTCTCCAGGCTGAAAACCCCAGCTCTCTCTGCCTGTCTGCATAGGAGAGGTGCCCTCAGACATCTTTGTGGCTTTCCTCTGGACTTGCTTCAACAAGTGCATGTCCTTCTTATGTTGAAGGCCCCAGACCAGAATGCAGTACTCAGTATTCTGAATGTATGATGCAAGATTGCAAAAAGATAAAATTCTGTGAAGAGTAAGTGTGAGCACCTTACAAAGGTCTTCAGAGGCAGAGTCATGTCTTTATAGTGGTGTTTTTGTAAAACAGCTTTACAAAGCCTGGTACTAAACTTAATTATTTTTTCTCACATCTAATTTGGATGGGGCATTAAAAGTCTTTGATAATTTTAATTCTATTTCTTATGTAATTTCCCCTTTACTTCTGTTGTGGTTTGACCTCGACTGGCAACTAAGCCCCATGCAGCCACTTGCTCACTGCCCCCACAGTGTGCTGAGGGAGAGAATCAGAAGAGTAGAAGTGAAAAAACCCTGGCTTGAGATATTCAGTTTAATAAGGAAAGCAAAAGCCACATGTGTGGCAAGGAAGGTGGTACAAGGAATTAATGCAATTCTGCCCATGGGCAGGCAGGTGTTCAGCCATCTCCTGGGAAGCAGGGCTTCATCACCTGTAACAGCAACTTGGGAAGACAAATGTCATTACTCTGTATTTTAACAATCTGAGCTATTTTTTTTCTGTCTCTGTATTTAAAATATATGATGTTTTTGGGGAGTTTCCACAATCTAAATAATATATGGAGTCACATTAGTTGAGAGTTTGCATAATCTACGGTGAATGCTGTAGATTAAAGGAAGGATGATGCATTCCATGAGGAGTAGACATTCTCAGCTGCTGTTTGGAGTCTTCATTAAATCATTGGGGATGGTATGCCTTCCTAATATTATGCACTCAATTTTAAAACAGTTTGAGGCATGATCCAACAAAAGGAACATAATGTATTAGTAGCTCATTAAAATTCAAATTGTCCTTAATTCATAGCCTGTGTGTCATACCCCTCATGGTTTTATTCTGCTTCTAATGTTGCATAACTTGGTTGAAACTAATGCTTTATTTTAAATTCTATAGTACTCCTTTCTGGGGTAATTTGTTTTCAAATGAAAGACAAAAGAATTCTTAATTTAAATGTTTGTTAATAGAATAAAACATGAGGTTTCCTTAGAACGCTAATGTCTAATCCTGGGCATCAAGTGTTCTATTTTATTTGTCTTATGTTCTGCAGCAATATATTCCTGGGGCAGAAGGAGTTACCAGTGTTTTCAGAATTCAAAACAGGAGGCTTTATTTGTATGTATTCATAGCCATTTGTACAGATATAGCTAAAGGGTGTATATATAGAAGGGCAGGTAAAAGAAATACTAAAAAACAGATCTCATGCTTTCAACCCTTTCAATTGTCTTGCCTGCATCAATGAATCCAGAATCATTTCATACCAAACACTTGTTAAGAACTTTCAAAAATGCCCAGCCAGTTTTGTTATGTGACCACCCCTGTGTTACTCCTGGCAGCCTTTCAGGTGTTGGTAAACACGTGCCATGGGTTAAACCCCGCCAGCAGCCAAGTGCCAGTGCAGGGTCACTCCTAACCTGTTACCCCAGGAAGGGCTGAGCAAAATGGAGCAAAAATTCTCTCTCTATTCTCTGGAGGGTGAGAATAGACACACTCCATTTTGGCAAGGTGGAGACTCACCTCTGCAGGACAGAGAGGAGGAATGCCTTGCAGTGGGGAGGAGGGTCCCCAAAAAACTCCTGTAGGCCTTCCTCTTAGTGCTAAAAAGCTTCCCCTCAATGGGAGATCTCAAATGTTTCGATATATTTATACTTCAGACAGTGCAATGCTGTATAAACATTGTAGGCCCTGAACACTTGGCTGATGTTTATACCAGCTCATTGATTTGAGCTCAGTAAAATAAAATCTTCTGTAAAACCATGATAAAAGGTAAGGCTGAAGATGAGAGATTTCATAGTACAATAGTAGATCCTGTGGCTATCCCAGCATGATATTCTGGTGAATGACACATTGTTACTTTTTTTCATAGAGAACTGCTAAGAGGCTTCTCTCAACTTTTTTACAAATATTCTTCCAAAAAGTAGAGGAGCAATTGGTAGATTTGTATTACTATTGTAGCTGAAGGTCTACAATCAGAAACTTATTTTCTGGTCTAGGGAGCAGTGCAGCAGATGGAATAAAACATTTTGGGTTTAAAGTAGCAAAGTAGACTGAACAAATGGCAAACATGGCGATAAAATTATTTGGCTTATGATTGAATTTTTCATCTGAAATTCATAGTGTTTTTGTGAAAAGCTATTTTATTTTTCAAGGTATACCAAATAAGTAGCTTTTTCAGTTGGCATGCATTGCAAGTTTTTTGTTTTGTTTTTTTTTTTAACACTTGAAATAAATCAAGATAACATAGGGATATATGGGAGCTTTCCATAAAGATTTTATAATGTTCTGTTCAGTGTGATGAATAATTAAATTTGGCATCGTTGTATAATAAGTAGGCATAATATTGAAGGCAGATAGTGCCAGATCCGACTGCTTCAATTCTCAGAAATGGTTTCACAGAAGCCCTTCCAGGTATTTCTTCATTTGCACCTGGACTTACTGATCCTTTCTGAGATGTCTGTGCATGCTGTGCTTTTGTCACCACCTCAGAGCTGAAATGCTGGTTTGCTGTGAGAGCTGTTCTGAGAAGAGCTCTGGCTAAATGAGTTATCCAGCTAATAAAATATTGATGTTGGGAGCCTAGTTCTGGCTGACATTCCTTGTGTCACTGTTTGGCATGGTACTGGATGCTGACACCGTGATCCTGTTGTGTTGGCAGGCTGCTCCTTAAGCACTGCTTTTGGATATTTAGGGTAGAGGATATGCACTCTGTGCTTCTCAAGCCCTTGGACAGTGCTGCTGTTAGGATGATAGTCATGAATACTTGTTAATATATTGTAGCATTTAGATCAGGTTACATTACAGTGAACTGACTCAACAATTTGGGATCTAATAAAAGCTTTTTTGTTGGAATGGAGCTCCACTGAATATATTTCTTTTTCCACCTCGGTGTTTTCCTTTTGTTTGAGATCTGCATATATCTCTTTAATTTGGATTCTTTAAGAATTAATAACATCAAATCTTACATAAGTAGCTGTGTCATTTTTAAATGTGCAGGAGGAGCAGATCTGTTCAGAGAACACTTGTAGTTATGTGGTTATTTTTTAGAGCAGAACTGGATTTTTTTCAGAATTGTGATCAGTACTTTGTGTACAGTTTATTTATTATTCTAGAAGATAATGAAAGCATCATTTGTTTCAAAATAGCATTGCAGAATGTAAAAATCTGGGGTGTGGGGTGGCCATGTGGGGTTACTTGAAGTGTAAATGTCATAGTTTACATAAATGCCCTATATATGCTGTTAGGAGAGGTAAACCTATGATTTTGCATGCTAACTTTGGAAAGTGAATATAATTCTCTTTTTATTTGGTCAACTTTATAGCACTTTGCGCATGTATAAAATGTGCACTGTGTGCTCCTTTGTCACACTCTGCATAAAATTGATATATCTGGGATGTTAGCAGCGATCCTCAAGAGGGAAACCTCAGACTTGCAGCTCTAACTGAAGACTTGACCTTTACAAATACCTGCTTTCCCTTGGTTGGCAGGTGTAAAACGAAGGTGTACGCGGACAACCTTCCCACGACGAGCGTGGTGATCGTGTTCCACAACGAGGCCTGGAGCACGCTGCTGCGCACGGTGCACAGCGTCATCAACCGCTCCCCGCGGCACATGCTCGAGGAGATCGTGCTCGTCGACGACGCCAGCGAGAGAGGTAAGGACAGCGCTCAGCCTGCTGCTCCTTGTGCTTCCAAAACTGAAGCTGGCTTCTCTCAGAATCTCTGCTACAAGTCTCTTTTCCCAGCCCGGCCATCGAAGAAGGAGTCAGGATTCTTTTGTTCTAGGTTCTCAAGGTTGTTTATTTATGCAGCCTCCTGTTGGGTTCAAGTTTGCCCCCAAGCAGGCTGCGTGGGTCTGGATACTCAGTCCTCTTACAGGACAGACTGCCCGAATACTCAAGCAGTTCTCAGCCTCTGGCAACCTAGCATGCTTTAGTGATATCAGCTCTTTAGTGATGATCAGCTCATTGTTATTTCAGCTCTTAGCTGGGTGCCTAGGCAGGCAGGGGAGAGAGGAGAAAGCCGTTCTGGGGTTCCACAGTAATGTCTTTATTGGATGGTCTGTGAAGGTTCTAGTGACAGGTCTTCTAACCAGAATAGGCTAAAACAGCCCGTTATATAGGAAACGGGGAAATTGTCAGAAATTGTCCAATAGCAGGACTTAAAGGAGAGTGACCTATAGGGTTACAGAGAGATAAGCAGGGGTCCAAAGGAGGAAGAGAGGGCCTTCTAGCTATTCACCATGACGTGGCATTTCCTATCTTTAGGCCTCTGTTCGCCACGGGGCCCTTGCAGGGCCTGTACTTGCTACAGTTTATTGTTTCTTATCTATTTCTTTATCCGACCCGCCACAGGCCTGTCTGGCAGGTTGGGTTGAAGCACACTGCCCGCCCTCAGGGTGGTGTTATCTTTTTATACTAAAAACTACGTGTACGTTATTTACCAGAACTTCCCAATACCTATCACCTATGTTAGACCATGTGTTTCTACTCTAAACCAATCCAAAATGCCACCATCACGGCAGAATATGGAGGCCAAGAAGAAGAAGGAGAAAGACTGTACACGCCCAGATTCTTCCATCTTGCCCCTGAACCCCCATTCTAAAAACCCCAAAATTCTACATTCTCACCCTGTGATAAATTCCCTGTCATTTTACTTAAACTTTCGTGGCTTGTAATTCCTCATATAAGGGTGGTAATTTTTTTCCATGGGTCAAGATCAAAGGCACAGGGGTCTTGGGCTCTGTGCCAAGGTCTCCGAGCCCCCTGTCAGGGTCTCAAGTCCTCCAGGGCTGTCAGAGGAATTTCCTGGGTTCCGACATCCTTGATGTTGGCTTAGTCCTCCTTTGCAAAACACAGCACCTGGGGCAGGGGAAGGCAGAGGGAGCAATACCCATTTTGAAATACAGATGGATCATTCTGCACTGAAAGCTGGTGTAACTTCATCTGTCTGCCTGCCTTTCTGTTGGCAGCATGGACTTTATGTTTTGCTACAGTTTTAGTTTTTCGCATTTAGAATTTGATCACATTCATGTAGCTTGAGGGTGTTTAATACTTGAATCACCTGGTGAATAATAGCAAAGGCAACTCTGTTTGTTGCACACATTTAAATTTACTGTTGCTGCCACCATTAGGCTCGGTGTTCAGAGGGATCAATTTTGATTATTCAGTTCATGGGAAGTTAAAATTCAGTTTCTGTGCTGCAGGAGGTTCCATTTCTTAAGGAATAGTGCTCCAGATGAAAACTCCATGCTACAGAATGACACTTGCCATGTGTAATAAGCAAAACTTGAAGCTGATTTTTTTGTAAAATATAATAATATTATTTAGATTTTAATCTTCATAGTATTTTTAATTGCGTATATTCAAAATAAAAACAATATTCTATATAATACTTAACATTTAATTTTGGTTAATAGTTGATATTTGGCTTCTTCTTTACTTAATATTTCTTGATGGTATGGGTTATGAAGTACTTTTTTTTCTAGTGTTGGCAAATGGAGGTGAGAGGGTAGTACAGCTTTACTAAATAAAACATGTCTATATTTTTATATTGATTCACCTTTTTTTTCATTCTATTTTGAAACCAATGTAGTAGGCCACTAGAGAAAGTCTTGACAGTCACCAGTTGTAGGCTGTTGCCTGTATCAGAAGTAATTCCCATGTGTAAGACATAGAAGGGTTTTACAGCATGCTGATATCTCAGCCTGTTGCTTCTCATTCTAGTGATGCAAATTTCATGTTTTGCTGCCTATGGTAATTCCAGCTTCAGAGTAAGATGTCTGACTCTTGTCCAGATGACAAAATCTGCCCAAGATCTGTGTGTCTGAAGAGAGGAGCTGGGTTTGCCCCAAGTAGCCCCATGATACACAGGTTACAGTGTAAGGGGAGGTTCTAGGATAGTTAGGAACTTACTGTGGATATGGGGAGCTTTTTTTGTAGCTGAAGAGGATTAGAAGTGGATTTTTGCTCTACCTCCAAGGTGGCAGCAAACATACCAAGCTGCCCCAGGTTATGTGTGTGTGCATGATGCCTGGCTGGTTGGCTGGGTCGGTGTGGGGCACAGCTGCCTGTGGAGCATGGACAGATCCCATCAGCCAGCTGAGCTCGCACCGCTCTGCTTTCCTGGGGAAGCACAGCACGCGCACTCGGCTTGTGTTTGCACTTGTCTCTGCTCCTTTCCTCTCTTGGGCACCCTCACTTGCTTTTCTTTTCCTTTTTTACCCAACTCTAAGTGCTTCAGCTAATTCCAGTGCAATTTGGGAAGAAAGAACAGAAGCATTAAATACAATTACATTCTGGCAGCAGAGGAGAAATGCCTATGCAAAGTGCCACAGAAACGTGTTCCAGATTAAATGAAAGGCATGATCAAATTTTGCTTTTACAAAGGCACAACATCAAAGTTTTGTTTTTTGCACTTCTGGGTAATTTGTAATTATACTTCTTTATTTGTTGTAGTTTTTAACCTTTATGTAAAAAATTCTACATTTTATTTATCAAAACAATTCTTAGCATTAATTCAAATCAGTGCTAATTATTATTTGTGACAGGTCAGCTTTCAGTATGACCTAGAAATAAAGAGCAAGCTAATATTAGAATGTGTAGACATCATATTACTTTTGTTTTGCCTCTTCAGTTTCTGTTTTAGAAAAAAATCAATTTCAACATAGCAATAAGACGTCCTCACTATGAATCATAGAATTTTAGTCCACTTAAAAAAGCAAGTGGCTTTCTCTAGATAAATTTTCTCTTTCTGGGTTTGGTAGTGAAAACATATTAACTTAATTCCATGCTGAAAGATAGAGCATTTCATACTTTCTTTGGTGCTGTTACTGAACCTGTTCCAGCATTTCTTTTTGAAGCCTGTGATCTTCATTTCAGATTACTTAGGCATCTTCTATTTGTTGTTATTTTCAACAATTACTGAGAGGGGTTATTTTTGTTCTGTTTTCCAAGAGCTTGTTATGGTTCCATCAAGCATGCTTTTACATTAAACAAAACAGAAGGGTACGATGCCTGAAGATGTGAAAGATTTGTGTTTGCTACTTAAGCATTCTGTTTGTGTTGAATTAAAGCAGCGTACTTTTCCAGAAAAATACAATGTTCAGCCTGAGTATTGTATATTGAATTCTAACATCAGAGTCATTTTAATTGGAATAAAGTAAGCATTCAGTCTGCCTGAAGCACACTTTGTACCTGCTAGTGTCATGCTCTTAGAAGAATGAATTTGCATAAATAGCACGCATTTATTTACACCCAAAAGAAAAGCATTGGAGAAAGAAGACGTATCTGTAAAATTGTTCTCTAGTTACTGATCAGAACTGCAACTTTAGTTTTGAAGTGTTGATCTTTAGTAACTAGTTTGACACAGTTAACAGGAGAAATCACGATTAGCTGCTACCTCTGACTAGGTCAGCACCCAGTAGCCAAGTGTGGCATCAGGATAGACCACATCCACAGAACTTAGCTACAGAGATGCAGGTCAAAGCAATGTGACTGCAACTGAATCCTGCCAACAGTACTTACAAAAATATTCATACTTCTTAAGAAAACATGTTTGCATGCTTATAAAAATGATAAACCTGTGTTTTATTGTAGTTTAATAATAAAAAAAAAGGGTTGAAACCTAATTTTTCATTTATATGCATATCAGTGTGACTTGGTAATAGAATCAGCAAGGTATTTTTCAACTAATGCACTTAGTTGACTTGAACTGAATATATTTGCTCTTTTGTCTTCCTTAGTTCTGCTACTTCCACAGAAGATGCTTAGTCCTAGGTAAAACTATGCACCCTTTTGACAGAGAAAAGGCAACAATTTGTGAGGGATGTGTATTGCTCTTAGAGAGGGTGTTCTGGAGGGAAAGTAGCTGCTTAGATTTAAACATTTTACCCTAACTGCTGGTAGCAGAAGAACTTCAGAAATCTTGATGCCTGAATTCTTTACTATGCTTTTATAGGGATGAGAGATCAGGCTTTATCTTTTCTGCATATTTTGCTGGAGCTCTAGTGATATTTTAAGGACACAGTTACTGGAGGTCTGTCACGATGTTTTGTTTCTGGGAATAGTCCCTTCTGCAGTTTTGAACAAGGTGATAGTACATAAGAATGTTCTTATGGCCATGGTTAAACATGAGAGAAGGACTGTTGTTAACCTTTTTCCCTTTGTAGTGAAAACACTGCACACATCTCTGATTCTTTCTTAGAGAAGTTAAAAGTACTTGATAAATTGAAATTTTAAATACTTTACCGATAAAATATAGGTAGGACTCAAGATTTTCATATGCAATACATTGAGCATGACTTTCTGTATGTGAGATTGTGTTTTATGCAAGTTCTTGACTTGCATAAGTCTGGCTGCAGTTCTATTATTGCACTCTTTCTCTCTTCCCTCTGCCAGAATTTTACCATTCTGTTAATGTAACTACATTCAATAACCAATGTCACAGGCCATATTAATTCATTTAAGTTTAAAGTGGATGGAACTACTTTAATAGCTTATCAGTATTACACCTGAGATGTGCAGAGAAACATTGATTTGTGTGACTTGCTCATGAGCATAGAGAGAAATGCTGCACACTCTCTCTGTGTACATCATGTGTACACTAAAGCTACAAACATTGCCATGATAATAGTTCTTTTAAATTAGTGGCTTTGGAAAGCTACACTGTAAAGACGTGAGACTATATTTGCTACAGACTCAGTCATGATCTCTGTGCTCCACCCCAAAAGCCTTGCAAAATGTTCTGACATGTACGCTTGGTTGGTACTAAGAAACACGTAATAATTTGAGTCCCTGTTCATATGCAAAGTAAGAATTAAGTTGCTTTGAGTTTCTCTGGAGACAAATATTTAGATGTATCAAACTCTTATGTACTTTTAGCACAGTTTAGCTTTCAAGACGCGTCAGAACTTATTTCTGTGGGTTTTAGTGGCAGTCCAACAATGCACAGAAAAACATGAGAAGGCAATTAGAACTCATTCATCTGGAGAAGTGATAAGGAATGGTAATCACCTTCACGTCAACCCTCCCTCTTGAGGTTTACAAAAGTCACTAAGAGTTCATGTTGAACTTCCCCCCCCACCCCTCCAGTGTCACACTTATTTCTGTATGAGCTACTTTCTACCTTATGTGAAATCCTGCTACAGGCCATGCACTGTTGTGGTACAACTTTCAACTCCCATGTGCTTTGAGTGTACAATCTAATATTCCATAGCTGAGCAGTAAGACTATTTTGCCTTTTTTACACGTTTTGAAACTGCAAGTTATTGCAGAAGTCTGTTTCTGTAACCGTCCATTGCATTCTCCCTCACTTCTTTGTTCTTTCTTTGGCATCAATCATCACAACCCAATTGCTCTTTGCAGTGCAAGTAATTTTGACTCTCTGGGTGTATGGTAACTGACTGCTGTATTTTGAATAACTTGTTTTTCATAATTTGTGCTACTTTGAGATTTGTTGGTGTTACAGATTCTCATTTATGTATAGCTTATTATATATATTTTTTTAGCTGTTACGGTGATAATCTAATATAAAAAATATTAAGCAGAAAACCCTAGAGAAAGCACAATAGAAAAATCAGTTTGATTGTGTTTTAAACTTCTCACAAAGAAATTATCTGTAAGTTGCATTACTGTAGGAGGCAATTAATTATATTCAGCTAGTCAAAACATTTCTGTATTTCCTTGGTAAAGAAGTCCAAGAGCACTTATGCATGTTTTTGAAAATAAGTGTCACATATTCTCTGCCATAAATACCTGTATATTCCATCTTGGTTTTGTCTAAGTGTCCAACCCTGTCTTCCTTTTTGGGTTTTCCATAATGGAGAAATAAAGAGGAGGAAGAACTTTCTGTGCTATTGAGTGAAACACTTGGGAGATGTGGAAAGGAGTATTGTGAAGTGTAGAGGAAACTATCTGAGAAAGTAGAAAAAGGATAGACAAGAACAGGGGAAATGTATCTTGATTCAAGTCTCTCCATTAAAAAAAAAAAAGCTGAACTACATAACTAACAGTTTTGATCATTCTTTACAGACTTCTTGAAAAGACCACTGGAGAGTTATGTGAAAAAATTAAAAGTACCTGTTCATGTGATTCGAATGGAACAACGTTCTGGATTGATTAGAGCAAGATTAAAGGGGGCTGCTGCTTCTAAAGGCCAGGTCATCACCTTCTTAGATGCTCATTGTGAATGTACAGTAGGCTGGCTTGAACCTCTGCTGGCAAGGATCAAAGCTGACAGGTAATTATCCATCTATTTGCCCATCTTCGGTTTTTTCACTTATTAAGAAATTTTTCAAGTATTACAAAATAGCCTACAAGCAAATATCTACTTTCTGAAGAGATGAATAAATTGTCATTGGTTAAGGATAAAAGGCTAATTCAGTTAAACTTTTAAAAGTAAAACTCTGTTTCAAGTGAAGTCTATATTGGGATGCATGGAATAATATGTTAAATAGTGGGAGCAATTAATAAAATTGAGGAATTAGGGGAAACTGAGGTCTTCAGTCTGCAGTTTGGCCTATTCCTTCATGAATTTGGGTAGATATTCTTGGGAAAAGAATCAAGCCCTGATTTCATGTAGCACTATCATTGTGAACAAGAACTGTTTTCAGGCTCTCGTTGTGATTTCTTTATTACATAATGGTTTTGATTGTGAAAATCTGGGCTGTGTCTTGGTCTTCTGGAATGTATATTGTAAAGTTAGAATAATTACTGGAATCATGCTTATCTACACTTATATACACGATGGAAATTGTATTGGGGATGAAGGTGAGAGAATTGTCTGCTTTATAAAATATCCCTACATCTGAAAAGTAGCTGTAGTTTTGCGCTAGTCTGTTAGTAGTCTACATATAAAATAGAATAAAACATGGTGCTAAAGATCCCTGGTTTTTTATTGTTATAGATAAATATCACACTACAAATTTGATGTTACAAAATTTAGTCTTACATGATGAGTAAGCTACAAATAATGAAGAATCTTTGTTCAGCACTGTGCAAAGACAAAGTAAACTTTGTTATCATTAATCAGGTTTTGTGAGACTAAAATACATACTTTGTTACAATTTCTGCAAATATCTCGACTTAAGTCCTTTGAATTCAGTTGCAAGCAGTTTCTGAATCTTTTCACAGAGCTTCCCATGAGAAGAAGCCTGCTTTGAGCATAGTTACTTAAGTGTCTTTCAGATGATTAGAATTGGTTTCTGTGAATATGTGTGTTAATAATGTCAGGACAGTGGACAACGAGGCCACTTTCTGTCAACTATGATGTAGTAGTTGTACATTGTTAACAATTACTGTCATCTCTTAGTCCTGAGGATGTATAAAAATACTTACCCAAAGTTAATATCCAAGTTTTAATTTCAAAACATGCAAGTTATTTTTACCACGCAACTAGAAAGAAGAACCTCGTGTTTTCTATTTAATCACTCTGTAGCAATGAGAAAGTTGGGATCATTATTTCTGTCTGGAGAGGGATGAATATTCATTACTGGTAATAATGCAAATATGATTTAGAAAGATCTGGCATTGCCAAAATTGTATCAGATTTATAATTAGCAAGACAGAATTTTAGTATGTTTCCTGTTAATTTATTGAATAATGTTGTTAAGAGATGGTGTTATAAAAATTTCAACTGAATGTGTAAAAACAATAATTTTAAAAAAAACCCCAAACATCATCTTTACCCTTTTGATTAATAGATTTTATTAGTTTAAAATTTAATAATTTTGCTTCTTTCCTTTTCCTAGGAGGACGGTAGTGTGTCCCATCATTGATGTAATCAGTGATGACACCTTCGAATATATGGCAGGTTCTGACATGACCTACGGTGGATTCAACTGGAAGCTGAATTTTCGTTGGTACCCGGTTCCTCAGAGAGAGATGGACCGACGGAAAGGAGACCGAACCCTCCCTGTTAGGTAATGAGAAATTATTAAATCGCTTAAAATCTTTGACTGATATTTGCTTTTTATGAAACTCAAAAGTAAGTACTTAAGGTTGTTAAGTACTTAGTCAAACATTGTAGTATCTTTTTTGTCTGAAGGAACAACATAACAGTTCTTGCATGGATTGGTTGTCAGTAACTTTTGGTAGAAGTAAAGGAATGGATCACTTTGTCACTTTGAAAATATTTTTCAGTTCTATGTTAATTACTGGTGAATTACTAGTTTTCATGTAACACTTGTAATGATGTACAAGATTTTAATAAAGCTTTTTTTCTTTTTTTAAACTGAATCTTGTTTTTATCTTTTATTATAACAAAGTAAACTGTATTTTGTGAACATGCATTGATTTTTTTTTTGTATATGCATGTGTATATGTATATATTTGTGCATGTGCATTTATATGCAAACTTTAAGTCTTAAAAGGTGGGATGAGACATGAATTTATACTCAGATGTGATGTCAGTTTATAAAAAAAGTAATGAGGAAGATAGCCTGTGTGTAATGTGTACCTTTTAACAATTGCAAACTTGCATTTTCTGTCCTTACTTTTCTGAAAACTGGGCATTATTTACTTACAGTAAAGCTCAGGATCCAGCCTTTGCTGGTTTTTGTTTGTCTTTAGTTAAAGAAATTAAGAGGTCTGCTCAGGATATTGCTCTCTTCCCTCTGTTTCCTTTTAGTAGGGGCAAAGACACATAAGTTTTTAGTTAGCTTGTGACCTAGCTTGTATTTAGTGTGTCTTTCAGAAAAAGCCCTAAACATTTCAGGAAAATAGCTAGTGATATAAAATCATTTGTGCTAAAAGTGTAAATAATTGAACTATAAAGTCATGTCATTGGCCTAACATGTAATTTACTTATTGTATGTTTGTTGTCTAAAAAAGTTGAAATCTGGGAGATGTTTCTAAAGCTCTGAGAAACTACTAGCAGAGTTTTATTTTTTTGTACCAATAAGGAATATGTAAGGAAAATCTGGATGCAACCTTGACTGTACAATTTTCTTGTATGAAGCAATAAAAGTGAAAGGAAGCAGACTGATTATTGACCTCCCAAAGCTGTTTCAAGAACAGTAGCCTGAAGTACAATTTTTCTGTGTGAAACTGGTTTCTTTTTTATGAGTTACCAGCATTGGAGGCAGAAGTCTTTCTCAGGAATGACAGCAGCTTTCTAGGGACTGTTTCTCTATCCAGACACCAGTTTGAATTGAGAAGATAAGGAGAATTGCCACTACCTAGTTCCATCTCTGAAAAAAATTGAGCTAGCAAGTACACCAATAGTAGCAGAGTTTGAAGGGAAGCTTACTGAGAAGGAATATGCTAGGAACTTGGGAAATAAACAGCTATTTTGTCAGTGTAAGTGTGAAATGTATCTAAGGATGTTTTTACAGTGACCAATGTGATTTTTTTTTTCTTCCTCCAGGACACCTACAATGGCAGGAGGCCTTTTTTCAATAGACAGAGATTACTTTCAGGAAATTGGAACATATGATGCTGGAATGGATATTTGGGGTGGAGAAAACTTAGAAATTTCCTTCAGGGTAGGTAAAACTTTGCAGGGCTTTATTAATCATTAATTTATTAATCAGAACAGTGCATCTGGAGTTCTGTAAAATACAGATCTGCCACCTGCACCAATGTCCTCTTCTGTTGCCTCTTCTGGCACTTCCCTTCCCTTTTAAGTTCCTCCAGCAGAGATACACAAAGACTGTATCTGCCAGTAAAATAGTGCATGATGAATTGTTGGTATAGCTTTGTGATTAAAAGATTTAGATGGTTATTCCGAAGAATGAGTGTTTGTGTTGAAAGGAATTCAGATAGAAAAGCTGCTGTGGGAGCAGCAGTTAAGGATGATGTTGTCAGTGCATTGTTTTATGTGCCAGTGACATGTGAGCACCTCTGTTACAAACCCTTTCTTCTTGCTCTTTACTAACTTCATGGGTTCATTTGGTTGTGGACCTAACTTGTGATATTCTCATTTTTGTTCCTACCAAATGGCACCATTTCCTTTAATTTTGTTAGCAGAAAGTACATAGGTGGGAATTCTGAAGTACTTCAGCTTTCTGAATCTGCTATTTTTCAAGATCCAAGATAAAACTGAAAGTATTTTCAGAGACTTGGGAAGTGTGTGGGTTCTTTTATGTGGAGATTCTGTTTTATAATGGACTAGTTTAGACACCTGTTAGTTCCTGTGATTCATGTGAGCCTTCTCCTTCCTTTGTGGTCAGCTTGCCCTGTTCTTTAAAGTAATCTCTGGCTGATGTGGAATTGTTCCAGGGGCTGAAGTATTTTCATATGCTGCCTTGCTTGGGCTTGTGAGCATCTTTACCCCTTGAGCAGGAAAAAACATGCAGTTCTCTTCCATGCAGTGTGCATTTGTTCTAGACCTCAGCTAATGTTGTTTCCCCACCTTGAACCAGAAGCAAGTGATTAATGTTTTGGAACTTTTTTAGCAACTTGAAACTATGCAATAATTGTTCTGTTGCTTCCAGATCTGGCAGTGTGGTGGCACTTTGGAAATTGTAACTTGTTCACATGTTGGGCATGTGTTCAGGAAAGCAACACCGTACACTTTCCCAGGAGGTACAGGGCAGATAATCAACAAAAATAACAGGCGGCTCGCAGAAGTCTGGATGGATGAATTCAAAAACTTTTTCTACATTATTTCCCCAGGTGAGCAGGTCTTTGGTTATGAGAAATACTTATTAAGAATTAAAATATTGCTACTACTGGGAAATAAAGTGAATATTTATATAAGAATGTTATTGCTTTGAAGTTTGTTAAGACAGAACTCACTTAAGGTGTACAAAAAGTAAGGTCTTAATTGAAAAATAATTTTGTTAGCCAGAGACATGTCCTGAAGAGGTTTTTGTTTGCTTTTTAACATGAACATGATTTATGAATGAGCTTCCTGTGCTATAGAATTGAAGCTCAGTAGAACATCAAAGAGCTCAGTTGTAGTGCTGAAAATTAGCCATCCAAAGTCATATTGCAATGTGCTGAATTTTGGGCTCTGGCTCCCATGTTGTAGGCATTCCATGTTGAATGCATCACAAGTGATTTAAGTGAAACACAGAAGGAGGAGTGGCAAAAGTGAGTATCTTCTGTCTTGACAGAATTTGCATTTCACTATGTAGAGTATAGGGGCAAGTTGCCAATATAATTGACTGTGAAGATATTTATCATTGTTTCTTTATGTGGCAGTTAGCAAAACAAGAGGATGTAAAATATGTGGGGAAATTTCCCATAAAATCAGATTTTCTGAAAAAAATTTAGGAGAAGAAAGGAAGCCTGGGAAATATTGAATTATTACTTTCAAATACAGGTTATTTTTGTTGTTACATAAAAAGACAAACTTCAGGTAGCAAAAGCCAACCTTTCTAAATACTTGAGCCATTAGACTTTATGTACTAAGTGGTATTTTTATATACCGCATCTGCTTTTCCAAAGAAATTTCTTTAAAACTAGTGTTTCCTTATGACCTGCTTTTTAAACCTGCAATACTGTTGACATTAAAAGCTGTAATACCGTGTAATATGAGTCTGAACAGTGTCAAATTTTAGATTATGGATTTTACAGATGCTTCTGAAAGCAACTGACATTGTGGATTCACAGTGGTTTTGTCTTAAAAGAATGCTTTACTCAAATGAGACTGTGTAAGACATTTAATAAAAAAAAGTCTTTGTACTATTCAAAACTTTTTGGGTGAAATCAGAAGCTAACAGCTTATTGTTATTGCCCTGTTGTGTAATTAATATATTATGAATATATAATATATAAAATATAATTATATTATATATAGTAATTATATTATATATAATATTATGTTATATTATATTATATAAATTATAATATAGAATACATATATGAATATATATATATGAATTAATATATTATGAATTCAAACATGTACATATAGAAATATTCATAAAAATTGTATATAAATAGGTACAGTCTTTTTTGGTAAAGATTGCTCTTATGCATCCATGTCAAGCTATATTTTAAAAGGTACAAAGTTACAGGAAGACCTAATTATAAAAAATAATCAAGTTCCTTTAAAAATGTAACGTACCGATAAGCTGTGATGAGGCTCTGTTACTTTGTGTATCACCTCTGTATGCCTTTCATTTTGTGAGGTAAGTGCAAGCTACAAAAGCAGTTACACTCTTTGAATTTTGTAGGATTGGGTTTTTTTGAGATGACTTTCATAGCATTGCAGTACTGTAGAATATGCATGCATCCCCCAAAGACAGTAAAAATTCTGAAACAGTGAAAGTAAGTTAAGCAGTTATCTGTAACTGCACTGTATATTTTCTTTCCTTTCAAAAGATGCATGTCTGCATAATTTGTATGCTAATGGCCTGAGTGATTGCTGGATAGGGATGTGCTCTGGCCAAGCTGAGCAGATCTGAGAGCATCTGCACCTGCCCCCTGTCACGTGCTCCCATTTGTGTCCTCGTGACTGTATTGACCATGCACTAAAGTTCAATGCCAGAATTTTCAAGTGTCTCGAGAACAGGATAATATTGTATCTGAATAAGCTGGGTTATTCTGAAAATTGATTTGTTGCCTGGGGCTGTGAGGAGAATGCCCAGTACTGTGGGTCATTCTTTAGCTCTGGTGAGGACCTGTTGTTCAGAGAATGAACACACAAATGTACTCAGATCCACTCATGCCTCTCACCCTCCCAAGTCCACGTAAGTTGTGAGAGCCAGTAGATATTAACAAACAAGGATTATTTTGGGAAGTTCACAAGCAGCTTATTCTTGTAATTCTGAAATCTCCAGATTTAGCTGAGTTTTGCAGACTGTGACTTTGCCCATTGACAGCAAATAGCATCAGTACAAGTTTCAGTTAAGTCCCTTAGTTGTTTGGGAACTCTGCTAGTTTTTTAGTCAATCTCTTCTAGCTTGGCTCACTTAGCTTTTCCAGATATCTTTCTAATATGAAAATTTAAATGTATAGTTCTTACAGAGTGCTGGTGTAGTAATCTTCAGGCAGAACACAGTGAAACTGTTTGTTGGTACAAATGTGTACTTTCAGTATTACTGTGACAGTGTCACAAGCCCTTGCAAGGAGCGAGGTGAGGATTCTTAGGCAGATGCTGTTTTGCAAGCCTTTGGTGCAGATGAATGAGGAAAACAAGCAATCCTCTTGTTTTTAGGATTTTTCTCAGTAGTTGATATGGATGCAAAAAATTGGATTTTGGAGGAGATAATATACTGACAAGCATCATTGAGCCTAGCTAACAAGACACACTTGTTTCCTCCTTTATATTTTTTTTCCTCTTCCCCTAAGATAGTGAATCACAGAGGGATTCATCCAGGAAAGCAAATGTAAGATTCTCAGGTAGCTTTCCCACTTCATGTAATCTGTGTTGTCTGGGAAAAAAAGTCTTGTTGTTTGAATGATAGGAACTCAAGAGACTTTTTACTATTGATGCAATGTAGTTAGATGGAAAGCTGTCCTCTTGAAAAGTAAGCCTGAAATCCTTTCCTTCTTTTATAAGTATAACCCAATAGAAACTGCTACTTGTCTGTACTAAGCTTGTGTGAATTTTAGAAGCCACCTGTCTGCTTAGGAGTGGTTAGGTACAGATGGAGGCTGGGCAGGAACTTGTTGCAGCTGCTGCTTGGCCAGAATGGAGCCTGTCTCTTTGCAGGCAGCAGCTCCTCTCCTCAGCAGTGCAGGCGCTGGCTGCAGGCACTTCTCATGAGCTGCTGGCTTCCCTTGCAGTCATGTCTTACACCAGGGCCCTGTTTCCCAGACCATTTTCTCTTCAGCTTTCAGAAAACAAATCCACATGTGAATAATCTGTTTCCTGGCTCCAGTCATTCTTTCTGTGGACTCTGCCACTTCTTTATTTCTAGTGCTGGTCATTCATCACTCTCTCCAGGCTAAAAGCTTAGGACTGTATTGTCCAAGGTGAAGAGGCTTCACGAGGTATTGCTGTCTTACAGCTTGCTGTGAGGGGACTGCCTTGCTTTTCATGGCAGGTGTAGGGAAGGTAATAGGGCTTCATCTCCCCTCACCTGCTGATCCTTCAACTGCATCAGCTGCTTCTAGGACTTTCTGGATTTGTCAGGGGTGTTCCTCCTGTGGGCTGGCTCCCTGGGGTTAAGTTAGAATCTGTCAGCACAGGAGGTACAGCAGTAGTCTGAAGGTGAGCAAGGGAAAGCTGCCCCTTTGGCAGTAGCAACAGCTGCAATGCATTAGGCTGGTGAGCTTTGCCCCAAAGGGTATATTCTGAGATATATTTTGGGATGTAGCCAGGAGGTGTATTGTGCTGGGACTAAGTGGGCAGGCAGAAAGCCTGGATAGACAGCACTGTGGAATTAGCTAAGCAGGAGTCACCTAGACAGAGACAGGGGTGCAACATCCTGAAAACTGGGTCTGGAGGCCTCATATCATCACTGCGTGCCCTGGTCTCTAGCCAGGCACAGCTGGTCAAGATTCAGTATGTAGAGACTAGAAATGGAAAACATTATTTATGGTTGATGGGGAGGACAGAGGAGGGACTGAGTCCACATCTTGCAGTGCAGTGTTCAAAGTATAAACTAAATGTTTCCACGTGCTTTTGTGTTCAGATACCAGTCCCCATTAGCATTAATTGAGAATGCAAAGAATGTAGCTATTCAAATTGGTTTTAAATTATTATTGCTTATAGAGTTTCATAATACTAAATAAAAACAAGTTATATTATTTTTATCAGAAGGCTAGATTTAGATGAAATAGTTTTCATACTCTGCTTTTGCAAATGACTGAGCAATTTATAATCATGATGATAACAACATGCTATTTTTTTTTTCAAAGGACTTTAGCATTAAAATATTGCCACACATTAAACTTGGGCAAGGAAATCTTCAGCTCTTGAAAAATTGAGCATGGCACAACTGTTGCAACATGGCTGGTGCTGGTGTGGCTGGATGATTTGAAGTAGATGTTTTTTGCATTACCAGTATTTTATGTATTATATTTTTAAAAATATTTTATATATTTTGATTATGTCTTTAAGCAGGTGTGTGGAAAAAAAAGCATGTAATTGTCCCACAGCTAACAGCAAGCTGTGTGACAAACAGAATCATCAGGGAGGCCCAAACTTTTAGATGTAATTAGGGTTAGGGGCAGGGAGGTTGAGGAAAGATATAGTTATGGTCAGATAAAGACAACAGTAGCAAGGTTTCTTAAATACTATTTCTGATTTGTGTGATGTGGATACCCCATCCCTGAAAATGTTCAAGGTCAGGTTAGATGGATCTCTGAGCAGCCTGGTGTAGAGGAAGGTGTCCCTGCCCATGGCAGAGGGGCTGGAATGAGATGATCCTGAAGTCCCTTACAACCCAAACTATTCTGTGGTTATATGATTCTTTCCTAATTTTTTGGTTTTAATGTTTAAAACAGTTTGAAAAAACAAGTGGCTATGACTGTCTTCCTCATGATTCCTTTGGAATCTGTCATAATTGTCTCCTCAGGGGAAATCTGATCTAATTTACATTTTGCAGTTTGGTTTTTGTTTTTAGCTGAGCCTTTGAACAAATGTCCAAAGCCCCTAGAAGCTTATGTGTCACTGTTGTAGGTATACATATAAATTTTACTGCTCTGTGGAGAAAATAATGATTTAAACCTGTACTTAATTTTTGGTATGCTTTATACTTTGCTGCAGTTTTCCTTGTGTTCTTCCATTCTTTTTTCCCCAAAAGAAATTCCCCGTAAGTAACTGGAGAGAAATACTTAAGCAGGTTTAGAGTAATATCAATAAGGTACCAAAACCTTGGAAACAGAAAAATTCAGCCTTACTAGAGGACACTCCAAGGGCAACTCTAACTGTTCTGCTCTTCAGTCCTTCTGTTAACCTGCTGCTAACTGTAGTCTTTGTGTATGCTTTGGTGCAGACCTGACTTCAGAGAGGATTTTTTGAAAACCTTTCTAAATAAAAATGGTTTAATGGAATACAATGTAAGAGAAAAATCAGCTGACACTTTTTTTGTGTGTGGTGACATTTAGAACTACTCTAAAAAACAGCTTGCTTGTATGCTATTAAGTCTCACTTTACATTTAATTATTTATAGATGTGACTTTAATTCTTATTGCCATTCAGTGATGTGACAAAGCCTTAAACAGTGCTGGTTTTGGGATGTCAGTGTAGCAACCTGAGTATGTTTTGAGTGTTGTTGGATGTTGTTTCTAAAGTTGTTGTGAGAGTGGCATGATAACTCTTTCATCTATCAGCTGCTTTTTCATCACTGAACAATGAAGAATCCAGTACTTAGCTGTGGTCAGAACCTTTCTGTTCTTGCATTAGCTTTTGAGAGAGTATTGCTTTCTTGTAGAGCAAATATTTGCTTTCATGAAGATAGAGCAGCATTCTGTGGCTCGGCTTTTTGGGTTTTTTTTTGTTTTTTTAAATTTGTCTTGTATTTCTCAGTTCTGGGATTTTTTCTGTTACTTGAAAGCCCAGACAGAAATTTTCTGGGATTCTATACAAACAAGATTTCCTTTGCTTTCATTCCCTTACCAGTATAGCTTACCAATATATTTATTAAAATAAAGTCTTTCATTAAAAAAAAAAATCCTAAAAACCTGGCTAACATTTTCTTCTTTCTGAAATATTATGGTTTTTTATTGGCATTTACAGACAGCTAAATTTTGATCCAATTATCTGTCTCAATTGAGTAGAAAGACACCATCTGCTGGCAAGTCCATTTAACACACAGTATGCCAGCTTAGAAATGTCTCAAACTCTTTCCAAGGTCAAGAATTTTCAAGGTAACTCGCAGTCCTCCAAGTGGAGAGATTTCTGAAAAATGTGTGCAGCTGGAGGTCTGTAATATGGTGGATAGCTGAGCCATATTTGTAGTCTGTTAGAGGAATTTAAATTGCTGGGGCCAGTTTTTGTTCTTTTTTTTGATTTGGATTTTTTTGTAGTGAACTGCATTTGACCTGTGTGATACAGAGTGTGGTGTGGGAAACAGAACAAAAGACATGATGCTTGAAAAGTAGAAATGATCCTAAATAATAATAATATAATAATAATAGAGTATTAATTACAATACTGCTGGATTCAGGTGAAACAAAAATATCTGCAGTTCATGCACACCATCCTCAACCCATCTGCAGATGGGACTTGCACAAATTAATTTTCAGAGGGAATTAAAGCAATCATAAAGGAGTGGGAAGGTACAGGAAGAAGGAGCACTTTGATAAATGAGGAGCAAAGGAATAAAAAGGCAAGCAAACTACCACAAAAAAATGATAACAGTCATAATGGTGAGCATACTTCCTGCAAACGCTGCGGTTATATTGAACAAATGCTGAATTATTTAAGCTTTAGTGCTCTGTATGAAGGCTGCTTTCTAGCTGCTTCTTTGTGCAGTTAGATAGATGATGAAGAGTCCAGCAGGTGGTACCTGGCTTACAGAAATAAATTAAATTGAAATTCTGCTTGCTCCACAGAAGGAGACTGCTGTGTTATGCTGCATAGATATGCACTCCAGTTACCACTGGGGATGGAATGGCATTAGTTACTAAAAAGGTTTCAGCCTTCTATTAACTTAGTAAGCAACTACATTCAAATTGTTCCACAAACCACCGGTAAGAAATTGTCATGCACAGCCCATATGGAGTGGTTCTATCTGTTGTGGAAAAAGAAGTCACAGGTCCTGTCAGACATGTTCATAATGCTATATTAAGCCAAACTCCCTTTGAATAGAGATGACTTTTTAAAGAGAAAGTCTTTCATGGAAGTAGTAAACTATACTGATGGATTTTCTTATGGTTAAATGGTATTTATTGGCAGACATTGAATACAACTTCTTTTTTTTTCAGGAGTTACTAAAGTTGATTATGGGGACATATCGTCACGACTTGGGCTGAGGCGCAAGCTCCAGTGCAAGCCTTTCTCCTGGTACCTGGAGAATGTTTATCCTGATTCCCAAATCCCACGCCATTACTTTTCTCTGGGAGAGGTAAGATTTCATCTTTCATATTCGTCTTCCCTATGTGAAGTACATTGTACAGTAAGTTTTGTTTTGAACTGAGTAGTGCATGCAAGTTGACTCCAGCAAAGTTCAAGTAGCTTGCACCTGTCTTTCTGTCCCATGTAGAATGACAAATCTGGCTTCTCAGTGGGGCAGACAACTGAACTTTGGTATGCAGTACTGTAATTTGAATGTTTTCCTTTTTTTCTACTACAGTACAAAATGTCATATAAACGGCCTTAGAAATAATCCTTCAGAATTGTAGTTGTGCATAACATTCTGTATAATGTTCTCTACATTGAGTATGAGTGAAGTTTTGCTTGAAAGCTGTACTAGGTGAAGCAAGGTCTTTGCCTAAAAGCTGTCCTGAACTTTACCCCCAGAACCCTCACCAACGACCAGCAAATTCTAGTGACTCCTAAGCCTTGCTGAGCATTTCTCTTTTTTCTTTAACCTTTTTAACAGATGATGCTGTCCTAAATAAGTAGGCACCCTCTCCTCTATAAGTCATGTTGAACTAAATATCAAGTTTTCTGTAGAGTGATTTTGTACTGTTGATTTTAAAAGAAACACTTTTAGCAGAATGTGCTTCTTCATGACTATCAAGAGACTTGGTATTCATGCCTGCTTACTATATAGTGATATAGGGACTGCAGAATGTGCTTCTTCATGACTATCAAGAGACTTGGTATTCATGCCTGCTTACTATATAGTGATATAGGGACTGGTACTTATGAAGGTTTTGGGCTGCAGACTCAATTGTGTCCATTCTGTTGTAGCTGAATCTTTGAGCAAAAAGTGCCCCCAAAGTGGAAGGATCCCCCAAAGAAAGCAAAGAAACAATCATGGTTCTGTAACCTGGTAGCTTGAACATTTGCTTGAGAGTTTGGACAGTGATGCCTCATTGCTAATATGAAAATAAATATGTCATTTATTTCACATAATCTCTGGTGCATGGAGAGAACTGGTGCCCACTGTGGTTTGATAAGGACCTAATTTTCTTCTAAAAATATCAGCCTTTGGTGATGTGCTCTTTTTTCCCTCCTAGATAAGAAATGTGGAGACAAATCAATGTCTGGATAACATGGCAAGAAAAGAAAATGAGAAAGTTGGAATCTTTAACTGCCATGGAATGGGTGGCAATCAGGTGACAATTTTTAAAAAGGAATTTTCTTAATGTATTGAATTATTTGAGACACTACTGCTAATTGTGACAATTCTTGGATGTTTTCAGTAGTTATCTTCAAAGTATACTTAGGAAACCCTCATGAAAGAAAATACCTGTAAGAGGAAATGCATGAGATTTGGTGTGGGTTTCTACTTGTATGTTTTTCAGGCCTGATTGCAATACATTTTAGATCAACTTTAAAGTCAAAAACAAAATCATGGGAGGAAAATACTGCTATGAGCTAGACTTCACCACCTGTAGGTTCTTTGGAAATGCATTCTGGTTAGAACTCCTGATTGGCATTGTTACTTAAAAAAACAAAACCAGGCCTGTGCCTGAAATATGTTTCAGTATATCTTTTTCTGGGTGTCAGTTGTGGGATTTGTGTTTCATCTGTTTTTTCTGTTCTACTTTCTTAATGATTCTTGATTAATTGTTTTCACATAAACAGAGATTACGTCTGTTTGGTGAGTCTCCTGTTCCTTCACAGCAAGCAATCTTCAATTCAAAAAAAGTCTGTTTTGACTGAACAGCTTGTGATTGTGTTAATACTTGTTCCCGCCGAAAAAAATTTAAAAAATCTTTCCATGCCTCGCTGTTATGAAGGGAACAGAAAGCAAATGAAAAAAAAATAGTGGGAATAAAGGAAGTAATGCACAAATGCTCCACTTTCCCCTCACTCCAGGAAACTTTTGGTTGAAGCCGTTCTTTTTGAGTTCCTCTCATTCTTTCTCTCTAGGTTTTCTCATATACTGCCAACAAAGAAATTCGAACAGATGATTTGTGTTTAGATGTATCCAAACTTAATGGCCCGGTCACGATGCTCAAGTGCCACCATCTAAAAGGAAATCAGCTTTGGGAATATGATCCAGTGGTAAGTCTTCTAAGGACTTTTGACTGTAAAATGAGGCAACTTTGGCTTTTATATGAACCTGCAGAGCAACATATTCCAGTGTGGACCACTAATGGACAGACAAAATGGGAAACAAAGTCAGGATTATGTTCCCTCTGTTACAAATTCACTATGTAGTCACAGAGTGGACATCTGTGTTGATTTAATTACCTGGTGAGTTTGAGGGAGCTTTTGTAAGAGCAGGTTACATGTGCTTTGGGAACCTGTGGAGAAATATTATCTGATAGTGTAGTGTTGTGTTACAATCAGATCAAAAATGGAGAAGTATTCCAGGTATCTCTTGGAGCAATAAGAGTAATGATAATAATAAAGTGGTGACAAATTTAGCACTCAGTATTTTGTCTTGCACAAAGTTAAAAGGAAATACATTTCCAAGTAAAAAATCAGCATTGCAAACTGATAAAGGTGATTTTACATTTGTAATCATGTTATGTCTAAGGTATATCTATACCTTAGATATAGCTTAAAACACCTTTACTTAAATCATGTTCTTTCTTCTACATAGTGCTCAAATTTACTTTGAAGTTCATATGTTGAACTGCCAGATCTAGAAATCATTGTCCAGTGATCAATTCATCATTAATTTGATTTGCCAGCTCTAGAATGATTTTTTGATTGAGTAATGCAGTCAAGAACTCTGACTTGATGGATAGTTAGGAAAAAAGTAGCTCTCATGCTTGTTAATTTAATATCAGTTATTCCAAAAAACAGTTTTGAGACAATTTGTGGATGAAGAATCTTTCCAGTACTTGCAGTAACTATTTTTAAAAAGAACTTTCACATATTTAGCTACTAAAAAGTCATTTCACTAATTAAAAAGCAAGGTGGAGGTTATTTCTGACTAAATACACTTGCTGTAGACTACAGTAGCTGAGGTGTTAACAAAGCCTGCAGCCTTTTGGACCAAGAGCAAATATGTGTGAATGATGATTTTGTGGATGGCAGTTAATGTGGAAGACAATAGATCTCTGCTAGGATTTCTGTACATTGCTGGCAGTTGTTGATAGGACACTGAAGAAAGCTGAAGGCTTGCAGGATTAAGTTAGTCCTGGGAACATTCATTCTTGGTTTTAATGTAGTTAGTTTACCTGACTTAAGCAGATAATATAAATAATACTACCACCTACAGTGATTTACCAAAGAGCAAGTGCTTTTTCATTAGGTTTCTACCTTATCAGTAATAATAAAAATACATCTTTAGACACTTGAATGCAATAATCTGTCTTGCAGTGATTGTCACAGACTTCCCCTATGTTGATTCTCAGCCATAAATTTGGTTATATTTGTTTTTTCTCTTTATTTCGTCAGTAGAAAATCCAGGCATAATCTTCAGAACATAACTGAAAGCTGGCTAATAAAGCACAAAAAAATTTATAGGGCACTTAAAAAGAACTCCTGCCCACATTGCTGAGTGATTTTTTTTTCCTGTGGTTTTTTTTTTTTTTTTTCCTCTGTTCAACTCTCTCCTTCATTCTTCAGCACCTCTATGAGTGCAGGAAATTGATGTGCTCAGGTTTTTGAATTTGATTTTTTTTATTACCTTTTGCTGCTTGTGCACGTAAGGCCACGACTTTTCAATTATTCCAGTGTCCTGGCTGAGCTGCTGAATGAGAGAAGAAATACAGGTAGTAATGCCTGTGGTGCTGTAGGCAAGTTGGTGCACTGGGGAGTATCTGTAGAAGGAGTATCTGTGGCAGGAAATGCAGTTTTTGAGGACCTCTTCTCCATGAGGACGGTGCTGAGGTGTAGATGGAATGGTTTACCAAAGATTGCATAAGTGGGATTAGTAGGTATTGCAAAAGATATACACTTATATTAAGTTGCACGTACTTTTCATTAAAGAACATACTTTTAAAATAGAGCCCAAAAAGTGCTGAAAGAATGTAGTGTAAGGTCAGTATTGTATCCCCAGCTGAGGAAAAAAGTAGCTTTGAAAACATATTCAATGTGTTCATTCTGATCTGATAAAAGCTACTATTATAACTAATAACTGAAGTTGTATATCTTACCTACCTGTAATATCTAACTCTTCAAATATCTCTAGCTGGATAGCCCTATTTAAAGAGTGGTGGATGTTGCCTGACAAAGAACATCATTTGCAAGTTAAGACTGTTTTGTTTTTCACAAAGCACTGCTTTTAGTGTCTACCATGTCATATAGCATATTTAAGTGTTTTTAGGATAGGGTTCTGCAGTCAGTAACCACAGAATCTTGTCTAGTTCCTACTTGCCTATGGAAAAGTTTTGATACCAACTAGAAATTTTTTGGTTACCTTATGCCTGGTGGTTTTTATAAAGCTAATTTCTTTTTATTTTCTCTTCAAGAAATTGACCCTGTTGCATGTGAACAGTAACCAGTGCCTGGACAAAGCCACAGAAGAGGACAGCCAGGTACCCAGCATCAGAGACTGCACTGGCAGCCGCTCCCAGCAGTGGCTGCTCCGCAATGTCACCCTTCCAGAAATATTCTGAGAGGTTCTAGAGAAGAGCAAGGATTGACTGGGCTACCTCGGCTGATACTTTGGCTACGCTGTCAAGTAGCAACAGGAGAAACTTCTGCTCTGCAGAATCCACAGTTCCTCAGCTGTTAGAACTCCTGCAGCTTCTCAGTATCTGTGAACCAGCCTTCCTGTATAAGGATGTGAAACTACCACACATAGCAGTGAAACTGTGCCCACTGATGTTTACAAGATCAAAAGAGTTTCTTCCAGCAAATAATTTAGAGAACATTTGGACAGTGGAAGCATAATCAATGAAATAGTCTCTCTGAAGAGCTACATATCGTTTTAGTTTGCTTGCACATCAGTAACCTCTGCTGAAAGTGCTATTGTAATGAAGAAAGTTTCAAGAATTCTTTTTTTCCTGGTTAGCAGTGGTAACCAGACTACTAAATATAGATCCACAAATAAATGAAAGAGAGAGCTGCAAACCAGATTCAGTATCATGACATAAGAATTCTGTGGTTTAAAAGCAAAAAGTAAACAGGGTTTAATGAAACTAAATCAGAACTATGAAAAGTACAATTTGTTATAGTGAAGTATCAAATTTATATGTAGATTTTATACCTCAGTGGGGGAAAATAACCAAGTCAAAAGGCAATTGTTTCTCTTTTTCAATTGTGTGATAGTCCATAAATACTTTTTTTTTTGTCCTGGTGAGTCTAAAATTATTTTGGGCGCAAACAAAATGAGCATAAGAATAAATTCAGCTCTTGAATGTCAGATCCACTTTCCTTTTATTTTAATTTCTTGGCTGTTGGAATTGTATCTTTTTATTACTGTCTGAAAACTGGAGGTTAACATGCTGTCTAACTCTTTTTTTTTCCAGACCTGCCATTTCAATTTATACTTGGGTCAGTCAGCTTATGGACTTTCATGGCCAAACAAAAGATTAAAGTACACTTTGAGATTAAGTTAACTTCAATATGCTTTAGCGCCCAAGACTTCTACTACTGTACTACAGTTTTGTTTTCATAGCAATAAATCTTTTGCTCCTTGTTTGATTTCAGTCATCAGAAAGCCAGAAGAAAAGATACATGATTTGGGTAGAAGATTGGCAAAACTGAAGGTTTTCTGGAATCCTTTTTCACTTCATATTCAGATGTGCTTCATTGTCAGGTGCATATTTAGATTAGACTCTGAATTGTAATGTTGATCTGCTGCTTTTTTCTAATAAAACCTAAAGAAAAATAGTGAAATTGGCATGGTTTTTAAAGTTAACGTAGCCAAAAGCAATATGACTATGTCATTACATTGGTCTGCATTTTTTAACTAAATTGCTTTGTTTTGTTAAGAAAAATCTGTGTGGGCTGATCTTGAAAATGAGCCAGTGACTGCTCAGAGTATACATTGAATTTTCTTTTGGAAAGAAAAATGAGATTTGCTTAATGGAGAGGATATTTTTATGATAAATGTCATTGTTTGGCCAACTGTCCTGTAAATCAAATTAAACCTAGACTCATGCAAAAGTTGTGTGAAATTATATTTGGCTGTTAAGGCCATTTTAGATTTACTATCCCAAGTTGCTGTTGTCAGTGTTATCTCCATTATTTCTGCAGCAGTACACAAGAGTTTTCATACAGAATACAAGGGAAAGGTTAAAATTTGTACTATTACCTTGCTACTTTAAAAATACATAGGATGAGACAATGTGGGTTTAATATTAGATAAAACATCCAAATAGCTAACTATCTTTTATTGACCCCTTTGTCTGGATAGCCCTGCAAATCTTATGAGACTGAAGTGGATTTATGAAAGTAATTTATGAGAAATATAGTGAAGTATGCCAAGAAGACTTAAAAAAAAGGGGAAAAGTCCATTTTAGTGGTTATGTGGAAGATATTATTCCTTTCTCATGGTCAATGAAGAGGACAAGGTGGGTGACAGTGCCAACTTTTTTTTTTTATCTTAACAAACAAGCAATTTTTAGGGTGTGTGTGTGTAGTGGCGCCTAAGAATGTGGTATCTTTAACTTCAGGACAATTTCCCAAACACAAAACATTATTTTAAAAACATTTCCAGCAAAGACGCTCTAAATCAGAGTTGGGTGAGCTTTCATGGAGTGAGAAGCAGGAGCATCAGAAATGCAGTCCGAAAGTCCTGTAAGTTTTAACAATTTCTTAATTTGTTTCAGATTTCATATGCACACAGCACATCACTGAACGCACAAAAATTTTCACTTTGTATTTTCCACTTCTGTGATCTCTGCGGTGATATCCTGTTAACAAAAACTGAAGTACTGGGGTTTGGGAGGCAACTAAACTTGTAGGCAGGCCTCAGTGTTACTGTGATTCTACCCTTCTTAGTTCAACAAGTCATTTTACATGTTGGTCACATAGAACTGCAGTACAAATAATTGCACAACTTAAAATGCATGTATCAAGTTGAAGGAGCAGTCGGATTTCCAGCCTATACATTGCCAGTTCCTCCCTGCTGAGTATGGGGAGGGGAAGGAGCAGTCCCAAGAGTGGCTGCAGCCCTGAGGGGTTTGGCTCCAAACCCCTCAGCTCAGCCTGTCCCCTGGTGGGTAGCTGGGGCTGCTTAGGGACAGCTGTTTAGGGACAGTGGGCTGTGCTGAGCCTGTCCATGTCTCCATGGCACGTACCCAGGAGCTGTACTGTGTTGGTGAGCAGCACAGGACTTCTGCAAAAAATCCCTGCACCAATGGGCATTTCAAATATTCTGTCATTAAGCACTTTTCAAGCATAGCCATAGAACACACAGAGTTACTTAGAGCCTCTCTTGCCACTGAAGCTTGTGTCACCAGAGCTCCCAGAGCTGCTGAAAAGTGATCTTCCTTAGAACTCTGCTCAGCCATGGTCCTCCACTTACAGGCACAGTGCTTCTGTTTACCAGCTTTGAGTAGGAATATTAGTTGGCTCTATCCATTACAGAGATACTTAATTCCTTTCCATCTAGTCTGTCTTCTTGTACTTGAGTCTTCAGATGGAATTTTAAGAACCTCTGTATGTATTTTTATATAACCCGTTCTGAAAAAAACCCAAAGCATTGCCTTTGTTATTGTGTAACACACCTGTATTATGAGATTTATTAATAGTTTCCAGTAGAAATCTCACTTTAGTTCCTCAGCATTTATTGCTGTTCAGATCAGATGTAGGAGGGGGAAAAAAACCCCACTGCTGTCTTATTTAACGACAGCAAATAGTTGCATGGTAGTGAAAAAAAGTCAGTAGCTATATTTTTAAGAGAATTGGTAAGCTCTCTTATTGTCCTTTGTCTGTCCTGTGCTCAGTGTATTTAGCATAAATTTCCTATGCATGCTCTAAAGGCAGTGTTCTGTTCTCCATCTCTTTTCATTTGCTCATCTGAAGACATTTATTGAGAAATACCAGTGCCTTGTAACTGAGTTGAAGTACATTATACATTATGATACAAACTTTAGATAACGACACTGAGCCAGGTCTGATTAGGTCATCTTGAGTCTCTTCAGATACTGAAAGTCACAAAGGTTATCTGTGTCTACATATGACTTCGACTGTTTTCTCAAAGTGTCAGTTTGTTTTATCAGTATTAAGTCGTATTTTAAGAGTGTTATTTTTATGGTAGCTCCATTCAAAGGGACTTGGCAGTTGCTTTTCATTTTATCACAGCAATGGTTCTTATCTGATATATGTATTGTAAGCAAAAGAGAGAATCTGTGTTACAAGTTAGAAACAAAATCAGGATGATCCTTTCTAATTCTTTCTTGTATTTGTTCAAGTAAAGTAGCGCATTCAGAGAGATGAGCAGAACACTGGCAGATTTATTCTGCTATATTTCCCCTTCAAGGTAAGTGAGGAGATGCAAATGTGCTTCAGAAGATTAACTAAGAAATAGAAACTCGAAGCTTTCCTTCACTACGTTAACTGTTCCTTCATGCTTTCAAATGAAGAAATATAGGAAAGCAAGTGCTACAGAATAAATTTTGGTAGCTTTAGGAGCCTTGTATCTGATTTGAACTAAATTGTAAACAGTAGAGATTTAGGGTAAGAGAGGAATGTGCAAAGTTTAAAACTTGCACAGTGTCAGAGTGCTGTTTGTTCTCAGTTTTATTTTAGCATTTCTTATAGTCATTTTAAAGTAAATAGTTCTCAGGTTTGCATCTTACTCTAACCACTGATGATTGAGAATTGTTCAGCTAGGTATAGTTATGGTATGTGAAGGTGGTGAGCACGGTATTTGGTATTTTGAACAACAAAATAGTACTTATATAAGTAAGTAGTTATATAGTAATTTTCAGAAAACAAAACTGACACATAACTAATAGGTTATCTAAAGACTAGAAATTATGACATTGAGATGAAAACTAATTCACTATATTGTTCACTTATTTTCTTTATGAATCTTGGAGGATGTTTTTGTAGCATTTTGCTTGCATTTCATGGAGTGTAAGCCAGGCCATTCAGCTTGGTGATGCTGCTCCATATCAGAACTGAATTCTGAGATGAAAGCAAACTGCTCCTTCTGACAACAAACCAAGTAATTGTCATAGCACTCGTTCAGGGCATAGACAGTAACCTGCCTCTGAAACAATCATGACTGTTTTCCTTGTCCCTGGAGTAAATTGTAAGACACAGAATTTCCTTCAGTTTTAAATGCGTCTTCCTTTTTTCAATGGATGGATATCATTAGGAGGTCTGATAACTCTGATGTTTTTCATTGTTGTATTCTTTAGAAAAGCCTTTTAGCCTCACCTCTTGCTAAGTCCTGTCTAATTTCCATCACCTTTCTCCAAGTCTTCTTTTTTTTTTTTATTTTCAAAGGTTGGATTGTGTTTTTTAGGATAGTGATGAGGACATATATATATTGCCTTAGAGATGTGCATTATTTCTGTGTTATTTGTTAGGCATTCCAATAGTGCATTAAGTAAATGTTTTCAGGAAGTGATCTTCAGAGGCATTTTAGTCTTCTGAATATTTATCTTATTATACAGGACTATAGAAGTAATTCTTTGTTCCATTTTGCATTAAGTCAAATTTATAGATTTTTGCTTTCTTTCCATGTACACTGTTTAGTCACCTAGGGTTGGTTATTTTGCTGTCTTAAATAACTTGGGACTTCTTCCTCAGTACCTAATGATACTGATTCAGTCACACATTTTGAACCGTTCCTACTTTAGCTTTTCTCTTGGATTGGAACAGACCTTGGCAGGTCATCTGGTCTAAACCTTTGCAAAAGCAGGGGTGACTTCAAAGTTAGATCAAATTGCTCGGGACCTCACCCAGTCAGCTCCTCCCTCCGTGTCTTGAATGATAAAACCTTCTGGCCAACCTGTCTGTGTCTGACACCTCTTGTGGTGAAGAATCCCCCACCTCCCCACCAGTACCTAGTCAAAATTTCCTTTCCTGCAACTTTTATGTGCCTTTCGCTGTGCATTTCAAAGTTAATCATAAATCTTTACTTTGCAGATACTGTCTGCTCTGTCATTTTCCTGCTTCTGGGACTATAACCAATTGGCTGTGTATAGTTCATATACTGAGAGTGAACTTGCAATAGAACAGAGGTTAAACCAGTGTTTCAAGAGACTTCACCACTACTTCCTCTAAATTCTAGAAATAAGTATTTCATACAAGCTTAACTTTGGCAAAGAGAGGCACCTATCCTGTGAAGTGGTCCAAGAAAAACTGTTGGGTCCATGTCCAGTCCACAGGAAGTGGGAAAGAAGCCCAGCCTTTATCGCTGTGGCAACTTCAGCATTGGAAATATTCAGACCAAAGAACTTGAGAGTAAGTTTTGTAGTTGCCTTGGCTGCACAATGAGAGATCTAGATTGTTTCAGAAAAAAAAACTGGTTTCACGTTCAGTGAAAACAGGAAGAATTTTCTAGCTGCTGTTTTCTCTCCTGGTTTCGATGCTCATGAATTGATTAATTGGGGTATCTGAGTCTCTAGTGGATCTTTTTGGTCTGAAAATGTTTTCAGGTAGCTAACCAGATTAGCAAAATAGCGTTTTCAGTCTAGGCCAGTTAGATAGACACAGCTCAAATGACCAGTTCTGGTGGTAAGCGTTCCAGAGTCTTGGGATATCACAGCTGTCACTACAGATGATGGCTGTAATATGGTAAGTGATGGCTTGTTGAACAGCAATGACCCTTTGCTTGCACTTTCTCCTGTACTCTTTTGAGTCAGGGAAGTGCTGGGAGTGGGAGTGTCATTTCCATTACCCAGAGTAAAGAACCTCTCCCTGTGTGAAATGATGAAAGAAATGTATGCTTGAGGCAGTGAGATCAAGTTGCACATATAGTTCCATTTAAATGTGGCTATACTTACATGGTGAATGAACTGGAAACAAATCTCAAACCCCAAAATCCTCTCTCACATTCTCAGATGCTGAAAACCACAGGAACCGACTGTATTACCCATACTTAGGGCATGCTTGAATGTAGTAGCTCCCAGAATTACCCTTTGTAGTCAAAGCCAATCATTATTCTGATCTGGCCTGGTTTTTTGTGATCTTGAATGTGAATTACTGAATGAAAACAGAGAATTATTCAATTACAGATTGTGCATATGTGCTGTATTTATGTGAAGTAGTTCAGACAAAGCACATTAAACTACTTCAATTAGAACTGAAGATGAACCCGGCAGCAGGGGCAGGTACACCCAACCTCCATCAAGAGGCTGTTGTACAACTTTGTTAAATGTTGTAGGTGTGCTTAGCCCTGCCTGTCTTGTTTGGTACAGAAATTGGTCAGTGCCACCTCAACCCTGCTCAGTCAGGTCCCTTGTGTGAGGAAACACTTCATGGTTCTCATTCCTTTCCACAGCTGTGGGCTGCCACAAGGCATCATGTGCCATTTCCACTATCCTGCCTTGTACTTTTGCCTTGAAAAAAATGCATTTCAACCCTGTGCAACAGTGCTGGAATGTAACTTGGAGGGAATTGTATCTTCTGAGTCATGGCTTTTGTAGAATCCAGATCCATATGGTCTGGGTTTTTTCTGGCTATGGACTTGCCAGGGCTGGGTCTCCTGGGTAGAGTGGTAGAATGAGTAGAGATCAGTCTTTTAAGATATGCTTTGTTCCTGGAAACTTCAATCCAATTGGATCTTCCAGCCTTCTGCAGGCTTCAGAAACCATTTAAGTATAATCCATTAACCCTGTTGGTTCCTGAAGTCAGATTTGTGACAAATAAATCTGGAGCGATCTTAAATGATCACTGACATTGTTAAATTGTTTTCTTTGGGTTCCCAAAATCCCCACCCTCCCCCCTCAGCACTTCGTCAGCATAGAGGAGGTTTTCTGCCTTTGCCAGGCCAGTAACTGGGGATGACCCTTCAATAATGCTCAGGCATTGGCATTTTAGAGCTCCTGGTTCACTGCATTTCAGCACACCTGATCTGCTCTGCGGTTGGTTTTGGAAACCACCAAAACCAAGAGAGTTTGGTTTCTAAAACCAAGACCAAGAGTCTCAAGTTTGCTTGAGAGCACTTCTCTGCCTCTGCCAGGGTGGTGCTACCAACTGTACAATGTGGACATCATGGACAGGTCAGATAATTCTGCATGGCAAACAGACAGTGCCTTTGGCATGGTGCAGCTGATAGCACAACATAACCAGCTGGTGTAATATCCACAAGACAGGAGCCCTTGTGTTTTGGTGTAGAAGCAGTTGACCATTGCTGTCCTTGTGCTCTGAGCCTCAGATTTGCTTCTGGCTCATTTACTGCATACTCTGATTATTCTGGTTCAAGTCTCAGTATCTTGTGTGGGAAATATCAGAGAATATGTAATGGACTTTCTTCCAGACATGGGGTTATTTGAGTCTGCCCGTTAATTGAGTGTTTGACTTGGACATCAACGAGACACAATAATTGTTGTCATCCTGTCAGTGATGCATGGGAAATTAAAAAAGACATTCATTAGATGTGATCCCGGCTGTAGGACTGGAAAGACTGATGTACAAGGTTCCTTCATTTTTCAAAGGGATGACAGAACTAGAGCCATAGTAATGATGGCAACGTGGTTTGATGGGGAGTCTGATGATAGTGGGAATGCCTTTATCACTTTCCCAAAGCTGTTCAGTGCTGTTGTCCCTCCTCCCAGACCTCATTTTGGAGAACTGTGGAGCACTGTGCCAAAGAGTTTTCCAGTGCTTTATCCCAGGCATGGATGCGAGAAAACTCTCGGGATCAAACATTTCTTCTGCCCTGCAAAATACTCTCTCAACAGCAGAAACAATTGTACCACTTATAGAAATTTATGACTTTTTAGTAGGTTGCTCTAACAGTCCTTAATATTGCTAGTTAGAGCAGTAGGAACTGGAGAAGGCTGTGGTTTGTCCTGTTTTGCAGACATCATTAATGTAAGGAGTATTAGTTCTGTTTTGTGGGTTTTGGGTTTTTTGTATATTGTCACACTTTGATGTGTTAACATTCCATGACATTACATCTCCATAAGGAAGTTACATGAGTCTTAAACATCCTCTGATGGAACTTGTCTGGAGATGTCAAAAGGACAAATTCTACCAGAAGCACAGAGAAGGTAATAGCACTCAGAGATAACAACTCCCCTGCCCTGCACCAGCCTTCACTCGAGCTTTTTTTGAGACATGCAGTGAGGTAGTTCATTGTAGATTCCTTGTAGTCATCTGAGGCCCATCCACTCTAATTCTTACATAAAGGTACCTGGTTTTTTTTTGGTTAAACCCTGCACCACAAAAGCCTTACTTCAAAGTATTACCACAGACAGTTTTGCTTTGGTTAACATGTGAAGCTCTTTAGTTTCATTAGTCCACCTGATGTTGTCCGTAGTATTAGCTGTCAAAACTAGGGCCCAGCCACCTCAGTGTCCTCCACTTCTTCACTGCAGTTGTGTGACCACTGGGTTTTTACTGTGTTCTTCCTGCCCCTTCTCAAGCAGGTGATGTCACCTAGGGCTGACACGTACACGTCAGTGAGGTGGTGAGAAGCAACCCCTGGCAAGCAGCTATCGATGTGTTGGGCACTTCACATTAGCACCATAGGTGGTGCCATACATATTTCTTTTGAACAGAGAGCAGTTTAAAACCCACAAGTGGAATTAGTCCACTTGTCTTTGCTTATTTTCCTCTCTCCTTTCCTATTCTAGGAGAATCCTTACAATTTGTGGCTAAGAAAAGAGCTTAGATGGTGCTAGGCATCCTCCCTGAATATGAGGAGAGGAAGAGTTACTTTTCCCACCATGGATACTAGAAATAAAGAATTGTGATATTTGTGCAACCAAGATGCAAACTGCATCTTGAAGAGCCCCAGCTAGAGGTAATCTCACTGTATGCAAACTTTTGTATGTTTTTTTTTAAACTGATGAAGTTGAGCTTTGACTTCTGACTGTCTTGATTATTCAGAGCATGAAGCTTATTGAAAGCTAAGCTGTTGCAAAAGGCTAATGAAGTGATTGTTCCTGCATCCTGTGGATGTAGCTTGATGACTGGAAAGTTCAGCTCGATTTTTTTAGGACGTGCCTGGACTAGGAATGTTAACTAGCTAAGATAGATTTAATACAGCTGCCTATGATCAAGGAGAGTATAAGTAGAAGCTTATATTCTACCTGATGGTGTTCAGGTTAAAAGGTAATAGGGTAAATGTGACATTGCTTGCTGGCACATAAAAATGGAAGGAAAAAAGCAACTAGCAGCCCTGCTAGTTGCAATACTATGTTTCAAGTTTTAGCAGTTGTGGGGATAGTAAAAAAACCCTCAATGAACAATTGCTTCTCTGATTTCGTGAAAGATTAATGTCCAGTGCTTCCCTACTTATTGAAAGCAGGAATTTTCTCTTATAAAGTCCAAGTTGCTGTATCTTCTTAACCAGTTTTTGCTGTCTCTGCAACCACTGCAAATGAGAAATGTTTTGGGTCAGCACAGGGGCAAGCTGTGCTTTCCCAGGAGTCATTCTGTTGGTTTAAGTAACTCACAATAGATACATATAGCTGAGTCCTAGGAAAAAACAAATTATTTTTCTTAAAGTTAGGAGAGTCAAAAAGTGTGTCTGATACCTCATGAAAAAAAAAAAAAAAAAGATGTCTTCACAAGTTTGAGCCAAACTTAAACCATTATTTTTCAATCCTTTCTCTGAAACAAGTGACTGGGCTCAAGCTCATGTGCTTCTTACAGACAGGCTACTAATGCCTGTCACCACTGTAAGGAACTACCAGCTCGGTGACAAGTTTTATATGTCTGGTATATGCAGATGCACAGGGAACTTTTGCTTTGGGCTGCAGAGCACAGCCCAGAGACCTGGACTCCCCAGTTTTGTGGTAGACACAGAGACAGGTTATTGAGAGACAAGATAAGAGGTCCATTAAAATGTGATGACAACTGGAAACGAACATGAAACATTGTGAACTGAAGAGGCTCCCTCTGAAGATTTTCTCATCCTGACTCCTTGTCACTTGCATGGCATCACTTGTGTCTGCTTCACAGGAAGGATTTCTGAATATCCTGAAAGAGGTAGGCATGCTGAGGCTGGGGCAGTGTATTTCTAAGGGTCAAAGCAGCACCAGCTCCAGGACTGGAATTTTGGTGACAGGGCACAACAGTGAAGCATAACAGTGCAGTTGCTCCATGCCCTGTTCAATTTTCATTCACAAAAGGGATAGCCACAAATGCCATCCTTCTCATCCCAATGAAAAGATTGTGCTCGTCTTCCTGTCCCTTTTCCTGTGCATGTGTAGAACAGGGTGATTTTTAAAGAAAAGGAAGCCATACTTAATATTCAAAGGATGTTTTTAGATTCCCTTTTCATGAAAAGGGAGGGTGCAGGTATGGAGAAGCAGAAAGTCTTAAGATAATGTGTTTAGACTTACATGTCTCTGGTGAATCAGATGGAAAGTCCTGCTAGTCAGGATTCTGCAACTGTCAGCATGAGTATCTAGTTCACAAGAAAAAAAAATACAGAAAGCAGTTTTTTAGAGAAAAAAACCCAAAACCACACTAACACTTCTGGTGTTGAGATGTCTGAGTATTTTGAAATCTTTAGGCCTAAAGGAAGAATACGTAACGCACAATTTTTCAAAAGAATTGACAAAATATTTTGATGACGAGAGCTAAATGAGCTCACTTTTGCCTTTTGGGGGGTCTATTCTCATTCTGTTAACACTGCACCCTGTATTTTCATTTCCTTTCCCCCTTCTCCCGTGTCCTGAAGGCCAAAAAATGTAACTCTGTGGTTACATCCGAGGTGTAATGCTGAGGCAGATCAGGAGATAGGTGGGTGTGGTGTCTTGCTGCTCTTGGGTTGCTCTGTGCTTTCCTGGGTTGTAATTTTTCTTGCAGTTGTGCCTCCTGGCATTTCCACTGTTACAGTCACTTCATGAGTCTTTTCCCTCACCAAATCAGAGCAACCACCCACCTCTTTCTGAACTCAAGCCAGGTACAAAAGACTGCACCAAATTTCAGAAGCTTCCCTACACCATCTCACTGACTTTATTTCCTCTCTGCTTTTCCTTCCTGTTGCGAAAGTCTTTTCTATCTGGAGTCTGAGCCCTGATGATCGACACCGATGGCCTCATTTGACTTCCTTTCTGACTGAATCACCGTGGCAGGCACAGCTACAGCGTGGGCTGCTGTGGCTGCTACTGCCCACTCAGCTCCTGCTCTCCTTGCCACCCTCCCCAGGTGACACACATTGCCTCAGATCACTCAACTGCTCTTGGCATGAATGAGTTTTGTTGCACCTACCTGCAAGGCACAACCCTTTGCAAAGTGGCAGCTTAAAGTCATGGCAAAGGCAAGATTGTTTGGTACCAGGATTGGTTCCACATGGCATATAAGTTCCACATTGTTTTTTGACAATGTTTCAAAGGTGTAAAAACAAAAATCCCATCAGTTGCTTCTTTGGTTTTGTGCTATGAAGGGTACCAGGAATCTGGACAGATCAGCAAGGCTTTTGTCAAGCTAGAAGTACTTATGAAAATCTGACTTAAAATCAGGGAACACTGACCAGGCAAAACTACATCTCTTTCTATAGCAACTTCCTCACTCTTGAGCTGAATTTTGAGTTTCTCCCAAGATGTTCAGTCTTTTTTTTTTTTTTTTTCCCTCAGTGTAATGAAAACCTTTCAGAAAACTTCTGGGCACTGCAAGCAAAATCTTTTGTGTAGCAGCAAGGGATTAGGTCTTAGAGAAAACCATTAAACAATTGTTTTAAACAGAATTGAAGTGTTTCTATTGGACCACTTTTTGGCACCCTCTTTATTTCTTCTTAAAGCCAGAAGCATCGGTTACCATGAGTACAACTGTGCAAGGCCACAAGCAGCTGCTAAATCATATGAAAGAAATGAAAACCTCTTTTCTGGGCCTAATAGTGGTGTAAATTCTGTGATCTTTTAGGAACTTGTAGGGTTAGCAGTAATAATCAGCAGTCCTGTAAAACTTTGTCATAGCTGGCTTAAAATGCAGAGGGAAGCATGGAATTACACCTATCCAAAACAGTCTGCTTTGGGGCCTTTCCAAAAGCTGACGAATACAAAGAATGAGAGAGCAAATCTTGCATGCTTATATCAAAAGGCTTTCTAGCTGTCACTCAAAGATTTGCAGCTGCCCATGTAAACCCAGCCTGCCATTGGCACTACATTTTGATTCAGTGCACAATAGTTAAAATTTTTAGTACAGTTATGCATGATTTTTATTTCATTTGTAGATTTTGCTTTGACAGACACCACGTGCCCAAATTTAAAGAGCAGAGGTGGCTCAGTTTTTAATTTGCACTGCTGATAAATGATCTCTCCTGTGCTTGACTGGGTAAGTAAATGGAAAGTATCTATGGTAATTTTTCTCTTTTTCTTTTTCTTTTTCTTTTTCTTTTTCTTTTTCTTTTTCTTTTTCTTTTTCTTTTTCTTTTTCTTTTTCTTTTTCTTTTTCTTTTTCTTTTTCTTTTTCTTTTCTGCTGAGGGTTAGGAACACAAGAATTTCCCTGTGATTTAAAAAAATACTAATCTGCTTCTTCGGTTTTCAGCTTAGCTATATAGTATTGTGTACATAGCACTAATACAAAGTATTGTGCTTTAACTCTCAGTCTTGTTTGCTTTAAAACCAAATAAGAAATTTGCGGAATCTTATGTCATTTTCACCCTGTTTTTAAGTATGAAAATAATGCTGGTTCTTAGGAATTTTATTTTCTGTGCTTATAGCTTACTGTGCTTTAAGAATGGGCCTAGAATTGACTTGAACTTTGATATCACTCAGCTGAAGTAGGCAAGTAAGTTTTCAGTTCTTTCCAATAAACTGAAAATGCTGAAAAGAGAGAGGAGACAATTTGAATAAAATATCATGGCCTGCTTTTAACTTAGAAATAACAGTGCTGCTCTGAACCTGTAAGTGAGGATTAAAGAAAAACCTCTGAAAAGGACTGCGGTTTTCTACTATGACACAACAGGACTCATTTCCTGGTGCACAGAAAAGCTTCTCTGGGCTATAAATGTCATCCTCTGCAACTGTGCCATGTGCTGAAGACTTAAGATTGAGAAACTGTTTCAGATGACAAGTTTGACTTTTTTTAAACTGAGATCAGGCATTTGAAGGAAGCTCCTGAGCTGAGTTTGGATCACAGCAGAGTTCAAACCAGAAAAGTGAGGGGGAAGGTGCTGAGCATGTGGCTGTGCTATCAGCCTTGAGTGCATTCAGGGCCACGCAAGTAGCACAAGTGTTTCTTCTTTGTGCTCCCACTTTCTTAACTGTGGACATGTGGATTTAGTGTGTTAGCTATGGTTAAAGTAGGCTGTTTAAATAATTACATTTCAGAGACCATAACTCAGCATTTTTTACTCTTGTTCATGTCACACAATGGTCATCATCTGTTTGAAATTCAGGCTTCATATGGAAATAATCCAGAGTGCAATAGCTGTGTTCTTATTTCGATGTGTTCCTGTTATTTTTTGATACATCTAGTTCTGTCAAAAAAGAAAAAAAGGGAGATTACAGTAGTATTTGGGGTATTTCATTCTCAGAAGCCACCCACAGTATAGCTAACTTCAGTGAAAGCCTGACCACCAGCTACCAAATAAACTTGCATTATTGTTCCTCTGTTTAAGCAGCACTTCCAGTGGACTTTTCCTTCATTTATCTGCATTGTGCTGATACCAGCAGTTTGCTCCCTGTGAGCCTCCTGAGCTCTGTCAGGCAATGTTTCCATCACACTGCAGATGGTTTTGCATGAGGGGTTTGGCAAGGGAGGGTGTCAGTGCTGCCTCTGAGAAGGCAGGATATATTAGCCAGCTCTTTTCTCCCTCCTTGCCCTATCTCCTGTCTTTTCTCACAAGGAAGAGAACATTGCACAATATGAAGGTGAAGTGTAAACAAAATTGTTGTCTTGGGGCCTTGAAGGCTAGGTAGTAGGCTCCTGAGGGAGGTGGTCCCCACAACACATTCATCTTTTCCCAGCTAAACCAAATTTTGCAGGCTGCTGCAATACAGCATGAGCTCCCAAGATTGCACCTGGTTTTACTATTGGCATTCACATAATTTGCAAGTTGCTTCAGGTGGCTGTCTGGGCTTGCAACTGAAACAGCCTTATCTGTTTATTGTAGTGCTCTCAAGGCACTTTTTAAATCTGCTTTGGTTGTTCCCAGAGGTTTTTGGGAGAGCAGGAGTTCTGTCCTCATCCTCTCTTGGCATCCTCCTGCCCTGAAACTGAGGGTGGCTGTTATCTCCCAATGCACACTTCTCTGAGTGGCAAGCTGGTGGGATGACTGCTGTCTGAAGTCCCTGGTGTCCCCAGAGGATGTAGGCTTGTGTTGCAGAAAGTGGAGGTGGGACCTAGAACCAAAAGTTTTGATAGAGCTTCCTATGAAGATTTATCTGTCTCTTATATATCCATAAAAAGCCAACTGCTTTCAGCATCACAGCCGCCCTCTTCTTGACATTAAAACACCTTTTTTACCAGAAATCTGTTATATTGTAGATCTGTTCTAAATTAAGATCTGTCTCAAACACACTTTAGCCTAACATCCATTATCAGTTGCTGCTTCATTATTTAATACAGTTCCCATGTCATGAAACTTGCCTTGGTTTGTGTTTGTGCTGGCTTTCCCCCCCCGCCCCTTCTTTGTGCATCCTTATATTTTAACCAAATGAAGGAAATTGGAGGAGCACATTCTAGAAGGAAAGTATTTGGAAGGTGAAGCTTTGTAAGATGTAATTTTTTATTATCATAACCAGATCTTCAGGGTTTATATATTTAAACATTTGAAATTTTTCTTTCATGCTGCAGCAATGAGAAGGCATTCCCATCCTTCATCCTGTAAAGGTGGCACTGTGTTTCCTGAGCACTGGTACAAATATTCTCTTCTTCATTAATATTAATAATCATCAGCATCAAGTTTCCTTTCTCCTATTACAGGACAGACTCTCCACAACAAACCCCAACTCCCTGACAAATTTTCAGAGGTTGGAACTTATTTTTCCTTCAATACTCTTGTTTCTGGCAACTGACTTGTAACTGTGTGATGGTGTCCAGTTGAAAGTTAATAATCTCATTTGCTTTTCAGAGTGATTTGCAGCAGGCTATGGACAGATTGTCAATTCCCCTTAGCTAGCAGTGCTTGAGATGATCATTTCTGTCCACTGTGTGTGTTTGCCAAAAATGAAGCAATCCATTGCATGCTTTCATGCTTTATTTCTTTTTTTCTTTTTTTTTCTTTCTTTCTTTATTTCCCCATCTATGTAGTAATACTGTCTTGACCTGTGGAGAGGAGCATACCTTGCTTGACTGGCTTTAAGCTCAGCATGGCTTCCTGCTGCAGGATTTTGGAGACAGATGGTCCTGACTGCAGCATCAGACCTGTGCTCCAGGTTGTGTGCAATCTTCAGAAACGAAATTGATTTATCCAGGGATAAGTACAGGTCTCCCCTAGGGCTGCTGCTTTGGGCTCCCACTGCAGTCTGATTCCTTTTCAGGCACTGGCAGTGTCAGAGGCTGGTGAAGATCATCCCTGGATCTGTCACAAACTCAAAGCTGTGTTGTTTGCTCATGTCATCCCAGACCCTTCTTATTGCCTTCCTCTGCCTGCCTCATCTGGCAGTTGCTAAGGTACCACGTGCATCACTTTGCCAAATGACTGAGCTCCTCTTCATTGCTGCTAGCAAGTTTTCACCTCATTTGCTGCTTAAATATTTCCATTCCAGTGGGTGTCCATGTACTCAATACCATAACATTCAACTCCTTCAGTCTTCCAGGTGTTTGTAAACCCAAACTATCCTTTCCATCAGTTTTTCTTGGGGGTCCTGATGTTTGAGAACTGCACAGGGCAGAAGGTACTTGGACACACAGCTTTGGTGTCTGGTGAGCTGGTCCCAGGGCACACAAGTGGCTGAAAATGCATTTCTGCCTGATGGACCCCCTTGCTGAAATCAGGCCTCCAGCAGCCAAACCACCTGCTTGTGGCCTCACTCCTGCCTTCTGGCCACTGTACGTGCATGGATTCAGCTCCTGCTCTTTGAGAGGAATATGGGGGGAACAGAATTTATTTTGCAAGCACCAAAACCATTTCTGTGTGCAATAAAGTGCAACGAGTAGCTACAGCAGAAAATAGCTGAAGAACCCCTTTTTAGTTTAAGCCTCTGTGTGCATATTAAATATGCTTATACACATGTAAAAACATTCACAGTATATTAATATGTGTCTATATGGTATTTTTGGTGGGGTGTTTTACAGAGAGGTTATGGTCTGTGGATGATATTTTACGGCTAGATAAAAGACAACTAAGTCACTGTCCATACTTATTGATGAAAATTGTGTGCTGGTAGGTGAAGTTATTTTTAGGGTTATCGATAAATGGCCTGCAAAATGAGGTATATCCAAACAGGCAAACTGCCGTGTACGGACACGTTGAGGTGCAGTCTTTGTTAGTCCACTTGTGCGTGTCGATATCATTAAATGGGCACCTTCATGTTCAGTTGCTGCTGCACACACAGGCATAGAAGCAGATTGAGTATAATCTCTTTGTCATTTACTTTGCTAATTGGCTGTTAATCAACGCTCTGTGTGTATTTGGTTCATCTGTGGAGTTTAGCAGTGACATTTCATGTGTTTAGCAAAGCAAGGTGCATTGTTTTGGAGAGGCAGCTGTCCTCTGTGGCTTGTTGGCCCAGCTGTGACCCACACTGGGTGCTGCAGGGTCCAGCTGGGCACCAAGGCAGCAGCTGAAACTCGCCCATCACAGACCTTTTTCTCTAGGAGTGTCTTTATCCACCAGACTTGATAGGGGTTTTTTGTCTGTCCAGGCAAATCTGAGTTTTTTTCAAGATAAGAGATTTGTAAATTTTGGGTTATCATACCTGAGGAATACGAAGCAGGAACTTCATTTCTCAACGTTTGGGTTAGGACAGTGTGATATCAGTGAGGAGCTGTGAATGATAATCACTCTTTGGAGAAGAAAGATGCTCCTGTATTTTGCATATTGACACTGAGGGGAAAAAAAAAGATGAAGGAGCTTCTTGGGTTCTCTGGGGCCTAGCAACAATAAAGGAATCTCTAGATGAACAGACTTATTTGCAGCATTGCAGCCCTGTTTGTATGCCCTGAGCTTCACTTCTGGTTGTGTGCAACTTGCAGCAAAGGAATTGTCTTACCAAGGGATAAATATGGTCTCTTGGCAATCTCTCCAGGTAGTCCCTGTCAGCAAAGGTTTCAAGGCACCTCTGTGCTCCATTGCCTTTCTTTCTGCCTTCCTCTGCTTCTCCACACTCTGGCATTTGCAGCTGATTTGTTGGTGGGGTATATGGAGTCAGGAACTGGGAGTACTCTGAAGTGAGGGCAGAGGGATGGTTTAACACTTTTCTTGTCTTGGGCCTGAGAATGCTTTTTGTTTTCTCTGTTTCTGTAGAAAATATGGGGAGTCAGGAGTGGTACTATAACTTTTTCTGATTACTAACGCTTCTTAAAAAAAATAAAATCAGAAAAGCAAAATCCTGGCTTAAATCAGGTTTGTTTTGATATTAGCTTCCCAGTGTTTGTTCTCTTTTTCTGCATGTTTAAAAAATCAGATGTTTGCTGGTTTGAACTGAAATCACATCTTCCCTTTGCTGCCCTTGTTGGCTGATTATGGGCTTGGAAGTCCACTGTGATCCCCCTGCTTTGGCTTAGCCAGGAGGAGCTGGCTGATAAATGAGGAATGGGAGTGATGGATCTAGCCTGGAAAATAGATAACTTTAATAACAAAAATAACAAATGTGGTGCAGGGTACAGAGGCTGGATTCCAAAGACCCCTTGAGTGGGGCAAACACAGCCAGGTATAGAGGCACGAGGCCCAGTCACAAACGTAAACTTAGAACATGACCTTAAGAGAAAAAGGTCCTGGCCAATGGAAAACAAGAACTGGAAAGTTGACCAAATATGGGATAGGATATAGGTTCTATAATTAGCATACTGCTAATTCCCATACCCCATTCTTCCCACCGTGGCCTGGTCAGGTGTCCCCTCCCCTCGGTATCCTGCTTGCCATGGTTTATGGCCAAAACTCTCTGCAAATGCGCCTGAAGCAGGAATCCCAGTTGGATGAGATTCCACAGATTACATCAGCAGCACACCCTCAGAAGAGACACTATCTCCTGGAGGGAGGCACTGCACCTGAGTGGTGCTGTCCTCCTTACTGTGCCCCAAAGCCCTGGAGCTGCAGTTCCTTCTGGTTATGTGCCAGGGGTGAGTGCATGAGTCACACACCACCCTGCTCTGACCTGGGCATTGCTGCCAGGGCTCACAGAGACTTCCAGCTGAAGGAGCACATACTGAAACCCATTGGGGACAAAATCAAAATGAGGAAATCACCTGGTGTCTTCAATACTGTGTGATTGCAGGGATTTGTGAAGGGGAAAGATCCTTAATTTTAAAAGCTTTCAGAAGTCTTAATGGAATCAGGTGTCTAAACCTGGAGGTAGAGCTGCTTTTGACTAAATAAGGCATATTGGCCTCACATGAAGAGAAGGAACTCAGTTGAAAATTAGCTCTTGGTTTCACATTGGATGAAATTCTCTAGAGATGGAAAGGGGTTTGAATAATAAAAGCATTCAAAAATAGCCATTGTTTTTTGAAAGTGCAGGTATAATATGAAAGCATAGTATGGATTATATTGCCTCTATCAATGCAAGGTCGGATGTAGAAGTCAAAACCTGTCAGCAGGTGAAGCAGGTGATTGTCTCAAATGCACATTGTCTGCATTGTGCAGGGATGGATGGATGGACAGACGGATGGATGGATGGATGGATGGATGGCTGGCTGTGCTCATCAGTCCACATTTCTGTTTAGCTATTGTGCAGGCCTCACATTTTCTCACTTTCCTCCTCCCCAAACAACTTCCATCAATCTGATTTTTGTTCTTTGAATGTTGGCAATGCAAGTTATAGGTGGAAAACCCAAGACAGTAATTTCTTTGTCCATTTTACATCATGTTCTGCTCTCTCAGGTCTTAATCTGCAGTTTGCAAGTTCTTCACCCTGCCTGGGTGTTCCTTCACTTGGCTGGAAGTGTATGTTCATATAACCTGCCAAGTGTTAGCACAAGTCCTTCAGAAGGCAAGAGGAAGCTTAAACTGGGAAAAAGTACTTGCAGGAATAGAAAAAAAAAAGCAGACATACCAGGAGCAGGTATAGTGCCATACTTTTAGTTCAGTTTTGTTTAAACCAGTCAGATATTAAGTTTTTTCTAAACCAGTAATGTGCAGCACACTGGGACTAACATAATATCCATGTATCACACAGATTTCTACAGCAGCCAATATTGCACTCATGTTTATGGATGACATAAAATTGACTGTTGTCACATATAGGTGGAATTAGTCCATGGAGGCTTTTGTTTTTCTTTTTTTTTTTTTTTTTTTTTTTTTTTTTTTTTTTTTTTTTTTTTTTTTTTTTTTTTTTTTTTTTTTTTTGGTTGAAGTAGTTCAGAACTTGGTGTGGAGCAATCCCATTTCTCCAGAAGTTGTGGGTGGTGGCAGAGCAGAGGAAATCATGGAGAAGCAGTGTGCATGAGACACACTGTGCATCCTTCATATCTGTATTCTACTGAGTAGCTGTTGTTAAAAACAAACCAAAAAAAAAGGCTCCAGAGATCAGAAGCAGTGTTGACTTGTGTGTGTGTGCAAGTCCCTTGCTTCCTGCCTTCTCTTTTTGTTGATCAGAGGAACAGCCTCCCTCTCTCTCTATTTATGCCCCTATCTCGTAAGTGGTGTCTAATGGGGATGCTTCATCTGTGGAAACACAGGTATCAGGAAGAGATAGTACCCTGAGCTCATGTGGGCAGAATTGCATGAAGAGAATGTCTTACACCAAACTACTCTGGTGTGGGGTGGTGGATAGACAGAAAGTGTATTAAACTTTGAAGTTTGCTCAGTTTGACGGTAGAAGGAGATGGGCTCCAGAGTTTCAGCTGGGAGCCTCCAAGGCATGAAGGGCATATAGGATCTCTTCTCTCATCCAGAAAGGAGCAAAGGTTAGAAGCAGGCACCAGACATGATTCATATTTTTGTAGATGAAGTGGAGAGGAATAACCAAAAAATCTGGGAGGAGCTGGCATTACATTACAGGCTTCTAAAAGTAGTTGTTAATCAGAGCTAATCTCTTTAAGGAAGTAAAATGATGAAAATACCCTTGGCTTGGGGATGGAAAATGTCTGTTATCACAGATGTAACTCTCTTTTTTAATTTAGCAATTCACACTCTTTCACCCCCCACCCCTCACCCCCACAAAATCCGTGGATCAAAGGAGCAGAAAGTTGTGGCTCAGCCTCACTGCTGCTGAGGCTTTGAAAGAGCAAGTGAGCTGTCAGGATGTTGCAGTGCACAACCACATCCAAAAGCTGTGATGATATTAACAGATCCTTTCTATCTAGGTTTCTGGGTAAGTATTTTCCAGGGTTTATCTAGGATGGCACTGGGCACCAGCCTGTTTTGACCTGTTCTTTCATTCATCTCCTAAGAAATTCCTCAGAAAGTATCTTGGCTGCTGAGTAAAGGGGAGTTTGTGCAACTCCTTAAAGGGGCATGATGATATTGCTCCCACATAAATGCATCATTGTGGTCAGGAGGTGCAGTGGGTTTTAGGTAATCATTAACTTATGAAAAAAAGTTATTGTTGGAGTGAAACAAATAGACTTGGTGAGGGTTTGTTTGTTTGTGGGGGTTTTTTTTGCTGTTTTTATGTCTCCTCCCACCTCCATGTCCCCCACCCCCCCAAAAGTCACAAGTTCATATGGAGTAAAAGGTGTCTTTGTCTTGGTGAAAGGTTGGTGCTTCTGTAACTAAGTATCAATACAATTTTGTGTAGGCAGTACCTGTGATGACTATTTCAGATGGCTGAGGAGTCACTGCTGCTATCTCTGACTCTATACTGAAGTCAATCTATAAGAATCTAAACAGACCTAGAGGTGCAAGGCATTAACTGGGACACACCAGTCAATTTAACAGAATCACAAGGGTGATTACTTGTGTTGCAATGAGTAGCAAGCTTTGTAAATGGATTATGTAGGTAATTCTAGCTCTGACTCTTGAGATTTAATGCTTGTGTGCTTTCTTGCCAGCCTCTGCTCAAAATTCCTTACTGATATATGTTGGTAGCAGATTGTAGGTTGGCATACATAAATTACACCTAGAAAATTCCTGCAACCCTCACAGTCCCTGGGATAGCAAAGCCAAAGCCACTAATTTCCAGCTTACCTATGTGAATTATAGAAGACTGAGCTGCCTGCCAGGTGTCTGAGAATGAGATGCATTAGTGAGCAGAGTGTAACATAGCATGATCCTTAGGTATGGAGTTACCAAGAAGCTCTTGGAGGTTTTGACCAGCAGTGTTAGTGTCTTCTTGGTGCCAGACATCCTTTTCCCATCAGCAACCTGGGACTGCTGCCTTCCAGTACTTGCAAAGCTCAGTGTTTCCCTCATTGTTCTATTTGACGTTATCAGCTGACTTACAGGGCATGGTTTGAGTTCTTTACTGTGACTAAAATTACCCTTCCAACTGAGAACTGGAACAGTAGAGATTTAATAAACCACTGCAAATAGCCTTTCCCTTCAGTTCTGCTCATTCTCTGTTACAGGCTCTATGTAAACCAGATGAACAAGTTACTGCATTGCTTTGGCATTTTGCTGGAAGAATTGAATATGCAGGGATTTTTATTGTAGCCTGCACTTCCTGCTGTTTAAAAATATGTGATATAAAAGCAGGGACCTTAGAAAATATTTTACAGATACTTTTAAGAGGGAACATTGTTCTAGAGAATGTCTCTATCCTGCTCTCCCAAACAGTTCTCTAAATCAAGAAAACAAAAAGCTCAGTTAAACCTTGATATGGCCCAGTGAATTGAATCCCAGTCTGTTGATGGCTCTTTCCCAAACGATGTGTTGTTTTCCTTGTCTCTTTCCTAAAATGTGAAGGTTAAGATGCTGTATTTTTAGGATGTTGACAGAAATAAGTGTGGGTCCACATTATTCAATTAGGATGAAATGTACTGTGCAGTGTTAACAGCATATTCCTTGTATTTTGGCAAGTAGCATGTGGTAAAGTTTGCATTCAGATTTTTCTCATGAGTTCAACTCCACTGTGCTATGTATAATGGAACGAGATTATCCAGTCAAAATTGTAGAAGTTCTTTGCAGTCTTTGAGGCCAGAGAGTGAACCTCCTTACCAAGCAGATTTTAATCCATCACAGCCTTCAGCTACTGCATTACAAACATGCTGCATTCATGGTATGTGGGAATTTATGCTGGCTGTGTGGCATAGTGGCCTCATCTGAAGATGATTGAAAAACTCATAGATTTTAATGGTAACAGGAGGGAATGTTTAAGGAGACTATGTAAGCACTCTCCCTGGTATTGGTCCATGCTCTTTGTAGTTCTCCATTATCCAAAATCTCCATCGTAAAAATTATGCAGAACACAGCTTTGCCCAGTCCTTTCAGAAATCACTCATACATTGTCTGTGAATTTGTTTAATTACTTTTTTAGCTGGCTGATACTATTGACATCCACAATCTCCTGTAGCAGCAAGTCACAGAAGCTCAGTACCTTCTGTGTAAGGAATAATCTTTCAGCTTTTTTAAGCTAGTTTCCATACAGTTCCCTTGAGTCTCATGTAGTTCCTGAAGTATGGGATTTGGTGAGCAATGGTTTGGCAGTCAGCAGGGCCACCAGCTGTCAAATTATGTCATGATATTGATACTGCACTCTGTGATATCCCCCAGCTTTTCTCTTTGCAAGTTGAAGAGTCCCCGTCTCTCACAATCTCTATTTTTTGGAACCTAAGAGCTGTCAATGATCACCCCAAGATCTCTTTTCTCAGTTGTAACTGCCTTTTCCAAACTTCACATCCTGTAGGCACAGGTAAGTTATTTTCCTTTAGGTGTATTTCCTTGCCTTCCTTGACACCAAATCTGACCTGCCACCTTTCTGCCTGCTCAGCTCTCCTGAGGTGATAAAGTTCAGAATGGCATGTGGATCAGAGTCTGTAAACAGGAGAAACTGACAATGAAGTGTGTAGATAAAGGAATTGCAAAATGTTAGTTCTGAGTGTTGACAAACATGCCAGTTGAGTCTGTGCATCAGCTGTGCTTGAGAAACACTGATGGCTGGGTAACACACCTGTGTTTGTCACAGAGGTCAAGGACAGATAGCCCTGTCCTGTGGATAGGGAGAGCTGGGATCCAGAGCCAAGAAGTACGAGAGGTCTCAAGCCACATCTAGCTGCCAGCCCTAAGATTAACTGGTTTTATAATGTACCTTCTGGAAATTAAAATTATTTTTAAAATAATTGACCTAAATGCACTTGCAGTAAATCTGCAAATCTACCTGCTTCTTAAGCTCAGGCTATTATGGCCACACCATTAATTTCAGAGCTAGCAGTAAACTAATGAGGTAAATTACCCAGCTGGTCTCATGTGACTGCAGGGACCACCCTGGCACAGCAGCCAGCTTTCTTACTTTCCCTAGTGTCCATATAACAGCAGAGCTGAAAGTCTGGCTTTGGTATCTCTGCGTTGCACACAGTCTGCAGTGTGATGCTATGTGTATTAATGAGTCCTCAGAAAGCTGGTTGTGATTGGGAAAAATCAAACAAGATCCAGCTATTGCAAATATGTCAGAAAACATTTACTTTTTAAAGCAAAATGTTTGGTTGATATTGTGGACCAGTGTTAGGGGATTATGGAGATGTGTACGTGCTGTCTCTACACATTCTAATGCCAGGTGCTACAATGTGCTAGTGTATGAGATGTACTTTAAATTGTGTCTTAATAAAGAGCAGGTGATTAGGCAAGACTTGTGATATGTAAAGAAGAATCAAGTTTTTGTTTGCAGTTGCTGCAATGCTGAGAATCACAGGCTTGCCTGTGGATAGAAGAACATACAGACACCAAACTCAGATTTGCATTGCCTAAACCCAGTATCACAGCATGTAAAGAGCTCATTTCTTTAGAGGCATGTTGAAATCCCCAGTTGCAAACTCCCTTTCTAAATGAAGCTTTAGAGGGCAACCTAGGAACCACAGGGCAGTGAGTCTGACTGCCAGCAGCAGCAAGATGATAGAGTTGATAGTAAGGCATACAGCACTGGACAGGTAGATATAAACACAGCCTGTGGGAAGCAGCACAGCTATTTCAAAGGGCAACCCAACCAGTGCAGCCTCCTGGGTCCTATTGCAACCTCCTGGTGGCGGTGGTGTCATTAGGTGTTGTCGATCAGTAGGGCCCAGGAGGAGGTTGTACCTGGATTTTCAAACAGCATTAGACAACGGTTCACACCAGAGGTTAGTAAAAAACTAAGTTGCTGTGGGACTGGAGCAAAAACTTGGTAATTTTTTTTTTTTAATAGACAGAAAGCTGTTTAGAGGATGAGATGCTCTCCATTCAAATTTCAGATGCTTTGAAAATGAAGTAGGGTCTCGTCCAAGGCCACAATGAAAAGTCACATTTTAGTTTCCCTGTGAGACAAAATGCTTAATGAATGCTGTGTGGGACAGGCTTTTGGGTGAACAACCACTGTGTGCAATGTCATCAGGGGTGAGTCTGTGGCCTGTTCCTTGCAGGACTTTAGGGGCATAGGTAGTCAGAAGGAAATTGATGGCCCATGGACACACAGAAGCCAAGCACATAAAATGAATGGTTTTAGGCTCAGAGCTGATGCTGATCATGCCACCCAGCCCAACTGTAAAACAGAGGGATGAGACACTGAGACTGAGCTATCAATTAAAAAGATGTAAGGAGAACACAATTTCCTTTCTTTTATTTCTCCTTCCACTATATCCTAAAAGAACCCCTTCCTGGTCATTATTCAGACTCTCATTCCTCCAAATAGCATTAATACAAATATTTCTGAGGTAAGAAAAGGTGTGTAGGAAACTTCAGCCCTGAGGAAAGATGTTCCATGCAGTGGAAATTACTTTTTGCATTGGAAATGTTTGTTCAGCCTTAATGGTATTCACCAATCCCACAAAACAGAGCAGGGAGAAAGAGCAAAGCTGAATGAATCCAATGCAAGTTTTGCCTGTAGGGTTTTTTTCCCCTCTTTTATTTGGAGCTGAATTTGATCCATTTTCTTTTATTTGCTGTAGAATAACAATGATCCTCTGCTCCCCCAACAGTAAACATTGCAGCCTGTGAACATCAGGGTTCAGCAAGCAAACTTTGAAAACCCCTTTGCAGGGTAAATGTCAGGCTGTTGTTCAATTAAATATTTTTTAAAAGTGAATTCGCATGCAGCAGTGACCTTTAGCTGTGCTCCATGTGCTCCACACACACTGCTGCTTTTTATGATCTCATTTGGTGTTTCATGTCTTGGGCTAATATGAGGGACTGGTGGTCTGCACAGCAGCAGAAGAGACACCTGCAATGCTGAGGTGGGGGCAGAGATGCCTCCTTCACCCTGTTGGGTTTGGAGGATGGGGAAGGGGATCAGCGAGAGCCCCAAACCTCACAGGGAAATCTACTCTGAATCTACTCTCCCTTTCCACCTGACACATGCTGGGACTACTTTAGTCTTGGTCAGAGTCACCTGGGCTTGGGGAGGGGGTGAAATGACTGATCCCACCTGGTATCTTGCTCCCTTCTCACTGGTGGTATCTTCTGTCACTAACAAATTATTCACAGCTGGGGCTCATATGCAGAAAGAGACAAAAAACTGATGGGGTTTGGAGTCCTGTAAATGAGACTGGGCTGTCTTGACCCTTCCATCTGGCACGGTTTGTTGTCTCACCTGGCGTTACTTCAACATTCAAGTGAGAAAATAACAATTCCTCTTTGCAGGGGGACTGAGAATGGCTTTCTTGACAGGAGGTGTACATGTGCATCCCAAGGGAGCGAGCAACCAGCTGGGAGTGAGTGCTTTGGTTTTGCAAGTTTTCTCACAAAGGTCTGGATTTGCCAGCCCTAAGAAAAATGTACCCAGAAGCAATAAGAATATTCACCTGAGAAAAAAACTGCTTGAATTAAATTAATGGGAAACACCAGTGAAGGTCCAAAGTAATTCCAGAGAGGTTTAGGGCTCTTACCTGCTCTGCAAGAAAATAATCTATCGTCCCCACCTTGCACTATAGCTGCTCTCTTGAACTCAGAAGCTTAAAGAAAATCATACCTCACTGGAAGCAGGATTTTTTTTTTTTTTAACTCCTGAAGTTACTTCAGCATGTGATAATATTAAAAACATTGTGATATCCTCTCACAGATGCATAGCAGATCACCAACCATGGTGAGAAGAGAGGGAATGATGGCAGGAATCTGGATTGCCCTGTTACACAGGCGGGGACCTGCTGGAGCTCCAAGCTGCTGCCATGCCCTGGCTGGAGACCCAGTAGGCTTGTGTCTATATAAGTCCATTGGAATGGACTTTTACACAACTGACACCCTTACTTGGCTGTTTGAATTTCCCAGACTCTACCAGCTTCATGTCTTGGTTCTCTTTTGCTGTGAGGCAGAGATTTTTATTTTGTCTAGGGAACACACGTCAGCAAATAGGGTTTAATGCTATGGAAACCCTCTACCTTTTGTTTTCTGAAGCATTATTATGTTTTCTAAGACAAGTTCAAATGTGAGGTTCTATATCAAACAATTTCTATTTTGTCTTCCCCTCTTTGCTCTCTATCATTCTCATGCTCTACATTGTTTATATTATGGACACTGTGCAAGCAAAAAACAGAGGAAGCACATCCAGATGCATATATGCCCTTTGATCATATTTAGCCCTAGTGCTCAGCTGTTCCTTGCCTATGGCATGTATATTCTGATATTCCTTAATCCACTTTAAAAACTCCAACCAAAATAGTGTAAATACTTAAAAATGTAATTGCCTATTCCATGCCATTTGCACTGAAGAGAAAAAGGAAAAAAATAGTAGTAAAAAAAGGCAAAACTTGCAGAAGCAGAAGAGTTGAAAAAGATCTTCCTGTTGATGATGAGCTAGACATTGTACATATACATATCTATATTCCAGATAGAGTAACTCTATTTGTGATTTTTGAAGGATCCTCAGTATAGAATCATTCAATGTTCACTTATTATTTATTCTCTTTTAAGACTTTTAATTCAGATTCAGATTTGCTGTTGTGTTTAATGACATACTAAAAGGAAAATTTTTTCCATTCATATTAGACTTGTGCCTAAATTTGTGTGTGATGGCTCAGGACTTGGGTTTTCCCTCCTATGAAGAGGAGACCTGTATATATTAGTGGCATGATCATAATTTTGGCTCCCAAGTTAGGTTCCCTTTAGTGAAACCACTGCTGGTTTTCTGGAGGTGAATATCATGAGGTACCAGAGTTCATTTGGGGTGGATGGGAGCTAAGGGCCTCAAAGCAGATGTCTGTGAGAAAACTTCCACCTCATGTGTGCAGTCCTGTCTGACTTACTGAGCCTGATGACAGAATTCCCTCTTCCACTGCTTTTGTGGTCATGCAGCATCATCACGGGGTCAAAGTAACTGTTTTACCAGCTATTAAGGATGATAGTGGAAAAGGTTTGTGACCAATACTTCCTTTGAATATTATTTAATTGAAGAGCAGAGAAGATCCTTGCAGTAAGAGACACTTAGTATGCAGAGCATCAGTGCCTGGGTCCATTTCCTTTCATTAGCCTTCCTGGAAGCGCTTTCTGTGACTAATGTGACCCTTTTATACAAATTGGGGTCATGCAGTTTGTACCCCCTGGCAGCACCTGGTTTCTAAAGCAGTGCCACAGCAGCTGCTGCCAGCTGGATGAAGGGGGGCTGAGGTGGCAAGGCTGAAGGAATTGGGGCTCATCGCCCCTGGGGTCTGGCAAGAGGGGAGGGAAAAAAGCAGCTCATAGGTAACAACAGCAAGCTGACTAGCTTAGGGAAAATGTCCAGTTTATATCCATCTTTGTGGAAACAGGACCCATTTCCTAGAAGGTGGTGCCAAGAGGAAGCCAAAACATCTCTGCTGCAAAGGGAAGATCTGGCTCCCTCCATGCCATCCCTGCAGATGTGTTTCTCTGGGTGTCTGGCTGATGAAGTGTGCTAGCAAGAAAAAACAAACTCACATTGTTTGCCACAAATTTAACCTGAAGATCAATACAATACCTTGATTTTCTGAGCTCTCAATGTGACATTCAGAACCTATATTGCAGACCCTGAGCTAAAGCTCCAGTGCATATTTTCCTGGTGTTTTTGTAGATCCTCAAACACATAGTACCGTGTATCCTCAGCCTGAGTTTTGTCCTGAATTGGACTGGTCCTTGGTTTCCCTTCAGAAATGCCATTAAGGTAATTCATTTAAATACATTTTAAATGACCATTCTCCCTTTCTGCTTGTTGAAGCTGTCAGAAAAGCATGTCTCTGCTATTGATACATAGGCTCAAAAGGCAAAGGTCTTGTCTCAGGGTTACTCCTCTTGGGTGCTACAGGTACGGTGCTGAAGTGCTGCCCTTCACAGAGGTTTTTCAGTCACTGCCAGGAATAGCACTTTTCTTCAGGTCAGAACACATTTTAAAATTAAAATTCAGCCTCATTAGTTGGTCACTGGGGTTGTGATTGTGCACAAAGACTAACTACTGATGTGGATATGGAAAAAAAAGCTCTGGACAGATTAAAGCTAGTTGTAGAGCAAACACTGAAGGTCTAACACAGTGATTTCCTTGTCCTGTGATGTTTTTCCTAAAAACCATCCTCAACAAAGAGGGTCTGAGAATGCCTACTCAGTCTGGAAGCAGGGAGGGGTATGGGTCTAGGTTAACCATGCAGACTTGGAGAAGAACAGACAAGAAGCCAGACATGACATCATGATAAACTGAATGTAACAAGGGTTTCCAGTGGTATTAATATTAGATGATAATGTCAGAGTGCAGCTGGTAATTAGACAGGACAGCTGCCAAGGCCAGTCATTAGCAATGTTGATCTACTCACTTGAAAACCAGAGGAAAGGTATTGCAGATGTTTCTGTGTCACTTTTGTTTTGGCTGTAATGGACACGATAGCTCATTGCAGGTAAAAAGTTCACCTTCCTGCATAACACTCTTGGATTGTTTGAGTTGCCACAGGATGTTCTTATTTCTTACTTGTTGTGTTTGGCCCAGAACTGTAAATCACAAACACCAGGCTGTGTAATTCTGACTTTTATTACATTAATGTATTTTAAGAGCAGGAAATCTATAGACTCTTGGCTCAGTGCAGCAGAAGCAGAGCATGGTGGGTACTCTGTGGTCAGGAATGTTCTCAGAAATATGCCTCTTGCTGAAAAGGTGACCTTAAGATAATCTTTGCTTGGCTTCTAGGCTGGGGAAGGAAGGACATATCAACCTCTCAGCCCAGGTATGAGCTAGGAATGGACTCTGGGTAGAGGAAGAATTTGTTCCCTAAGCATAAGAAGGGAGGAAGGGAAGGGTGAAAAAAATCATGTTTGGAAACAGGACTCAAAAAAAACCTTCAGTGCTGAGACCAGCCCGTGGATGCAGGATTCTCTTTGCACAGGGTCATTGCAATACTCTTAATTGCATAACATCAACAGCACAGCTAAGATACCAGTGGAAGGCTCCTGATTCCCCACCTTGGTGCCTTTTCTACTGAGCCCCAGCAGCAGCTTAAGCCCTACCTGCAACCTCTTCAGGAAAAAAATAAATCCCCAAAGTGCACACATTGATAGTTGCACTGAAGTGTTTCCTCAGTCTCTTTCTAGGCACTAAGCCATTTTAAATAAACCTCGTGTTTTGGGAAGCTCCCCTCCAGCCCTACTGAGTGCCCATTGTGTCACAGCATGCAAAAGAGACCTGCATGTTGTCAGAGACTGGAAAATGTGATCTGTTTCAAGACATCTTGGGGGCTTGGAATGAGTGGCAGGAGGTGCATCAGGCCTTGCTCTGGTGAGAGGTGGTGCCCTACCCCAGACCCACAGCCCCACAGTGTCTGTCGGTCATGGCACACTGGAGGCAGCCCCAGTGTCACCCACCTCAGTCCCCAAGAGGCTGAAAGACAAGAAATCCCTCCTGGAAAGAAGGCCCAGGACTTTAGGAAGCCTGACCACAAGGCAAGCACATTGTTCTTTTACCCTACCTTCATTTTGGAGTTTCACGTCGCTGCAACCCAGGAGCTGGTAGCGATGTGTCTGGTCTTTTATCTCTTTCCTGTCTTTCTTCCCTTTCTTCTTGTAACTCTCTTCTCATGGAACAGAGCATCAAATGGCTTTAAAGGTTTTCTGTGTTCAATGGGGTAAGTCTATGCTGTGATAAATGATGTTATTTTGTATTTACTTTTTTAGCAATATTCATTAATTTTCTATCATTTGCCATTAAAAAAAACTTTTTTTGCAGAAGCAGAAGAGTTGAAAAAGATCTTCCTGTTGATGATGAGCTAGACATTGGTTTTTTTACCTCTTGTTTTTTTTACCTTCCAACCTATTTGGTTGGAATTTCCTCCTTTGCGTCTATCCAGAGCAAAAGAACCTTGGTCTAGCCCTAGGTTTGAGTCATCAGCATGTAGCACATGTGCAGCAGAAAAATCCCTCAGACTTGAGGCTGGCTATTACCAGAATCCATATTACGTGTGCAAGTGAACTCACTGATGACCATGATCTCCCTGAGCATGTCATTTTCCGCTCTGCTTTTGCACAGCTATTTTAATATGGGGAGAGGGAAATCAGAGAAGCCAGATTGCTAAGCACTAGGTCTGCAGGGCCAGGACTGCTCTATGCATTTGGGCCAGACTTTATACTGCTGTGCCTGGAGAAAAAATTCTTGCCCATGTGAACAGTCTAAGCTGAGAGAGCCCTGTCAGTGGCATTCAGCAGGCTGTGCTATATCTGTGAAGCTGCCAGTGAATACAAATATTTGCAGGAGAGGGGCTCAACAAGCATCCATCTTTTCAAAGGCATAAAAAGTGGATTGCTCCTTTATTTTACTACTTCTGAATATCCTACCCTGAATGCACTGCTTTCCTTCAACTGTGAAAGTGTGCTGGAGAGTCTTGAACATAAGAGTCCTGTTACAGCTCTTGATCCTTCTCATCCATGAGTTCCCTGCCAGCCCAGGAATGCCTCAGGTAAGTAGTGCTGAGCTGCCGGGGCAATTATACCATTGGGATACCTTTTAACCTTTCTTTTAGCTGTCATGCACTGGGGGAATTACACTAAACCAGGTCATAATAGAAATGTTGTGAAATGGAACTCGAGATAAGAGAGATGTGCTTCAGTAAAAGCGAAAGTGGAGAGGGAGCAATGCGAGGGGGAGATTTGAACCACATCTCCAGGTTCAGCCTCTGAAGAGGAGAGGCAGTGGAAGCTAATGCAGTGAAATGAGCTGTAACAAAGCCACACCAGGAGTTATTCAGCTGTTCACAAGAATTTTAGAAGAACTGTAATTGGGAAATGATGTGAATATCAAACAAAATGTCACTTGACTGGAAGCCTTGAAAAGAGGGGGAAATAAAAGAAAATGAAGAAAAAACCTGAATTACATGTCTCCCTCTTCGACACACTCTGAAAGAGTTCCCTGCTCTCCACTCAGACCTTTTGACACGCTATTGTGTAGCATTGTGTATTTCCGTGTGGGGTGCTTCTCCTTGAAAGAAATTAAAATGATGGGAAAGCTGGCATGCCACGTTAAATAACATCACATGTTTTTCTACTGGGGAGGAAAAAAAAGGAAGAAGTACTATGCTGAGTTCCAAGAAAATAACTGCTGAGGAAATGAGAGCAGCAACCAGCTCGGATCCTGTCCCTGGAAAATAGCAGCCATGCCAGCACAGGGAAACATGGTCTGTATCCTGGCAGGGTTCAGAAGTAGGCTTGAATTTCTTCTGTATGCTGTTTGCTGGTGACCTGCAGGCCAGATTGTCCACATCTCTGATCTCTCCCAGTGCCCATAATGATTTTCAAGTTCTGATGTTACTGTTTTCTTTCCTAAAATTTGAAATATGTGTAAAAATATCAGGATTGTTGACCACCATTTCTGCTCTTGTTAACTAATATTCACTTTTTCCTTCTAAATTCCCTGTCTGCCATTCTTCTCTGGGAACAAGTCATCTTGAAAGCACTTTGACCCTTTCTTCTTCCTCATCATTACCCTTCACAGGACCCTGGGTTGGGTCCTCTGAGCCCCTTGATGTTCTCCTCAGCACTCAGAGAAGCATTGTCATTTGGATGGCCTGCAGCTCCTCTCTCTTTAATTTAGTGTGTTTTTGTCTGGAAACTCAAAGAAACCACCTGCATGTAGAAACATAAGGACCCTGTGGGCCATTGAGCAACTGCATGCCTGGAGAGGGAAAGAGGACTAGGACAAGATTTACTTTGAGGTTCACACGAGTGAAAACAATCCTCTTTTCTCCTGAAAGGAGATGGTGACAGCGCTGTGGAGAAATTATCCATCAAGAAGATAAGAAGAGCACTCTGATTTTGATTAGACAGAATTTCTCAGTGGCTTCACAGTGCTCCTTCTCATCTCAGATCTTCTGCAATGAGGAGCTTCAAAAAGAGGTTAATATGGGTTTTGTATGCTTTACTTGCTGGGGCTATATGGAGAAAAAAGGGGTGATACAAGGCACTGCAGTAAGACAGCTGTCAGATAATAGATACAGTATAATATTATGTACATAATATTATATACATTGAATGCATTAGTAACAGATACTACATTTTTAGTAATGCTGTTATGCATCTGTCATGATTTGATAGGAAACCCTTCAGGCAAATATTCCTAAGGGCCTGATGAAACAGATCGGCTGATTTCTATCTGTAAATTGTGGTGATTTTGATGGAAATTTCCCAACTTGTTTTTAAAATAATGTTTCATGTACAGTAAGCATAAGAAAAATCGTGCCTTGGAGCATCAGGAAAACAACAAAATGCTAATCCCTGTTGTGTTTTTTCCTCACCTTTGTGTCTTCACTATAGAGCTGGGAGACACTTCAAAAGGAGGAAAAAAGTAAATTCACTCTTTTGCTGTGAATATCAGAAAATGAGGTCTGATTTTACGTTTCCAGTCAATATCTTCTTATTCTGTCTTTGGATGTATATTTTGGTTTTTTGAAATTTGGGTTTTCTGGATGCTTTTTTGTCTGGTGCTGTTTCTAGTCATGTCTAGTGAAGCATCATCTCTAAAGGGAACCCCCCTGCCCCCTTCTCCCATCAGACTGCTTTGGGGAAGAGTTACAATAAAATACACCTGTGCAAGCACAGGTCCACAGGCAAGTGAGTGACTGTATAGCCTTGAGGCAAGGCTGGAAGAGAGCATTTGGTTGAGCCTGAGCAGTAGTCACCAGCTGCCCTGTCAGAGTGTGGCTGAGCAGAGCTCCCTGTGCCCCATCATGTGCCCCTCAAGCACAGAGAGTGAAGGAGGTGACTGGGCTGTCATCACTGTGGGCACTCTACTCCCAAAGAGAGAAGCCCAGTCAAATGGTGCTGAAGAACCATTTTCAGGTTCTCTGGGCTTTTTAAACCATAAATTCAGGTTTAAAAGGTACAGAGCCATAACTTATTTGGGGAAGCTCCTGCTGCAAAAAGAAAGCAATAGGGCAGCTCAGCACTAAGAGCCAGCCTCATGCAACCTCTCAGCAGATGATTTTGTTATCTGCATGTTTCTCCCTGCCTTCTTTCCCATTCAGAAGCAGACATGAAGCCATGAAGGTGATTTGTGGCCTATTCTTATTCCTGCTACAGAGAATAAGTGCTGTTTTCAAGTCTGAGCAGGAGCAGGTCTTGTATCTCTCTGAGCTGTACAGCTCTCAATTGTTTTTCTCCCCTCACTTAAGGATCTCACAGAGGCACACCTCAGGTGTACTTGTGCTTTTATCTTTGCTCTCTGTTATTAACGGGTCTAATAGCTAACATTCTTTTGGATGAGACCTTATTAATCAAAGACTGTCTGCTCTAGTAAAGGTCTAATGGTATTTTAAAGCTTTTCTTCCAAAGGCAGAGATTTGCCTGTGAATCGTTAACCAAAGGTTCCCCTGGGGCGCTCTAGTGTGTGGTCAAGCACTGCCCCTTCCCCTTGCAGGGATGGCTGCTTTTTGGTGGGTCTGAGATGCAAAGGGCAAAATCAAACTGAAATATTAGCTCTGTGTTTAAGTTAAACAACAGCGCTGCTGCAATTCTGAATTCGGTAGCGTTCCCTGAAATAATTTCCTGGGAAAGGGTTTGGCAGACTTTACTTTCCGACTCATACAAATATGAGCTGTTCTTGCTGCTTTGGAGTGACTGAATGGAGGAGGTTTGCACACTGTGGTGTGCTTTTGATTTCCTTTTTTACTTTATTCCTGCATTTTTTTCCCCCATTTTAAAAAAACCATTATAAAACCCTATTAATTCACTTGAAAAGCACTGTGTTTTCTTTTTCTCTGTTATGCTATACAAAGTTATACCATCAAATATTACCCTTCTGTGGGACTCTTTTCTAGCTGGCTGCATGGCAATGCAATTGAGGGCTTGGCAAATACCAGCAAGTAACTCTTGATGTTACCGCAATGTTCTGAAAAGCTTGTATCAGGATAAAGTGGTTTTCAGCTATGTTTTACTGCAGTGCAAAGTGAAAAAGAAATACTGGAGTGTGACCAAACAGTTCCTGATGGTTTTGTTCTTGTGCATCATATGTGCTGGAGACAGAAACTGTTCAGTTTTCAGTGCTACTGTAATGGCTCCCTCTAGTAATGCATTGGGTGTTATTACAAATGGAATGGCAGCACTTGCACTTGGGAATTGAAGCTTTGCACAGCCTGGTAGCAAATTCAGCTACTTCATGTTCTGTTGAAAAGCCTGATGTGGTGCTGGAGGAGCCCAGGTCAGCAGATTTCACCAGCAGAGGAGGGCAAGAATCCAGTTTTTGGGGAAAGCAGGGGAGCTGGTCTGGGCCCTGGGGTGATGGGGAGCAACAAGGGACTGATGGAGGATGCAGCACGCTGCCTTTTGTCATCTGGGTGGCTTCACCCAGCTGCTACCTTGGAGAAGGAGACCTGAAAATGGGGAGTGAAAGGGTGGCTCTTTTAGCAGCTTGTTTCCCATCTTCTTCAGCGGGGCACTTAGAAGGAGAGAAAGGGGCCTGCAGTTATTTTATGGTGACTCCTCCTGCCCCTCGCTTTGCCTGGCAATCCCAAAAGCTGCCACTTCCCAGCCCGGTGCAGCTGGACACCACTCAGCATTACACCAGGCATCTTGCTGTGGGAGACAAAGACCTGCCTTTGAATGCCCACAGAAAGACACTGAAAATAGCTGGAAGCATCCCAGGACAAACAGATGAAGTGAATGTGCAGACATGGGGGTAACATTGTAAGAGGATTGACCGTGTTTATCCAAGGTATGAGAAGCGCTATTATTCCCAAAGAGGTAACCTGAGGAAGCTGCAGCTGTCAAGGAGGAGCAAATCAAATGGGTTCTCCTCTTCTTTATGCCATGACAAACTGTGCCAGGGGCTTTGTGAGCAAACAGAAGGTAGGGCCCTGAGGCAAACAGCTAACAGTTTAAGGCTAGACCAAACAGTGTGTGTTTGCAGGTAGCAGTCTGCAGGTTAGGGAAAGGGGAGAGGAGATTAGAGAGGGTATAATCTACACTCCCTAGGGGATAGCACACAGGCTAGCCAGATCAGAGGGTTCAGCTATCACAATAAATCTGTTTGCTGTCTATCTGGATTACTGTGTGCACTTTTGGGATGGGTACTGCCTTTGCTTCTGGAGCAGTCTGACCCTCTAACACCCCTGCTTTACAATGTGCTTGGAGGTGAGGCAGGTCTCTGTGCTTCTCTCAGCTTCCTGGTGAGAAAATCCTTCAGACTCTGACCTTGAGGGAGCCTGGAGCAGTGCAGAAAACATTAAGCCCTGAGTATCTGATCTAGATATGCTTCCTATCACCTTATTTTCGGAGTAATATTTGCACATCTAAAAATTATTTTTGACTGGAATGTTTGATTTGGTAGCTGAGACCAGTCTTGTGGTGTTTTTTGCTGGGCTCTCAAGTCGCCCTTGGAGCTGGGTCATTCAGGCAGATCACAGGTAGAACAATGTTGCCTGTGTTCAGCTAACCTGGTGTAATGATACAAGCTCTAACCTGTAATGCAATGCAATGCCCTGCAGCCGAGAGATTTTATGCCAGTGCAGTTAAATCAATAAACTTGGTAAGTTAGGCTGGTACAGATATTTTTAATTGCACTCCCTACGGACAGCCTCACAGTTCCAATGTCTAATCAGAGCTGCAAACTATTCAGAGGAGTTTTCTTTGCAAATAGGGTTATGAGTAATCAATAGCTCAGTGTATGTGTGTGTGCACAAATACTCATTTAGTAATTCTGGCCTGTGAATGCATTCATTAACCTGACTGCCTGATGTTACCCCACCCTCCCTCCCCTCTTCACAGACAGGAAAAAGGAATGCATTCATTGATTACACTGCTTTAATTTATTTGCCTAGTTCTAATCTCTGCACAAGATAAGACTGCTGAGAATTGTCAAATTGCATGCTTTGGAGAATTGAAAAGGCCATTTCCTCTCTATTGTATGATAATGCTAGTATTTTTGCTCTCCATGAAAAACATAGGTTATTGCATATAGCTTTTAAGTGTCACTGTTTTGTGCTAGTATGTCCCATCATTTATGCGCAGAAAAATTAAATAAATAGTTAATACCAATGGAATACAACTGGACTTTGAGTAAATAAACAGAATTACCTACCAGCCCTTGTCTTTGGGAAAGGCTGGTCCCAATTAAATAAAAACAGATTGGTCCTGTTTGATGTATGTCATTTTGATGTTGAAGGTTTATTTAATTACAGTTGTTTTAATTCTGTCTCCTGTGAGTTATTGCTGTATTCCTCCCCCCGAGCTCCTTATTCCAATGTTGCCTGTCAGTGACAGATTGCTCTCTGCTTGATGTGCCTGTTGCTTACTCATGAGAGTAGGAGAACCTGTGCAGCAAAACTGCCCTTCCTTCAGTGGCTGTTGGAGGTGGTCTTTGTTCTCAGTCCTGCAGATTGCCGTAAGCAGCTGCTGGCTTTCAGGTGAAGCAGGTTCTGGTTTCATTTCAGCAGTGGGAAAAGGAGGCAACACTGTCAGTGCTGCAGGTGTAGAGCTGTAGGTGAGTGTGGATCTAATAACTTGCTGGAGTGTGGCATGATGCCCTCTCCAGGAGCCATGGCACTGACAGGCCAGCCAAAGGCTTACACTGCAGAGGATAAATTACCGGGAAAGAGACAAATTGCAAGAGGGAAAGAGAAATGAGAGCAAAGAGAAGGAGATGAAGTGATGGAAATTTGCAGACGGAGAGAGGAAGGAGCAGCAGTAAAGGCAGCAAGTAGGGAAGAAGGAGTAACCTTCCATGACCTCAATATTCCCAACAACATGGAGTACCCCAGGCCCCAGCCTTGGCACCCACATGGCCCCAGGCACCTGGAGATGAAGGTGTGGCATTCATTTCACTGTGGGGAGCATTGTGGTGTGGCTGGAGAGCTTCCCCCTTCCACCCTGCCTGCACCATGTAACAGCTATAAATTGTCCATGAGGGCAGTGATGCTGTGCCCCAGATTATTCCTCAAAAGCTTTTCTGACTTGGCCATGAGTAGGCCCTATTCCTAACCTTCCCTGATGCTGGGTTTTCCTAAAGCCCAAGGGGTCCCAGTCTCGATCAGGGGGAAAGGAAGGAGGGCTTAGTGCATGGTGGAGTCATAACAGTATCCCACAGCTTGCTTTTCTGTCTTCTTATTGTGAGTGCCTTGTTTTTGCCCACATGGATCTGAAATGCAGCTGTGTTTCCTCTCTGGAAATGATGAGGGCTGTCTGTTTCTGAAGGGGTAGAACAGTGCTGCACATTGTGCTGGTGGGACCTGGGAGCCTTTCATCAGGTTGGATCCATCTGGAGAGTTATTGGGAGGTCCTGCTTAACCTTACAGCCTGGGGAAGAGACTTTCTGCACTGAACTGGTAAGGAAGCCGAATATCCACAGGACCTCTTGCCTTATCCCCCAGGTCATGAACTGCACAGGGCTCGGACAATAGGAGCATATCATTTCTGGTTGACTTCAGTGCTCAGATAAGAGTACCTGCATGCAGAGAAGTGCTACACTACTGTGACATGGGAGATTTATTTGTCAAAGTGTCCTGGGTATTTTCATCAACTCCAAAGTCACATCAACAGCCCTAACGTTATTTGTGGCTTTTGGGTTTCTTTCCTAAGTGGGAGTAAAATAAAAATCAAAGCAGAAATGATGTCTCCCTGCCAGCACTTGCTGTGGTCAGCCCAGGTTCATGATTTTGAATGTACTGATGGCTATGGTATGTGACAACCCCTTGTAGCCTCAGAATGGCTTCGTGCTCTGGGGAAACACAGCTTCCTCCTGAATGCCATCAGAAGGGAAAGGGGAAAGAGAGGGGGAGTGTTGCAAACACCATTTACATATCTGGGAGATGAGCTCATCCTCTTCTGTGCAAATGGGAATTGAAAGGATCCATGAAGAAAAATAAATTCAATTAGTCTTTTCTGAAAGGTAAAGAAAGCACTGCTTGCCTCTGGTAATGGGCTTAGAGGAGGAGGAAGCTGCATTGCTAATGTGCTGCAAGTGTGTAAACATCTCTCTGCTTTGTAAATGCCCTTTCTTTCTTTTAAGCAAAACCTGCAAAATTCCCATATTTCTGAGTTTCTAGCCTCCTGATCAAGGGATGTTACTTCTGCTCATCAATTTTCCCTGCCAGCTGAATGACAGATACCCCCTACATTTGGGAACACTCACTACCCACCACCAGCTAGACACTTACCCAAGGAAGGAAATTGTTTAGTCTATGAAGCAGCTCCTCTATTTCCCTCTAATTGCAGCAACTCTGTGTTGGACAGATGGCCAGGTCTCTGCACCATGTCAGGGAAGTTCTGCTTATTTGTCTGTGCACCAAACTTTATTACAGCTCTTCCAGACACATTTATTTTAAGTTAACTTCGACCACTCTGGTGCTGCATCAGAATAAGGCACATCTCCACAGCAGCACCTCCTCCTTACTCGCTCTGTCTGTAAAAACCTTCCTGCTGCTCCTCAAGCAGACTTTGCTTGATGTTTTACTCCCATCTAGTGCTTTCTATTAAAACTGCTGGTGCTGTGTTTCTGACATGGGACTAGTCTGAGCTGATCAAACATCACCTTATTTCTAACCTAGGTGTTCATCAAATTTCTTTCCATCTGGCTATGAAAATCCACAGCTCTTTGATCCTCCCTGGTGTAGTGGAGGTACAGGAAAGAGGGAGATCCTGCTGACTTTTGCTTCTATAAAAGTCCTTTGTGCCTTTCATTTACAAGACACTTCTTTCATGATTGTTTTCTTGTAGAGGAATCTTGACACTTATGTTTGTTTGAAGCAGGTTTCTTAAATTCATTCTTGTTGATATTGATGGGAATGGGAAGGTTGCTATATGAAATAAGAGTGGTGTACTTCAGTGGTCCCTATTGGAACCAGCGTTATTTAATATTGTGATGGTGTTCACAGGGGTTTTCAGGTGAGGAAAGAGATGAGAATGTTGACTCCATGTTCAGAAGGCTTGATTTATTATTTTGTGATATACCTTACATTAAAACTATACTAAAAAGAATAGAAGGAAAAGTTTCATCTCAGAAGGCTAGCTAAGCTAAGAATAGAAAAGAAAGAATGAAAACAAAGGTCTGTGGCTCAGACAGAGAGAGAGAGCCAGCTCTGCCGTGACTGGTCACTAATTCCAAACATCCACACGAGACCAATCACAGATCCACCTGTTGCATTTCACAGCAGCAGATAACCATTGTTTACATTTTGTTTCTGAGGCCTCTCAGCTTCTCAGAAGGAAAAATCCTAAAGGTTTTATCCTAAAGAAGGTTTTTAATGAAAAGATGTCTGCGACATAATATCTTCATTAATGACACAGGCAAAGGGAACAAGTGCACCTTCAATAAATTTGCAGATCACACTAAGCTGAGTGGTGCAGTTGTCACACCTGAAGGATAGGATGCCAGCCAGAGGGACCTAGATAGGCACAAGAAGAGTGGGTCCATGGGAATCTCAGGACGTTTAAGAAGACCAAGTTCAAGGTGCTGTACCTGAGTCAGGGAAATGCCCAGTACCAATACAGGCTGGGATTGAACAGATGGAGAGCAGCCCTGCCCAGAAGGCCTTGGGGATGCTGGTGGCTGAGAGGCCATCAATGAGCACTCAGCCCAGAAAGCCAGACATGTCCTGGGCTGCATCCAAAGCAGCGTGGCCAGCAGGTGAGGGAGGTGACAGATATCCCACGTGCCTGCATCACTATAGGCAGTGGGACAGCCCCAGGCTGAATGAGCTGCTGGGCCCAGAGGAAGCTGGTCTGTCTGTCTGTCTGTGAATTCAATGGGAGACTTATATAAATAAAAAACACTGAACTCTTCCAGGGAGTAGCTGATGACCAAAGATGTGTCACCCTCTTCAGGTTGGTGTGTCAGGGTAGAACCCCCATGTGGGAGGGAGGTGAGCATCCAGAGCAGCAAGGTGCTGGCATGGTCCCAGTTGTGTGTTATTTGTGTGCTGCTAGTTCCTTACTGTGACTGTGGTTTGTTCTTGTACAATGGTTAGCACATTAATGAAAAGAGCATTAGAGGAGGTGATCATGTGGTGGGGAAGCTGGAAATAAAGCCAGACCCCTGAGGTGGAGGGTGCTGTGTTTTGAAGCAAAGCAGCTTCATGTGGGTTAGTGCTGCCCTGGTGCGAATCCTGCACAAATCCCATCTTGGCTGTGCTGCCCAAGTACTGACATCCTTCCAGCCTGGATTCCTCTCTACTCTGCTCTCTCCCACTATTTGTTTTCTTCCCCATCAGGGCTTCATGGAGCAGGTTGAACATGGAGTAACCTGGTGTCTCCACATGTCCCTGATGTCTCCACTTGTGGCTCCTGATAATTCTGCTGGTCTTCCTGGTGTTGAACTTTCAGTCACACTGAAAATAAATGATTCCTCATTTTGCACTCATTGCTGAACTGCACTGAAAGGTTTTGCTTTTCCTACTGAATTTCTGTTGCTCATTTTCTGTCCCTTGTGCTGCTTGTACCACCAATTGCTCCAGCTTGGATTGACCCAACCTCTGTTTTTTGCTTAGCTAGCAGCTGTTTTCTGCTGAGTGCTTTGTTCCCCTCTGGCACCCTCAAAGACCCCTTCTGCTAATAAAACCTCAAGTTCACTTCCACCTCTGGGTGCTGCCACTGCACTGACCCTAAATTTTCCCCTCATCTTTCTTTTTCCTTCTCCACATTCCCATTGCATTTGTCTGCCAGCAGGATGCACCCTGCTCTGTTTTCATTCCCCTATTCTTCCAATGAATATCTAGGCAAAGCTGTTTTGCTCTCTTTGTGGTCTGCTCTCTTTTTTTCTACCCTTCCTTCCCTCTCTTCATGGTCAGTTAAACCACATCAATGAAACTTCAACTCTATTCCATCTAGGAGCAGAGACCAATTGCTTAAAGCTATAAAGCTCTATGTTTACTTAGCATAGCAAAGATAATTTTTCCAAGTAGGTGGTGAGACTGCAGAATAAGAATACTTCCAACAGCAAAAAATGCACAAAGCCAGGAAAAATATTAGGGAATGTTTATAGGCAGATAAATATCAAATACAATGTACTGATTAATATTCCGGTGGGATGGACTTTGATAAACCAGCATGCCATTCTGTAGGTTTTATTTTTAACAGATGGGAGAGAAAAACAACATTTGGTCTAGAGCCTCTGTCTGTCTGAGTGAGGTTTTGCTCATTTTGGGGGCTGCAGCTATTCTAAACATGGCAAGTTGATTTAATTAGCTGACTAGGATCCTGCTTTGTCAGGGGTTTTTTGTTATTGTTGCTTTGTTGATTTTTTCTTGTTGATTTTTATTTTTTTGCCTAAATGCACTTTTGCAAAACTGACAGTACCCAGAGCTCCCAGACTTCTCTGGCCAAGTTTCCGTCTGAAATGTGCAAACAGAATAGCTGATGAAATAATACACATGTCCATGCTGGAAACCTCTCTCTTCCCTTTTTTAGGGAAAATTGAATATCTATTGATTCATTGTTTCTACCAGATGGGGAGCCCAGCAGTAATTCCTTTGTGTTTTTGAAAGCAGTAGCTTTCACAGAGTTTGCTTCAGTTGACAAGTTATTTTCCCTCTGATTTGAATCTGTCTTTAATGTGTTCTGTTGGGGTATTGACTACACGAACAGACAAGCTCTGATTACAGCTCTTGCATGGCTGCCAAGGTCCTGCAACGAGCAGAGAGCTGATTTAGTCTGTTCCCCTTGAAAGCTCAAGATTTCCTAAGGATGGAATAAAAAGCTCTAGGTCCATTAGGCAGAGAAGCTGATTGTGATGCCTAGGAGAGATGAAAAGGCAGTCAGGCTAGACAACAATGCTATGTCCTTTGAGCATATTTAAGTTTGGCACCATAAAAGGGCTCGTGCCATGTCCATCTGAAATGTTTGAGGACACTCTTATTGGAAATAGTCTGCTGTCCTAAATAGGAGTTCAAATTACAGCACAAATCCAGCATTATGGGTCTTCTTTTTCTAGCATGCTGTGCTGAGCTAAGCTTATGGGGGAGAAGACAGGGGAAATAACCTGGTCTTACTAAATTTTATTGCATTAATGATGCAATATCAAGTTGCAATATCAGCATCTCCCCAGCTATGTGGAGTAGATACCCACACGGATTGTTGAACCAAAGGAATGGTTTTGGGAACCTGTCTAGCCAGTTCTCCCAAGCCTTGTGTGGCACATGTCCCTGAGTGTCCCTGTCCTTTCTGTTGGCTGGTTTCAGTCTCATTTGAAATGGACATCAAAGTCCCCAGATAGCAAAGTCCCTGTTGATGGTCTGGGACCAACCAATGAAAAAAAATCAAGAAGGTTTCAGCTGTGCATCAGTGTGTGTGATTGCTGGCCAAAAGGGGTTTTCAAATTGGCTGCCACTGATGTTTGATGCCTTTGATAGAACTTTGATAGTGCTATCAAAGGCAAATAGAGCAGGCAGAAGCAGTTACTGCTCCTAGAAGGAGAAGAAACTTTATGGGATATGTCACAAATCCATGGGAAAGAAAGTTTGATGATTTCTGCTGTTCACAGATCAGCTAGAATACTTGCGTGCTTTTTTCTTTTGTGAAAATTCTGAATTGTTACCTTTGTTTGTTTTTAGTTTTCTGGTTAATTTATTTAAGGTTTAAAGTCATTAGAAAAGACAAGCAAAGAAGAATTTTTGTCCAGGGGTTTTTCCCTCTGCATATTCTAGATAGCCCCCTTCCCCTCTGAAGTGTTCCCAGTATAGAAACCAAGGCAACAGGCTGCTGGCTGAAGAGCAGCTTTTCCGCAGGGACTGGAGCCACGTGCATGAACAGTGAGAGCTACAACAGTGCTGAGCCTGGGGAGAAGGTCACAACAGCCCCACAACTATATATTGCTCATTTAGTAGCTTCAGACACAGCCATCCTGCCTACACTGCAGTTTTTCAATGCACTTGAAAACTATCATTGCATATATTTGCATATATTTACACATGTATGCCAGCATATGCCTTGTTTTCTGAACATGGGGGCATTTATTGCCTGGACTCATATGCTTGATGGCAAAAGCATATGAAATCCACTGCCAACATCTGGCTGGTACCAGGAAGTAGGTACTCACTGTCGAGTGTGGGAAGTGCCCCCTTAGCTCCAGCACAAAACACTCTCTGGCCACAGCTTCTTCATGCAGGCAGAGGGGTCATGCATGTTCCAGTTATTTGCAGCTTATCCACGCTCTGGGTGACCCTTTTTAAAAACCCAAGGATCTCCTCCTAACTGTGCACAAATGAGGATGGGAAGAATGTTTTGGGCTCAAACACAGCCTCCTGGCAGTTAGGTCAGAGAAATACAATATAACTGTAGCTTGGCCCTTTGTATGCACAGTAATTAGATTTTAATTAAAATATCATGTTCTGTTATTTTTTTCCACAGATGGCTGCCTCAGTAGGTGCCCAAGAGAAGAGCAGAAGAAACTAATGAAAAGGAACAGGACTGTGTAGTGAAAGCACTTTCTGTCTGGAGAACTCTGGCTTTGCTTGCTGGAGAAGGCTGCAAATGCATAATGAATGAGGCAGGATGCTGCAGAAAGACATAAAACAGTCTCAGAGGGGATGCTTGACGCCTTTGTGGAGAACTAGGTTCTACAGCTTGCTCAGCCACAAACTTTGTCTCTCTCCCATAAACAGAAAAATTGACCACAAAGTGCATGATTCTCATTTTCTTTATATCTAAGGTAAGACATACAGGAGTTTTGGAGTTTTTTTAAGAAGACGTAACTGCAGAGGCAGTTGCTGGGACTTTTGTCTGGGACTTTGCTGTTGCTGGGACTTTGCTGAGCTACAAGAAAGCTCAGTACTCTGGAAAATAGGGGTCTCAGTCTCATTATTCAAAATTTTCAGGTGCTGTTGTAAGGCCTATACTTAAGTTTTCCCATCTCTTAGTCTTCTGTTAGTAAACTGAGGAAAGTAATTCTTAGATATCCTAAACTAACTACAAGGAATTCTTAGAATTTGTGGAGTACAAGATGCTGCAGTGAGAATAATTGGAAGGAAAGCATAATTTTTTTCCTGAGGCAGGATTTAGATGATGTAAAGTAAATAAGGATAAGGGATGTGCATTATAGTAGCAGAGCAGAAATAAACAAAAATATTTAGCTGCTCACTGAGGAAGCCTTTGTATAAAAATATCATCTACAATCACGTAATTAAAGACTGCATTTTAACTCAAAGCTGAAGTAAGAAAGCTGTGTGGGTGGTTTTAGCTTTTACATTTCTTAGTCACCGAGTTTCTGCTTTAATAGGTAGCTCTTCAGATGTAGTTGTGTTTGTAATGGCATGGTAATAACTTCCATAACACAAGCTTTACATCACATTAAAAGCACACATCTTTCTTTATGCAGCTCAGTAAACAAAATAATCCACTTCTCTTATTGTCACTCATCTCCTTCCTACATCCATCTCTGTTTGTCACCCCTGTGCTCTCTGGGACGGGACACATGGGTCAGTGTCATGGATTTCCTGCAGATTTATCCAACACCAGTTTATCCAACTGGCACTTGTGCCTTTGGACCTGCAGAGCCTCTCACAACAAATGCCAGCCGACAGTGACAAAGCTGATGCTTCAGTTGCCAGCCCTGCTCTCTCCCCAGCTTTTGAAGCCTCCATGGCATCCAAGGGTTGCACTGGCATATCTTTGCTGAACTTGACAACTATCAAGTTGGTACTGAGTACTGGCACTGCTTATTTTATTTTTTTTATTTTTGCTTTGCATCAAGTGCTCCTGAATTCTCCCATTTAATCCCACTTTATTGGAGATTGTGGTTTTTTTGTGTAGTTTTCTTGGCATGCATTGCCTTTGTCCAGCTGTGGTTTCTTACAATGATACATGATTTCTCTTTATTTCCCTTGCAGGGAATAAGGCGTGATGAGGAAACAATGCTGGCCAATCACCACCACCCCACAACTGTACTTTTCAAGGCCATGGAGTTGTGTGCACCTGCAGAAGGGAGTGGTGCTAAATGCAGGAAACCTGAAGACAGGATATGTTTTACAGCATGGCACTTAAAATGCAGGATCGTAAGAAATGTTTGCATTTTAAAATGTTTTATCTTATGTTTAAAGGACAGTGTTTCTGGCAGGGGAAAAAATATATAAGGGCATTAAATTGCTTTCTTTGCAGGCAATTAAACAATGAAGCCAGTATGAGGCATTTAAATAATTGTAACAGATGTTTATTGCCTAGTGCTGTTTACTGCATCCTATTATTCCCTTTACGTACAGGAGAGAAGAACACATGACAAACTATACCATAAAAGAAATTCTTTACTGCTTTGTGAGCAATGTGGCTGTTTCTCTGACTTCTTAATTGAATCACCTTGGGAACGGGTTGGTAATAAATAGTATTTGGAGAGCAGGCAAGTGACTAACTGCCTGAAGCAGCAGCAGCAACTGGTGTACAAGGACCTGGGCTGGTGGTAAATACCTCTGAGTAAACAAACTGCAGTGGGATTGCTCCAAGAGGGATGCTTGGCTCACTCTCCTTAAGGATTTCAGTGCCTCCCAAGGCTGTGTGTTTTCTGGAGACTCTCCTTGCCTGGAATCCATTTTGTGTGCTCCATTGAGAGAGAAAGGATAAGATTCTAGGTTCTTGGATGGACTTTTGATAGGACATTTGTAATCCCATGTTACTACAAACCTGCTTTGTGGCTTTATTGCCTGCACCCCATCCCAATGAGGTAGGGAAACACTTGAGTCTGCCCAAGTTGTCACATCCAGTGTGGGGGTGGATGTTCTCAGCCAGGCCAAAGGTGCACAGAGCCCTGCTGCTTGTGATGACCTCTGGCCTCTGGGGGAGGACTAGGAAATGATGAAGGACAAGTCTGTGTCTGTTACTTCCCCCAGACACTCTGCAAATATTTATTTTGAAGAGCCAGATATGTTTTCTATGTGTTTAATGATGTATTCATTCAACCAGGTAATTAATTTGTGTATTTATCAGTGACTTTTTTCATCCATTCTTCCTTTGAAGAATGTCCTGCAGACATTTAGTGTTCAGAGCACTCTGTGAAGGGCTGTAGGATAGTAAATGCTCTAGATAAACTCATAAGCTTCCTCAGCTAGTAGAAAAAAGACTCTACCTTCTCAAAACAAAGAAAAAAATCTTCATCAACTCCCCTCCCAATCCCATACCCCCAAAGTCCTGTAGACATTTTAACTCTTGCCTAGTATCCCTCCTGTTGTCTTATCCCTGGCTTTGACTAAAATTTGAGGAGTTTTTCACTGAGTATTTCTTTTCAACTTTCTGGCTTAGTTCAGTCAAAGCTGTTTTGTGACTTCAGGTCAAATTTGACAAAATTTGAGAGTTGTCAAGGTCTAAAGGCATTTATATTTGGGGTTTTTTTTCAGAAAAATTTCAGTGTTTTTAGCTTACATAATATTCGGACACAAAATTTTTGTACTATAAATCATGAAAGAAAGAAAACCTTTGTTTGCCCAGTGCCCTTTGCAGGGAGGAAAGTGGCGCCAACATTTTCTTCCTCACTCCTTTTTCCTTCCTTTCTCGCTCCACCATGTTTGATTTGCCATTTTGACTGTAACAACCTTTTAGACCTTGCTCATTTCTCACTGTCTGCAACTCCATGTTATGCTAAAACTTACTATATATGTTACCTTTTATGTGTGTTGGATCATGTGTCTGGTTCCCTTCCTTATCCCTAGGATGAGTTTTCTCCAGCCCCAGGTCTTCACTTCTTTAACTGGCTATTGGTGAGCTGTTTATAGCTGTGGGATCTCCAGGCGCAGTCTGTGTCCCTTGTGCCATCACCCCATGCCAGCACTCCCCTATAGCCCCTCCAGTGTGTGCCCTTCTCAAGGCCTCTGTCCCCTCCAGTGCATCTTTACCTTGGAGTGGTGCATATCTCATTCTTTTCAGAAAACCTGCTTGTTGCTGTGATCCACCTAAAATTACTCTCATATCATGCCAAGGTAAACAGAAGTAAAGCAAATTATCATCAGAGAAGCTGCTGTTACAGATGAACTGAGCTTTGATGATGTTTCTGAATTGCTCAGGTCTGCTGGTGCCTGCCCTTTCCTGTCCAGCGTTTCATCCCCAGGCACGCGGCTGTTGCACGCGTGACCTTCATGGGCTCTGCAGCAGAGACACGGCTGCCTGCAAGGAGGAGGGGGAGCACAGGAGGATCAGCCCCAGCTGCAGGATGTGGATCAGTGCCTCTGCTTCTCAGGGTAATCAGGAGCTTTTATGAAAAGTCCTGTCAGTTTGTCAGAAGCCCTTCAGCGGGTTTTGATCTGCAGCTTGTCCTGGCAATGTGAGTGGGTAGCAGATGATAGCTGAACTGGGAGTTCTTAAAGTTTCTTTCCTGTCTTTCTCTTTTGATTATTGGAAGAAGGCTTCACTGGAAAAGCTGAATCACTTCCCAGATGTCTGTGGAAAGACCATATTATTTTCTCAAAGCTAAAGAAATCCTAGTGTAATATCTCAGCTCTGATTTTGGGTTAGTCCTCGATGAGGCACTGGGCTTCCTTTTGAAACAGAAACCAGTCCACACATGTTGCAGTGTGATTTCCTGTTTCACCTATCCCAACCTCTCAGGTGTGCCAACCTTCCCCCTCCCCCTTTTGCCCTCCTGCTAAGAGCTGTCCATCAATCTTAACATTCCAGCAAGGCGTGGTGTGGTTGGCAGAAGTTCAAACGATGCCCCTCAGGCCTGGGCTCATTGGCCTGTCCTAGCATCTATATCCCTTGAGCCTTCCCCTCCTCACACCTGGTTTCCATCACCTGTCCCTTCCCCTCCCCCTGTCCCTGGGGCTTAAAAGGACATGAGACCATGCGGCCTGGAGTTCTGTTGTGAGCTGTTACCACATTCAGAGGTCTACCATCCTAAAATAAAACTCTGGATTAAGACTCTATGATAGAATCCTCTCATATTTCTCTTCACCGTCGCCTGAACCTTTTCCACCAGAGGAAAACTGAGTTCCTACTTTGCCTGGATTTGTTCCGAGTGCCCAGCTGCAGCATCCAGCCGGCCAAAGGTATCTCTGGGGTAAAACACCACAGCTGAAGCCTTTGGTCCAGCAGCGAGGGCCGGACGAGGCCAGGCACGACACACCCGGAAACATCGGGATTAATATTCTATACACATGAATAGGGATGACAGGAAAAGGACAGATGAAGATTGACAGAATAATTTAGAGAAGAATCATCTATTTAAGGATGAGGACAAGCTGAAAGGCCTCCATTTGGAGGTTGCCTACACCTGCCTGTGCAGCTCTGAAGGGAATTCTCTTCATTGGAGACTCTTGCCCATAGCTTTGGATACATCAAGCAAGAGCCTTACCTGCCTCTGTATCTCTGGATCAACCCCAAAAACAGCATGACACCTCAGGGGGAGGTGAGTGGTGTGTGCAGGTCCCAGCTGTGCTGAAGTCAGAGCAAACATTTATGCAGTGGTGGAACCTGGAGTCCTGTTTAGAGCAATTAGGTATTAGGTGAGCCCTGGTCTCAACTTGTCTGACCAAGCTCAGTGGTGGCAGCTGGGGACCAAAGGGCGAAAGAGCCATCTTAACCCTTGGCTTTCTCATCTCCACCTTTCCCATAACTTGCTAAAACCAGCCTTCTGTCATTTCTCTCCTAAGTGGGACTCTTAGCAACAGCCCTTTGGTATGTTAGAAAGCAATAATCAAATCAGTCTGCCTTCTCACTGGAGCAGAACAAATCCATGGCTGTGTTCCCAGCTGTAAACAAAGGTAAACAGATGTGGGACTGTGGTCATCTCCTTCCCAGCAGGAGGGATTATCAGAAAAACTCCATAAATAATGAAAATGTAAATGGGGCATAAAAATCATTTTTAGATGAAAATGGAAGCTCTTTGTATAGACCCTATCCAGTTTAGGTAGAGAACAATCCCTGGCTCACCTTATAAAATTAATTTTCTTCTTGGTGAATATTTTAAAACTTTAAATTCTCAAGAAATCCCCTGTCATATTTGAGTGTTTGTTTTCCCCTTACTTAAAATGGCTACTTAAAATGAAGAGGTTTTCTTACCAGTGATTACCTTTTTCCTTTTCCTTTTGTTTAATATTTTTTTTCCTATTTAGAATGCTTCTTACTCTGCCAGATTTCTCAGCTGCACACTTTCCTAGATTGTATCCCAACCTTTTAGGCACCAACTCATGCTTGTATTTGTGTTTTCACAAGCCGTATCAGAGTAGCAGCCAAGAGGGAAATAGAAAATAATATAAATTTGAGGCAAATACAGCTGCATTCTCAGTTCATGTCTCATCACTGGACATAGAAAACGGTATGTGTTATTATTTCCTATGTACATTGTTATAATCATTGCCATTTGCAGGTTATTTTAGAGACTAAACCTCTCTTCAGGGAAAAAAGAACCAACAAAGCAGAACAACCCACCCTCCTGCTATATCTTCAGTCCCGACACAAAATCTGTTGTGGTGGATTTTATATTGAAATAATGACAGCCTTGAAATCAAGGAGGGGCTGTGCTGTGGCTGAAGTGCTGCTGGGTGCCAAAAACCTCTCTGGAGAGTGTCTCCAGAGCCTCTCTGTGAACTGTGGGTCCCCTCTGGAGTTAGGTGATCTGGGTTTCCCTCGCCTGTACGAATGCACTGCCTCTTGTTTGGGATGGGGAGACTGCCTGAACTCCTGTTCCTGAGCTTTAGATGAAAATCACGTCAAACTGGGGATGCTTCTACCACATGTCAACATAGCAGTAGATTTTTTGTTATTTATTTTTGTTTTTATTTTTCTTTACTGAAAATGGTACCAGGGAACTCCTGATGACTGAAGGCAGATCCCAAAAGATCTCAGGCTAGACTTCAGGAGGAACCTCTACTGGAAGTCAAGCAGTTAATGTGCTTTAAAAACAAGCACTTGAAAAGAATTTAGGCTGCATTCAGTGTTGCCATAGCATGAGGTCCTAGCTTTTTGTGAAAGGAGAAAATATAACTGCACAGAAAATCTTGGTAAAGGCACCTAGACCCAAGGCTGCTGTTGTGACCTTATTGAAATTTGTTGGGGAATGATGAAATAGCAGCCAGGAGACTACCCCATCATATGGCTCTTTTTAAAAATAAGTCTTAGAGTGAGGTTTCCTCTTTCCCATGGGCCACGTGGGTTTCCACTTGCTTGGAGGGTCAGCAGTGGGGCGTGCTGCTCCCAGGTGTCACTCCCGTGGGCACAGGCAGCTCCCTCCCTGAGCCACCAGGACAGCAGGCATGGCAGCAATCCACAGCCGTGCTCTGTCTGTCTGGAGGTGCCTCCTCCTTGTCACAGCCACAGGTCTGTGCTTGCACAGTGCTCTGCCGTGGCTGCAAATTTCACTGCTGGCCCCCAGTCTGCCCCAGGAGCATTGCCCACAGCTCCAGCAGCTAGAACTGTCATAATCCACTAGATGAGAAGCATTACTGCCACATTTCTACTGCAGCATTATGGATTATAACAATCCTATCCCTTAGGAAATAGTTCCAAATTTATTTTCTTTCAAAACGGACAGAAAAGTAGAAAATGGTGACTATTTCTGCAGAATACAAATTAAAGAAAAAGCAGTTTGGAAATACCTGTGAGTTTTGACAATATCAAGTTGTTCGATTTTTGTTCCTTTTTCTGGTCATGTCCAAATACTAAATGACAAAATGTTTTATAAAATGGATATACACAAATTTAAAATATGACAGCAGGCAGAATGTGGCCCAATAATCTTATGAACTCAAATTATATATTCAAATATTACCGAAACAAGCTGTGGTACTTGAAACTGCACTGCAGTCCCCATCCAAACTTCCTCTTTCTCAAACTTATTTGAAGGTAATGTTCCTGTAAGAAGAAAAAAGCCTTTTGTCTATTTTTTTGAGAAATCTTGTCTGGTTTGCTTAAGCATCCATAGTACACTGTATTTTACATTTCATCTTTACAAAAACTGATAAGGATGCTGCCTCTGTAGGAGATGCTCCCTCTCATGAGTGAGTGGGGAAACTTTTTCTTTGGAATGGGGAGAAAATAAAAACCAGTTTGATCCAGACCAAAATGACAAAGTTCTATTTTATTCCTAATGAACTGAACACTGTTGATTGCAGCTTGGAACAAAAGAAGTGCTCTTTCAAATAATTTAATTTTATTTCTATTCTGAGCATCCTTTGGCAAAAACAAGACAAATGCAGCAAATGCTGGGTTCAGACGCATCTTGCAGGTTGTTGTGGGTTATGATTGCCTCTTCATGCATAAAACTGAATGTGAAATCACCTCTTCTGCTGCTCAGAGCACTTGGAGAACCCCTCATGAGTTTAACCTCCTCTTTCATGGGAGATCATTTGCACCCTCAGGATACTCCCCTAGCAAACACCATGGATCAGACAGTATCCTGGGCTGGAGAAATGCCATCTCTCCAGCTAATGGTTTCCAGTATCTGTAAAGCTGTTTAATGTTTATTGGAACAAAGTCTGGAACATAAGGGTTTCTCCTCTGAGCCGAGTGCCCTCACCAGATGACAACTGATCTGGCTCATTGAATGTTTTAGTCTTTGTGGAAATTATATCAATTCCAGCAGGAGGGGAAGATGAAGTAAATTTACCCCTTAGTGACCAGAGCTGTGCTGATAATGCTGCTCTCTTGAAAAGCTCTGGTCCAGGTCCCCTCTACTCTGGCAGACTTGGGGTTATGCAGTTACTGGATTTCACTTTTTTTGATTCATAGGGGCATTATGGCAGGGACAAAAAGAACTGCCTGATATTTTTAAGGGAGAAGCAGGAGATTTAAAATATTGCAGTGCTGGCAAGCATTTGGTCTACATGCATTCCACAGGAGTTTCTCTTCCCCTTGGATGCAGAGACACAGTGGAACTCCCATCGTGGCGTGCCAGTCCTGGACCCTTTCCTTCTGCATTTCTGCCTTGGCTGATGCCTGGATAAGTCAATCTCTGCAGTCTCTTTAAGTGATGATAAAGTAAGGTTTGGTGGCAGAAGGAAAAACAGGTAAGTGCTGATTTAATGTCCCAGCCCCTCTCATTTTGAGTCACAGGAAGAGAAAGTGGAGACGAGAGTTGCATCCCAGGGATGATGAGTCATGGGGCTGATGCTGGTGCTGGAGGGGAGCTGCTCACTGGAGTGAGACTGATGGCTAATGACTGGCATAAGGGGCTGAATAGATCAGACAGTGGTGTTCAGTATGCACTGACAAAATTCCAGGGAGCTGACCTGCATTGTCCTGTGCCATTTCTTAAGTTTGTGTCTTAGGAGATCTGGAGGGAGAGGGACAATTTATTTTTTTGTCTTAATAAAAGCTTATTATAGCACAGTGGATTTACACACTGCTTTGCAAACTTAGCTGTGTTCCTCACCCTCTAAGTCTTTCATAGAAAATCCATTGAATAAACTCAATTAATTATTTGGAGTGGAACAGCAGTGAGATGGGAACCATCTAACCCTGTCCTTAAAAGTGATTTTACAGCTACATGAGGTGAATTTGAAGCATTATGCTTATTTGCTTGCATCCTAAAAAGCTGAATTTTTTTTGCTTTCTTACCTTCGTCATGATTTTTTTTTTGGGCCAGAAACTGTGCTGCTGTCAGGAGCTGACCCCTGCTCTATCTGACCAGTAGGTCAAGTAATTAATTTCTTTCCTGCACATAAAAAATGCCTTTTCTCGTCTGCATGCATCTTGTTAGTACTTCATCTGAGAGAAACATTGGCTGCTTGCTCAGTTTCCCGCTTGAACTCAGACCTCCTTCTTATTCTGATTCAGATTAAGAGGAACACCTCCAACACCTCTGTGTGCCCAACCCCAGAATGTTGCCTGCATGTGGATTTGAAGGTGGTGGAGCAAAGATCAGGGATGTGAGGTGGGCCTCACCTTTTCTCTAAGGCAATCCTGGATGTGCAGAGCCTGCTGGATGGGAAGTTTGGCACATAGGAGCTTTTTCAGTCTCCAGCCCTCACCCTCTGCCCTCCCACCTGCTGTTCTGCTGTGAGACCTTGCCTTCCAGCTATAAGAAAGGGATGATCATCCTCTCTCCTCCCTGCTTGGCAGCAATGCTGGGGTGCAAATTTTGGCTAAGCACCATGACAAACCTTTTCTGGGGCCAAGCAGGGAGGAGAGGACCTAACAGATGTACACTACAGGATTCAATTTTGCCATCCTCAAGAACATGGGATAGCAAAGGTCTGGCACTGAACTTTAAGCAGTGATTTTTTTAGCCTTTGTAAGGCTGTTGTCTTATAAGGCCATGTCCTGCTTGGATGGTGCCAAGGAAGGGTCTCCCTGTACTGCTCAGAGACCATGGTTGAATACTGAGGTCCTCAGCAGCATTAAGGTAGCAAGACCCCCAGATGTGACCATGGGGACGTCATGCTGTAATGAACCTGGACTTGGCTTCCTTGCTTACAGAGGCCTTTCCTTTGCCTTAAATAGAGAAAAAGGGATTTGTGTCCACTTAGGGGAAAGGCATATTAGCTCGGGCCCACCTTTGTAACAAGCTGCCCCCAAATTTGGGTCACGTTCATGTACAGCAGCTAACTTTGTATTTGGAGGCCACCTGTAGCATTGATGGAAGTGTTTCATTTAAACCAGCATGGAACTGGCAAGCAATGCTTGTGAGAAACATCTCGTGCTGTTAGCAGGCACCGGTCCTGCTGGGAGGGGATTCATTCTGCTGGCTCTGGGAGGCTGGGAGCTCATTGCTTTCCTGGAGGAGGGAAGTAACAGGGGAGGGGAGTTGGCAGCCCGAGGGAGACAAAAGTCTTCTGTGTAACTATCTATCCTCTTGGGTTAGCAGTGTGGTTGCAGGGATGGGAGGACTGGGGTACATGCTGGCTGGGGCTGGGCACAAACAGGAATTTACAGCCACCACCACCCAGAGCCAGCATTTGAGCTCTGTGTCCAAACCTGATGCTCCAAAGACACCTCGAGCCCAGAACAGCAGAAAATCCATGTGTGGGTGAACTCTGTGGGACCCCTGGGCTGCACTTGTGCTGCCCACCTGATGCACTTTCTTACCAGGCTTGCTGGTCGTGAGGCTGGTGTGAGCTGAGACATGGTGCTGTGAGCAGCAACAGCAGCAAATGTTCTATTCTTGTCTTCTCCTCCTGCTATGGTGGCACTTGAGTTTGAACCAAAACTTCTGTAAAGATATCTACTTTTTTTTTTTTTTTTAATTCTGCCACTCTAAAAGGTTTTATATCACTGTGATTTATATAAATTGGGCTGTATATCTTCCTGTGTTTTTCTTTTCTGTCTTTAGGGCTTTTAGAGCTACATTACAGCCAAAAAGAAAGAAAAGGAGAGATAAAGATTAATTTACAGGATAAAGAGGTCACCAGAAACATGACCCTACATCTACTGGGTGCTTTTTCTGTGTCCAGGGAATCTCTGCAACAAACAGAACAGCTAAAGAAAATTTGCCCTTAATTGCTGCTTGTTTGCTTGTAAAACCAGGAGCCAATTCCAGAACTGTGCAGCAAGAGATCCAAAATGCATTTTCTTGAAGTGGGCTCTCTCCCTGGGTACTTGCTATTCAGTGAGTTTTCACTCCTGGTTTCAGCGTGCATGAGCTCCAAACCCTGCAGAGGTCAGTCCAAACACGGCCCCACCTGCAAGGGGGGCTGTTGGACCAAACAGTGCCTGAGTGCTGGGGGTGAGATTTGTGCTGGGTCAGCTGGGTCTGGCACATGCCCTGTTTGTAGCCTCTGAGTTCAAACCCTTGAATGTGTGACAGCAAAGACAGACTGTGCTCCCAAAATTATTGAAGAGGCTCCCCATAGTCAAATGCTGGACTTTCTGTCTCTCTCGTTGGCAAAGAGGTTACCCTTGCTATGCAGTCAAAAATTGATCCAGAGGGAAGCATTTACCCCCCTTTGACTGTTCAGTATTTGGTCCCTGGATAATCTGATTGATATACACTGTGCTGTATATTTTATTAGGTGAAAAAGTACCCACTGAGGCATAGTATCATTTCCAAGGGTGACCTTGTGACAGCGGGTGGCAGCAGCGCACATAAAAATGATAAAAGCCTGGCCAAAATCCCTGGCTGCATAGGTTGAAAAGGTGGCTCAGAAACTGTTGATAGATGGATTAGATTAACTGATATGCCTTGGCTCAGAGGTTCACTTTTTTTTTTTTTAGAAAAAAGGCAAATCGGGGAGAGAAATGAATGCAGATGAGCACACAGAAAATCAAGGGAAAGGCAAATGCAGCAGAGACAGAAGGCAGAGTGGAGAAAGGTTTAGTTTTTTTTAAATAAAGCATTCTTCATGAGAAAATATGGCCAGACTGAGGTGGCATGTTGCTTTGTGCTGCAGAGGGAAACTGGAGTGTAGACTGTACTAAATTGCACATGAGTTTCTTTGTCACTATTAAGTTCTCTCTCTCTATTTCACTTGGTTATTTGTGGTGTGTGTTTGTAGTGAGTTTTCAGGCAGTGTAGATAAATTATCACATTGATTTTTCTTTCTCACCTTTTTGTTTGGTGGGGGGTGGCCAGAGGGGGCAATGGGAAAGGTTTCTCTGTATTATATAGAAAGCAGAGTGGCTGTTAACAGCCTGCTGGGTTTAGTATCTACTGTGCAGGAGAGGCACTTGAACCAGAACTTGGAAACCAAACATCTTAAACTGCAGGGCAGCTGAGGGTCTGCATCTGAATTTGCCATTCAGGACCATTTCTACTACCCAATACAGGAATAAAAAATGGAATACTAGCTTCCCAGGACTGTATATATCACAGCTCAAGACAAGGAATATCATAACTTGATGTATTCAGTGATTGATGTGATCATGGTCAATGTAACAGAACTGATTGTTTTTGCAGCTATCATTGCAGTGGGAGCATAGAAGTAACATTTTTTGTTCAGCACCACTTCGGTTTTCATGCCCTGCTCTGCCAAGACAGAGATATTAAAGGTGAAGAGTGGAGAAAAGGGTTTTAAGCAGTCAAGGGAAGAGAGAAGAGATTAATATTTCTGCTCAGAAGCTGGAGATGAAAAGGGAGAGTTGTGCCCATGACAAACATTACCTTGAGTCACTCACCATTGACAAATGGGTTTGTGGACCAGAAAGTGTCATTTCTCTCTGGGGAAGCGTGGCTTGGCTGGGAGACTGGTGGCAAGGAGTTTAAGTGGATTTGCCTTAGCTAACTTTCAAGAGGGTGGGATCTGCTAGCAGGTTGGGAAACATTGAAGAAAGAAACTTAACCTTCAATTCTGCAGACTGTAAGATATCCCTTAGAGTGTGCAGGAAATAGTGGAAAATAAGTGAACCTCCCTGGAAGTGTTTATTTATTGTCAGCATTTGGCAAACTCCCGCATCTAATAATTCTCTCTGACTTTGTTGCTGGCAATGATGTGACTCCTATGAAATCTTTGTTGCCTTATCATTCCCTAGTGCACCCTGAAAAACAAAAGTGCTGTCCCTAGCCAAAGTGTTCATCCAAAAGGTAGTCTCAGTGCACTGTCAGTTACATTGGAGCTGTGCCATGTTGGTACAGTGCGATTTTGGTGGTTTCAGCTTGCGTTGCACTCCTGCATGCACTTTTTCACTTCTCTGCTCTGGGGTGTTGGATATCCATATTCATCATCTTTATAACTTGGGTTTTTGCACGCCAGTGTTTAGGGCCAATCTTTATAGTGTCCTCTGCCACCACGAAGGAGGTGTGCTCTGGGGCAAGCCATCCTTACCTGATTTTGTGGGCAGTGAAATGATGATGATGATGATGATGAAAAAGGGGCACAAGTGTGAAAGGTAGAAGAAGGACAACAGGAGCAAGCAGAGGGCTTGCTGCTGGGGAAGTTCATGCCTCTGGCCCTGCCAGCCAGGAGGTTGTTCCAGCACCCTGGGCAAAGTGGCACAAACAGAGCTAAAGCCAGCTCTGTTCCTGAGAGCTCAGTGGTGCTGCTGGCTCTGAGGCCGTTGTGGTGGAGAGTGAAGTTGGGAAAGGAAATGTCTGGGGGTGGCATGGCAGCAAGCATAGCTGTCAGGTTAGCTAGAGTAATGACATCCTATGAATATTTACTTTCAACTATTTATAAGGCCATGTGTTAGGTGTTCTTTATGGTTATTTTAGTAGAATTAATGCTTAGGGGATATTCTCCATGAAAAATATTTCCCGTGAGTGAGTCAAATCAAATAAATAAATTTGCTGCTTGCCATAAAATAGCAAAGGTACACTTAATTTTCCTGCTAGGATGACATCATTTCTATGTCTGAGATGCTAACAAAATATTCCTAGTGCGTACAGTGCTTTGAAATGAGAATAAGTAGAATATAAGGTATTTTGAGTGCAATGAGAAAACTACTGTGAAGGCTGAAAAGAAACATGAACCTTTTGACTTTGAATTTTATTTCAGTTTTGGAATTGTCTGGATTATGTACAGCCACCAAAATCAAAACTGTTGCAGAGTAATTAACATTTCTATGTACATATGCCAAGGAGGTTGAGGACAATAGGAATTCAGATACTGAAATGAAAGCCATCCCCTAAGAAAACATGGGCTCATTACTTGGTACAATTGGCACTACTGCAGAAAAAAAATGAACTGCTAAATGAATATTCATTATGGATAAGGCAAGGTGCTTTGTCATACATTTGGGAGTCACAGTGAGAATGAAATTCTGTTTTGAAAGTAGCTAATGAAAATGCTAGGGAGGCATTGCTAACAGTAAGCATCTTAAAATTTACATGAATAAATAAGTTTCACCCAGGAGTTCAGAAAATATTTACACAATAAGATCACACACTGTTTGTGAGCAAACTGTGAAGAGCACATCAGAGAAGGGTGTGCTCAGACATGAACTTGATTTCATAAGATTGTACCAATTTTTTAAAAAGATACTTTGAAACCACAGGTGAATAAAGTTTGATTTGCCTAGCAATAAATATGGTCTAAAAAGAAAAAGACTTAGAGGAGAAGAGAAACAGGAAGACAACTGATGCCTTTCAGTATTTTTTTATGGAAAACATGTCCTGTGGAACTTTAACTTTTTGATGTGATTATAATTTCACTGATGATGCCCACATGATGTGCTTCTCATAATGTGTTGGACATCAGACTCAGTGTCACAGAAGATTCTAATTAAAGGTTAGCAGAGGATAAACTAAAAGTAGCACATTTTAAATGGATCAAGCCATCTCACTAATAAATCTCAAGTAGTAAGCCCTAAGGGTTCCCCAGGGGTCATTTCTTGGCTCAGTTCCTTTTGTATTCCCCTAGTTTTTAATAAAAATATATAAAGTCGTTGTTAATAAAGTTTGAGGATGACATAAAGGTGAAAAATAGGATAGTCTAGTTCTACAGACTGAACTGAATTACTTGATAAGGCTGGACTTTGCTGAGCTGAATCCTTTTCAATACCTGCAGATTCAAGGTCATGCATCCAGTACTGGAGAATTTAGATCATGCTTACTGTAGCAGAGGCTGCTTCCAGATAAATAGCAAGTGTTAAGAAGACACATGGTAGATAACCCACCAGCCCCTGTTGGGATCATCCTGCTGAAAGCTGCTTTGACTGAGAAAATTAAGAAATCTATTACCTTTTTATAGTGTCATGTACAGGACCAGCAAGACAGTTGGTGGAAATCTGCAAACAATTCTTGGAAAATTCTGTTGAAGCAGGAATGATTTATAAGGAAAAGGACAAGGATTGGGTTAAAACTTGAATTATTCTCAGTTATTGTTTTTCTTTTGTTAGTCCATACTTTTTCCCCACTTATTTAATGTACCTGTTGGGGAGAGGAGAGAGGAAATTAGTCTCAGGTTTAACATTGGTAACTTCTTTGTTGTTCAGTAATGGAGAAATACTATTCCTGTATCTAATTCTAAGTCTCCATGACTGTACACACAATTATTCTTTTTATCTCCAGCCTCTCTCTGTAATACTTACTTTGCCCCTCTTTTCCAAGACTGGGCCCAGATGTCGCTATCTGCTATAGAGTAGCTGAAAGTCCAAACCCTCCCAAAAACCAGCAGGAGTTCCGATGCCTGTTATAACCTGCTGAGGAGGTTTGCTTCACAAAGTCTACTGGATCATAAGAACTAGAGACAGGACAGAAAGAGAAAGGATGCACATCCAGCTGAGTTGCAGAGACCTCCACAGGTGTAGCTACCTTCTACAGTGCCGTGGAACTAGACAGTTATTGTCACTTCAGTGCTTTTGTTATATATGGCCTGAACCCAGAGCAGCCTAGGAATAAGCAAGAAAAATCAGAGCTGCAGCTAGACCTGAGTGCCCTTACAACCCACTGGTGACTTGTGATGCTGTCTGGATGAGGAGAGGTCTGGTACAGCAGCAATGCAGCCAGCATAGCGCCAGTACAGCTGGTGATGCTGAGTCCCAGAGGAGTTGGATCCGTATGCTTTGCTCACGTGCACAGCAAGAGAAAGAACAGCTGCTGTGGGCATTTAAGGGCATGAGGGAATTGGCACAAATGGGAGAGGGTCTGTATGTCCCTAAGAAAGAGGATGAATAAAAATGGTTTTCATTAGGAGTAATGAAGAATAAAAATAATATAAGGAAGAATAGCAGAGATATAAGACAGGATAGCACTTCTATTTTCCCTGTTTCATGAAGTGAGAATGATAAGACTAAAGAATTCAGTACTGAAAAAATGGAATACTTACTTTCTCTGCCTGCTTATAAGTGAACTATAGAGCAGATTGCCATAGTATGAATACTGAAAAACTTTATTAAGCCTTTAGTTTGAATTATTATGCTAATTACTGTAATTTGTGCCATATTATCTTGATATCCCTATGTCTGCCTATGAAGAACACTCAGAGCAACCATAATGACCATTGTTAAAAACATTGAGGGGTGGACAGATCTCTTAAGCCTCCTGTTTCAGAGCTTAAACTAGTCTTCAGCTCCCAGAGATGGTGTGGGTCAGAACATGGCTCACAAGAAAACTGTGAGTGATAATGTGGAGGCCATGGCTGGAGCCAAGGTATGGGACCATTTCATCTTCGTTCTGGTTTTGTGACTTGAGTTCTTAGTTTTGGGCTTGCCTTGCTGATTTCTGATTCCTTGTGTGGTATAAAGTGGAACAGGGCGGTTGGTTTCAGCAGTATATTGCTGGTTGACACAATGCTTTGCCTAGGCATAAATGCATCAATATAGTAATTATCCCTGCTGCATTGGTCAAACATACAATCCTTTTTCCTGATACCCTAAGGGAGTTTGCACTTAGAGGGAATCTCTCCTTCTTTTTCATCTGAGAAGAAAATAAAATCTTCCACCTGATGTCCAGGGAAAAGGTGTTTCTTTCTAGTTGGATTTCTCTTTTTCAACTGAAATTGAAGAGGCATCCTGCGAGCAACCCGGCAGACAATTTTGGTCCTGCTGCACAAGTCTTACTCTTCAGGTCCTCACTGGCAATCTGCAAGCACTTCTGAATATCTTCTGGCATGTGAGCTCTCTCTTCTCTGGATGATGGGTTTTTTTGAATCCTTGTATTGTGCAAATGCTCTTGCAGGTGGCAGGCATGCTGCATACAAACCTTTTGATCCTTCAGAATTACCAACCTCTCATAATCATGTTTTCCAGCTTTGTAAATGTTACCCCCAACACATACAGCACCTTGTTACTCTCAGATCTTCGCCTTTACTTCTTAATTTCAAACAGCATGGTTATCCCTGTCTCTCAATGTGCCGCATCACATTTCCCCAAGAAAAAGAGAGTCTTCTTGAAATGATCACTAGATGGCTACACTACCGCACAGGATTTCTCAGCTCTGCTTTTCCAGACCTTCAGACCGTTTCTCTCAGCCCTCTAGTTCACAATATCTTTGGTCTGAATTGCATTTCAGCCACAAAATGCTATTTCCATATCTTCAATTTTCTTCTCAGCAGGTTGCAATATAACTCCACACCATTCAAATTTATTGTACAAAGAAGTCGCTGGGGCTTAAACGGCATCTAACCTCTGAAGCATCTGGTATTGTCCAGGATTGGAAACAGGATCCTGGACTGCCTGCCCCTTTAGCTTGATCCAATAGAGCAACTCCTGTCTTTCTGGAGTCTCTGCAGAAAGCCTTTGGAGTCAATTTGGCGCAACCTAGTGTGTCTATTGACCTGGCTATGGCTGAGCAGCTTCAAAAGCCCAGAGATTTGGGATGAGCATCAGTCCATGACTCAAATGTTAAGCAGTCACCACTACAGTTTCAGAGGATTCAAGGGAGTTTCAGAAGGAGGGAAAAAAAATGTGCTTAGTTTTCTGTTGTAAGCAAGAGCAGACTTTAGGAACAAGAAGTAGCAAATACTAGAGAAGTGTTCGCCTTCCTCACTGCCTTTTTTCTGTCTTTCATTTAAATCAAAGACTAATGCAAATATTAAACTTTCCAACAGAAATAATTTCTTGCAATAGTTGCCAGGAGGGACCTAAAAAAGACACAGTAGTATTAATTTTTGTCATATATATTTGTGTTCAGATTCATGCAGAATAGAAACGCATTCCTCCTCCGCTAAAAGTCCCTGTTTGTGCCTTTACACAAATCCTCCCACGTTCCTGCGAGTGGTTACACTAATGACATTTATGTAATATCACTGGCTGTTTACAGCTGCGTAGTCTGAACGTGAGTCTGGATATAAATAATGTGATCATCGTCTCCTGCAAGCTGGAGAAATGTTATCTGTGTTTTACAGATGGGAGAATTGAGGTAAGTGGGGGTAAGTGAAAAGAAGTGAATAACTGCTCTCGCCTGCAAGCCGTGGCACCCTGCTACGTTCATGAGGGATGCAGGATGCGGACAGACAGACAGCCAGCCCTGGGATGCCAGCAGGTGCTCCATGGTGCCAACAGCTGTGCTGTCACAGGGGCAGGAAAACAGGGCAGGGGAGCATTTTGCAGAGAGGGGTCTGGTGAAAAGGCTTGTTCTGAGAGAACCGAAACAGCTGGCTGAGGAATAAGGTGTGTGGGGTGCAGTGGCACCACCCCAAGGGGCCAGAAGGGCCTAGAAGGGACTAGAATTTTTCAAGTTGGTTGTGTGCTGGCTGCTCTGGAAACATGACTTGAAAACCAGGGCTGTAGATAGATTTATCTTAGCATATTTTCAATGGGAGTCCATGAAGGAGGAGAAGCACCAGAAGAGAATTAACAGAGCTCGAGCTGGGTCTCCCCTGCTGCATGGCTGTTTGGAGCTTGGGAAGAGTGGCCTGTCCTCCCTGCCAGGCTGCTCTGGCTGGGCACCATGGAAGTGATTGCTGCTCACCAGTAGCCCTAGAGGCACCCAGTAGTTTAAAAGGAAAAAAGTAAATCTGGATGGTTTGCCTGTAAGCTCCCCATAGAAAATAAAGCTCCCCATTTGGCAAACATTCAGCCTCTTGTAAAAGGTAAATTGAAAATGCAAAACCCCTTCATAAGTGCAGATGATTAATCTGTATATCCAGAAAAGAGCATCACAGCTGTTTTCTCTGTGTAGGCTGGAGACAAGGATGCCTTTGGCTCTAGAGAGTGCCTCAGCCATTTCAGAGGTGAAACAATTTGGAAGATGAACTTCAAGTTGGCATGCACTGATTTGCTCCCAGATTTTCTGAAAAATACTAAAAAAATGCTATGGCTGGTGTAATTATCACATATACAAAAGTGTGCATGAGAGTTCCTGGGAAACGTTGTGAGTTTGTAGGCAAAAGCCAATATTAATTTCAGATAGTAATCTATAGTAAAAACAGTCTGTTTTCAGGGAGCTGCTTTGCAGTCTGTGCTATTAAAGTTCAGAAGCAAAGGAAGGTATTGATGGAACCAATATCTGCAATACAGCCATCTCAGCAAAATTCCAGATATGGTGATCAACATTGCAGCAATCATTTTATTTTGTCAGCACAAAGCTATAAATCAAGAGTGGCTAATGAGACACCAGTTAATAACCGGACTGTGGCAGAACTGTATGGACTGCTTTAGACGGCAGCATGTACTTTTGGAAATGGAGCTGGCACTTGTTTGAAGGCAAAAGGTTTAAAGGCAAAATGGTTCCTTCTGAATCCTCTACTTAGCTGTTGTAAAAATACTGATGTGTTGGCAGCAAGAATGGCTGCTTGGCTTTCACTTTTTCTATAATTATCATCTCTGACCCCAGATCAGCTGTCAGAATGCCCAGTGAATAGGTTACACTGGAACTCTACTCACCATTTTCCAAGTAACAGGAATCCTCAGTGACTTGATGAGCCCTGTGTGGTTCTTCTAAGAAGCTGATGGCTATGAGGGCTCCCCCTTCTTGCCTCAAGGAGATTGCAAACACAAGCAAAGTTCTAACATTGCTAAGGCAGCTTATGCAGCACTCTTCTCTGCTCCATAGCTTTTCTTAGGGATTTCTTTTCCACAAGAAGCCAAATAGTTTTGGCTTTCCTTTATGCAAGAGCAGAGGGGAAAATGCTCTGGGCTAGGAGCATGGCCCAAGGCTCTAATAACCCCTTGTTGCCTCTGGGGCTGCTCTACACTGAGATTTTCCCAGCAACTCTGCCCTTTCACAATTCACAGGCTACGCCCCAGCTCACAAACCATTTTGTGGAGAGGTTAAAGCCAGCTCTGGACCACAAAAGTTGTGAGCAATCATCTGTGCAGGAATGTGGTGTCCCTGAGGCCCTAAAACTGACCTTCTCTCCTGGAGCAAACAGCTCCAAGGAGCAGGATGTGTACCCGTGCCCCTGCAGTGGGACAAAACCTATCCCAGCACAGGGGCTGGGCAGTACTCCAAATATCTCAGGGAACAAAAATTTAGTTTTTAGTCTTTATTCCACCCCAGAGCCGCCTGTGGCTTTCTTACAGCAGCAACTTGGCCTCAAAAACTGCCAATGCGTAACACAGCATTCCATGCACTGCACACTAGGCAATTACTGTGGGAAGGCTGCTCTGTATAAGCAGAGCTGCTTATACAAATGTTACCACACTGGTCAGCTTTCTAGCCAGAAACAGCTCCTTCCTTGTCCTGTGTTAGACTTTTCCATCCAAAACTCAGGCCCTTGTTTCACTGGGGTTTGACTTTATTCAGCCTCCATTTTGAGATTAACAGGAAAGTTAATGACGAGATTAAATAATTTTCCTTCCTTTTTTTTAAGTCCCCAAACTAGAGATAAAAGAGGCACTGAATGTTCACAAACATATGATGCAGCTTTTCCCATGATTGTGCTTAAACCCCACTTGAAAGAGGGACTTTTGGAACCATAAAATACTTTTATCTGTAGGATTGAAATTGGGTTAGCAATTTCCTCAAAGAACAGAAGAAAACTGACTGCTCTGGGTCATGCAGTGTGCTTGCATGCCTTTGAAGTAGTCTTTTTAAAATTAATGTCCCAATGCACAGTTAAACTTGCTGCTATTTTTTTTTTCCTTTTCTGACACTAAGAGGTCATTGGAGTCAGCAAGGTTATTTTTCATCTTGCTGGATAACCAGAGGATGGTGGTGGGGAGCAGGGAAGTGCATGGGTCCCCAGCAGCACCCGACAGTGAGTTTCAGAGGAGCAATCCCGTGTGCTCACTCTGACTTTGGTTATGCGTGAGCTGCTCCTGATTCTGGCCACAGTCACTGTCACTGCCGCAGATTTATGTTGTTGTGCTTTCTCTGCTCATTACAATTTTCCAAGAGGAAAAGGCATTCATCAGCTCTGACATCAGACAAAATCTTGTGAGGGCTGTTACCCAAGTCTGTTTGGCAACGAGAGCCCCAAGAAAAGTATTGCAACTCACTCTGCCAGCATGGGCCATGGTCATGTGTAAAAAAGCATGAGGCTTGAAGTAATTACAGGCAGAAAATAATTAGCTAGCTCCAGTTTCCACGAGGCAATGTGGTCTAATGATTTAACTCTGAACTGGTGGGCAGGACTTCTAGATCAGAGCTTGGTCCTGCTAATAGCTGTGAGTAAGTGATTTAAATCTGTATTTTGATCTCTTTGAAAAGGGCATGTAACATTGTGATTTCTGGAGTGAATGGGCACCGAGCTCTGATCTCCCTCTCTTATTAAAGGATACACTAGTGAAAGCAGAAGATGAGCCTTTGAGTATTGCAAACAGTTCCAGAGGGAACCTAGAAGTGAAAAATACTGAAAATCAAATGAATTCAGCAATACTTGGAGATAATGGTTTTTAGCAGACATACATCATTTTGACCCAAGTAACTTCTTTTTTGTGTTCACCTGTTGTTTGTCCTCTAATCTTTGTATTTCAAACCCTCTGTGTCAAAGTCAGCTGGCGATACACCCACGTGCAGTACCTGCTACTGTGTATGCAGCTTGTACTGTACTGACATGTATTCAATAATTGGTTTTCTTGTCCATGCTCTGTCAGATGACTCTGGACTGCCTGGTCTCATTTGGGCTGCCACTGCTCTGATGTGGCATTCCTTTGCTTTTTCTCATTTTCACCTGCACCGCAGTCCAAGTAAGCTGTTGCGCATAACTGAGATAGGGCAGGGGTTGTTATCATTGTCTTCCTCTGAATACACAGATGCATCCTGACACCTCCTAACTCTCAAGGCCAGAATGTCAATAAAAATTGGAAACACTGTGGCATCATCATATCTCACCTTCAATATAATCCTAGCACACAGCCTGTGGCCTTGGGTACATGGTAGAGGAGTTTTTATGACTGTGCTCAGTGGCTTTATAATGGTATATGATGATTGTGCTGTCAATACCTAGCTATAACCTCTGCCTGCTCTACAGATTGTTCTGCTCCCTTAACTGCTGCTCTCCAGCCCTGAGCCCTAAATTTTAAATCTGTGTGAGAAATAATGTGCGTTTGCAAAATTAAGTCTTATATTCCTCTCATTATTAATCATCCCTTCCCTGGCAGCTCCTGATTGTGGCTTCATGTTGCATTAGCATAAATGCAGTGCTTGAGATACACCCCCACCTCGTCCTTTTCTTTCTCTGATTCCTTTCCTACCTTGTAGACTAAGAAGGGCCATTCAGTCAGAAGGTGTCAGGTGTGAAGTGGTGGAGTTTAACAGGAAAAAAATAACAGAAAAGACTCCATGAACAATGTGTTTATTAGACTGTTTCATGTTAAGAGGGAAGAAAGCGCTTTTCAGAGAATGGAGAAGAAAGATTACAGAGCTGTGTGACTAGAGCTGAATTCAGATCGAGGTTAGGTACCTTGACACTGTTTCTTGGGTGTTTTTCCTTCCCTGACTCAGGACAGTACTTGAAGGAAAGTCAACAGATAAGAGAGAAATAGGTTTAAACCTAAATCCTGGTCTTAATTTACTGAAGCGCCGGGGAGTTCAGATCTTGCTTCATGCAAGCCCAAACTTTGCATGTCATGGCAAATAGTTTGGCTTTCCCCCCCACAGTTTGGATTTCCCCCCCCGCCCCGAGGTTTTATCCAGCAAAAACAGCAAAAGGGAACCTGATGAGTGATGTAATGAGCTGGATGGCAACATCATTTCACCATCTCAGATGGGATGGCAGGCGCCCCTGGGTGCACTAAAGTTCATGGTGGCCCTTGCAGCCTTGCTGGGGACACCTCCAGCACCCTGGGGGCTCCAGCTCAGGTCAAGGCATCCCATCCAAAATGCCCTGCATCAGTCTTTCTCCGTGGGCAGCTTGTCTCCAGCCTGATCTAGGGCCTTTTCCCCTGGATGGATCTTAGACACACAGTGCTGTAGGGTCCGAATCCAGCCCTGCCTCCAGCCCTGACTGCAGCTGCTCCTAGTTGGACCTGGACCAGATCTTGTATCACAGTTTCACAAGTATATTTATCACAAGTTTACAAGGAAAAACTTCAACAACTTTTTCCTGATTTCCTTATTCTTTGTTTCATTTTCCTAGGGGAAAAATAACAAAAAGACCCACAAAAAACAAAAAAAAAATAGCCTCCCCTCCAAACAAAAAAGAAAAAAAAAAGGCATCAAAAAACAAACAACCCAAGGAAAGGGGGAATTATGATGAAAAGGAAACTGATTTGAGTTGGGAAGAGAAAGGGGGAGCATAACTACTACTCTTATTTTGCTATATCTTTTCTAAAGAAAAAAAATCTGAAAAACAGCCAAACCCTACACCTGCCCAGAAAATAATCTATATTACTTTAAAATGTACATTTGGCAAAAGTTTTAGTTTTTAGTTTTCATCAGCTCCTTTATTGAAAGATGTAGTCTGCTGGTATAAGCCTATTTTCTGGTATGATAGGCTTGAAATAGGGATGGAAAGTCATATTACCATTTGATAAATTAAAATCTTAGAGATGGAATAATGATGTATCTGTAGAAGTCATGAGGGTCTTAGAAAATATTAAGGGTTTAGCTATTCTAGCCTGCAGCTTGGAACAGTTTTTGTTAGTCCAAAGCTGGGAATAAAAATGCTTTTTTCAAGGGTGGTTTGTTTGCTGCATGCTTGATGGCTAGTTCTGTCTTTTTGGTTTATTAGACTTTATGGAGCCTATTGGAATTTTTTAGACTTTCATTTTCCTTGGAATCTTTCTTCCTTTTATTTCTGTTAGCAGTGGTGTATTATCTTTAGTGTGATGTATTGCTTTTTATTAGATAGCCATATTATCCTTTGTATGACAATATTATTTACTTGGCATTGGCTACTCTAAGACTTGGGTCTAAGGTCTCCTAGCTCAACTCCTGCAAGTGTGAATACGTAGAGGATGGGCTGGTTATGCAAAGAGCCCATGATCCAGGCAGGCACAAGAGAGGAAGGGGCAGCCCTGAGAGGTGAAGCCCTTGGCTGGAGCCAGCACTGTGGGTCAGTGTCAACAGCTGAATGAATTTGGAGCTGTGAAAGAGGGCACAGCATTTATCATCATGTGGGACTTGCTCCACGGTCAGGAACAGCCCAGTGACTGAGTCAGTCCTGAACTGACTGACTGAAGGAAAAGTACTCTATGGATTAAAAAGTACATTATTTAGCATAAAACTTCTGTTATATCTCATGCACCTGATAGCATTCACCTTGATGAATATGGGTTTTAAATGTCTGTTGGTGGGTTTTGGCCTGAAATAAGCTCTCTCTAAGTGTGGGTGCAACCACTCTGTGGTACAAAGCTCTGGGGACAGCCAGCCCAGGCCTCTGTGCTGAGACAGGAACATTTTACTGCACTGTGGGCACAGTCCGTGTGTCTTCAAGGGCTTGTGGAGGGTTTAACTAAACTATCCAAGCCCTGTGCAGGTAAAAATTACATTCTATCAAGGATTATCAGTTAAACTCTGTGGCTTCTTGCTCATCACTTTGTTATTTTCAGAGATGAGGTCAAGAGGAACAATGAAGTGTGATGGGAGAATAATCCATTTGCTCCTGCTAAAATATGCCTAACGGAGCAAAAGGGAAATGGGCTATTCTAAAGATAGGGAAATAACCTAGCAAAAGAAAGATGGTTTCATAAATACTACTGCTGAGGAAGCAGAAACTGTATTATTAAAAGAATTATTCTTTTGACCTCTAAATAATTCCAAGTCTATAAAAGGCAGTATTTTGTCAATAAATGAGTGTCATTAAGACAGATCCATACAGAAAAAAGATCATAAATCAAAAGGAGGAGGGCTGCTGTATTGCAGCACAGCTACAAATTGCTGTTCTGCTCATTTCCGCATTGTTAGAAACCTGCTGATAAATATGAAATGGGCACAAAATGTCTGCAGCTATTTCATCAGCAAAATGGTCCAGCTTTTGAAAATAGATGGAGCAGGTGGCATTAGCTGAACACAGGCCTAGAAGAAAAGACAGTTTAGAAAAGACCCTCATCTTTCATGAGGGTCCCCACAGAACACTGAATTATTTCCATTGAACTTATTTTCATTGCACCTGGCTTCTAGGAGCACTCCAGTGTGGGCTCATTAGAGTTAAGTGGTAAAGCATGGTGGTAGTGATATCCTTTAAATATTGTACCTGACTAACTCCAAGATTTCCAGGGACAAACTGGGTGCTTAGGGACGGAACTAGAATGTTCAGAGGTGATAAGACACTAAGTGGGAAAAAAGGAAATAGACTAAATCTCAGTACACACACTGTTTCAAGCCTCTTGAGTATTTTCCAGAGGTTAAAAAACAAGGCAGAAGATGGGAAGCTACCCTACTGAACATTCTCAGACTGTTTCCCCTATCTCATCTAACATCTCATGAACAATATATAACATAACATGCTAGCTCAGTGGGTAAAAGAAAATAATTTTGCTGAGGGAAAGTGGGAGACAAGGCAGGAAAATGGTATGCAAAATTCATGGAATGGAAAGGAAGGAGGGAGACTAGAAAACCTCTGATATGTGATTGAATTCAAGCGTCCAGCCTAGGCTCAGGGACACACTGAGGGCACGTGAGCTTACAAGCAGGCATTTTTCCACAGCTGTCTTGCAGTGTGCCTGGTTGTCTCTGGAGATCAAACCCAAGTACCACTGCAGTTAATGAGGCTGTGGCTAGTGCTGGATGATGTTCTGGGCCTCCCAGCCTGAGCATTCTGACCTCTCTCCTGTCCTGGTTCTCCTGCTGGCCTTGTGTGGAAGAGGTGCCCCAATTATGCTTGTATGGGGCAGAGGGAAGGAGGACCCAGCCAGCAGCAGGGTGGTGGGGGAAGAGGTGCTGCCATGCTCATGGGCACATGGCAAGAGAAGAGGTGGGGTTGAGGGCAGAAAGGAACATGTGGTGCAAACCCTGGGAGTTACAGTGGAAAGTGAGAGGTTCTGAAGTGGCAGGGAATGAGGACAGACAAAAATGTGCCTTAAGGAGAACTAATGTACTTTGTTTTGCAAAGAGCTTGGCCTAGAGAAAAGTGTGGCTTTCCTCTAGCCTGCCTGACTGCCAGATAACATTTGTCCAATGATTTGGGACCAGAGCACAGCAGCAAGATAGAGATGATATCATCTTCCATTATTAAACCCTGATGGAGGATTTCTTAAATGCAGTCGGTTCAGACAAATGTGTTATTTTTTCTCCTGACGTGTGAGATAGTGAAAAAGTAGGACTTTCTCCTCCGAGTTTAGATTGTGGTTTGTCACTGATTAGAGGAAACAGAACTTCTCTGCACTCAGTGGCTCTGAGCCATCTTCAGGAAGCTGGTGCAGTAAACACACTCTGACAGTAGGAATTAATGTTATAATCATATCAGGACTGTGAACCATAACTTGTTGATGAAGTTGTGAGAAGTGCACTTACCAGATATAGAATGTATGCAGAGCATTTGATGCATTAAATGTCAGATCCCCACAGCCTACATTCCAGAAATAAAAAAGGATAATTAATTTCCATACATCTTGGCACACTCCATTAGAACAGTGACAGCAGAAGCAAATGTTTTTACAAGTAGTTGCTGAAAAATTCTATTGAATTTTGGGAATAAAAACAGCAATTCAGGGTCAGTCTAAAAGTTCATCTCACTCATTATTTTCTCTCTATAATGACTAGTGGCAGAGATTTAAGGAAAACAGGAGAAATGAGGGAGCACAAGGTGATTTTTCCTTGATCTTGTCCTACCTTCTAGCAGTCTGTGGTTCATGGACTTCATGTATTTTCATCACATATTCAAGAGCCTGTGTTGAACCTATTTTGTTATTTGTCTCACCATTTTATTTTTAACCTAGTTTTATTTTTGGTGTCAGCAATGTCTCAGATCAGTGATTTTCACACTTATGTATACATGTGTGAAAGAGAAATTCCTTGTGTCTCTTTTTAAACCTGCCACCTGATAATTTCCCCAGTTCCCTCCTACTCCTTCCATGGTGATATATTATGAAATTGAAAACCAGTCCCTTGTTCACCTTCTCCAGACTGCTCGTTAAGACCCTGAACAAGTTTATTTCCAAGTTGAAATGTTGTACTTCATGTACCATGTCCTCTCCTCTGGCTGATCACAACATGGTTTTTCAGTACTTCTTGTGGCAAGCAAGGAAGAGCTGAATTTCAAACCCATTTCTTCCCAGACTTGTTTCCATCTGATAGATAGCAGTCACTCCCATTTGCACCGGCAGCTGGTTCCCTTCCTACAACCTCCACCTGCAGATGGTTGTCTTGATCTTACCTGGCAGCACATCTATCTTTCTGGAAAAGCCTTTTCACTTAGGAACTTCTTATTCTTTACTTGAGTTCTTCTAGAGCAGAAGAGGTTTCCCCCTCCCCAGCCCCCAACCCCATTTTAGAGACTCCTGGAACATCGTTTTTTGAGCATCAGCAAATCCAGAGCAGTATTGGGTAAGCAAAGAATTTATTCTATTTTCTCATTTCAGCCTCTGGAGAATGACTGAAGTCAGTCAGCACAGCTGTGCTAACCTGCCTCAGGAAAGGGGCAGAGAAGATGGAGGAATGCCAAAAAGACACAGAGATATCGGTAAGATGCAATGAACATATAAAAATCTAGAAATGTTCCTGGCTCAGGAAATTCCTGAAGCATGTATAGTGCATGGGAGAGTGCTTGGGGAAAGTTTAGAGGCCAGCTCCTAAGCTCTTCTCTAGATGGAATCTTTTGAAACTCGCTGGATATAAAGTACTAGGCTAAATGGACTTTTGATCCCACCTACTGCAGCTGCTTTTACTCTTAAAACATGGACAGATCATTGAAGTCATGCTGGGCAGAAGGGCCATTGGACTGGGTGGATGCAGCACTGCTGGGCACAAATGGGGGTGGGGTGGTGTTAGGGGGAGAGTGAGGGTGCTGGGGCCTTTCCCTCCTCTGGGAAAGCTGTGTTAGCATGGTAAAACACCCGTCTACATTTGAGATATTCCCTGCTGAGATTTTCACTGAGATGGTTTTTGGCCTTAGTGGTCCCCAGCAACAATTAGATTCCTCCCTTTGAGGTCTGAGCAGTTTCTTCTGCTGCATTTGTGGACCACCTAAGGGAGAGGGGGACTGGCTGAACCTCAGGGTGGTGCTGCAGGACTCGCTGCTGATCTGCTCCTGAAGAGTCTTGACCCAGTTCTCACTTGTAAATGTGGATAAGCCTGTTTGAGCTGGAAAATCTGAAGAACTCACAATAAGGGGCATGAAATCTGTATTCTCCTATGTAATCAGTTTCAAAAACTTCTATTCTTACAGAAAATGGCAGTGCCCAAAATATGGTTAATGATTCTCCTGGAACTTGAAGACAGATTTTCAGGAACATAGAGACATTCTTTGGGCTCTTATAACAAATACCTCTGACACCTTTCTAAGTGTTTTTCTCACTGATTTTAAGAAGTTTGACAAATAGCCTCTGTGTCTCAGGGCCCATTCAAGTGTTGCTCGATCATGGCATTCATTAATCTTTTACAGACAGAATCAAAAAATAAAGCCACAGTCTACTCTTACTATTCCAGGTTTTGTGTTGTGGTACTGAATGAATGGCAGCAGGAACCATTTTAGTGCATAGGGATAGGTGTCTCATTTGAATTGAATGACAACAGAAAGTTCTGTGATGAAGACTCTTCACATGTCTCAACATTATATTTGTGTTTGTACAAATATTACATTTGTAGCATAACAAAGATAACGCATTAAAAAATAAGCAAGGGAAAAATCTGTGCTTACATACTGAACACAGGATGTATAGGCAAAAAGAAAAAACTAGCAAGGGTGATTATTATTTCAGGGTCAGACTTCTCTGTTCTGCAAGGGTTAATTACTAGTGACAAAATTAATTGCTGTTATCAGAACTTTTATAAACTATGGGACATGGTGGAAGTGAGGGGCAGAGAAGCAGGAAGGGAGGAGTGTATAGTTACATTGCTGCTAAAACTCTCTTTCCAAGTACTAGCATTTCAGTGAGCAATCAAACCTCTGAACTGGGTCCTGAACTTTGAAGGCTTTTGAACCTGTGTAGGTTTCTGTGAGTAGAACAAATATATCCAAGATTGTGTTGTACTGTAAATTACCTTTTTGAATGATGTTCCTCTCTGTGCACATTACAGCCTGAGCAGAAGTAACCTTTCAGGTGTGTTTCACAGCATAAAACATGTCAAGACCTGCCTCATCCACCTTGTCAGGGGGTTTCCTTGATGACTGCTGGTGGAGGCCTTTGTTCTGGTGTCAAAATCATTGTCTATCTTCTTATCACACCTCTGTGGTACAGAATTGAAAACTATCAACAGGACAAACTGGGAACTTTGCTAGATTCTACCTTGTAACACACTTTGCTCAGAAATGTTAAATTCATCTGCTTAAATGTTCCCATTTGAGCTGCATGTTCCGCAGGAGCATCATTGAATTGCAGAAGTTGAAGCAGCACCTTGCTTTTTTTGACCTTCAGACTCTATTTTGGAAAGCTACCTTTTCTGTGAATTTACTCTTCCAGTCTTCTCTGTTTAGCTACGGCATATTTTTAAGCTTACAGGTAGCTTATTCTTACACTATAGATGTATTTGAGGTGCTAGAGAAAATGTCAAGTTGTTTGAGATACAGCATGTATCACTGTGATCCTTGGACTGGTTGTTAGGGCTGTTTCTTGCCTTCTCAGAGAACAGGGACAGCTATGGCAAGATCCAACTTCAAAACAAATTAACTGGCACTGGAAATGACATTTCCTTTGTGTTCAATTACATCCCTTTTTGTTTATGTACATGATACCATGAAAGTTGCTAAGGTATCTTTTGTGCCAGAAATGAATGCACAGAGCGGCTTATCCTGGTGTAGCTTGACTGGTGTCAGTACAATTGAACTGGAAATGAGTATGATGCATTATATTCCTTTCTATAAGTGGTGGAGCAAGGGTTTACTCCAGACATGTTTAAGTGATGGAGAAAATATCTCAGCTGTGCTCTGCTGCGTGTTGCTCATGCTGGGGTAGGAAGGGATGGTACTCACACCCAGGGCCTTGGATCTGTGCTGTGCAGAACCATAACACAATGCTCACTCTGTGGGTCTCCATAGCATTTCTCTGAAGCCAGGGTTATTTGCTATTTGCATCTTTCTAGCTCATGGAAGGTGCCTTGCAGCCATTCCTGTGCACCTGGGCCTGGAGCCAGAAGAAAGCCATTCAGGTTGATTTCTTCTTAAATGAACTATTGTGTGTACCTACCTTGGTGGCAGCTCATGTCAATAGTGGGTCTGAGTAGTGGATTAGAGGGCACAGGGCACATAAAGACTCTCCCTCTCAAATGCCTTCTCAGCAGATGATTGATGAAGTATGAGAGACTGATTGGAAAGCCTGTAAACTGCCTTTTTCTTTTAGTCCTTTCCTACCTCCCTCTGCTGCCAGCATGTTTTCATGCCTTTCTTACTGAAAGATTAGTTATTCATGACCTGCAGGTTTTTCAGAAACATTTGGCAGAAAGATGAGCACCCATAAGGAGCAGCTGTGGGACAAACTCAACCATCAGGAAAGAAGCATTAAGAGGACTGCTGCAGGATTTTCCTTTTTCTTTATCTTTTCTCTACATTTTTTTCTCCTCCCAGCATGCTTGTGCAATGGCTTTCTGCATCTAAGGCATCACAAGTTAAATTTTGGCTGATGATTTTTTGATGCCTATATGGGGCACTGGCACAAGGCCATTTATTGCTCCAAGGTGCTGAATAACTCGGTCTCCTTTCTGTTCTTTGGCCACTGAGGGAAACTGCCCCCCCCTCCATGGTCTCAGCTGTGAGTTTATAGGTGGATGGCCTCATACTACTGCATGTTTATATGTGGATAAAAATTTCTGAACACTTGAGTTTTTGGTGTGAAAGAGTCAATATATATAGCCTGATATTAAAAGGTGTTTAATGATTTTTAGCACAGGTACCTGCAGAAAAATATTGAACATCTATACTCCAAAAAGTTGTCTTTTAGATATTTGAGGCAAAAGCCAGCTGAAATATTAATTAGGAGACTCCATGAAAAATGAGTGCCTCAGTTGGGCTCTGTATAGGTCCTGTACCTGCGTTAGGGCAATCCCAGGTAAATATACAGGCTGGGCAGAGAATGGACTGAGAACAGTCCTGAGGAGAAAGGTTTGGAGGTGGTGCTGGATGAGCCCTGTAGAGCATCTGGCAATGTGCATTTGCAGCCCAGAAGGCCAGCTGTGTCCTGGACTACATCCAAAGCAGGGTGAGGGAGGGGGATCTGCCCCTCTGCTCTGCTCTGGTGAGACCCACCTGGAGTGATGTGTCTGGGGCCACCAGAATAAGAAGGACATAGACCTGTTAGAACAAGTCCAAATGAGGCTTCAAACACGATCAGAGGGATGGAGAATCTCTCTTTTGAAGCCAGACTGAGAGTTTGGTTTGCTCAGCTTGGGGAAGAGCAGACTGCCTCTGAGAGACTTTACAGCTACCTTCCAGAACTTAAAGGGAGCCTGCAAGAAAGCTGGAGAGGGACTTTTCACAAGGGCATGAAGTGATAGGACAGGGAGGAACGTCTGTAAATTAAAAAAGGGTAGGTTTGATATTAGGAAGAAACTCCTTACTGTGAGGGTGGTAAAACACTGGAAAAGGTTGCCTGGAGAAGTCATGGATGTCCCATCCCTGGAAGTATTCAAGGTCAGGTTGTATGGGTCTTTGACTAACCGGGTCTAGTGAAACTTGTCCCTACCCATAGTGGGGATTTTGGAGACAGATGATCTCCAAGGTCTCTTCCAACCCAAACCATTTTACGCTTCTGTGGAACATTGACTTACTTTTGGAAAGTCTGAGACAGGACAGCAAATTCTGTCTCTCCCTCTAGAGCAAGCCCCTCTCACAGATCATGACCCCGATTCCTCTAGCCAGAAAATGCTGTCTGAAATGCTCCAGGACTTCTTTCTATGAGAGCCACATTACAAATGATAAAGCACCTGACGGTCACTGGACACTATTGCAAACGGGGAGCTGCCAACTGGCAGAAGAATTTGGCTTCCCCTCCCCACTACTCCCCAAATTACACAACATTACATTTACATTTACATTTACATTTGCTTTGGACAGAGTTTGTTTATCCATTCAGGAAACACAAATAATTCCTCTGTTGTAGATACCCCTTCACCCAGCTGTTTTCTCTGTTTTCTGGATAAGTGGAGGGCTGGCTGAGCTCATGGGAATCCAGGTATCCCACTAGCACTGGCTTCTACCTTGGAATACTCAACCTGTTGTTGTTGTTACTCTTCATGTTTTGATCCATGTGTATTGTCTACGTGATCAACTGCACAGCTCCACTCTCTGTCAGGAGGATTTTTTTTACTAATTAATTCATTTATAGTCCAAGTAATCCCAAGCCTACAGTGAAGACATTTCACCATTAGAATATTTCTAAAAACACTTTTCTCAATTATTAGGGATATTTAACTTTATTTGAACAGCTGTAGTACTGACATGACTGGAGTTCAAAAGTGTATATTTGGCATAAAGTCATCCTTCCTTTAATTGCAAATTAGTGTAAATCTAGCCTTCATAAAGCCACAAAGCAGGAAGATGTCAAAGACTATTACACTGCGGTGTGTTAGATTGGTGCGTGAAACATTTGGTAAAGGTTCATCTCAATTATAGCAGGGCAATAGACAGCTTGTGTTTTTTTAAATGGCTGGAAGGGGATTGAGAATGGCAATTAACACCCTATTCACTACCTTCCTATAGCATGGTCCAAATCACTGATGGAAAATGTATGTGCATGTTTGCTCTGATTCAAACAACTTAAGAAACAAAGCCATGGAGTGGCTGGAAAAGTAAATGAAACTGAGAGTGAGGGATAAATACAGACAAGCAAGTGAAATTGTGTCTGCATTTATGTGTGTCCCACGTTCACTTTGTGTTACTATTGCCCTAAAAGAAATTCCAAGGTGCTTTACAAATGTGAGCAGAGCTACCTAGCTATGTCATTATTTTTCTCTGGAAATACTTTGCCACAATACTGAGCCAAAATCAGGCCAGCTAGACGTTTACCACCTTTAGAAACCTGGTAGAGGTGAGATGGATGAAAAAGAGTGAGGGCTGGAGGCCATGTAGTGTTAAAAATGTACTTAACTTAAAGATGTGGCAGATATTTCAGATAATTTTTTTCCCTCTGATTTGGCAAAGCTGTGTGTTTGGTGTTTCAGAACATACACTTCTTTCTCAACAAAGCTTGGACATTTTGGTGTTACAAAAGAGTGTATCCCTCTTCCTTAATAAGTATGATTTTTTTTTATAACATGTTTATAAAAGTTTGAAAATTTTCTAGTCTCTTCCTCACCTGTTTGAAGGTGGTGTGTTTATATAAAGAATTATTGTCCTTCCTTGGTCCATGTGATGTGGAAATTTAATTGAAAACTCAAAGTCTGAATACTTCTAATTCTTACCTTCATATTCAGCTTGCAGGTCTCCATGTTAACTTGCCTGACTGAAATTACTTTTTCCAAGTAGTTAAATGTAGGCCTCCTTGAATTGTTTTTGAAACTTTTCCTAGGCATATTTTGTTTCAAAACAGGATGAAAATTTCTCAAGACCAAAATTTTCCCTGGTTTTTAATTAACCTCCCCTCAAAAACTGCAAATTTCAACAAAAACACTCTTTCTACACCTCATTTCAAAAGTTCCTTTTGAATTTTTCTGTGCAAAAGCATGTTTTTTTTTATTCGTAAGTCAGCTTTACTTCAAAGGCTGTAGGAAAACATCTCAGAAGCCACGGTTCTGTGTGTTGGTCAGCAGATTTGCATAACAGGAACTTTTCCATCCTGGAGGGAAGATTTTTCTTCTTTAGACCTATGAAGCACATTAGATACTCATGGGGTTTTTTTCCCTAAAAAGTGTGTGTATGTCTAAATGTGAAAGAAAAAGACTAGAATTGAATGTCAGAGACTGGGTCACGTTATGTTAGTTCTAGTCTTGCCATGTGAAGTCAGAAAATTACACCCCTAAACAGCAGAAAGGTGTGAAGGATGGAAGGCAAGAGTTGTGCCAAAGGGAAACACACAGCTATGCCCCACCTGCACTTGCCCTTCTGTGGCTTCATAAGGGAAGAGCTCTTCCACATTTTCATTCAGCTTGTTACCTCAGCTCCCATTTCTGGGCACAGTGTCCTCAGAGTGACGTGAAACCAGAGAGGAAAATGGAAAGTGAAGAACACTCAATGCTTCTAAATTACCTTTGTTACTGTACTGTTAACTTGGCAACAAAATGAGTTTGGAATAGATCCTGGAGTTTTTAATTGCTTGAGGCAATCACCTTGGTTATTAAGACATTGGGGAGGATTCAGCTGAGGGAATCATACAGCAATGAGGGGATGCAAATCCATCACTGGTAGGTGTGAAATAATCCTGCTGTATAAAACATTCATTACTTTCCTTTGGGTGTTACTGCCAAAGTCATCACCATAAACTCAGTGGACACAGGGTAATCTTTCTGATGTGTTTCTGCTTGTTATAAAGAGGCGTAGGAGGGTCAACAAACTCTCAACATGATAAAGTATATGCCCTTAAGGGTTGGCACTCTATATAGGAAGGAAAATTAGCAACTGATTAATGAGCTGACAGTGTACCTGTCAATAAGGGAAACAGGACTCAGGTATCTGCATTCACTATATGATGCCATTTCTGAAAGTATGAGCAATTTCACCAATACCTGTGTGAGTAAGATAGGGGTCTGGTGATCTTGTGTTACAGTGCTTGTACAGCTGTAGAGCACATTTAGAGCAAAATCTCTCTACAAGAGGGAGACAAGACATTTCAAGGACTGCATTAGGCAGAGGACAATGCTAGATTGAGAGCTATTACAAGCCACAAAAATAAATTAATAAATACATTTACAGAAAGTCATCCTAAGCATTATCACTTTGAAGTGTCTGCCACTTGGCAAGCTATTGGTCTCTATTTTCTTTTTCTTTTGTGAAAAGCATGGAAATTCATCTCAGTTTTCACTTGCTATAAACTGGGGTTATTCTGTGAAAGCCAGAGGATCTCAAGCAATTTACAGTAGCTGAGGAACTGTGTTTTAAATAAGAAGACAACCTCAGAGAACCTCTGAGACAAGAATAAAAACTGTCAGCAGTCTCCACCTCTTCCTGCAAGGGCTGTGAGTTTGTGGAGGACACCAGAGTATTGGTGACCCTGACCCACACCTCCTTTGGCTAGTCTGGATGTGAGCTGGATGAGGTATTCCAGCTTTTCGGCTTTTCCTGTGCCCCAGGCATTTCACAAGAGACATCTCAGTAAATGAGATTATCCCAAGGCAATAGTGCAACCAGGTGAACCCTACCCTGTGTGGTCCATCTGAACTAGGCACACTTCACATGAAAGTCAGTCGTGAAGTAGTCATGGTTGAGAATTGTAAGGGCATTGCCAAGACAGGCAGAGATGCAATTACAAAAGCATAGGCTCTTCACTTGAAATTGGCCAGAAGTGTTAGAACCTACAAGAATGATTTCTTAAGGTATGAAAGCAACAAGGAGAAGCAGGAAGAAATCATTGGCCTGCTGTCAAACATGAGAGGTGAATTTGTTCCCAAAAATGCTGAAAATGTTCTCAGCACATTCTCCATCTCTGGCTTTACCAGCACTATTGTTTTGATAACAAAAATCCAGGTTGATGCAAACACAGACATACCATCAGCTAAAGAAGATATGGTGTGTGAACAGGAACTTTATGGGCCCTGATGTTATCCATCCAAAGGTATTATCCAGCCAGACGTCTGGCTGACATCATTGTGACGTCACTCTGTATATTCCTTGAGAAATCTGGAGACTGGAGTTATTCCAGAAGATGGGAAGAAGGCTGATACTGCCCCCATCTACCAGATATTTGTAAAGAAGTATTCAGGCATTTGGAGGTCCATATAGTCTTATTTGAGCCCCTGGGAAAGTTATGGAATGAATCACAAAATCACAGAATTGTTATGGTTAGAAGGAACCTCTGGAGATCATCCAGTCCAGGGTGAGATAGAGCAGGTTACACAGGAATGTTTATTACAGGTGAGTTTTGAATGGCTCCAGAAAGGAAGATTTCACAACCTCCCTGGGCAGCCTGTTTCAGTGCTCTGCAGCACTCAACAGAAAATTTAAATTTATGGCCATTGTTCCTCATCCTGGATTCTGCTTTGCTGATCACAAACATTCTGAGCTCTGCTGTTCAGCCATTCTTGATCCACCTCACTGTCTGTTCATCTAACAGACATTTCCTGAGCTTACATAAGGGGATGTTTTAGGAGACAGTGTCAAAAGCCTTGCTGAAGTTGAGATAGATAACATCCTCTGCTCTCCCCTCATTAACCTTTCCTGCCATGCCATCATAGAGGGATATCAAATTGGTCAAGCATGATTTCCCCATGGTGAATCCATGCTGACAACTCCTGATGACTTTCTTTTACATGCTTGATGACAACCTCCAGAGTAATCTGTTCCATCACCTTTCCAAGGGTAGAGGTGAGTCTGACTGGCCAATAGTTTCCCGGGTCATCTATTTTTTTGAAGGTGTGAGTAACACTGTCTTTCCTCAAGTCAGTGGTATCTCTCTTGTGCTCCTGTTTTTCAAAGATGATGGAGAGTGGTTTAGCAAAATGTCCCTCAGGTCCTATGGATTTATGATTGTTAACTGTCTAGCCAATCTCTAGCCCTCTATATCCAAGGGTGAGCTTTCCTTTCTCCATTTTCTTTTCCTCCAAAGGTCTGCAATTCTTGAGAGCTGACACCAGCAGTAAAATAAGGCATTTGGTAATTCTGCCTTATCTGTGTCTTCTATCCCCAGGACACACATCTGACTCAGCAGTGGCCTCATATCTTCCCAATCTTCCTTTTGCTATTCATGCACTTGTAGAAGCCCCTTTTGTTGTCCTTGATATCCCTTGCCAGGCTCATTTCCAAGCGGGCTTTGACATTCCACATCTTATCCTCTCACACTCTGATGGTCTTCTAGTCCTCCCATTTGTCTTTTCCCTTTTTCCACATTCCATAAATTTCTTTCTTCCATTTGAGATTCACTGCTCATCCATGCAATTGTCCTGCCCCCTTTACTTGTTTTCTTGTACATAGGGATACACTGGTCTTGAGCCTGGAGGAAGTGATGCTTGAATATTGACCATCTCTCTTGGAGATGGTCAATACTGCCTTTTTCTTCTAGAGCCCTAACCCATGGGATTCTTATAAGCAGGTCTTTGAAGAGGCTAAAGTTGGCTTTCTGGAAGTTGTGGCTTCTAGTCCTGCTCACTGCTTGGCTTCCTCTGTGCAGGATCCTGATTTCCACCATTTCATGGTCCCTGCAGCCAAGGCTGCCCCCGGCCTTCACATCTTCAACCAGTTCCTCCTGGTTTTTTAGTACAAGGTCCACAAGTACACACCCTTCTTTGTTGGCTCCTCCACAACTTACATCAAAAAGTTTTCATCAATGATCTGCAGGAACTTCCTGGACTGTCTGTGCCAGGCCACGTTGTCTTTCCAACAAATATGAGTGTGGTGAAAGTCCCTCAGGAGAACCAGCCTGTGACCCTGAGGATACTTTCAGTTGTCCATAGAAAGGTTTATCAGCTTCTTTCTCCTAATCAGGTCACCTACAGTAAACACCCACAGCAGCATCACCCATATTAACCTGCCTCTTAATTCTTACTTGTAAACCCTCAGCTCATTTGTCTGGCTCTGGGTAGAGCTCAATACATTCCTCTTGCTCTCACATATAAAAAAGTTGCCTCTCACTGACCTGTCCTCATATAAAAAAGCTGCTTCTCACAGCCTCTCACTGACCTGTCCTTTCTAAAAAATATATAGCCACCCATGATAGCATTCCAGCCTTGTGAGCTGTCTCACCATGTCTCTGTAATTGCAACGAGATCATGGCCCTGCAACCACAGACAGATTTCTATTTCTGTTTATTCCTCATGCTGTGTGTGTTTGTGTACAGGCACTCTAGAGTGGTGATCAAGCAAATGGATTCCCTAGACAGGGTCTAAGAGGAAAAGTCACAAATATGAGCCACATAGAGGGGAGCCTGACACATAAGAAAAGGCTGAGAGGACTGAGTTTGTTCAGTCTTGAGAAAAGAAGGCTTAGGGAGACCTTGTCACCATGTTTCAACATATAAAGGCTACAAAGAGGATGGACAATCTCTTTTTACAAGGAGCCACACAGAAAAGGTGCAGGGTAATGGATATAAGTAACTTCTGGGGATGTTATGATTGGACACATGAGGAATATGTTTCACAACGAAAACAATCAGCCAACAATAACCTCTCCAGGGAAGTCATAGATTCCTGAGCACTGGACACTTTTAAGATTTGGCTGGACAGGATGCTGAGCTATCTTATCTAGATCGTGCTGCTGCCATCATTTTGCCAAGAAAGGTTGGACCAGATAATCCTTGAGGTCCCCTTTCAACTTGGTATTCTACGAATAACAGCAGTTTATTTTTAGAAAATTAAGTGGGCATTCCAAGCAGCAGTCCTGGTATCCTCAGGAGCTAGCTTCCAATTTAATGTGAATCGTCCCAGCTGTAGAGAGAGCCCTTGCTTAGAAAAGTCCCTTCTGTGTAGGCAACTTGACATACAGAGGCAACTTTTTGTACCTTTTTTTAGGGCAAGTGACTTATAAAATGCAATATGCATGAGAAAGGGAGAGAGATGAAAGCTGAATTGTAAAGAAGGAGGAGGTCCTCAAGGCCCCTGTGGTGACGTAGAGGGGAATTCACAAGGTCATATTGGACCTACTTTAAAATGTGCTGATGTGGAGAGGATGATGGGAACTCTTGGGGCCAACTGGGAATTGACTCACTTGTCCCTGCCTGCTGCTGCCTCCGCCTGTGAGTAATATTTGCAGAGCACCTTTTTCTTCTTTAGGCAGCTGGAACGCCTGATGCTGACTCAACTCCAGGGGATGGAAATGTAAGCCAGATTGAAGCCAGAGGTGATTTTGTTTCCGTGCACGGGGTTTTATTTTTCATTGTTTGATTAGGATCACAGCCACATCAAAAGAATTGGAGAAAAAAGAAGGCATGGAATTTCCCCTTCATGAAAGGTCTTTGGGAATTTTAGCTTTACCTGTGGCAGGCGGGAGGTGGTAAAGTTTACAACTGGATGAGCCAATTCATTTCTTCCCCCCTCAGCTCCCCCCCTTGCCATTCCCACACTTGTCTGAGCTCTTTTTGTAAGGAAAAGATAGGGGAAGGTGACTGCGACAGATGAAAGTGATGTTAGTTATGTCAGCTGCTGTTGGAAATGGAGCAGAGGAATCCGCCTACTAAGAAATACAGCCAGAAAATAATCTGTCCCAAAGAGTTACTGCAGTCTCTGCACAGGGCACCTGAAGAAGCTTTTGAAGGACATCTTTTTTCTTATTACAGTAATATTTTTCAGGTTCACAAGGTGAACACTGTATATGGGATGCAGCTGGCTACAGTGATTAATGGCTCTTTCTGCTAAGAGTTCCTCTGCAGATCCTTTGGCATTTCATGTATTCAGGAAAGCTTATTTCCACTTAACTGCAGTCTCTCTTCGTGGCTCAACATCCATTTGGGCCCTTATAAAGTATATCTGCATGCTAGTTAATCTCTGCTGTTGGCAAAAGGTCTGCCTATGCAGCACGCTGCTGCTTCCTCTTCCCTTGCCCCAGGCTTAAGATGGTATCTTCTTTTGAACTCGGTTGAGCTACATCAGCCTATAAAATCTACTTTTGAAAATTATATATTGAAAGTAATTTCCTCTGAAGCACTTGTTTGTTTTCATCTTAGAAAGGAAGTGTCATTTGCCACTTTGATACCATTTTCTTCAGGTGCCTTAAAGAGATGTATATTTTCTTCCTACAGACATCTAACAGGCTTTGCACAAGGCAGTGAAGTTACATGGCTTAATATAATATTATCCTAAATGTGATCCATTGTGCAGCAAAATCAGATTGTAAAGTGGAGACAGACAAGCAAGTGCAAGAATCTGCTTTGGAGGCAGAGCCTGCTGCCAAGCAAGAGATGAGGAGAGTTTCTCTGCCATGTGAATTTTTCTGGCAGTGACTGTTAGAAACCTGCAGAACTTGATAGGAGAGGCTTTGAAAGCACAAAAGATGTCCTTTATCTGTTTTTCCTCTCTTGAATGCTCCTCTTGTAGTGCTTTTTGTCCCTGCTGCTCTGACTGCCATTCAAGGTGTGAGACCAGTGGAAGAGGGACTGTTCAGGACATTAGCCTCAAGGTGCCTTTTAAACAAAAACCAGTTCCTGGAACTGTGGGTACAGGAAAATATCTTGTGGCTGAAAAAGAGGGTGATCCTCTCTGCTGGTAGGTAGGTGGTAGAGTTGGCAGCTTGAGCAACTGGGTCAGTACCCTGAGTTAGAACAGAGAGTCTCTGTAGCACACAGTGATCAAGAGGTAGCTGACACAGTCAGTCATCCTTTGGATTCACACACCATTTTTATCCCCACCCTGTCATGGATTTTTCCTTGCTTAGTGGCACAGGCAGGGTCACAGAAAATCGGAGTTACAGCTTTCCTTCCCGTCCTGGGTCCAACTCTGCCACTCCATCTCATAGGAATGGTTTCCAATAGTCATTCCTCTCTGACTGTTCCTGATGCCTGCTTTGAAGCTACTGGAAGATGTGCCAAATGGTGCTGTTTTCCATTTTTTGCCATTTTTGCCAGTATTATTTCAAGGCATGACCACACTTCTCCATGCTGAGTTCTCTGCTAATTTGGGATTGACCACAACGGCGCTGCCCACTCAGGCTGTGTTTTGCTTATAAGCTACTCTCCTTTCCAAAAGTCTCTCTGGATTGCTCCAGGCCAACTTCTCTGTCTTGCTCTGCCTCTCACCTGCCATACAGCTAAATTTGGCTGGTGGGAGATCTGTCTTCTCTCAACTCTATGCCAACTTGTGTCATGTGCATTCAAACCTCAGCTGAAATATTTCCTCACTTCTGCTTCCTAATTCACCACTTCTTTCCTTGGTTATTATTATTATTATTATTATTATTATTATTATTATTATTATTATTATTATTATTATTATTATTGTGACTAATGTATTGCATCTGTTTCTTTCATCTCTGCTGTCTTCCCAGCCTTCCTCTATGGGTAATTCAAGTGAAGGTGAGCAATGCAGAGGCAGTGAGCATGGTGGCTATTTGGGGATGGAAGACAGTGTATTCCAGAAGCATTAGTACTTGCTAAACACAGGACTGAAGTGCTAAGGTGCAGCTCTGAACACTTGCAGGCTTTAAGGATGGCTAAGGGTTGAGTTTGGTGTCAGATGACTAGGATGAAGAGACAATGCTGAGAATGAGATACAAGCTCACCCCAGATACAGAATCCTTTGACCTAGGGTTTAATTCACAGCATTTGTTGGGGCTTTGGTGGTACTTTAAAGATCTCTCCTGGAAATTACCTTTGTCACCATTTGCACTAGCATGTGTGTCTTTTGCACAAACACGGCAGAAATGCTCCTATGTTGGATATCTGTGTTATTGGGAGCCAGAGAAAGGTAACAGATCTGTCAGATCTGACAAAATTTGTGGCAGAATAGGCAAGTCCAACACATCCTTCAAATCACACCTTACAGACTGCAGTGCCTTTGTGTATGTTGCTGCTGAGAGGAGCATGGCTGGAGAGATGAAGTGGGGAGGAAGGTTTCCTCCCACTACTTTCACTTCTGTATAGAGAAGGTTGAGAGTGAACCAGACAAAAATGAGATGTGTTTGCAAACACTTGGCAGACTTTGAAACGAGAGAGTGCCTTTTTTGCGTGCCTGCACCTTTTCAGACATGGTTGTTGTGTGAAGGGGAGGCATTGCTCATTCAAATCAGGGTGGAAATTTCAGTCCAATGGCTGGAATTCACATAACTGTCAAACTAAATGAGTCTGGAGCAAATGCAAAGGGGGCTTCAGAAGGTAAATCTGGAAACAAACACCACTACATGTTTCAGGCTTTAAATTGTGAGTCATGAATGTTAAAGACTTGAAGGTATCAGCATAACATGCTCTTTATCCCAAAACAAACAACTTAACTCACTGAGCTCATTTATGTAGGTCTGGTTCTTCTCCCACGCTCGGCTTCCAGGCAGATGCAGAACTACTTGTGTAAGGAAGAACTCCTTGTATAGGACAGAGAGACATGAAATGGCTAACACTGAAAGCAGATATTCTTGCAGAGGTGCTCTACCACGAATCCACAATTATTCTCTGCAGTCACCTCTTGAGAGTGCATTTACTCCCACAGTGTGTTTGAGAGCCAAGCAAAGTGTATTAAGATGAAAAGGAGCCCCATTGTGCATACAGCAGGGCACCTTCATGCATGTTGTCTTCTGTAGCACAGACCAAGGATGAGAGGAGCAGAAATAGGTCCCAGCACCTCTGTGTCTGCACACACCTCCCAAAATCTCATACCATGAGGTCCCCAGGGCTTCCAAGCATGAGGCATGGCTTGCAGATGCAGCTGCTTGTATGTATTCTGAGGCAGTTATTCTGTAATTGGGTTAAGCATTTTCCAGCTGACCCCCTGCAGCTTACCACAAAGCAAGGATTTGCCACAGCTAGAACCCTGGGGAGTAATGTTAAAAATAAAAGGAGTGGCAACCACGGGTCTGGGTTAGCTCCTGAGTTGCACAAATTGCACTTGGGGGTTCTGCTGGAGTCTCCCAAGACTTTCTGCTATGGTATGGGGGGAACTGTGCCACTGTTTGAGTGTGGTAGAAGCCAGGGGGAGCTGTGGGAAACCTAAGATCACTGGGGTTTAGCAAGAAGCACTGTCAGTCCTCCCACTGCAGTGGCTGTGCTGGTTGTCAGTCCTGCAGGAGACAGCTGGATCCCCCCAGGGCCCCACTGCTCCTGGAGGCTGGCGTTAAACACCTGCTCAGGTCCCTGTCTTCCCTACAGCATCCCTTGTGTTGTGATTTGAAAGTCAGCTCCAAAGATAAGGCTGTGTGATTAGTGTGTCTTTTAAACCAAAGTGTATCTTAATCAGTCTGATTTACTGTCTGATTCAGCACATTAGCTGCAGCTTCCTAAGCTCCGTGGTGTAATGAATATGCATACATTCAACAGTTGCAATTAGCAGGCAGCCACTGCTGGGGAAAACAAACTACCCAGGGCCTAATTCCACCCTTCCCATAGTGACTTCAGTGGGACATTAGCTTAAACACAAGCCCCCAAATCCGTCCTACAAAGCAATGGTTAATAGGCCCCAGTGTTTCAAAAACCTATTTAAATAGCAAGGTTTGTGTCAATTCTAATTTTACCTGAATGAGTTTGCCTATTCCTCAGTGACCCAGGCAGGCAAATTGAAAGTACAAAGCACATACAGTACAGTACAGTACCTACGTCAGTGTTTGTTTCGGGACTGGTCATTTGGGTAAGCTGTCTCCTCTCACTGAAAGAAATAAAATTAATTAGCAAACTTCAAGAAAGTAAAAGGGTTAAGCCTTTCCTTTGGGATTCCCAGCAGATAAGTTCAGCCCTATGCAATTGTCATGAGAATTTATGAGGCAGAAGCTGCTAGAGTAACTAGGAAAAATATGCACAATTAAAATTATATTCTGTTCTTGTCCTTTAGCTTAACCCCTTGGTGCACCATAAACTGAAATGTTTGTGGGTTTGTTTTTTATTTCCCAGAGGCTTTTCAGACAGCCTAATGCAAAATTGAAGCTATGATTGGTATATTTAAGCCCTGGGTTTAAGTTCTGCTCACAGCCGACAGTGATTTGCAAAGAAACACTTTCACACAGTTATTTCATAAAAACCATTTATATTTAATATAAATCTGTCAAACATTCAAAACCATATGTGAAGTAATTTGAAATGCTTACAGAGTCGTAGAACATTGTGCTTTATTGCATTCAGAAGCAGAAAAAAAGGGCAAGACCTGCAGCAACAGAAATCTGAGCTAAAGCTTATCCAAAGATGAAAGAGATAAAGGGATCCTGTGGCTCTGCACACACAGGAGAGGGAACTGAGTTGCACCCCTCCAAGGGTCTGCTTCCTCTCAGCATGTGGCTTTTGCTCTCCTGTTCCACCCACAGCAACCTCATCCTCTGAAGCTGTGCCTGGGTTTGGGCTGTTGAGATTTGGAGAGGCTGTTGACCTCTTAGTTCATCAAAATAATGTTCCTGTTTCATCTGGTGCTTGTCCTGAACAGAAGCTGCTAAGCATGGATCAACTAATAAGCTCTTTGCAGAGCATGAGAACAGCTTCTTTTCCTTTCCTTGGGAGAGGTACTAGGTGTTCAGGAGAAAGGGAAAAATGGTGGTTCCTCACAGCATGCTAATGCATCTGAAGATGGCCAAGGAGAAGAGAGGAGGTAGTGCAAGTACTGCCCCACCTAAATATCTTATCCCATTTACCTCCAAACTTGCCAGCAATATTTCACATTATCTTCAAATCTGGCCTGCAAAAATTCAAGAAGACAGGTTTAACTGCTGCGCAGCTAAACAGTGATAGGGGACCAGATCAGGTGTATAATAACAGGATATTTTCTACTTAACTGTGGTGATATTAGATTCCTTCTATATGTGCTGAGTCATTGCTTGCATTTATTTATTTTAATAAAAGACAATGGCTACAGCTGTTTAAAAATTAATAAAAAATTGTTGTATTCAAAGAATAGCTTGGTTTGGAAGAGGCTTTTAAAAGTCATCTAGTACAACCTTTCTGCAATGAGCAGGGAAATCTTCATCTAGAACTGGTTGCTCAGGGTGCCATCCAACCTGACCTTGAGTGTTTCCAAGAATAGGACATCTCTCTGAGGCACCAGTACTAATGTCTCACAACCTTCATTGTCATAATCTAAATCAATCCTCTTTTAATTTAAAACCCTTTGTCCTATCTTAAGTTTGGCTCCATCTCTTTTGCAGGCCCCTTTTTTGTTCTGGAAAGCTGTGCTATGGTCTCCCCAGAGCCTTCTCTTCTCCAGACTGGATAAACCCAACCCTCTCAACCTTTTTTCATAGAAGAGGTATTCCATCCCTCCAATTTTGTGTCATATTTCTGATGCACAAATAGAGTTGGTGAGGATTTATCTGCATGTCATTTGGAATTGAGAATCCTACAGGATTTTCAGGGCCAATCCTGATGCCTGCTGTAGTGCACTGATGCTCTTTCTCTGGGGATACACAAGGGCTGGGGAGCAATAAGCTCACTCTCTGCTGGGTTAGCCCTTTAGTGATGTGTATAGGACCTTGGTGTATCACAGGTAAATTCACCTTGTCCTGAGTTCTGGTCATGTCCAACACCATAAAACAAAAGATAGAAACTGGGCAGTGGTAAACAGCAGGAGCCAAATGGACTGGCAAGCTAGGTTGGAAGGAGAAGGAATAGAGCATTGGAATGGGTGTGCACATGAAAATGGCACCCTAAAATTCTGACCAGGCCCTCCACTAATTACAGTCCTTGTATCTGTATTCACACGCAACACCGTGTATTCGGTCTGCTTATGCCTGGATGTTGGTAGGACAGTAGAAGGAGGCATTTCTTGTCCCTGACTCAGGACATTGGCTTACTTTTAGATTAAAGAAATGTAGTTTGTGGAAAGAAATATATTGTAAGGTATACACTGAATTAATTCCTGAAGGGCAGAGGGAGAGAATGAAAAGAGATGGCTAATGAATACAGCTTAAGAAGGAGAGTTATTTGGCAGATGCAGACTCCTGGTCAATTTGTGCTCTCAAGTAGATGCTGAGATGTCAGCTAGCGGGGAGAGAGATAAAGGAAGGGAATTTAGCTTCATGATTGTGCATAAAAATAACATTAAAGCTGTCCTATAACCCTCTGCCATCCATCTCCTCCAAAATGTAAGTCTGAGTGGTTGGCAAAATCCCTTCAAATGAGCCTACCCTGGTTCAAACACTGGGAAGTGCATTGTGACAGGCTCTTAACAGCAGCAGGCACCACATGTAACTGTTGCTGCTCTTTGTGGATGTGCCGTGCATACTTATGCTCAGCAATGAAACATGTGTATGGTGAGGGAATGAAAAGCAGCCCATGAACGCGCTCCCTTTTTGTTTTCTCCGTGTAAGGCAAGTGGATTTATGCCTATCATGTGCACATACATCACGGGTGTGAGAAACAATCAGCTGGAGCATTTGAAGGCTGTTCTGTGGATTGCCTGCCTGATTCCCTGAGGTGTGCCTTGCTAATTTTGTTCTCCTTTTGGAAAGAATATTTTTCTTTTTTTATTTGCTTTAGTTTCTCAAAAAAAAGAAAAAAAAGAAAAACAAGAAAACCCAGTACATATGAAAAGCATTCTTTTTCTAAAAAAGCACAGTTGCAAATGGAAAGTGGGGGAATGAACCTCAAAACTGTTTCCAATTCTGATACTGTTGTTTAATGTGGGGAGGGTAGTCTGTGTCTTAAAGGTCTTCCTTACAGTCGCAGAATAGTTCATCCCAGGGTGCCATGTGATTGTGGAGCCATCCTCTGTGGATGAGCAATTGAGGAAAGGTCCTACGCAGGAGAGGTCAGACCCAGGAGGAGTCTTGAGTAGATATTGATGGCTTGCTCTGTCTTCCGATCTTTGCAAAGACCCTTCTGGGAATTAACACCACTCTTGCTGAATGGAGTGGCTTGCTCCCCCTTCCTACCAACCCTGCACAGTGAGTGACTCATTTGTGCTAGCCAGGAGTTTCCCCACCATCATCTGCAGAGATGCATTATCCCCATTTCGTGGTCAGCAGCAGCAGCAGTACTGCCACTCTTTCCTGGTACAGAACAAGCGACTCCCCCGGGACAGTCAGTCAGTTTAATCCATTTCATCCTTAAGGAAAACAGGGCCCCAGAGGCAGTGTGTGACTCGCCCCATTGGTGTGGCAAATCCTTAGTGGCACTTGGAGTGTGTGAGAGCTGAGCTGGTGAGTGTTTCTGCTCGGCACTGGTTTGTGCATGGACCAGCAGGGCCCGCTCACCTCACCAGAGTGATTGTTACCGAAGCCTGCATGGCTGGCTGCTCTCCGTGCTCCTGCATGCTCCCCGTGAATACATATTGCCTGATGAATGCACACCCTGTTGAGTGTTATTGCTTTCTTAATGTGCTGCAATTTTCCCCCCAATATTCTAAGCGAGAATGATTATTGCTGTAGAACATCCTCCCTCCGGTTGCTGCAGCCCATGTTTATTTACAAGAGCACATTTTACATCAGCTGTCGCTCCCATCTCACTGAAATAGAAGTTTCAAGCTCACAGAACAATAAAAGATATAAATTACCTATCATAATTAACTGAACAGCATGAGCAAGCCTCCAAACACCAGACTTTGTTATGCCCTAATTATACACTGTGCACACACAAGAGCTTAAGCACCTCTGTCTGTCTGTCTGTCCTGCCGAATGGTCACTGCCTCCACCCTGATCCCAGCCCAGCAGGCAGCTCTTGGTGCCTCAGTCCCAGCTGCTGCCAGGTTATGCATGCACAAGAGAGCTTGCCCATGCTATCCATCTATTATTGCCATCCTGCACCATCCTCATTGGATCCCATGAGCAGGCCCAGGAGGGGAGGAGGAGAGGGAAGCATCATTTTCTTTGAAAGGCAGCGTTAGTTTCCAGCCTGTACAGTGTCACCATGATATTTTCTGAAAAATCCCTTCGCCAGGATTTCTTCTCCTGGGAAGCTGGGAAGCTTCAGCTTCTCCCTCTTTTGCTGCTTTGGAATGTGATCTGGAGATTGTTTATCCAGCATGTGAATTGTTTTAATTTAATGACAAATCATGGTCCAGCTGTGTCAGACTCTGAGAGTCAGTCACGAGCTTTCGTTATCATTCTTGTTAGGCCTCCTGATGTATCCACTCTCTTTATTATAGCATAACATAACATAACATAACATAACATAACATAACATAACATAACATAATATGATAATAAGCAGCCTTCTGAGAACATGGAGTCGAATTCTCATCTCTCACCTTGTCCTGGGGACCTCACAAACACCACAGTACAGCCTTGTAGAGAAATCATGGCTGCCCTGAGATTTGTCTCTAGCTCTCTCCGTAGGTTTCAAGTAGCTGAGAGACTTTGTTCTTCTCTGGAGGGGATGGGAAAATTTCCTGCTGAGTCCCCTGCAGCCTCCCACTGGCGCTGTGTCACACATCCACTCCAGGGTTTGCCCATACTATGTTCAGCATCCATCATCCTGTGGGCATCACCCATTACTGCCCTTTAGGGACCCTGCAAGCCTCATTCCTCCATGTCTAGTGGATGAGCTGGTTTAAAGGAGCTGAGCTGGGCCTCCACGGGTCAGGGGCAGTGTTTAACCTCCTGGCAAGCCGCTGGTGTGCCTGCAGTTACTTCAGCCCTTCGTCATTTTGACAGGAGGTGATTCCACACACACAGACCCCAGAGGAGAGAGCATTGCTCATTTTTAGGTGAGGGCAGTCAATAAGCCTCTGGAAGGAGAGTTAAAACTTATGTCTTGCTCAAGTTATAGGCTGGAGGAAGTTAGAGACAGGAGGTTTGATCGACTGCAGCCAAGGAAAGCTTTCTGTGCACAGGCACCATGTATTTCCACATCAGGAGCATCCTCAGGAAAGGTCACTGTGCTGAGGAGCTGAATCCTTGCCAGGAAGCTTTACAGGTGTTCAGACAGCTTGTTAACAGCAGGAAACACAGAGAGTGTGAGCCCTTTTGTGGCTCATTAAAAGCCCAGGTGGATGTGTAAACTTGAGTCTGTGCTCTTTCTGACACTGGTTTTGGTCCTTAAAATGTGTGATCTGTATTTAAATCTGTGTAATGTGAAACTTTCTTTATTTCTTCTTGAACTTGATTTTTGTTATGAGATGGTGTCATAGTAATGGACCCAAAGCTAAGAACTCCACGTCAAGATGTGAGGCAGCCCTTACAGAAACAAGACATTTGACTGCTCCTATGCCTATCCAGCCAAGCCAACACCATATCCTAGGATGCTGAACACTGTGCCTGTGAGGAGTTATCCTGATAAAGCTTCACAGTTAAATTTAGAAATTATAATGCATGAATTATGATTTGTGTTGAATAGGGGTTTCTTGCCACACAGTATGGACATGGAGAGCATGAACTTCTGGCACAGGCCAGAAAGGTCAGGAGAGAGTTCAGTCTGCCCAAATCTTTCACAGAACAGCTATTGCCTTTGATAAATTCTTTTGTTGGAGAAAATATGGCACATTTATTATACTTCTGGGGTTTATGATACTGTATTATTTTATTGTTTTATATTAGTACTTTATACTGTAATGTTTTGACATTATTGAAACAAATTATTATTTTCTTGCTGGAGAAAACGACTACTGAAATAATATGTTCTGAGAGCCCAAAAATAATTTTTTATTCAGCTTTGGCATTTCATAGAAAATCTGAGTGCTGCTTTTCAGAAAAATAATATCACACTTCATCTATTGGAATTCCTGACCAGAGCTACTGTAACATTGTACTACATTAACCCTCAAAGGATTAACAAGCATTTAAATCAAAGCTGACTGAATAAATTGTAATGAATAATTTATTCAATTAATTTCTCTTCTGTTTTCTCTTTACCAGTTTGTCTATTAATACATTGTGGTTAATTTAGTTGTTGTTTGAAATATTTTACTAATAATTTCTGTGAATTATCTGATCAGGAATAAAATATTGAATTTAACAGAATGTGTTATTATAATGGAGAATTTGAAAGGGAGTTTTATAGTACCATAGGATGTAGATATTCATGGACTGCTTCTTGCAAAAAGAAGAATATTATCTGTGACTCACAGGTGCTTGAAATAATTTCTATTTTGACATTTGTTGTTTTCATTGCTATTTGTACATATAAGAAAAATAATATGTAAGAGAGTTTCAAGCTATCAGTGGGTGTTCAAAAACAAGTCATGGGATGCATTTGAAATTCAAATTTTCTTGAATTTTATTTGCAATCATAAGATACATAGCCTCTGTTTATTCTCTGATTGGATGATCTCAACCTTCCAGATTATTTTCTTATGTGACTATTAAATTAGATTTTAAGTCTCAATGTCCAAGAACATCCTAGAATGTTTCAAGGAAAGTTTGCTGCCCTAAAGCCACTCACAGGTGTTTTTGCTGTCAGTAAAAACTGATGGAGAAAAAGTGGGGGTTTTTTAATATATCAGGTCTGGAAAGATTTCATATTTCATTTCTCTATTATCATTCCTCAAGCAGTCAAAGGTTTTTTTTCTGGAAAAACACGCAGTAGTATTTTTCAATGATTAAACTGACTTTACCCAAGCCAGTATCTGCACATCTGTCCACTAGGCTCTTGGTTATGCTTTGAAGCATGGGCTGTTTTTTTGGGAGATGTCCCTGCTCACTTCCTCCTTTGCACTGGAAAACCTCCTTTGAGCTTGTCCCTCTCAGCAGTGGAGAAGTCACCCATAGAAGGGTGAGCCCGGATGTGTGTGTGTGTGTGTATATATATATGTGTGTATATATATGTGTGTGTATATATATATATATGTATATATATTCATATATATATATATACACATATGTACAAATATATACACACGTATATACATGTATATACATACATACATATATATATATAGATATATAGATATATATAGGAAGAAGAAAGAAAACTTGCTTCTCTGTCTCAGGGGTGAGTTGGAGGTGTTGCACTTTGCTTGCTGGGCCTTATGGAGGGTTAGCAGGCAGTGGGAGGGTGACAGTGAGGCAAAGTGCTTCCTGCATGGTGGTCATCAGCCTCTGACAAATGAACATGAAGGTTTCTAAGGTTTTATCTTGCTTCGGTTTGCTTGCATGAAGTGAGATTGCATTTTTACTATCTACAAAAAATTTTGGTTAATTAATAACTCTGCATTACTTTAAAATCTAATTTTAATTGGAACTTTTATAGAAGCTAAGATAATTTTTCTCCCATTTTTCCCCATCTTTCCGTCACTGATGTGTGTAGAAACTCCTCTGTATAATGCTGTACCCTATTCCCACACAGCTGAAAATGGTAGCATGACTCACTGGAGAACAGGGATGAGCTGCAGTATCCCCCCTGACGGTCACTGCATTGCTCCTATGCCTAGAATACTTTTCTATCACTTAGTATCTTCCCTCTGTTGCAGCTTGACTCCACCCCCTGAAATAGAAATGTTTTCCCTCCTAAGACAACTTGTTCCATTTGAAATCACAGCCTAAGTGCAGCAGTGATGGGATTGTGTCCAGAGAAGACTCTTCCTCTCAGGCAGGTCAGGGACAAGGGCCAGAGCCAGCACAAGGACGGGAACAAGGCCTTCACAGAGCACTCCAAGTACCAAGTGTGAGGTGCTCACCTGTGCAGCTGCTGCAGCAATCACATTTCTTTCTTGGTAATGCTGAGATTTTCAAACATAAACTAAAACTGGGTGACACAGGGCCTAAGAAGCAGCTTTGCATCTAACCTACAGCACTCAGACCCAGGGGAGACTCAGCTATGTATATATAATGTCTTTAAGGGCAAAATATTTGCCTTGGGAAAAGCTCTCTTTTTTCCATCATGTTTGCTAGAGGATAAATATAGCTTCCAGCTGTAGCCTTCTTGGGCAAAAGACCATCCTGAACACACAGATGCCTGTGCAGGTGTTTCAATTGATTTTGAAGGGCCAAGGCTTTCCCTCTTTCCCTGTTTAATTTGTCTGGGCAGGACTCCATGCACCCTTGGCACTAATTCAATGAGAAAGAGCAGTGTGCTTCAGTAAAAGAGACCTTAGGACGGTTTTGTCAATGCCAATGTGAAGGCAATTTAAGCAATTTTGACTCAAAAAATGGCTAACAACCTTTTCACATACCAGTATGATGGTTTGGGAAAAGTTAGCAGTTTCAGAGTGATTAATAAAAACTCACCTCTCATTTGGATCTTAATTAATTCTTCTGTTATAGGAACTACAGCTTTTGCTGTTAACTGAAAGTGGCCTGACCTTCAAATAAAATGGCATGCACCTTGGAAAGAGAAATATTCCTATCAGTGGGTGTTGGTATCATGTCACCATCTCTATGTGCTTTTCAGGTGTTGCACATTTCTCTACTGCCAGTTCTGATAAAGACCTTACTCTGAGAAAAATCTGGTCCTTAACAGCTCTGGGTTATTCAGCAGTTGTCTTGTTCTGTGTGAATGATGCAGCACACAACAGTGGACATTGACTCTGCTCTGGTCATTTTAAATTACTTTTTTTTTGTAAAGAGTTTGGCTTACTCCCTATAATCTTTTCCACTTTGGTATTGAAAGGCATTTCTTCAAAGCTTTTCAGTTCCCTAGAATTCTTTGCTTCAATAATGTAACATAATAAATAAAGAAATCCAGGACGTCCCTTCTAACACCATCAAAGCATTTAATGAGGAATGAAAGAGGATTTCTTTTGTTTCTACAATTATGACTACTGAAGCAAGCTGTGGTACTGAACATTATTTGGTTTTTGATAATTTTGTTACTTGAGAGCAGCTTAGACTACTGTGCATACGGTTACAACCCGTTATCGCAGGAGAACATAAGGCAGTGAATGCCACATGAGCAGCAGTCTCATGCAGGCAGGGAGGAAACTGATTTTTGTGGCTAAAGCATTCGATTAGAACATTAAAAATATCTGGCTTATGTTTTTTGGGTCCTTGGAGCTGTTGATTAGGGACGAATCTTCAAAGACATTTAGGCATTCAGCTCTCATGAGATTAAAAGGGGCATCACTGACTTGGTGAGCTTTGTCTTTCTGAGGCTGGTTTCCACCAGGTGATGAACCTTCCTTCATATCCTTCATATATTGCAATTGTAACTTTTGGACAAAAAGCACTTCCTTTCAGTGTGTGTCATTTTATCAATTGCCAAAATAGAGCCAGGGACCAAATATGTGGGGACTCGAGCAAGGATTATACCATACTGCACGGGTGGGTCTGTGTGTGCATGTATTCATGTGCACACTGTCTCTCCAGTACCCTTTTTTGTGCCTTTCTAGCTTTGTTAGCGTCAAGGTAAAATGTTTTTCTATCTTTCCTATCTTCTTAAATGGCTTTCCTGACTTCCCGTTCTTCATTTTTCATCTGATTTGAATCTAAGCTATGAAGGAAGATGAACATCTGACTTGCTGGAGAGCATCACTCCTGTGAATAAGAACTGTGTTGAAAGATGTTTCAATTATCCACAGAAACAAGTGCTTTTAAACCAGTTAGGTCTGTTTCCTTATGGATTTGACTTCTAGTTTTGCAATATATTGCACTGAATAATGTGCAAAGCATACAAAGGGCAAATTGGAGTGCTATGAATATGCTTATGACTATGTGCAATCTACTGTATTATACAACATGAAATTTGTTAAAATGTTAAGACAAAAAATTATTTCAAATCAGGATGACGGAAGTGTCATACGACTATATGGAAAGGCTATGTTTGCATATTTTAATCATAGCTTTTCCCCAGCTTGCTTTTAAAAGGAAATTCTGGAAAATTTCCTTTTAGGCAATTCCACACAGCCCTTTGGTTTTGATAGAACTGGAATAACAGAACCTGCTTCCATAAATCTTTTCTCAATGAAGTCTTTATAAAACCTTAATTAAAACACACTGTCTCTACTAGTGCAACAGGAAATCAGATAACAAAGCAATGGCACCCAATATGCTCCTCTAGATGAAATAATTTCCTATTTCATTTACAGCCTTAACGAATGCTTCACTTTCTCTTCATTAAGTCCACATGCATCTCTCTTTGTCCTGGAGATAATATAACTGCTGGCACCACAGGCTGTGCTTATGCAATTGTTATTTGTAAGACCATAAAGCACATGACACAATGTTATAGGAGCTGCCGTAATGAAATCAACAGCACTGTCACTGTGCTCACAATCATTTACACCACAGACTGATCCAACTGCTGGCAAAAAGCAACATCTGCTTTGAAATTCAGAGGCAAGGACACCAAATTCTTCCAGAATTTCACATCATGAAAGAAGAAGCCAGTAGTCCCAATTATTTTATTTCTCCTGTATGTAATATTGGTCTCAGTATTTTAATTACCAGTGAAAGGAGAAAGTATGTCCAGCCCACCTAACATCTAAGTAGCCAGTGTACTATGAGAAAATGAAAATGAAAGAAAATAGAGCCAAAGTTCATTAACCTGAAAAATTTTCAGTCTTATTTCTCTTTGTGTCCTGGTCCTGCTTACACTCAATGTGTTCACATATGAGTGAAAAGGAGATTTCAATCAACGGTTTATACAGCACGTCCAGTTTTCATGCATTCATGTGTGACCTTTTTTTTGCTCTGCAGGTACAATTTGTTTCTCAGTGACATATACTTTTTTAACTTTTTCATGCTGAGATTGTGTTGAAGTGATGCTGCTTTTGCCCCCAGGAGCCACATCAGGTGATAGGCTCTCGAACCGCAATTTACACAAATGGTCTCCTGCAGATGTCCTGAGGAGGATAAGGATCTCTTAGAGACTGGAGAAACCGTCCCTGCCACTTAGAGATGTGGTGTCTTATGGTTCGTGAGCAATATCAATCTCGTGGGCCCTTTAAAGCAATTTCCATTCTTATACATTCTTCACCATTCTCATCTTTATTGTGCTTTTCAGCGGCTCTGCAGGGCTGTGAAGACCCAGGGATTTCTTTCTCAGTAGCAGCCATTTCAGCTTCACTGCTCCTCTGTGAAACTTTGTCTCTCCTCCTGGGAGTCAGCAAAAAGAGCATTTAGCAGCCAGGAAGAGCAGCAGGGAAAATGGAGAGGTGAAGTAAAAGGCAGAGAAGGACCAGCCAAGCCAAGGAGCCAGAGTTTCTGTCCAGGCTGGTCAGAGGGCCAACTCTGAGGTGAGTGACAAAGGCAGAGGTTGATCAGCCTATGGTGAAAAAGAGCTAAATAGCAGCAACACCATTTTCATTAACTGGGGATCTGATCAAAAGCCTGACTGGTTCAGTGGAAAAAGGCTTCCACTGAGATCTGTAGATTTTAGATCTGTCCTCCAAATGTGTTCTATCTTTGGTAATTAAAATATCTTTTGCTGCTTCCTGTTCATCTTAGCATCACAGATCCCATGATTCTGTTACGGAAGAAGTGGACTTGCTCATGATTAGCAGGTGGAATGGTGGCAAGGAAGCTTCTACTCCAGAATCTGGCCTTTAAAACTTCTATTTCTAGTAAAGGTGTGAGGGGAAGAAAATATCCAGAGTGGTTCTCAATCTCTTGGTGAGCTTCCAGAACAGCATGACACAGCAAATCCCCAGCTCAGTGGATGCAAAAGAAGTGCTGTTCATTTGGAAACACCATGAAACAGGAGTCCAGAGCTTTATCATTGCCGCTCTGGAAGACAAAATGATGAAAGGAACTGACAGCTTTCATTGTCACTCCACCAATGCATTCCTGCAACTTCCAGTGTTAAGGAAATGGGAATTTAGAATCCAAATTCCCTTCTGAGATCTCATGAAATATTGTGTGCATTAAGAAAAAGGATTGCAGAATTGTAGCTATTCACTGCTGTTTCTTTGGTCCAAACATTGCTAGGAATATTATTTTTAAGAGGGATAATTTGAGACACAAGGTTTACATCCAACTCTAGGCTTCAGTGAGTAGGACCAAGCATCAAAGCCCAGATCTGAGTCTCTCCACCAGCTGTTGCAGTGTCCCAGACTGTGCTCACCCAGGGCTGGAGCTGGGCTCTTGAATCATGCCCACCAACATCCAGCACATTTTGAATGTCACTGTGATTCTGAGCAGTAACAATGCTCCCAATTACTAACAATAAAAGAAAGGGTGAAGAGTACTTGTCTTGGTGCTCTGTCCACATGTTTTTATGTATCCTGAGTTTTTCTGTAGATACTGGCAGAGAGCTGAAGGAAACCCACAAGTCTTTTTCTGCAAAGTGAGAAATTACAGAGAATAAATCTAGGGAGTACATTAAAAGAACATAGAACAAAACCCTATTACCAACAAAATACTGTCCATCTTTGTCCTGACCATAGAGAAATGAAGCAAACCTCTCTCTTTTCTTCCAGCCATAGATGTTTTCATCATGATCAACAGCTAACACTTTACCACGCTCAAAGATATAGCTGGGCATGGAACAGCTGGAGAAACCAAGGGAGAAATAGCTGGAGAAACCAGGACTGCATTGCCATATCCCTGCAGGAGATTCCTATTGCATAAAATATTCCAGCGATCAAGCAGCACTTGCCCACCTGTCGGCCCAAGGGAGAGCTCTGAGAGTGAAAGGCAAGCTCTGCTCTCCTGGAAGCAAAGCTGCAGGTAAATAGGCCCTGCTGATCTGCCACCTGTGGCATTGCTGGGCTTGGTGTGATGCTGAACAGGAGGTCATGCTTTTAGCTATTCATGGGCACTTTTACCCATATTTTAACATGTTTTTTCTTCCATTCTCCTACTTGTCTAGCCCTCCCTCACAGTAAACTACTGCTGCTTGGTGTATGCCAGAGGGAGCAGTCTGTTTCAATTACCATGGCAGCACTACACCTCTGCTCATAACAAATAGCCATTGTGCTCCTGGCCCCAGGAAAAGGCACTGTAGGGAATTGTGCCTCTGGTTTGCAAGCAACAGTTCAATTTCCTAATTGATTTGCATTATTTAAAATTTCACCTATGCCCTCTCAGTTTTCTCTGCCATCTACAGTCCCGAAGATAAAGATGTTGATCCTACTTCTTTAAGGATCCCAGCTTTTCAGGGGCTAAAATGGGGTTTCACATGTTCCAAGATGAATAAGAGCACCAACATTTGACCCACCTTTGTATTAGTCAAGCATGCTAAAAGTTCACTGGAAGATTGTCTTTGGTGCAAGATGAGTGAAGCCTCACCATAACCTAGGAAAGAGAGAGACTTTCTGACTCCTCTGTGTACAGACAGGACAGTAAGAGGGGAGGTGACCTGCCCAGGGCACCAGGCAGCAGGGCCAGAAATTGAAAGCCATTTCCTGACAGCTAGGCCCATATCTTTCTGCATGTAGGTCTTCCTTCTGTCACCTCAGATTAAAGGGTTGAGCACGACAGGTGAGCATGAGCAGAGGTATAAAATAACACAAGCAAATGTCTGTGTTAGGTTTACTGGCATGTGCTCAAAGTCGCAGTTACCAGATACCCTGTGTTAGGATCTCCCTGGATCACTGGCCATAATTTTCCATGTGCCAGCCTGTAATTTCTGAAAACACTACTTTTGCTTCTATTTTTAAGTCCTCTCTCCTATCATTTTCTTCATGGTTATCAGGGCTGGGTAGTTCTGTAAGAGCTAAGTCAGAGTGAGAGAAAACAGCAGCATAGGAGAAAAACAGCAGTGATGGCAAACTTCAAAATGTTTGGAGGTTCAGGCAGAGGTTTAAGCTTATCTGAACCTCTTTGGTGTGGAAATTGATACAGAATTTCATGAAAAACCTCAACTTGCTTGTAAGACATCTGGTAGATCAGAGCTGGGTTTGAAATAACTTGAGAATGACCTTTCCTGCACTGTTTCCATATTTTGTCTTCCTGTCCACAGCAAATGAGAAGTGGCAGAAGCACATGATGGGTTTTGGTACATGGGGGCAGGCTCTCAGTCTCCCCATCCTCTGTCTCTTGTCATCAACATGTTTAAGGGCCCAGCCTGCAAGCAACAAAACTCCTAGCCGGCCAAAGTTTCTTTTTTAAGCTTTACAAGAATGTGTTTGGATGTTGGGAGAGGAAGTATGCAAAGGTGAATAATTATTTTGTGTGAGCAGGCTGATTTGTACAGGGGCCACTGGATCAACTGGAAGTCTCACAATGCAGAGGTGATATCAGGATAAAAACTAATGTGAAGCTGTGCAGCATAAATTCCCTCTGACATACATCCCATGCCGCTTCAGAGGAATTGATAGCTCACATGGATTGTAAAAAGAGTACACATTTTGGGCTCTTGTTCTTATGCATGGCTACAAATTCCTGACACTGTGATTGTTGCCCTTGATATGAAAGTTACATGTTATGATTCAGTGGTTTTGGCTCTCCTAGAAAAAGCTCATTAATCACTGATTTTATATGTGTATAATTATTCTGTTGGAAATCTCAATCCATTTCTTTTAATGTGAGAGTCAATAGTTAGAGGGCTCTCAAGTCTATTCATTGTAAAACGCTGTTGTCAAGAGTATATAACCAGGCTGCAAACACTTGTTCTAATCTAAAAAATTTGCACAGAGTCTGATAAAGGAGGTAAATTTCAATAATAGAAAAAAAGAAGAGAAAAAATCCATATGGTTGTTTTTAGTTACATGTCCCTTACTGCAGGAAGTATGAGGCACCCAGCTCTGAAGGCTCAGGATGAGCACAAAGCTACAGTGCTCCTCTCCTTTCTGCCAGCAGAGGGAAAGAAAAGGCTGCTATTATTCCCCCTTTCTTCAGATACTGCAGATGGTTTTCTGTCCCAGGCAAACAGCAGTGCAGCTCCTGATGCCAAAGTCTGCACTCCAGGCAGAGGCTTCTGTGCCACGAATGCCTGTCCAGCAGGTGTCTTTAATCAAATCCAGGTCCACTCTCTGTTTTGTACAAAAGGTGTAATTCTGATGCATGAGAGGTTCCATTAAACAATGTCATAGTTCCTTCTGCTCTGAAACTTTGCAGTAAGGTAACCCAAACCAAGCCCTGTACCAGGTTCTGGCAGGGAGACAGCTGCAGCAGGAAAAGCCATGAATTTGTGCCAGAGCTGGCACTGGAGCCTCCCTTGCTGTCGCCACGGTTCCTTGTGGATGGTTTGGTTGGAGGAGCCCAGTGTACTTCCCAGATCACTGTCCTCAGCTGTCTAGGCAGGCAGCCTGTGGCTTCACGCACAGTTAAAACAGGAGCATGAGCTTGGATGGGGACAGTGCCTGTTTAGAGCATGTTGGTATGTGCATGGATCTGCCTACAATCTGGGGGCAATTTTTGAAGCCCTCAGGACTGTCTTCACAGCTCTGGAACTTATATTAATTTTCTAGCAGAGGGTTGTGTGTTGCTATGTGGAGAAACTGTTGCTTGGATGGATAAGGAGGCCAGGATGATAAAACATTGAGTCCCATCCAGCAGTGGGAATATGGAAGAGCTCAGTCCCTAAGCCCTGAACACCTCCACCTCCACTGCCTTGTATGACAGAGAACTAGTCATGCTGAAAATAACTTTCCCAATTTAGACAGAGAAGTCTCTGGTGTGTCCCCTTACTTTCAGAAAGTAGGCACAAGAGGAACAAGTCAAGTGAGGGGATAACTCTGGCTTCTCAGCATGCTGTTTCTGACAGGTGTGGGGCTGTGTGTCTGCTCAGTAACAACAAAAATGGTTTTGTGCAAATCATTAGACATTTCAATACAGCATTGAGAAGCACCTTTTGCGGAGCTGGATGCTGCAATTGCGTGAGCAGTTAATAATAGTATTCTTAAATGGGCAATGGTTCCAAACAGAGCAATAAAGCACATCAACAAATAGTCAGGGAAACAGCTGTATTTGTGAGCCCCAGCTAAAGCTGCATATCCCCGTGGCACACTGTGCTCCAGGAGCTGTGCAGATGGAAAGCAGGACAAAGCAGCCTTCTGTAGCAAGGCACTGAATTAAAATCTCCCTGAAAGTTTCCTGCTTCTTTCTGTGGATGTTTCTGCTTTATGAAACAGAATATGAGGATCAAAATAATTCAGACTCATCCAGGATATCTAAAGGATTGGCTTGGATGCAGTATGTCATTAACACTATGGGCTACAGAAATGCTCCAGAGCTTGAAGACAATATTTCTTGGAACTCCCAGATGTGCAGCAAAAGAGGAGGGATGCCTTCTGTGCCGCTCCCAGTCCTTAAGCTCCACCAAGATAATCAGTGTATTGTCACCACAGGCTGTGGCCACAATGTGGATCAGTTTGTAGTGTGCAGTGCCTGGGAGAGCTGCAGAGCCACATAGTCTGGAGGGAAAGGCTTTAGGGAGATCCCACCTCCAAGCAGAGCCTGCTGAAGCCAGAGCTGGCTTCTCTGGGATTATCCAGTCAGGCACTGGAAACCTTCAAGGATAGACCCTGCATAACCTTTTTGGATAATCTGCACCAAAGTCTGGCTGTCTCATTGGGGAAAGGTTTCTCCTTAAATCCTGTCTGGGCACCCCCTTATTCATTTTATGGCCACAGTCCTGTTCTATGATCACACATCTCAGTGAAGAGCCTGCTCCCATCTTCTCTGTAACCTCTTTGCAAGTACTGGCAGGTTGCTAGTAGATTGGGGTTTTTTTCCTCTAGCATGACAGAGCCTTGTTTCCTCAGCCTTATATCACATAGCACAAAGGATTTTGGTGGCCCTCTGCTTAGTTTACTCTGTTGGTCAACTTCCCTGTGTCTGAGGACACAAAGCTTGACAGAATAATTACCATGTAGCCTGACCAGTGCCAGCTAAAGGGGAGTGAAATTGCATTGTTACTCACCATTCTAAATTTAAAGAAAGTCTAGTAGGAAATATTTTTAGTCCTTTGTGATTTAACATTTAGCTCAACCCCAAAATCAGAGCGAAGCCCAGAAGAATCCATGAACTACTTTTTTTTTTTTTTTAATGTTCCTCAAAGCAATGCTAATAAAAAATTGCTGAAGATGTAAAAAGGATTCAAAATCCTAGTAGTTCATCGACTGCAATTAAAAAATTCTTATCTTTCATTTCAGCACTGCTGGTTCGTTTGTGCATCAGAGACTGTGGGGCTGAGCAAGCATTGCAGGTAAAGATGTCAGCTCTGAGCTATTTTGGGGAGCAGGCATTCTTGCCTCAGGACGTCTGAGGGAAGGGAGCAGCCAGCTCAGAAAGGCATGAAGAAATAGGATGGCCTAGGGATTTCCAGACTAGGACTCTGAAGGGGTTCCTGAGTGCTGTATTGCTAACAGAATTGTGCCTTCCCAAGGGGGATATTAAACACAGTGCTGCTAGGCTTCTAATTCACCTTGATGAGTTGGAAGGCTTCCTTGTGTAGCTGCTGAAGCCTGTCACTGGCACCTGAAACTGCTTCCTCAGGAATGGCTGAGACTGTGGCAGAGTCAGTAATCTCTCACAGACCAGTAGAAATATTAATATATTTTAATACATGTGTATTTGAAAATGCCACCAGTGAACGGCCAAAGCTGAAAGACTCTGACTTTATTACCCAGACTTTCAGTGATTTTTTTTTTTTATTTTAATCCTCCAGGCAATAATTCCCCCATCTCTTTGCTCCTAAAATCAGATTTAATTTTAATTTTTTTGAGAATAAATTGCTGCAAATCTTTGGAGAGTCCTCAGAAATGTGATAGCTGCTGTGTCAGGCATTTTGGTTGAGGAAATTCTTCAGCTGAATTGATGGAAAATAACCTATTGCTTGCTTTTATTAACACTTGCCTGATTATTTTTTTCTTCCTAAGAGGCTGGAGCTATAACTGGTCACAAGTTAGTGTTTCATCTAGGCAGAGATTAAGCCAAAAAAGTGTCAAAAGTAAATAGGTAACCCTCAGGGATAATGCTACCTTAATATTGTTGAAGGATTTGAATGTATTATTTTTTGAGATGGTGTTTTTGTATTTCTTCCCATTCTCACTCCTTTGTTTTGAATGCAGACAGGTTATGCGAGAATTTCTGTAACTCACATCAGCTTTCTGAATCTAAAATGAAGCATTTCAAAATTAAAGAAAGGCAAAGTCAGAAAGACTGAGACAATGAGCAGCCCTCTCAGATAATGTTGTTTGGAAGTTGTGTTATTAGAGATGCTGGAGCTGAGAGAGGAGAGCGTGTGCACAAATTCCCTGCGTCACTAAATATGACTTTCAAAACCTCATCATGTCTTCTGTAAAAGCTACCATCCTGTCAAACATTTTTGTAGTTGATCTCTTTGTGGCTGAAACTATAAAGAAAGCTCAAATAAAGTCTCAACTATTTTTGCTATAAAAAAAAAAAGCCACAACATTCTTTTTCTTTTGTCTCCTTGTTCTAAATCCCTGGCTGTACAGCATTTGATCAAGCCTTCAAAAAGACAAAATAAAATTTTCCCTCAGGCGTAGAGCAGTCTTGGGAAGTTTTGGCTCAAGATACAGATATTTCTGCAAAAATGAAAATAAGGTCTTGGAAACAAAATCCTACAGCAGCCATAACTGTGCATGGCTATGGTGGGTTTAGCTATATCTAAAAAAGCTGGGGGATTGATAACATTACTGTAAGACTGAAATGGGGCTGGGAGTTGTAATAAAGACAGGAGACCCTGAAGAAGCACAGCTCCTTTTCCACCTCCATGTCAGGATACAGCCATGCAGCAGCAGGCAGGCAAAAGGAGGTGCTTTTGAGTCTTCTGTAGCCTCCCTGGCAAATCCTCTTCCAAAGGGAAATGCCAGAGAGGAAATGCAGCTAGAGTGTTCTTTCTCAACATCATTCAGGCACAGCTCTCAGTCCTGAATTCTGAGCTGATGTTTAGCCATCAAAAAGGTATTTCATACCTGTCTTGACCTGTTTAGCAGTAGGTAATCAGGCAGCCTAGGTAATCAGCTGCTCTGTGTGTGTATGTGAGCCCACATCTCTTTTGGACAGTTACCTGCTAATAATCAGACCTGAGCTGACAGCACAAGATCATTAATGGTTATTAAGTTTTTTGTCAACTCTGGCCTGTCTGATTTAAATCAGAGGTTTAGAAATGATAGCTGACCACCTACATGACCTTCTGCCAAGCAGTTATACCAGTATTTAATATATCAGATTTTTCCAGCCATGTATGTTCCCTCATTTCTGTGTTATTCTGACATTATTTTCTCACCATTGTCTACCTATAATTTTCTTCAATAAACTGGCAGAATTACCATGTCGCTCTTTACACAATAAACTCAGAATTACTCTGTCAGGCTTGAATATGCATTCTTCAAACAGATATCAAGCATTAAAAATAGCAAGGAGTAATGATAAATAATTGGGATAATCTGAATGAGAGATGGCAAGAAATAATGGAAATAATTTAAGGGGAAAAAATCTATTACCATCAGTAAGAAAAAGCAAAGTTAGAAAATAATTGCAGAACCAGTGCTTAGTATTCTTGAGGAACCCTCAACCCTGAACCCTCATACTAGGAATATATCTGATGTTAACATCTATCTCAGGTAAGGCTGTAGAGATTATATAGTCCACAGGTCAATCTCAAAGGTAATTTTGTTCAATGTGTATAAAATTTTGGAGTCATTAAGGTCTAGAAGCCGGAATGCATGCCTCAAATCTGTGTCACTCCCCTTTTCTCTAAGCTTTGACATCTGATCTTTGCTTTTGGAAGAAGCATAACAAAATCTCACTCTTTACCTTTCCATTTTGTGTGGTGGTATTTGGGTTGTAGTGAACTCATAATTTTTGTCTTTGTGCCAGAAATGGAGCTACAGACATCAGAAAAAGTGATTGTATGTGAACAGCTCTCAGACACCATTCTGCAATTTTCTCTGTATAGGACACGCAGTGGATGGCATTATTGAAGTCTTGTAACACAGCAAAACTGTATAATGAAACTTTAATGTCATAGTCTCTCCTTAAACTCTGTACCTTCACACCTTATTCATTTTTCGCCTTTTTTCCTTTGGACCCTCTACAGTTTTTCTGATTAGGTTTTCTGCTACCTAATGAGGGTTCTCTCTGTGAGTTCCCCTGCCCCAGCATGAAGCAGGTGAGAAAGTCCATCACCCCTCTTCACTATGATCTACTGGCTTTAGCCATAATTTCAAGCAGTGAACAATTTGCTGTCCAGTTTTGTTCTTCCTGAGTGCCTGACATTGTTTAATTTTGGTTTTTCCTTCTTGAAACATCTTGCTTTGTATTGTGTTAGTAGGGGTTTGTGCAGGTTTTGTTTTACATTGGATTTCCTTTTGTTACTTCTCACATGCAGATCTCTAGATACATATGTATTGCTGTATTTTTGTCCTTTCCCCTCTGTTCCTGAGTGTGCACTTTGCAACATCTTTTGCATTTCTAATGAAAGTATTACTCAGAGTCAACTGGAAGGAACCCTGTGAACATCTTGCTCCTGCTACCTCATCAGTCTCTCTGCTGCAGTTTTGTGCAGGGCTCCTTATCACTCTCCCTTCTGCTGTTGCTCTTCCTGTAGGTCTTTTTTAAGCAAATTGTTTATGCTCCTTGGTGAACTTTGTGAATGCAAACAAGCCTGCCCTTTCATGCAATGCTCGCTCAAAACTGACTTGGAAAGATTTAAGCATCTGCTTAAGTGTTGCTGAAGGAAGGCTTCTGTTCCTATTTAATTACTTTTATCCTTACCTTTTGATTCTAGTCTTCTATGTATAAAACATCGATAACTCCCTCTAGAATGGATTCTTTCTTTATCCCACATCACTTGTTGCTCATGTTTCCAATGCCCTCTTGAAGTTTTCTAATAGCTCTTTTTGTACTGCTGGGTCGATTATTTTACTGGAGATTGAAGATAAAAGTGCTGGGCAGTAATTGCCAAGATCATTCTTCCTTCTGTGTAAATCAATACTATATTTGCTTTATTTCCAGCCTTTGGGACTTCCATAGTTCTCCATGACTTTCAAAAATAATTGCCAATGGTTCAGTAACTTAATTGGCTAATTCCCTCATCACCTGAGGATGAGTGCAACCAGACCAGTTAATCTGTATGGTGGATATTCAAAATTTCCAACTGTTCCTGCAACCTGCACTACAATAATGGCTATTTAGATAGGATTTTCATTACTTCCCAATTGTTAGATTCTTTTTTTTCTGTTTTATTTGGGAAAAAAATAGGGGGTGATTTGGCCCTGGAAGAAATACTGGTTTTTTTAATCTTCCTCTCACTTATTAAGGAAACTACTTTCTGGCTGGCTTTCCTTTCCCCTACAGGACATTTGTGAAAGCCATTCTTATTCCCCAGTACTGCTTGGGTTAGCATAAATTCAGCTAGGTTTCTCCTGTCCTTGTCATTTCTCTTTTCTCCTTTTTTCTCCAATTTCTTTTCTATTTGCTGCTGCTCATTTCTGGGTTCTGTTACCTCTGAGCAAAGCAGCTGGCACCACTGTCACTGACCTATTCCTGCAAATAATTGGAAACATAGCTGGGCCAGAAGGATCCAATCCATTACCAAACTCTCTCCTATTTCTCACTCGCTGACCGAGTATCCTCTCATACCTGGAATTTTTCACTGTCTTTTATTTATCAGCAATGAAAAAGGAACAGCTTTAGGGAGATATTTATGATTGTCCTTCCAAGATACTTCTCTTCCCAAGAGAGATGTAATAGGCAGGTGTCAAGATTAAGCAAGCCCTGTATTTCTGGTTCCCCTGAGGTCACAGCAGGGACCCTCCCTGGAGGTGGCTGCCCATTTTCCCTGTAATTTGTCACTTCAACCTCAGCCAGTGTGTGATGTTCAAGCCCAGAGCGCTTTTGTTGTTCTGCCTCTCTCTCATGCACTTGTAAGGGCACTGACTTACATGACCTAGCAGGACTTTTCCATCTTTAACTTTTTAAAATGGTTTACCTTTCACAGCAGTGCTCTCTGACTCTTTTATTTCTTGGTCTTTTCTTTTTCCCAGAGGCTCAGTTTTATATCTCCCAGGTCTCAAAATGTCCTCACTTTAATAAATGATGGCAGTTTACAAGCTGTGCTTTGGACGCTATTCTTGTTTTGCTTGAAGTATTTCTGAATAGATAATTTTCAAAAACTCTTCCCAGATTTAGGGCAGAATTTTTTTCCTGTCATTGTGGTACCAGCTCTCAAACTCATCTCTGCAGCTTTTAGAGTGGGTCATCATGTTGTCCTGAGAGTAATGTAATGTAATGTAATGTGGTATGTCAGACAGCTCACACCACCTGTTTCTTGTTTGAAGCTGCTGGTACCCTATAACTGATTTTTAGGAGGAAAATTGTTTATTCTCTTCTTTGATGTTGTTTCATGTTCATATGCCTCTATTTTACCCATTTTCCTCATGGTGGAGGCTGCCTTTTTTGCTCCATTGACCAGATACTTGGACATGGATACAGGCTACCACCTATTGTCTTAGAGAGAGTGCAGGAAACAGGTCTGGGGGAGACCACTATTATTTTCTTTATTAGCTTTTCTACCACAGGCATTTATTGTCATGTTCCTGGCTTCCTACTGTTTTTCTGTGATACAGTCTTCCAAAAACATATGGATAAGACCTTAGAAACATATTACAGGAAATATTAAAAGTACTATCTTGCTACTAAATTCATAATTATCCTTCTTTTGAGAGTACCTTATAAAGACCAAACATGATAACACAGATGGTGTAGTTGGAAACAAGGTGGTTAATTAAAAGGAAAATAACCCCTCAACATTTAATTTGTACACTGTCTAGATTTTTCTGCACAACCACTATCACCCTGCTGCTCCAGGAGCCTCATGCTTTCCTCACCATATTTCTGCATAATGCAGGTTGTGCATCTTGCTCTGACAGAAGCTGTTCATGTCCCCGGCTTTCCGTGCTCACTCACAGATGTTTCACTTCAGATTGTTTAAATTCTATCATTACTCGAAAGAGGAAGCTGAGCGTTTCAGGACCCTGGTAAAGGGATGGCAGTGACTGTCCCTGGTCATACTGCCCAGTCTCTGCTCTTCAGCTCTTTTGTGAGCATTCCCATTAGGCATTTTTGTTGCCCTGAAAAAAAAAGTGGATGAAGTTGGCCTCATCTTCCTTGCATGATTGAAAATATTTTCGTGTGTGAAGGAAATTCATACTAAACCCTGAAAACATTAATGAAGGTCCAGCTTGTTAACACAGTAGGTGACTTGCTGTAGTCAGTGGCAGCATCTTTTTCTTCCAGGCAATTTGCTCACTGTGACTTTGTTCTTTATTCCCTGCTGTCTTTTAGCATATCAAGAATAGAGTCCTAATTAATATTTGCCATGTTGCCTCACACTCAGCCATCAGTTAGGCTTGAAAACTCCCCATTCTTTAGGTACTCCAACTTGAATTGCACGAGATGTTGTGGAGGATGGCCAAGGGAAAGGAAGGTCCTCAAAAGCTAATAGCAAAGAGAGAATAAGCAAACACTGGTTTTGGGTAAATACCTAGGAGGATGCATACCCTTGTCATGGAGGCTGAAGTCTGCCTCCATGTGCAGAGCTGTTGAAGACACCCCTGGCATTTGTTTCTAGTACTGGTGTCTTTGATGCTAGGATGATGAAAGGATGAAAGGATGATGAAAAGATGCAAAGAAATTTTAAAAACAAGCCAAAAAAAGAGGACAATATGAACACAAAGGATGCCATCCTCCAGGAGTTTAATTATCCAAGAGAAGGTTGGGAGGTAGCTTGAACATGTTCCCTCAATAACCATTTGAGGAGAAGGCTGATGGAAGAGGAATAACCATTTGAGGAGAAGGCTGATAGCAGAGGACTCTTAAATTCAGCACACAGTCTGGTTAAGCTGTCCCCTCAGGCATGATGGCTGAGCCTGTGTCTCAGTCTTGGCTCGACTGGTGGCTCACAGGAGAGCTGTGAAGGCCCCGGTGGACTGCTCCTGGTTACACTGCATCTGGCAGGCAGGTGTGCACCCTCCTGGAGGTCATGGTCTGCTGTAGGCAGCAGAGGAGGTGGCTGTGTCCTGCCAGCACCAAAATGGTTATTGGCTGGTTTTCCCTTAGATGTTGCCATCCATTTGAAAGTCCCTCCACAAGCAACAAAATCTGCAGCTCAGAGGGATGCATTCATTCAACATTTACTCACTGATGCTGGGTCTGTTTGCCTCTCAATCTATAACACACAGAAGTGTGTAATATTTAATTTTGTCACACTTATGCCCACATTCCCAAATCTTGTAGCTATGGGCTGCCTGAAAGATAACAATTCCACACCAGATGTAGGTGTTTGGCTAACTTTAATGATGAGACAAAGTGTATAAAATTCAAGAAAAGCAGGCAAGCCCTGGTCGTTCAGACTTTGCTCTAGTCCTGTTATTTAATGAGAAGGTTCCTCTTTATCTGCTCAAAAATTATTTTCTGCTGCAACACTGTTAAGAAAATAATTTCTTACACATTCTCTCTCACAGCAGGTTTTACGGCTGCATTTGTTTTCAGTCTGTCTGATTGCAGATCTAAAATATGGTTCTTTGTTCTTTTCAAACAAAGAAAAAGCCCCTCTGAGCAGAATTTGAAGAAAGAGATCTGTCTTCTTTTAAAGGTGGTTTTGAAAGGTTTTTCAGGTTTTGAACTGTAGAGGAAATGCTAACGGGAAAGTTCCTTTTGTACTGGCTCTAGAACCTTGGCAGGAGCTTGGGGCTCCTATAAGTCTAGGTAATGAACAATAATAATAGTGATAATGACACTTTTGGATGTTCAAAATAGATTCTGTGACAATGTGCTGGTCAAATGTGACCATAATAAGTCTAATACCATCTTAATTTTTAAGCTGTATAAAAATACAGTTTTGAGATGACATGCCAGCCTTAACTAATCTTCCTGCATAATGAGTTAAGAAATTTAGGCTTTTCTAAATGCCACTTCCTGAATTTATAATTTTATCTTGGAATTTGGACACATCAGAAGAGTAACAAATAAGAGCATGCTCCTCAAGAGCATGGGACCTGCTAGCACGTAATTTTAGGCGCTTAAAACACCGGACATTAGAGATAGAGCTTCCCATACTTGAAATTTAATATTTTCTAATTTATCAAAATCAGATGTTTGGGATCCTACTTAAGCAACTAGAATATGTAGACCCCTGTCTTCCATGACTGGGACAAGTTGTGTGTTTTTTTTAACAGCATGACAATTTTTGTGTGGGAAAGCGTTATCACACTTGCAAAAAACCCAACGCATAAAAAGTCCCAGTTGTTCTATTTCTTGGCTTAGCAGTTTCAGATATGCCCAGCAGAGAGCTCTTTGTCTCTAAAACTCTCTATTTCCAGGGAATATGTCCCACAAAACTTTAGCAGGAAGAAAGCGCTCATGAGATAGGAAAGTCAAACTATGATACAGCAATGTCCCAGATCTGGCTTAAGCCAGCAAAGAGGACCTCCCTGAGTTAGCATGCTCTCACTCTGATCTAGGCTCCATGCCTGTGACAATTAGAACTTTAGATAGACAGGGGCCACTGAAATCTGGAGTTTCAAGGATAATAAAGGATATTTACTGAAGTCAGCTGAAAGCTGCAACTCTGTCTAATAAATTCTCTATTAATAAATTTTCCTTTTCTTGTTTTTTCTTTTTTAATATCACCACAGGGCTCAGGTCTTGGTAATTCACATTTATAAGGAATTCTCATTTTATTTATGGAACATGTTCTGATGAATATTCTGAGGAATATCTTGGAACTTTGCAGCAGGGATTCCTTCCTGGCTGCCAATACAAAGCTGCCAGTAATGAAAAGTTCCTGGCCAAACTTTCTATAAAACATGAAATGAAAGAAAAATGTTCAAGTTGTGGAAATTTACATGTAAAGTACAACTCTAATCTTAAATATTTCTCCTAATCTCCTCATAATTCCTGGATTTAATTTGCTTAGCTTGCAAAAAAAGGATTAGATGTTTCCCTGCAAATAAAGATGAATTATTCACTTCACTTCTTGCTTATAAGTTGTTCACAGACCTATATTTATGAAGTAATTTGTAGTCCCTAGCAATCTCTAGCAATCTCCTTGGTGGGAAGCCCAAAGCAATATTACTCAGCAGATTTTCTGCAGTCTTCATTGATCCACTCTTCATGCCGAGCAGGCCATGAGTGGTCACCTAAATTTCAATCTGTGATCTCAGATCGCTGAATGGGTAATGGCTGGTTTTGATAGTGTGATAAAGGAAAACTCTTAGGGAAAGACATTTCTCATATGCAAGCATTCTGGCTCCTACTCAAATGCAGGATTTGCAAAAAACATCTCAAACCTCTCTTAGTATCCATATGCCAAAGCCCAGTCATTCAGAGGCTGCTGTAGAGTAGACAGAAAGCTGCAGGGAGTTGAAGAATTCCCTGAATTCACTCCCATTTTGCTCTAGCTCTGTTTTCCATTTCTGGCCAAGGAAGAAACCCAGGAGAGAAAATGGAGGCTCAGTCTCTTTCTGCTTGCTTGCTCTGGAGCTTGTTGGGAAGGGATTCAGCTGAATGCTGCCATGACAATGCTCATTATCAACTTTACACAGTACACTAGCAAGTTAGTTTTCTTATGGAAAACCTTACTTTGCCACTTTTTATCCTTCTCACCCACGGTCTCCGCCTGAAGGCTGTGATTCTCCCTGAAACATATCAGTTTGGTTCCGTGGCCAACTGAGAAAGTTAATTAGCTGTTTTCTGCCTTTCTGTGCTTATGCATTTCTCTGCGACAGAGTGAACAAATCTGCAGCCAGAATTGGGATGCCTAAGTGATGACATGAGCATCACCATGCTGCCAGCCATACCTGCGATAACACTTCCCACACATAAGCAGGTTGGCCACTGAAATATTTGTCTTATTGCCCCCTTGATCTCACCCAAACCTTAAAAGCTGCAGAAGACCCTGGAAAACAGTTATGCACAGTTTGGAGTCATGCAGAGCTCCCCGTACACGTCCCTGCCATTGCCTGGTGTTGGGGCCCTTGCTCTTGCAGCCTGGGCATGCGCGGGGTTTGCTCCTTATTCCAGGAATGCTGTAGCCAGGAAGGCTGAGGAGCAGGATAAGCAGGGAGCAGGTGAGAACAGGAAGGGACTACTAGTCTGATGTGAGGGTTTCATGCTCTACTGAGGAGGAACATGAGGAACACATATTTGCCACAGCTGCAGAATTCTGGCAATTTCCAGTGAATTAGTGTAGTTACTAAGAAAAAAACAGTAGTTTGCAAAGAGCTGAATAGTTTTTCAAGCCTCTGAATTTGCTCAGAATCTGAATTTTATCCCTGCCAACAAAGATAAAATCTACCTGGTATTAGTGTGGGATGCCATTAATATCTGGGGAGAGTTTAATAACACCAGAACATATTCATAAACTGATCCTTAGAGATTTGTGCTGGCATACCTCTGTCTAACATATCCTTCTGCCTTTCCATTCTAGGCAGGCTCTTCCTCTGTGTTTCGTGAACACATCTTGCAGGGGCCCAACAGCCCCCTTTTCCAGTGGCACTGGGTAGTCATGGTACCCAGAAGGAAAACTACACTTGGAAAGGTTTATATTCCAATTCCTGGTTTCATGGATTATTCTGAAAGTTGTATTATCTATTCTGCCTGAGTGGCAGCTGTTTATAAGCCTTGAGGGAGAAATATGAAATATCACTATCTCTTTCATAAGAAAGATGATCTTATTTATCTGATCTGGGTTTTATTCTGTGCTTTTTATATGTCCTAAAGCACCAAACATAACTTCAGTGCCCCAGAAGTGTTCTGCCCCTTGCCTTGGAATCAGTCCACCCTGCCAGGCTTGCCACACGTCTGACATTTCAAGAGCATTTTGTTCTTACATTGTAATTGAGACGTCCAAAGTTCCCTTACAGAACATGGCCCATCTTCATCCCCTGTAAAAGTGATTGACTGTCCCACTGATACTCTAGCTGCTCTTCACAACATTCCTGTAGGATGTGTAGTATTCCCATGGAGCAGGTCAGAAAAAACAAGATTTAAAGAACAAATATTCAAAATGTTTTCATATCAGGCATTTAAGCTGACCTGAGTTTTTCAGTTTCAAAGCTGTTGCATGTGTTCTCTCCATTATTCTCAAACACATGATAGAATGAGAGAGAGTGGCATCACTAATTTGTTCACAGCCATGAACTTACTTGGTTAAGATTTACAATGACAATAATCTCCCAGAGAAGAGCATAGGCCATAAGAGAACTGAAAGAAAAGAAAAAACGGTTTGATCTATGTTTTAAAGGTGGGCCACTTGTATGACTGTCCTTGCTGTGCAAGTCACTTGTATGACTGTCCTTGCTGTGCAAATGCACTTGGTTTATTCTGGTTCCTGGTCCTGCCATCAGCTGAGAGAAGTAGGAGTAAGAGATGTCAGCAAGCCCCAGGCTACCCAGCACATCAATATCTGAGTCGAGATGAGAATTCAGCTCTTACCTCCTGGGGCTGTGGTTAGACACAACTGCCTCTTCTGTGTTATCAGGAAAGCCCATTAACAGCAACTCGTTTATACCGGGACACACAGATTTAATTCCTTCTTTCTTTTAAGTCCTTTCCAGTTCTCTGTCACCAAACATTGATTTAAAAATGGACATTTATCTTCCTTGGGCAGAACACTCTCAGGTATTTGCAACCCTCTGAACTTGCTCTCTAACACTGGAAAATGATAATGCTGGTGAATTGAAGCCAGGGATAGAGTTTTTAATAGGCAAATATTACCACCAGATTTACCTGCTGACAGTGAAGTCGATGTTAATGGCAAGTGGTATGAACTAGGAGAACTTTGGGGTCTTTTAATGCTAAAAGCCTGAAGCATGTAGGTTTTTAATTTACAAGCTCCACTTACCATCTACTTATCGGGAGCCTGAGGCTGGCAAATGGGCAAAAATGGATAAAGCAGTTAAAGAGGTGCTGAAGTATTATTAGGTGTGAAGCTCTGAGTGCAAATGCTGTGTGCAATTGCTGCACTGGCTGGGCACAGAGGTGGAGGAGGCAGTCACTGCTAGCTGGTGACAATGTGCTTAGTGGGACACCCACACCTACTTGAGCGTGTGTTATCAAGGAATAGAGGATGGCAGCCTTAGGATTAGAAGCCAGGGGAACACAACAGCAATCAGGAAGCCATTCTTAATAAGATTGGGCTTATGTACATTTTACATTTTGTCACTGGTTCCTCTCAGGAAGGCAAACTCAGAGCAGACACGCTGGAAATGCTGCTGGGCTGCACGAGGTGGCTGAAGCCTTCAGTTGCACCAGTGCTGTGAAATGTCAGGTGGGAGGAACTGTGCTCCCCTTTTTCTGCCTGCAAACAGCAGGAAAATTCACTGTCTCTCTCGCTGGGGGTTGGCACGATGTGCAATGAGGGGCAGATCTGTGTGCCAGATACAACAGGTTCCTGTTTTTCTTTGGTTTTGATTTTCCTGGGAGATGTGAAAGAAAAGAGGACATGATAGTATGTGCTTAATTTAACAGAAACTATTTGGCTTCTCACATGAAAGGCACTTTTGAAAACAGGAACATCAGGGTAAGGGGGGAGGCAACTTGACAAGAGGGGAGCACTTAAAGTAATGTGATTGCTTCACAGTGAACAGTGAGGTCAGGGTTATGAAGAAGCCCAAACTGTGTCAGAGCTCCTCATTTCAAACTAATGAACCCCTTGATGACAGCAGCTGGAGTTCCTTGACAAAGGGGATGGACTGTTTGCAGCAAAGTGATGTCAGTGTCAGTAGGAGCACCAAGAGGTTAAAGACAGCAATTTAATTCACATGGACAAGCGTGTGTCACCTTTCTGGTCAGGAGGGTCTACACAAATTCCTCTTCTAGGTTCAAGTTCAACACTTTATCTTCAAACTATCAAGGCCAAATAGAGTTCAGTTTTACATGCTCACGTAGAAGTTCACCTTTTATTCACCAGAAATATCTTGTTTCATGGCTCATAAATATTAAACTAATATAAATGTAACCTCTGTGGTCTCAGGGCTGATCACGAGTGAATGAATTTAAGAACTAAAATTTCCAAGCTGCAGTCTCTCTCCCTGTTGTTAGCACTCTGATAGAGGCTGAACAAAAGCACCAGGAACTGTGGCCAGCTCAAATGCAGAAAGGACTCTCGCCTTCATTCCTACCTCCTCCCACCCTGACTACCGACTCAACTATCACAAATACTCCAGCCTGACTTTGTGAGCTTTGAAAACAGCAATAAAATCACAAACGTTTCCAATGTGCCATTCACAAATCCATGTCCCATGGTGTGAGGGTATGTGGGTTTCTGTGGCACTGTGGTCATATCAGTGCTGCCTTGTCCTTCTTCACTTATTTGTTGTTGTGCCAGCACAGCCTAGAAGTCACCAGTAACAGAAATATCAAGGGATTTTCTGCTGTAAATTCTGAGATTAAAAACTTGGCTGGGAAAAAAACAGAAGTCATAAGTCTATTTGCCTCACCTACTTACTGTGTGATTATCTGGAACAGCTTGTGAAATTATTTGGAAACCTAACATATTTAGCAGGTAGGGACGAAGACTCTCTGTAAGCTCGCCAAAAGCAAACTTTAATTCTTGGGTTTGATATCAGGGGAGAGCTATACTTCAAGTGGTCTGATGTAAGGCTTTTCTGACGTTTATATGGTGAAATACAACTGAGTCTCATATTTAAAGGAAGAATAAAACAGTCAGAATAAGAAAATTTCTTAGGAAAGCCTCAGGGCCAATGGCCAAAATTCAAAGTTACCCTGACCACTTCTCCTTTGGGTCTCTATATATATAGTTAACTTTGAATCTCAAAAGATCAAATATTTCTGGATGCTTGGATGCTTAATGCCCTCAGCTCCTGCTGTTCTGTCTGACGTTATACAGCACCTAAGAAATGGGAGACGTGCTTCTGAGTATTTCTGCTGCCACATATTTAAACTAGAATAACTGTGTTAGCTCTAAGGCTACTCTTACTCCTCTCACTTCCTTCTTGCCTTGCCTCTTGTGCCAAGTCCCTTCCTCAGTCTTGCCTGCTCTTTGCAGAGGCAGGACACAGACCCTGCTTCTGCTTTAGGTTTCAAATAGGATGCTCATCTCATGCCTAGAGAAGGCCAAAAAGATGGTCTGAGTAGGTGAGCAGAGTGATAAAAAATGAAATTAGCGATAAAAAATTATTAAAAGTCCATTCTGTAAATCTGCAGTGGCATAAAAAAAACGTCCTGGCAGGGGTTGATGATGTCCTTTGCTGGAAATGGTGCCTGGGGCATCATTGGGCTCTCACATGGATGATGACAGATGTAGAAACCAGACAGGGATGGGAGTATGAGGCAGCTTCCGTCCGTCCTCCAGCCAAGCCACCAAACCTGTCCAGCTGGAAAAGACCTTGTGCTGTCGCTGTGTCTCACAGAGGATGTTATCTCCTGTCAAAGAAGGTGAGTGGGATTGAGTATCTTTCTGAAGCAGGTCAGCTGCCATGAGTAGCACAGAAATGGGGTGAGAAGGAAAAGCGGGTGTCTCAGAAAAGGTGTAGGTGAATATGTTGGTACTCCAGTCACAGACTTCACACAGGGAGTAATCCTGAAGTCTGTGTGGAATTCCCAGGCTATCAGAAGATTAGAGGCTCTCCCTGTGCTGTCCTGATGGCCTTTAAGCCTTCCTGGATGAAAACAGCACCAGGAGTCTGACATGGCTGGAGGGTCTATTTTTCTTATAAAGCAGAAGGTGAAGTCCTGACTGCCCGTACTTATTCAAGAGCTGATGGCACTTCCTGCACAGAGAGAGCAAAGGACTTTTGCCCTGTGTGAACACATAATGTCCCACTTCAGTTTCCATGGCACTTTGCTTTTCTTGGCCCAAATAATTGCTCAGTTCTTGTACTGAATAGCAATTGGTTTCAGCTCAGACACAGCAGTATGACAAGGCCTGTGACGAAACACAGCTTAGTGCTGACTTAACAAAGGACTCGTGTCTCTGAGGAGCCACCATGGCTGTGGTTTGTATTCAAAGACTCACAGTATGCTGAGAAAAGCTACATCAGGCTAGACCTGAAAAGGTACCAGTATGTCTGAAAGTCAGAGGCTGCAACATGTGATAATGAAATGAGCATTCCAGAACCTGGAGCCCTGCACTGGACACCTGTGTGCCTGGGCAGTCCCCTGCTCCTGACAGGGGCTTCCGAGCCAGCATCTGAGCATGTGGCCAGTGCTAACCAGAGCAGTAACCTAGGCTAGGGATGCACTTGTGAGGCAGTAGGAGGGTACTTTCATCTGTCAGGAATGACAGTGTTCTTGGGCCAGAAGCTGCTTCCCTGTGTTTTCCTTGAAAACAATGAGCAGAGGTCCTGGAGGCACAGGCTAGAGTTGTTTCTCCAAGAGGCAAAAAGGTAAGATTTCATTTCCTCATTTGTCTTGAAAGAACCAAATCCACACTAATTAGGAGGTGTAGACTAGAGGTGAGATGTTGTCTGTGTGGGCCTGCCTCCCTCTAAGCAGTGCTGAGGGGAAGATGGGCTTTGGCCACCTGCTGTCCCTGTCTTCCTCTTGTGACTTGGTTTGAAATGAGAGTAATGTCTGAGGTTGTGGCATGAGTTAAACGTGTTCTGAAACCACCTCTCAGATCAGTTGTTTTGTGGATCACAGCTAAATATCCAGTTCCCATGAGCCAGCCATGTGCACTCACAGCCCAGAAAGCCAATGGAATCCTGGGCTGCATCCAAAGCAGCATGGCCAGCAGGGATGAGGGAGGGGATTCTGCCCCTCTGCTCTGCTCTGCTCTGCTCTGCTCTGCTCTGCTCTGCTCTGGTGAGACCCCACCTGCAGTGCTGCATCCAGCTCTGGGGTCCCCAGCACAGGAAGGACATGGACCTGTTGGAGCGGGTGCAGAGGAGGCCACCAAAATTGTTAGAGGGATGGAGCACTTCCTATGAGAGAAGGCTGAGAGAATTGTGATTGTTCAGCCAGGAAAAGAGAAGGCTTCAGGGTGACCTAATTCTGGCCTTCCAGTACTTGAAGGGAGCCTCCAAGAAAGATACAGAGAGACTATTTGTAAGAGCTTCTAGTGACTGAACAAAGGTGAAAGGACTCAGACTAAAAGAGAGTAAGTTTAGGTCGGACATTAGAAAAAAAATTCTTTACTGTGAGGGTCATGGAGCACTGAAACAGGTTGCCCAGAGACACTGTAGATGCCCCATCCCTAAAAGTGTTTATGACCAGGTTGGAGGGGGCTTGAGCACCCTGGTCCAGTGGAAGGTGCCTCTGCTCATGGCAGGGGTTTGGAACTGGATGATCTTTCAAGTCCCTTCCAATTGAAACCATTCTATGATTCTATGATCACAGTTGGACACAGAACAAGAGTTAAGCTCAAGGAAGGAGTATTTGCAAAAACTCAGCTCTAGACATCTGAAACACCTGAGTGAGAAAGAAATTACACCTTGTAAGTCAGCAGTCTGGGTGCCCCCTGCCAGATGAGGATTTTTCTATAGCACCTTTAGATGCAATGCCATGCAGAGAACTAGTGCTTATCCAGACTTTCAGGATTACCTCAATATGAAGTTTTCTGGTGTCTTTTGAAGCATTTGCCTTTTCTTTATCACAGAAAGTGATATTTGAGGAAAGGGATGGTCCTCATGATCCTTTCAATCAAAGCAGCATGCATTACTGTTTAACGAAGCTTGTGACTTGAGGTTCTATAAAATATGCTAAGAGCCTGCATTACAAGATCCAGTAATAGAGGAATTAGCTTATAGTGTACACAGGAGAAAAGCTTTGCTCTGAGACAATTTACAGAGGTTCTGGGAAAGAATTGGCTATAATTTTGCTCTGAAACAATGCTGCTGCTTTTATAGCAATTTTTATTGGCAAGTTCATCCTCAAATGTGTTGTTTTATCATTACTTTTCTATTATTCACAGTGAAAAAATATCTCCATAAAAATATTACTTGCTCCAGTACAAAACTTGGTTACTAAGGTTACTAGATGAGATCTGTTTGGAATGATTTACAGCTCCTAAACACACTTTCCTCCCCAACGAGCTGACTGAGAAGAAGAATCTGCCCTAATAAATTAACCATGGTAAATGCAGACTGACCTACAAATTAAGAAATACAAGGTTAAATACAAACATCGATCAAAAGCAAGAACTATAAATAGATAATGAACTGAAGAAACAATGCCTGCAAAGCAAAAGGCTCCTGGAGTTTTCACGTTTGCTGGCAAATTCTACTTAAGTACCCTGCTCAGCAGAAGAGGAGGATACTGCTTACCTGCATTCAGAGGAAATGTTGTGCAGCAGGAAACCTCGTCACATCTACCTAGAATAATTCAAGAAAAAATAAAAAACATCCCCCATGAAACTCTACAGGGAAGTTCTGCATAACTTCTCCAGGGCCAAGGCTGTGGCCTGACACGCAGTAGCACTGCCTTTACTTTCACAGATGAGAAATTGTTGCTTTGATTGTGCATTTGCTATTACTTGTTTTGCAGCTGGTGACATTCAAAGCCATATTTCACAGAGGGGCTGCCTCCTATCTTTCAACTTGTTGGTAGAACTGAAATCTGTAAAAGCAAGTACAGTCACTAACAATGAAACATGGCTCATACAGGCAAACAAGCACATCCTATGTGGCATCACAGGTCTATGGCCTCCAGTGCAGTGACACAGACATTCAGTGAGTGAGGATCCAGAGTCACAGGAATGGGGCTCTTCAGGCATTGTGTGGTTTTTGCACTCTTGGCATCCCTGTTCTGAAAGGCAGGTCCTAACCTAAAGCTCTCACCTGAAGTGGGATTATTTCTCTGGAGCCCTATAATACACCATCAAAGGTTTTGGCAACACCCTGCTTCATTGAGAACGTGTTCCTTGCTGGAGGTCCCTGAGCCTTCATGGTGGTAAATAATGAATAGACAGATGCCCTTAGAGATGCAGGACAGGCCCTAGGGAGGTGAGGAGACTAAGAAATGGTCTCTGCTAATTAAAGTCCTGTTTTCATGTAGCTGCCTCTGGCAACAGGAATATCATACATAGCTCTGGAAGGGAGGTAGGAGCAGATTTAGGACTAGAATGGCACTAGTCAGATGAGAGCATTGTCTTTGATAACCAGGGAGAAAAAACCAAGGTGGAAAGGATACAGTTTAATTAGGCCACCAGTGTAATAACTCAGCTGGGAGTGCCACTTGGAAGTGTGCTGTAGCAAACTAGCACCTTTTTTTACCCTTAAGCCTCTCTGCTTTGGAAGGCTCTGTCAGCTTTCCCACTGTCAAGGCCCTGAGGAAACAGGAGCAGCATGGCTGAGGCTGGAAGAAGCCCCTGGAGATTGTCTAGTCCAATGCCCCATGCTCAGTGCAGGATCTGCTGGACAGGTTGCTCAGGATCAGGACTGTTCGCAGGCTGCTCAAGACTGTGTCCAGTCAGATTTGTATTACCTCCAAGAACACAGACTTCTTCACAGACTTCTTTGGGCAACTTGTCCCAGTGTTTCACCAGCTTAACAGTAAAAATGTTTTTATTTCTTATGTTTAAATTGAATTTTTTAAAATTTCAATTAGTGCTCATTGCTTCTTGTACTATCACCAGGCACCACTAAGAGCTTGTCTCCATCTTCTTTACTACCTCCAATCAGGTACTTATACAAAATGACAAGATCTCCCTGGCCATCTCTTCTCCAAGCTGAACAGTCCCTCCTCTGTCAGCCTCTCCTCAGGCCCCGCATGGGTTTGCCACAGATTTTACTTTCAATTCCCGGCAACTAAATGTACTTATGAAAGACAGATTTTGCCCTAGAAGTTTCCCACAAGGTGATGCTGCTAGTTAAATCTATTTCTCCTACACCCCACCTCTCAGACCCAGATCTTAGAGATTTCATTTCCTCACTGTTATCAGCTAAAGGCACATCTGCTTTCCGATTCACTTTGGATGATTTTTAAATCAAGCTGGTGCTGCACTTGATATTTTGTAATTGGTACACTCTGACTTATCACCTTGGAGAAGTCCTAGCCATGCCCTAAATCCTGATGATTAAGTCAGCCTTTTAATATTATCCCAAATCATTTTTGTGCAGGTGTGCAATAATAATTTCATGAGGCAGTTTCTTGGCTGTAGAAAGGTGTAGGAGAGCCTGCCTCGGAGCATATTGCTCTTTTTGATGCCAGCCAAGAACCATCTTGTCATTGAGGCATTGCTGTATGTGGTCTGCCTTCCTATCCCTCCTCTGCCAGCTGCTAAAATTTCTTTCTTCTTGTCTCTCCATTCTAGCCAGTTTAGTGACCTTCTCCAGGAAATCAGCTGTCTGGCTGTGCCCTAGGCACACCGTGTTGTGCTTGTGTACCTGGGCACTGCTCCCTTGGCTTGTTCACAGCATCTTGGAGTGGGATTTGGAAAATCACTGAATGTGCCACAGTTCCTGTGTATGCATGGAGGCAATGGCATCTCATCTCTCCTTGACTTGACACTGTTCTGGATGGCAGAACTGAGAAGGGAGGGTTTTTTCCTTTTATCAGAGGAACAGAGTGAGCTCTCTCTTGGGTGCTGCCACAACAGAGTTGATCTCTGAGATAATGCTCTGATCTGTGAGGAGAGGCTGGTGACCAGGTCAGGTATGAGAAATGTCTCACTGTGGCATTGTCCATCCAATGCTTCTGTTTTCTGCTGTCCATCACCCCAGTGTGGAGCTTTCTATCAGGCACAGAGGCAGGGGGTGAAGGGACAGGTAAAGATATTCTGACTGCTCTTTGGTCTTCCCTGTTGTGAGTGCCGTGGGCCAAGGTTTCATATAATTCCTTCCTGCTGAACCCAACCCTACCTGCCACTGGTCAAGCTGTTTTACGCTGGGACAGCTCTTCTTGAGAAGCAGCTGGAATGATCACAAAGAAACAACAATACACCACAACCCAGCAGGGAAACAGTAGTTCTACATACTGGGAACCTAAATGTTGTTAAATGTTCCTCCTCTTCTACTCCCTGTCCCAAAATGGCAGTTTAGTGGGAGCAAATTGAGGACTACATATGATGAATGCCCATACACACACAGAGACAGCTGAGCTTGGGGCTGGCTCTCGGGATGTGCTTGTTGCTGGCTTGCAGCCTGGGAAAAGCTGGAGGAAACAGTGACAGCTAACAGGAAGCAATGCTTTCAGATCAGGCAATTTGGATGCTGCTGTGGTGCCCTCTCACAAAGGCTTTACTTTCTGCTAATGAAAGATGTTCTGAAGGGGGTAAATCCCTTTCTTAACCTACTCCCACATTCTCATAAATTCACGACAGCTGATGGGCATAATTTGTTTTAATTACTTTGGTCCTTAAATGACTTCTCTACCCACGTGTCCTTTGAATTTAAACTACAATAATCAGCGGTGTTACTTGCCTGCATATCAGTCAGCTACCATGTGTTTTAGCTAAGGAATAGCACAGTTGAGGTCACATATTTGTTGAACAAGTTAGGAAATTTATGAACAGGTGTTCAGATAACCTTAATGAATTGTATTACCATAGAACTAATAATTCAGAGCTTTGACTGAAAGAGACAATTCCTCTAGGCACAGTCAACCTAATTCCTCTTTGGTCATGGGACAGAGTGCAACAACCTGCTCATGCCTCACCTTGAGGAGGGAAAGGAAACCATGGTTGGACAGCTGCATAACCCTTGTGTGGAAACACATGCCCAGATCTCAGTTTGGCTCTGCTGGCAATGGAATTCTCATCAGCCTAGATCTAGGTAATGGGTCAGCCAAGGAATATCTACCTACTTCCACCTCTCTGTTTTATTTAGAAAGTGGGGGGTTTTGTGCAGAGTTGCTTTTTTCTGGTCAACAAACATTCATCAGCAAAGAGAAGGTCATGTACCTCTGACAGTACAGCCTTGCATTAGTAGAGTAGTGCCCTTGTTTCTCACTAAGGACAAGTTCAGCACAGTAAGAGTGCAGGCTTTGTGCTATCAGGAGTCAGGAGTCCTGGGCTGAGCTCACTTCCATATCTGGATTCTTTTTCTTGGCTCATCATGGCACAAACATGGTCATAACATCTGATCTCTGATAAAAACATTTCAAAATGAGCAGGTGGGAAGATGTCCACCTCTATTTTCAGGGTGAACCTAAAATGCTGTAAGTGTAACAAATACAATGGTGAGGGGATATTTAAAACATAATTGTTCTGAGGCAACAAGATATAAAGTCTGGGTCCTGACCAGATATGATGTAAGCAGCACAGGAAGACTCTGTGTTAAAAGCAAACCCTTTTTAGCTGGATGATCAGAGATTACTCATCTTCTGTAGTCTATAAAAGTAAATTTATATACAGGGAAAGCCTCTATAAAGTATAAACAAGATCAAAATGCAGCCTCATTACCGGTTACCCTGGTAAGTGCTGTGCTGCACAGAGCTCTACAGGAGAGACTTTCTGAGGAGAAGAAATGAGCCAGCCAAAATATTATCTTCTAGGCTCATAGCCCACTGCTTCCTGTCAGTCACTAGATAAATTCTTCCTCAGGATGATTTTCTTTGCCAAAGGGAGCACAGTGCTGCTGTCTGCGATACACAGTCTCAAAAACATGGGTTTCTGTTTATCGGCTCAAGCTGTACTTGGGCTTCTGTCCCTTCACTTGGGTTATCATGTCTAGTTGCTGGCTTGCAGCTGCAAATCAGGTGCCAGAGGAGAGTCAAATTCGATTTGATGCTGTAATTAATTCTGTAGGAATAAAAATGCTTGCAGGAATATGACAGCTCCTTCCATCTGCAAGCAGTGATGTTAGGTTCCAGCCAGCCTAAAAATACATCATATTTACTCAAATGTAAAGTGTTGGATTAATTTTCAAGCATATTTGTTAACAGCCAAAAGTCTCTGCCTATCACAGTGGAAAAACACATCCTATATCTGAATGCCCAGGTCCTGCTGAATTCCTTCAAGCCCTGTGAAGCAGCATCAAAGGAGGAAATTGGCAGCCACTATTTGGGGTTTTGTGTTCTTTCTCCAGCTAATGCAGAGGTTCTTTTATCAATGAGCCTAGAGGAACCCAGCAGGATTTGCATTCTCATGATGTGGTGAAGGACCAAGGCATGAGGTCAGGGCGCAAAAAATGGGAAGCATTGGATGGAAATGTCATAGGAAGGATTGTGGTTTGGAAATACAGTATGAAGTGGAAAGACAAAAAAGAAGGCATAGAAGTGACATATCGGCAAATTATAGCTTATTATTGTAGCTCATTAATTTATCTATGTTGGATAATGAGCAAAAAATTCCTAACTTTACCCAAATTTTAGGTAAGCTGGTTTTGTATGTATAATATATGTCTAAGAAGCAGAAATTTGTGCTGTTCCCATTCATGGACAGGCTATGGGATTCTGTTCCTTCTTGGAAGTTGCTCTTCCAATCATAAGCCAAGGACTAAGGACTGCTTGTCCCTTACACATAAGATGTTGCTATTGGGTCTGCTCTGCTGTTGACTTCTGCTCACGTGAGTTAAACAAAGCTGACATGGATCAGGGCAGAGAGAGTTTCTTTGTGGACCTGTCCTAAATCCTGGGTTTCCATTCCTAGTGAAACTGGACTTGTTCACACGCTTGAAAAACGTTCAATACCAAGGAGAGCCCCTTTTCTCCCCAGCCCTCAGCTGCCCAAAATCTGCAGGCCACCCTGCTGAGCCTTGAAAGCAGCAGAGATGCTGCAGGCACATTGATGTGGCTGTGATATGTGCCATCCACCAAGGGTGAGGAATGCACTGCTCTCCACATGAAGTTTTTAAAGATAAAATGCTCAGTGTTGATAAGTAAAACAAATAGTAACTGTGTTATCTCAGTCACCCACCGTGTGGAGAATTGCTTGTGATGGTGTCCCATCACTCCACCGCTCAGCTTCACCATGCTTTTCAAGATAACCTTGTTTTTTTAAAAACTAAAAATACTTTTCCTTTAATCTAGTTTGTTTTTTCAACAATGTAATGTAATCCAGGGGTCACTGTATTAGCTTTGACATGAAAAATTCGTGGCTGTGATGCATTCCTCAAGAAAGGGGATAATGTAGATATTTGTCACGGTGAAGGTACTAACATACTGATGGTTTGATTTAAAATGGTGATATTTCAAACATCTTATGTGTTTGAAAAACAGAAGAGAAACAGTGTAGGAAGGAAGCTGCTTTTCATGAAGAATTGGATGTTTTGCAGGAAAAGTTCCTTTTACTTTAGCAACTTCAGTGCTAACAACAGCTAAAATTTAGCCATGTGCAATCTAATTATTTTTCCTGGGGTCTATGACTTAGTGACATGCTTAAGATTTGAAGAAAGACAGTAGAGGGAAAAAAACACACTTTGTTGAGCCATCCCATGATAAAGATGTGCTAAAAAATTCAAGTTTTTTCTCATGAGCTACATATGGACTCCATTGTCCTTTCAGCTTGGAAAGTACAGTCATTAAACATTACCTTGCTCCATTTTTCTTTTATACTTTTTTGTGTCACTTTGTCTTACCTGTACCTGTTATGTGTTGTTTGTACTGCTTTTCTGCTTCCCTGCATCCCTTCTCTTCCATGGATTTTTTTCTCTTCTCCTGAAGGGCTCCTCATAAAACTGGAATTTCAGCATGGACTCATTCAGGTCACTCATTCAACTTGTTTTCCTCTGTAACTTCTTTCCCAGTTTCCCTCAGCATGTCCTGATAAAGACAACAGCTGTATGACAAAGGCATGCCAGTCTGTTTTGTCCTGCTCCAGTCCTGTCCCCCACCCCTGACCTCCCCTGTGCTCCACTCCTGCTCTGCCCTATCTCAGTGCTCCTTTCCTGGCTGTCTCTCGCTCCCTTGGGGGGATCTAACACCCACTGATTGTGGCAGCACACAATGCCTTCTCTCTTTGGAAGGCAGTTTTAGAGGTCAAAACCACTGTAGTTTTTGTGCCCCTGCAGCTCACCAGTGGCAAAGCCCAGCCAAGAGCCCTCTGCCAAGGACCTGTGCCAGACAGGAGCTGGGAGGGGCTGGAGTGGGGGTCCCCTTTCCTTGTAATCTCACCTTTGATAAGAATTGCCTTTGGTTAAGACTAGCCTTTGCCTAGAGAAACAGGGACTGTAAATAACAGCACTCATTGGTGATTTTCCTTGACACAACCAGGTGCAAGGGCCATGTGGATGACCAATATGGGTACAACTTTACTGGGGCTGTTGGTGCCCAGCAGCAGGGAGGCTCAGGTTTCTCTAGGAAGGTTTCTCCTGTTGTGTTTTAGCAGAGTTGTGTTTGGCACTCATGTTGGGTTTTGTGTTGGTTTTTTTTTTCAGGAAAAGTGTAAAAAAATACATCGGTGTATTTTCCTGTGAAGTGCTTCTATCCAGCACAGAACAGAATGTCTTCCTATCACTAGGATGTGCCTGTAACCCCTCCTTGTCAGGGGGTTGTAATGTCAGTGTGGAATGGGAGCAAAAGAGCAGTAATGTTTTATTTTAGTCAGAGCACTCTGCAAGCTTCTGCCACTGCAGGGTCCTACCTCCAACCTGCCTCATTCTGAGTGCTCCTGGAGTCACACTCCTCAATCTTGACCCCAGCCCTAGGTCTCTCTGCTCCCTGCATCCTTATTCTTCTTGAACAGAAGTATATTCTGTTCAGGTACCTTGTCTTTGTGTGCTGTCTTACCTCTCTTCTCCTACAATAACTTCAGCTCTTCCCACACTCCCTTCCTCCTCTGTGCTATTTATCTACATCTGTCGATTCTCGTGTCCCCTGCTTCATTGTTCCTATTTATGTTATAATTAGGATGTCCAGCACAGTTTTAGTTCATTTAATTTAATAATCTTTTATCTTGCTCTTCATTCCTCTTTTTCAGAACCTCACTTCTTGTTGTATTAAGTTAATTCTTCTTGTTGGTTATTTAGCTGTTATGAAATGAAATTTAATGACCATCTATCAAGATCCATTTTCCATTTACCCATGAAAGTGTTATGATCACTTTTGTTTAAAATACAGATGGGCCTGAATGGATCTGAGCAAAAACTAAAATGAAAGAAAACTCACCTCAAGGCTTGTTTAAAACTTCATCTGATTCCAAATCTGTATTTCTGTATCTTCACCCCAGGTCTACATTCTGTTCTCTCTTATAATACACAATTTCTTTGGTGTTGGGAGGTTGCACCTCATTTATCTTACATTACCTGTAGTGCTAGCACAAAACTGAACTATGTAAGCCTCCATTTACCTCCCTAAAACTGAAAATTAGTCACCTGTAAGCAGTCAGTCGTGCTGATTACAGTGATCACTAAACCAGCCACATCCTTATCTCACTTGCTCTCTTTTAGGACTGGAAATGGTTGCATCAGCTTCATTTTTGCTACATGTTCCTGCTCTTTGTCTCTCTGCCTTTTTTCCTTCTAATTCACATTTGTTTTGAACTGAAAATGAAGCATCACAAATTATCTATAAAATTTAGCTACTAAATGTAAGGTACAGACCTTAGGAAAGCAACAGTTTGCTGAACACAAACAGTTTTTCCTCTCTGGGTTTGGGTTAGAGTACCCAAACCAAAGAGATTCATTATAACTCCTTGATTGAAAGGTTTGTATCCTCCTCTTTGTGCTCATTTTCCTTCTGATTACTTTCCCCACCCCAGATGCAACACAATCCATCCATTGCATTCTGGGCAGACCATCAACTTTAAGGATGACTCCCCTACTACACTTAGTGACAGGTGGAGTAATTTCCTTATATCCAAACATCTGAGAGGCAGAGAAATAAGAGAGATTGGACTGAGGGCTCCAAACTGCAGGGGTTTCTCTTTTATGTCACACATTGTAAATATGTGGCACCATCACTGACTCCCAACATTTGTGCCAGCATTGGTTCTCTTTGGAAATTTCATATTAAATTGCTTGTCACAGGTATAATGGAGAGCTGGTAACTTGTTTCTGAAAGGGCAAGGTTTCTTTATTCTGCCTGCTCTGCCCTGTAGCATCCATGTAATACCATTAAAAATTCCCTTCCTCTAAACTCTGAACAAGAAGAAACTGGACATGTTTAACACATCCTTCCTTCTTTAGCTCTCAAATTTCAGACCAAAAATATATCTTTTCCCTTACTTAAACTGCAGCTGCAAGTGTGCATCAGATCACTGGAACCTAGGGATCCATGATCCCAGTATTCCCATGTTCCCATGTGATTCTGGCTGTCAAAGCTGCTAAGCATGAATGATTTTGACCTGTCCAGGTCTGCAGGTAAACTTTGTCTCTGGCTTTCTTCACTTGAGATTCTGCAAACCCTCTCTGCTTGTAGACCTGTGCCATAAGGAATCTGATTTCTAGCATCTGCTCAGAATGATTTTTTTTCTTTCCTACATAGCTTTATGTAGAATACCTCCTCAAAAATCACATTCTCCTCTAAGTATTTTTCCCTGTATTACACCTAGAAATTAATTTGATTAATTAATTGATTGCTCCCTAGAAATCAGCCTCCTGTGATGACAGAAACACTGGGTAATATGGAGCGTGTCTGCTGAGCACTGGCAATTGTGGCACCTTTTCTGTGTCTGTAAATTCATGGAGGTTGTGTCCCCAGTTCATCTGGCTGATGATATTTGTCAGATGACATGTGGATATACTTGACAGGTAAAACCTGAGCTCATAGGTCTAGATGCTACAATTCATTCCCAAAGATCCTGACTGCTGTAGGCTATAGAGAAATTTTTGTTAGGAGGTACTGCAGCCTTGGGATATGAAAAAGACTTAGGAACTGTAAAACTGAAGGACTGGTGTAGGATTGACGGGGGAAGCACAGTCAGGACGGACGGGGACGAGAGATCTCTGAAGCCAGGTGGTGGAACTTGTGGTTTATTGCAAAGGACGTGGGTGCAGGGCCCTGCTGGGAGCTGCCAGCTGCAGCTTGGAGCAGGCCCAAGGGAAGAGAGGGAGAGAGAGGATGAGAGGGTAAGAGCTTAAAAGGCAAGAGCTAAGAGATAGGAGTTAAGAGCTAAGAGGTAAGAGCTAAGAGGTAAGAGCTAAGACAGCGAAGTTCCCGTTACAATACAATAAATCATCTTCTGTGTTGAATATTCTGATTCTCACTCACCAATCTAGTACAATATACAAATCCTCTAGCATTTCCATACAGCCTATAAGAATCACTACATTACCATACTGTGCTACATTTTAAACCCTAGAAACTACTCTTTGGACCCCTTCTGCCAAGCTGGCAGGGTCTGCTCGGACCCTTGGACCTGCCTGCAAGCAGAGGGTCTTGTTTCATCAAAAGGGATTACCTTCAGTCCGGCCACACCATTGTTTTCCCGTTGTTCAGTAACTAAGGGATCTCAAAGCTTGCTTTCATTTCAATCTCGCTTATAGTTTCCATATTCTCAAAATCTTTTGCCAGGCAATCATATTTATAAGGCTTTCCTGTTTCATATTCCCCAACACACTGGGTGTCTGAGCTCTGCTCTGATGTTTGTGGCACAAATATGGCCAGACCCAGACATGAAGCATGGATCTCTCTCAATCAGCTCCTGCAGTACACAAGGGAGAGAGGGTGCAAGGGTCCGAGGTCTGCATGGAGGGAGGACAGAGAGTTGGCTGGAGGCTTGCCTCAGGAGCCATGCAACCCTTGGCCTGCCCCAGCATGCAGACAGGGTGTGTGTAGCCCAGTTTTGTCCATGTCAAAGGTCACTGCCTGGTCCTGGCAGCATGTGGCACCTTCTCCTGGGGGTGTGCTGCAGGGAGCAGCGCTGCAGCTGGCCTGGCAGGCAGCCCTGCCCTGCCCTGCAGGAGCTGGACAGTTTTCCAGCAGCTGGCTGAGCCCATGTCTGTCCCAGCATCTCTCACTGTCCTCCTCGTAGGGCAGGGGAGGTACCAGCTCTCCTGTTGGGGAATGCAATTCCCTGATCCTTTCTGTGCTCATCATCAGGGCATGGATTGTTTCTGCCTGCAGCTTTAATGAAGAAACGATGTCAAGAGACAGCAGTAGCAAACCCAAACCAGCAGCAGCACTTAGCAGGTAAGGGCTAAACCAGCTGTAGTGCCATGCCAGCATTTAGCTAAGCAGCGTCCATTCAGAGTGAATGCAGTGTGACTGAGCAGCAAGTTCACCATTTAAAGTGAAAATCAACACTTCCCAGCAGTGAGGCAGATCATTAAACATTTTGTTGCATGAGCCAGCATCACTTTTCTAAAAAAAGTGTCAGGGTGTTCAGCCAAATGAGCAATTCAGTTGGCTTAACTTTCCTGACCACTTTCTAATTTGGTTTTAATGAAGATATAATTAAGAGGTAATGTCAGTAGAGCTGAATATTGTCACACAATAATGGTCTCCTGCTGCTGCATAAATGGTAAATGCAGTAAATAGAGAAGGGAAGCTGGGATGTTTATTTTCAAAGCAGGAGGCATTGATCCTGGGACACTCTTCTGTTTTGATACCTTTATTTCCAATTTGTTATAAAAATGAGCGGCAGCAGATTTAATCCCTTTTGGCCTACTTCACATGAGTAGGAGGACAATTTTCAAGGTGCCTCTGCTGCAGCTGGGATGTGCTGCTGCTGGATGGTAGCTCATGGGTTAGACTAGAAATTCCTCACTTTAACCTGATTGTCCAGTGGTATTCCTGCTGCCAGAGGGAATGCAATTGAGAGCCTCAGTAAGCCAGCACTACAGAATAATTCGGCCATTACAGTGCTGTTTATGAAAGAAAACCACCTTGAGAGACCAGTCCTTTTATTTTTGACTGGCTGGACTTATGATCTTCGTCTCCTCTGGTGAATAACATCTGCCTTCCAGCATTGCAATAGCAGAAATAAGGATTTTATGTTCTAGCCCATACCATTCACCTCCACTGCAATTCAGGCTGCAAAATTATTTCCATTCTGAACTTCAGTTCCCATTTTTCTTTTAAGTTTTTGCAAAACTTCTTTGGGGAGAAATTCTCTTCCAAGGCATTTAAGGCAAGTAATGGCTTTAACAGTTCTTGCATTATGAAGGCTGACAAGATATACTATCTCCTAAAGCTAAGACTGTTTTTTCAAGCAGAAAACTGCATGAAATAACTGCAAATGAGACTTATGCTAAAATATGGATAAGTCTTGGAAGTTAAAACTTCCTGTGAAATTAGTACTTGCTGAAGAGCACTGCCTTTGTTCTGTCTGAAATATTTGGTGTTTTGAAAATGCAAACTAATGACAATTTTAGAGCACATGGAGTAAATCTTAAGTGTTCCAGGACACTTGAGAAATAACACCTCTTATATAGTGCTCTTAATCAATAACTCTCAAGGCATTTCTTGCTGATCAGAATAAGGGCTAACCAGATATGGGTGCATTAAAAAAAATCCTGGGTTTTTCCATTCTGAAGTGGAAGCAAATCCAGCCTTTCAAAAATGCTAATAAAAATCAGGAGACGGTTAGCATACCATATGTTAAGCACATCCAAGCTGAGGGGGATTTGCCTTCAAGCCCAGAGAAGTCCTTACATTTAAATATGCCCTGACTACTCTGTTGCTTCCAGTCACTTTGCTGCTGTGGTGGGAGATGTTCACACTGGCAGGGATGAGCCAGGCTCCATGCTTTTGTGACTGAGCAGTTGGCTGGAAGATGGAAACAGCCAACTTCTGAATCCTTATCTTGGTTCATACAGGTTTGTTTTGGGTCTGCCATCTTCTGTAAGAAGAAATGCTGCCTCTTCTTCTGTTCCAGTGACATGGTAAAGGGTAGAGGCTTTTCACCTATTTCTCCTTTGTGAATTACAATTTGTGCCAGCTCCCTGTTGCCTTACATGGAGCACTAAGATGTTGTTTTCCATTTACTCCTCTGCAGCTGAGGTAGAGCACTCTCTCTGATGAAATGGGACATCTCTCCCTGGACCAAAGAAACTTGCCTTCCACACAGAAATTGTTATGACATATATTTTCCTAGGGAAGACTTGCTTTGTCATATCACAGTTTTACAGACAGAAAAAATTATTTTACCAACCAGCCAACCCCCAAGTCAGCATCGTAGCATCATCTTCTCAAAGAGGAAAGACAAGATGTCACAAGCATGAAACCTGTGGCAGAGCTGGATGTAAGACATAAGCTTCCAGTGTTTTACACATTCAGCACTTTGCCTTAGACTTGGCTGTGGAGAGCAACTGCAGTATTAACAGCAGTGAGTGTTTTCCCATTCAATGCTGTGAATCTGGATGGCTGCATGATTTTAAGTGTCAGGGGACTACAATTACATTAGGGTAACCCAGTCAGAATTTGGTTAGCATTGTGGGAGCAATTTTGTGTCTCTGTAGGCTGTGGCCAAATCACATGCAGGAGTTGTGTTTAGATAAAGTAAATACTTGTCTAGACAAAGCAAATATTAGGAAGTGAAAGGGATGCAGTGTAATAAGATCACTTTGCCCTGAGCCTGCTTCTGCTGAGACCTCGGAGACCATCAGCTTCGAGGACCTTCGAGACCATGCAGAGCCACTCCTACAGCAGCTCAGTTTAAAACTCCTGAGGAGAGCAAGAGGCTATTGTCTAGTGGGCTACCTATCTTCTTCCAAAAAAATGGCCTTTACAGCTTACCCATGGTGTCAGGAGCTGAAGGAAATAATGTAGGACTTCCCTAAGCTTTCATGCCTTGGATGCTGCTTGTACTCTTTGGTGAGGAAGTCACCCTTCTCCCAAAAACACTTCTTCTGGCAGCACTCCAGACGGCACCAGGAGCCAGTGCTCTGGGCCGCCCTTTCAGAAGGACATGTGCATGCTTGCCCCATGCTTGAGAGGGGAGGATGGTGGATCCAGCAGGAAAAATCTCTGCCTGAGGCACTGTGCAAGCAGCAGGAGGACATCAGTGGCTGTAACACAAAGGGCACCTGAGGCTCCTCTCCCACTTTTACTCAGGCCCAAGCAGAGAAGTGACCATGGCACACTGGTGGCAGGTGGGAGGCAGCTGCCATGCCCTGGTGCTGGGTGCACCCCAAGAGATCCAGCAGCTCAGAGAGCCAAGGAATTGGCCAGAGAAGCTCCCTGGGCTGAACTCAGCCACCTGGGGGAAAAAACTTGAGACTATGGCAGGGACAGAGGAAGCCCTGTCTGAACAGCAAGGGGTAAGATCTGCCTATCCCTAAACCACTGTGACTTGGTAATGCGCTTTCTGCTTCTCTACACCACCACAGGGCTGTCCACCAAAACAGATGCACTTGGCTGGCTGCTGGAAGTAAATCTGGGGAGGGAAGAGCAAAGAGCACCAATTCCCCCTTGAATAGGAAACTCTCAGGATTTCCCCTCACCCTGTGGGAGCATTTCAGTGTCCAGTAAGCCACACTATAATTTTCACCTATTGGTAGAAATAAAGATGTTTTATGGTTGTCCAGACTAAGCTATGATTGACTTAAAGTCTAACAAATCATTCCTTTAAAGTCTAACAAATCAATCTCCTCCCACTGTCCTTTAACCACGCTACACAGAGTGCCAGCTCTTCTTTTAGAGATTACAGGAGAGGGAGGGAACAGCTGTCACCAGCACCTAATGAATGAATGAATGTTGAGCCATCCTATCATTTCCCTCTGCTTGGCTATGAGAACAGGAGGAAAACAAGCAGTGCAGAAATCCTCTGGCAAGAAGCAGTCAGAGCTCCTGAGCATCACATCACACCTGTGCTTCAGGAACCAGAGCAGTCCCTCTGAAGCTCTGGAGCCTGCTGCTGCCTCAGAAAGGCGTCCTATGCTGAGGGAAGGATGAGGAGTCAGTGGAGCCTTGCCACAAAGGGCTTTTTGTTGAAAGGTGCTGCACAACACTGCACATTGTGGTGGAGGGGAAAAGGTGGAGCATTTCCAGTGGGAGATGGTGCATTTGTACAAATCAGAATGCATGCTCTTTTCTCTGTTGGAATATTGTCATTGTCCTTTATTACATTAAAGGGGAACATCTTTATCTCCTGGTGATTTGGGTGGGATATGACATTGCCTAATGTAAAGGGGGACTGTAATATCAAGGAGACAACCGTGAAATAACACATTACACACTGAATTGAACAGCAGGCTCATTTACATTCCTTTAATTTGGAAATATGAACATTCAGAAAAGCTCTTCTCCGCTTGCATTCCCTTATTTGGGAAACATGTAAATTACATTTATGATAATTTAGTATTTAACTGGTACAAGCATCGTGAATTCCAGAAGCAAACATTTTAAAATAGGCAGGAGCTGTGCCAGCCTTCTTTGGAAATGTGTGAGGTAAAAGCCACCTCTGCGGAGGGCTCTGAGCGCAGCAATTCCAGCTTCTGGATCCACACTTGCAAATGCTTGTAAAGCAGATGGGACAGCAATGGTGAGGTTGCAGTGCTGGGCCTTTTGTCCCAATCACAGTCCAGGCTTATCACATATGGCAGATGGATTTAATTAATAAAGCTCTTCTGTTGTGTGTGGAGTCATTTTTTGCAGCCTATGGGATCCCAGAATGGCAAATGAAAACGACAGCAGAGGAGCTTTTAGATCAGCCGTGCTCAGATGATGCTGAGAGGCCTCTTCTATGGTAATCCCTCTGCTACATTTTCCAGCCTCTCCTTGGAAACCTTCTGCCAATTGTGAGTCATGTTCAGCTGCTCATCAGTCAGCTTATTCTATTGCGTGTGTAATAGCCCTTATTATGAAGTCATTTCTCTTGTATCTAAATGGGATTGTTCCACTTTTAATCCAAGACCCTTCTTCAGTCTCTGCTGCAGGGAAGGTCCATCCCGACAGCACACAAATACAGGTGTTTATCCCAGAGCTAGCTGGGGCTTCCTCCTGCCTTGTGAATCGCTTTCTGCCACTCTCCCTCCCACCTGTGGTTCCCTTCCCCATTCCTGCTGCCCATCCTTTTTTTTTTTTTTTTTTTTTTTTTTTTTTTTTTTTTTTTTTTTTTTTTTTTTTTTTTTTTTTTTTTTTTGTGAAAGGACTCTTTTCACTGTCCTTTCTAGAAAGTGAGGCTTAAAAACATGTGCTGTTCTCCATCCTTACCCAGACTGAATACTGCTGCACCCATCACTCCCTTTATGACACATGGCAGATCCCTCTTTATACCCCAGGGACAGGCATTGCTTTCTTCACAATGGGAACTCTTTTCATTACCTACTATAACCCCAAGGTATTTTCCTATAATGATACTTCCTAAATATTTGTGTTGATTATTGTTATTTCTCTCCAGGTGCAGTACTGTCACATTCATCAGTATTAAGTAAATTTTATTTTGTAACATCTTCCCATGACTCAGAACATGCCAGGCAATTTTGCAATTGGGATTTGCTATCCCTTTTCACCTATCCATTTCATATTTTATTGCTTTCAGTGCTAGTAAGTTTAAACACAGCATTGCCTCATATAAACCAAATGACCTGAGAACAGAGGGGAATAAAAATATTTGGAAAAATAATTGGAAGCTAAATAGAATTAAAAAAACAAACAAACAAGAAGAATACACTCTTTTCTCATGAAATATAAGCATTGGATTTTAAATTTTTCCCCTGGCCCAAGCTTGAATAAAAAGATAGCAGATGGGAAAAAAAAACCAAAAAAACAAAAAAAAAAAAACCTAATATTTTCTTTTAAAAAAAATGTTGGAAATATTTGCCAGACCTAAACTTTTATGTAACATTTCCATCTGAGTTGTGCATCCATTGGGAGCAAAGGTGTTCTGAGTAATTCTGACAGGGGCTGTGAGAAGGCAGTACCTGCTTTTTTTTTCTGCCTGTTTCACAGAAGGGACAGTACAGAACTTATTGCTCTGAAAAAGAGTTCATCCACTTTCAGGATAGCTCTGAAACATTTGCCTGCATTAATCAGGAGCCATGGCTCAATTGGATTCCACGTGTCTTTGCTGTGCAGAGCAGGGACTGAAGCAAGAACATGCTGCAAACTTCAGTCATCAGCCATCCCTTGAGCAAAGTTTTATTCAAACAAATAAACAAGATCACCATAACAAAAATACAGAACCACCCAAAATATATCTGAAAACCAGAAATATTTACATACTCATTTCTTGACATTTTGCATAGCCTTTTCTATATTCATGAGCAATTTCCTACACAAACTTGTATAGATGGAGGAGAAAGGACAAGCTGGAGGGAATCCCATCTATAATAAGAAAGGCACAGCTAAAGAGAGGTCTAACTGATGAAAAAAGACATTTCTTCTCAGAGACCCAAGTCCATGGACTGAGCTCAGAGGAAGAAATGAGAGTCTCACGCCCATTCCTCAGCAATATGCACTTTACAAATTAGCTCTCCTGCAGTGTACACTGAAGCCCTGCCAGAAGAGGTACCTTCTATTACATGAAGGTGTAAGAAGTTCTGGGCATGGGTTGTCCTCAAGGGGCTGCTGGTACTTCTGAAAATGGCATAGGTTATGTCTGCTGCTTGGCACTAAAACAGCCCTGATTCTTTCAATGGCCATACAAAGACATGCCCTGTGAATGGCTGACCCCCAGATGCCATTATCAGCTTGTGGCCAATGTTTTAAAGTTTCAACCTTCTCAGTAAGTCTGCCTTGTACCTGTGTTGCTTATTCCCATCAGGTTTGAGGAACACTGGTTTAGGTTATCCCTAAAGCAAAGAAGGGTACAGGAGGGGAGCCCAATCAGGATTCCTTGATTACCTGAGATTTGCTCTGACAGATTCATTTTCAGTAATTGTGCCTGCACACCTGATTTAGGGCTCCTTAGCAGACAGCAGTGGAAGCTGATTTCTTTGAAAGTAAGTACCCAGCAGCCAAGACTATAACAGATGTTATGGATGGGACCAGTAATTCATTTAACTCTGTCTCAAAACCCCTCTTTTCTATACATTTCACCTCAGTATTCTCCTGGGCAATCACTAGCCCTGCTGAATTTGTGGTTCTCATTTAATTCCCTGACATGTTCTTTTTTAAGGCTTTATTTTCAGCTATTGAAGTACAAGAAGTTGCCTGGAGCCTTGCTTTCCAGAAAGGCAACAAGAGACTTCACCCTTGGTAACTAAAAGGGAATGCTTTCCATTTCAGCTTGAGCATCTCAGAGGGCCTTTCTGATCCCACTTGCACTTTTCCACAATGCTCTGTGTTTCCAATGGACACAAATCCTTTCGTGCTCTGACAGTGGAGGGCACAAAGCTCAAACCAAGCCCTGCCAATAAAGTAGCTTACTCTGTCTTGGATTAGGGACAGTGAACACATCCCTCTGCCCTAGGGTTTCTTAATTTATCTTTCATCAGGGGCTCCCCTGGGTAGGGGCTGCAGGGAGCCAGGGTCAGGGTCAGGGTCAGCCCGAGCAGGAGTCACCCAGGGCATCCCCTGTGGAAACAAGCCCTTGGTCACACAGCCCATGGTCACACAGCCCACGGTCACAGAGCCCATGGTCACACAGTCACACAGCCCACAGTCACAGAGCCCATGGTCACAGAGCCCATGGTCACACAGTCACACAACCCATGGCCACAGAGTCACAGAGCCCATGGTCACACAGTCACAGAGCCCATGGTCACAGAGCCCATGGTCACACCGTCACACAGTCACACAGCCCATGGTCACACAGTCTGTGACATCGCTCAGGTTATGACGCAAGTGCTGCTGATGGCACCTCACCGAGGCAGGCTGTAAATGCACGTAAAGATGCCATAAACAGGTAATCATTCATTTCATGGCATTGCATCAGAAATGTTACTGAAATCACTACAAATTATACCTGCTGTATAATCTTTTTTCCTTTACCTAGTCTATAATTACAGCAGCTCCAAACAAAAATTCAAAAACCAAAAATTCAAACAGTATTGGATTTTTCTGTCATGATCTGTGTTTAGGTTTTGGCAGGATTCAATTTTAATTTCAACTTCAATGGTAACACTTCATTACTTGTGTTCTTTATTTATAGTTACACACTGCTCATTTAAACTGATGTAAATATTTTTCAACTTGCATCCAGGAAAGTGCTACTATCATTGGTTGAAAGAAAAGCATCTTCTTTCTTTTGAATAGCTGCTGTGATTTAAAAGAGATGGGGTCTACAAATTCATCTACCATCAAAATATTTAGCCCTTAATCTATACAGAAAAGAAATGACAAATACATTACAAAAATCTTCCTGACAGAGCCTGTCCATGCTCTGTTTTCTAAGAATATTGCACAAGGTGATAACATGAATCACAAATAGCATTCAGCATGAGTTTGAGCAAGCTAAAAAATTCTCTTTTTTTCCTTTGGAGGAGGGAGAAATAAATTTTGTTATTAAAAACAGAGATGAGCTGAGAAAAAAAAATATTGTTTTAAGTATTTTGTGCATTTAGATAACCCAAGAAGGTCCCAGATGGAATATGAGCAAGTGTTAACAGAAAGATCATTAATCAAGAAATACGCCTACTGGAGACAAATCCCACAACAGCTTAGGAAAACAAGAGACAAAAAGTTATCCCGTGGTTAGATAAGTAAATGGATGTCAGTGTGGGAGCATTATGGCAGAGAGGAAGCAGCATGAGACCGTGAGCAGCTAGGGGTTAGGCATTTCATCATCTGACTCTCCAGTGCCCCAGCAGTCCTGTTCCAATCAGCTGGTATCCAACCAGGGGAAAAAGCTTCCTCAGTCGAGGCTTGCTAGAGAGCATGACAGTGCCCACCAGGAGGAAACCTCTGCTTTATCCAGGAGAAGTGATCCCCAGGACTGCAGTGGGACCTGTGTGGGCACAGACACGAGGTTTCCTCTGACCCCAGTCAGGCTGAAGGAAAGCTGTGGAATGGTGGGCATGTCCCACCCAGAGCTGTCACCTCCCATCCAAGGTTTCCAGGTAGGGAGCTCCTTCCCCACCTTCCTCCCCCCACAAGCAGGGTAGTCCAAAGCAGTGTTCCTGGGAACCCAGTTGTTGCTCAGTAATGCTGAAAGCTGCAAAATATTATGCCAAAATTTTCATGCACAAAGAAAAAGGCCTAATTTTGAAAGAATTTATAATAGCATGGAATAATTGGTCCCTACACACGGGAAAGATGGGAGTTATTAGTTCAGGGCTGCAGAGTGGGGGAAGAGGAGATGCTGCTGTCTTGATAACTTTTTTTTAATTTTTTTTTTTTTTGAGTGATTTGGCAGAGCTAGCCAAAAAAAGACAAGGCTGTAACTGTTTTCTCTCATCACCCTAATAATCCTTAGTGCTCTGAGGAAATTACCACCACTGAGCATTTTGCACAAAGTATTTGTGGAACAGACCTTAAGAATTATTGTCAGTAAGAAAACAACAGATATTAATGAGCATCTTCCCCCAGCTAGTGTACCAGTGGAGAACTTACAAGTCCTAATGTGCACTAAATTTGAAAAGCACTATTTTAATTACATCCTGAAGAGTATTTAGATCTGAAAGAAAATTCCCAGCTAACTAACTAGGGGATCTGAAGAACAATTGTCAGAGCTGAAATGTCCTTACTTCCCCCCACAAATGCAACCAAGTCTGTCAGTCTCAAAGCTTTTATTCAATACTCCATTGCCAGGAAATGTTTTTAAATTCACATGAAGGGAACAAAAATAATAGCAATCCTAAATATATAATTAAAAGCTTTATGCAGCAAACAAGACCGACTCTAGGTCACCAGGACCTTAGAGTCCTTGATTTATGCCAGGGATGCAGCCACACAGCAGTACTAGAGAGATTCACAGAATTCACAGAATTCACAGATTCACAAGGTTGGAAGAGACCTTCAAGATCATCGAATCCAACCCATGCCCCAACACCTCAACTAAACCATGACACCCAGTGCCATGATGAGTGAGATGAGTGCCCCAGGGCTTGTATCACAAGATATTGTATTTTTCCACGTGCAATGAACAGCTCTATACAAAGAGGAGAAAACAATCCTCCAAAGCCTCCTCACTTTACAGATTGGGCAGAGATGCTTCTGTGATGAAGTTCAGTTCTTGGATAGGTCCAAATTAATAGTACTTTTGGTCTACCCTGAAATGCAATGCACCTCACAGAGGGAGGCAGGCTGAGGTTGTGGACTGAGGGAAGCAGACAGGATGCACCAGTTTGCAGAGATGGTTTTCCCAATAACAGGTGCTCCTCTACCTCTGTGTGCATGCATGAATAAGTACAGATGCATGTGAAGATTGGAGGAAGTAAACCATGGCTTCTGAAAACGCTCAGTCTCTCAGCACATCCTCTGCTGTGTCTTGACACCAGTTCACCTTTGATGGCACAATATTGGCAGCAAATCTCAGGAAGCATCTGTTTGCCTTGGTAGGTAAATGAGCAGCAGCTGGGAAAAAATAGAGTTCATGTGGGGACAGAGGCATTGAAGGGCTTAAGGGCTTTCTGAGCTATTGATTTTTGCATGTTCTCAAGGGAGCACAATGGGGAAACAGATTTTTTGTCAGCCCTGGTTACCCAGAAATTTCTATATCATGCCATCCAGCCCAATTTATAGATTGACTGACCTGGTTAACACCACTTAATAACCATCACAAATGGTTGAAGCAAATGATTAAGTATTTTAGAAAAATCTGTTCCAAATCCTTGATGAAGGGTTTGTGTAGCTTAGGCTGCTACGCAAAACATTTTGTGTGAATCATAGAATAACTCTAATTGGAAAGGACCCTAATTGGAGAAGGATCACTGAAGTCTAACTTCTGACCTTGCACAGGGCACCCCAAGAGTCACACTACATGCCTGAGAGCAGTCTCCAAATACTTCTTGAATTCTCTCAACCTTGGTGCTGTAACCACTCCTCTGGGGAGCCTGTTCCAGTGCCCAGCCATACTCTGAGGGTAAAGCCTTTTTCTAATATCCAACCTAAATCTCCCCTGACAGAGCTTCAGGGGAGATTGGGTCCTGTCACTGTCACCACAGAGAAGCCATGAGTGCCTGCCCCTCCTTTACCCCTCACAAGGCAGCTGCACACTGCATTGAGGTCTCCCTTCAGTCTCCTACAGGCTGAACAGACCAAGTGATCTCAGCTGCTTCTCATTTGGCTTCCTCTCCAGACCCTTCACCATCCTTGTTGCTTTCCTTTGGATGCTCTCCAATAGTTTAATGTCTTTCTCATATTGTGGCACCCAAAAACACCCCCATCACTCGAGGTGAGGCCACCCCAGTGCAGAGCAGTGTTAGACAATCCCCTCCCTTCCCCAGTGATGCTGTGCCTGATGCTCTCCAGGACAGGCTTGGCCCTCAGCTGCCAGGGCACTGCTGACTCATGGTCAATTTGCCATTGATCAGAACCCCCAGGTCCCTTTCCTTGGCACTGCTTCCCAGCATCTCCTTCCCCAGTGTGTCCATGCATCCAGGGTTGCTCCATCCCAGGTGCAGAGTCCAGCACTTGCCTTTGTTGTACTTCATACAGTTGGTGATTACTCAGCTCTCTGATGTGTCAAGGTCTCTCTGCAGGGTCTCTCTGCCTCTGAGGCAAACAGCTTCTCCCAATTTACTTTCATCAGCAAACATACTTGTTATACCTCCAAGTCCCGTGTCTGAGTTTATGGAGATGTTGAAGAGACAACATGTGGAAGACAATGCTTTATCCCAGGAGAAAACCAGTGGTGGCCATCAGCTGGGATGGCAATTGCCACCTACATGGCCCAGCTATCCCTTCCTACAGGTGGGTGTTGTGTATCAACAGGGTGCAGGGGTTGTTCTTGTCCAGTTTCCCACTCTGCCCTCCTCCCAGCCAGACCTCAGGTATCCTGAACCATCGAGCTGCTGGGTGGACAGAGGACACAAATCACAGCATCTCCTTCCCCCATAACCCACAGTATTTTTGCTCCTGTCCAACCTCATCCTGTTCATAAAAGCATTGCAGTTACTATAATTTTGCAAGAACTCCCATGATGCAGTTCCAAAGCCCTGTATTCCTTGCATTCCTTACATCTTTCCTTGCAAGAACATGCAGGCAGTGCACAGGCTGCACTTGTCTTAGGACTGTAGCTGCTTCTGCATGTGGCGCTGTGCTCACTCCCCTGCTGACACTTCTGAACAAAAGGTCCCCTCAAAATACTTCACACGGAGGCGGGGTGTGCAGGATGGCAGCTAATAGCCATTTTCACACAACTGTCTGAGAAATATCTGCACCCAGGGCCAACTCAAAGCACAGCTCTGCCTTTCAATGCATCTCTCCCTGCATCTCTCTCACTCGGCTGCTCACTCAGCTCTAATCATTAGGACCCGATCACTTCAGCAACGATGAATGCGTTCACGGGGTCTTTCTTGCATCCTGTTGTTCATGAATCATTGTTCCTGTCACACAATAACTATAATTACTGCTTTTCTAGACCTTTGGCTGATTGTCTTAGCAGAAGAAAAAAAAGAACCAGCAGACAAGGGAGGGTGAGAAATCAGACATCTTGGAAATAAAAATAACCTCCTGCCTCTTGCTATGAAAGTTGTTCCTTTAGGTCAGAGCCCATATGCACACACATGTGCACACATTACTTCCACAGTGCCTGGGGTAGTTGGGTACTTTGTCTAGTTTTAAATTGGCCAAAGTAGACGAAGGGTGGCAGAAGGTTATTTTCAATCTGTTAATGTGTTATGGGAGACTTGCAGCAAGGAAGCGTAGAAGATGGGGGAAGGCAGAGGGAAAATGTGAAACAAGTTTGTTTGAACTGAGGGAGCACATGATATGAGAATTTCAAAGCTCCTTGTACCAGACTTTTATAGCACCAAATAAAAAGAACTTCCCCCACTGTCCCCCACCCCCCCTGCTTTTTCTTATTCCCTGAGAGGATGTGTCCTTATGTAGAACATGGGAGTCTTGGCTTGACTGAGTCTCTGGTAAAGGGATAAGGGACCACCTCACAACTGGACTTTTCCAGAAAGCTTCTGGCTGGTTACATAGCTCAGCATAACAAGAAGTGTCACCACTAATACACTCAGGAGCTATGGATTTTGCATCGCACTGTTAGCCTGCCTGACCCTGGGAGATGGTGGGACCTGACCAGACAGGCAATCAGAGGATATCCGCTTCCCTTGGCAGCTGTCAGATCCCTGCTATTCCCACTCCTTCCCCTATGAAATATCAATTTATTCCTGCTTCTCATGCTTATTCCGTCTTTTTCTCCCTTTTTTCCTTCACTTTATATAAGAGAATTCTTAGCAATTTCAGACAGGTCCAGCTGTGGTTAATTTGTCATGGAGAAAATAATATCAAATGGAGCAGTGCTGGGGAAACAAACAGCCCAGTGCAAAGCCTGCCCCTAATTGATTGATGAAAAGAAAATTAGGGTTGCCTCCAGAAACAATTTCCATGGCAATGGGAATAGAGAGGAAGCTGTGCTGCAGATTGTGGGCAACTCACTGCAGCTCTTTGGCCTCTGAATCGCAGCAGCAGCGAGGGGCCGGCCAGCGTGCCTGGGGCTCCCATCCACAGCCACTCTGGATGCACCAGGATGGAGTTTGGCTTCCTCCTCCCACTCTGCTCCCCCTCAAAAGAAACAGATGCCATATTTTGTGGGCTTTTCTCTTCCCTTTGGATTTCTTTTGGGGAAAAAAAAAAATAATTTTGCTTTAGCTCGAGTACCGATTGCTACCACTTCAAACAGACTGACTTTCTTTTATTTTCTCTGTAACAAAGTCATCCAGGAGACTTCCCAGCAGGAGTTTTTCCTCTTCAGGAAAAGTTCAGCAGGTGCCCACGGCAATTGAGGCACAGTGGCAATTACTGGGAGTATCCTCTTCATTTTTGATGGTTAAGGCGGTGTACGTTAAAATTGACTAATGATATGGGGAATGTCTTTTGTTTGCTCAACTGGAGATATCTTAAGGAAGGCCCAATTTCAGGAAAGGAAGTTCACTGTAGGAGTCTCAGGGTGGGGAAACAAAGTCGCCCACATTGCCAACTGCTTTTGAAAACCTTGGTCATGCAAATTTGTGTGTGCCTTTTGTTTGTCAGGCAGGCCACAAAAACCAAAATCAAGTTCCTGGCAGCTAAATCATGAACAAATGTTACTCTTAATTTGCTGCAGTACAAAAATAACAGTTTACAAATTTTAATAGACCTTAGAGAAAAAACAGCTCAAATAGGAAAAAAAAAAAGCTCCTGGACTTGTAATTTTAAAAAACAAACAAATCCATTTTTATAGTTGTCTATTGGGCACACCTCTCCCAAGTCTTACATTTACTAGTGCTTAGTTCCTGCTCTGTAATGGCTCAATCCTAACGGGAATTCGGCACCTAGGTAGGAGGAGCCATTTCTCAGAGCACAGGTCCTGTCGCTGACTTCACCTCTATGTTTTAAAGCCATGCCCTTTTCAAAGCCAGAATGCACACTGCTGCATTTGGCAACGTTTTGATTGCTGGTTATGACCATGACAGCAACAGAAGAAAAGAAAGACAAGGCTGATGTGATTTTCTCTGTGCTGCCTTTGTCTGGCTCACCTCTTTTCCACAGCCATCCGTGAAGTAAATGGAAAGGCCGTCACTAAACAGCCTGTCTCCTAATGAGTGGCCCCTTTGATATTGTCATCAGTACCTGCAGTCTGGAGAACACGTAGAAGAAACTGGCAGAAAGGAAACAGAGAAACAAAGGTCTTTTCCAACCTAAATGATTCTACAATTCTATGATTCTATGACGTGTAATGCACCAATTGACCTGAAGACGGATTTCTCTCAAAGCAACATGGAATATTTTTATCTGCCTGCATTTATAGAAATAAATTTTACAGCACTGCTTTTTGGGCAGACAAAAATTAGCAGGCTCTGAGGAGCATCCATATTTCAGTAATTTGTAAAAATTTAACAAGTCAGTGTATCAAAGACATGACTTAAGGGACAGCTGGAGGGATAAGAAGTGGAAACAGACCAGTGCTGAGAATGAAGTTAAGCATTGGCAAAAATTTCTACTGTTTTGCTAAATATGCTTTCAACATCATCAGCTTTCTGGGGAAAGCCAGAGTTTTCTATTGAAAAGCTATTGAACTAATGTTATGTTTGGAGCATTTTCTGGTACTCAGCTTTCTAGTCGGGTAATTAAAATTTCCCACAGAGGGAGAACATGCTCTGTTGTTGTTGCTGTTGTCAATTTTTAGTAAGAAATCTCTCCTCTACCTTCACTGGGGAATGAAAAGTTTGCACTTGATGCAGAGCTAGAGCAAAAGACAAACAAGGAGAATGACAAAATTAGACAAGTCAAAGCACCATGATTTTTTTATCTACTCTTCTGTACTTTTTCTTCTTAGCTTCTTCTCACATTTTTTCTACTTTTCAGGGCTCCTCTTTTAGACTATCAGCTTTTTGTACAGGGATTGCTATTGAGTTTTCACACAAGTTAGCATGTCGTGGTCTTGATTGGCAGAGGGTTCAGGGTTACAGCATATGCCAGTCACTGCAGAAAGACGGCTGGAAGGAAAGGTCATCTGGACAGCCCTTTGCTATAGTAAACACTAGAGGAACCCAAACAAGAAGATTGAAGTATTCCAGGCTCAGCAAAAAAAAAAAAAAAAAAAAAAAAAGCAAACAAAATTACTCAAAACTGAGTGATTAGAGTGTTTCTTCTGAAAGAGACTTAGGCCAACAACCAGCTGAAAACCGTCACAACCAGCACTCCTGCTGTTTGACCATTTGTCAGGCCCCGGAAAGTGTTGCTGAATGCTGGTAGTTTTGCTACGAGCTGTCTTTAGTTCCAGCTTAGTCTTACATGCCATCAGCCCCAAGGCAAGCCTACACATTTGCTGGCTGTACTTGAGCAGTGCTCCTTAGCTTGAGCTCAAGCACTTGCTTTATGACCTTGCTAGGTCTGGCTTGGCAAGGCCCTGGTGCTTGTTCACGTGTATTTGTAAGGTAGGCTTGATGCTCAGGTGGAAGTGGCATTGTTTCTAGAGAAAACAATAGGGACTAATTGGGTAAGGACAGATCAGGCATGACACTGTAAGCAAGAGACAGGAGCTGATACCACTAGGGTGGCATTTTAAATATACTCTTACATGGTTTATTTGCAAAGAATGAAGATAAAGCTCCAAGAAATGAAGAACTCCACCTGCTTTAGAAATGTAGCTATAGCAACCTCCACATGATTACATTGCTAATCTGCAGGTGTTGAAGAGGCATAGATAGATGCTGTTGAGTAATTCAGCTTCAAATAGATACTTTGATCTGCATAACAGCTTGCATTCATGTCCCAAATATGGATCATTTCCAGTTCTGCAATTCTTCCTTATAAAAGCAACATTTCTATCCTTTATTTTATAGGAGTCTTAAAACTTGCCACTGTAATCTAACAAGGTAATCATCTCCTTTACTCTTGGGTGAGGCAGGAGCAGGGAAAAGAAACCTTTTCACTGCCTAAAATGCCCAAATTGTTTATTGCATGTTTTGTCCAAGTGACTCCTCAATGGGAACAAAACCAAACAAGAGAAAACTTGTTCTACTTTCCTGTATGCATGATGTACTGATGAATCACTTGCATCTTCACATTAAAGACAGTCTATTCCACTGCAGACTCTGGCAGCAGTACCAGATCAGGTCATGCTTCATTAGCAGCCACAACACTGTTAAGAACATCAAGCCAAAGTCTGTCCTGCTTTACTCTCCACAAGATGCCATTGAACTTGGTGGGTTGCCTGGGATGGAAGTCAAGGTAGAATATGGCTCACCATCAAACAGCTCCAAAGGAACCTGGACCTTTGATAAGCAAAATCTGCAATTCACTGATTCAATAAAAGAAAGGAATTAAAGAGTTCCAAGAGAAAAATGACCCTTCATGTTATTCCCCTCCAATCTGCTGGAGCACTCCTGTGAAAGGGTAGTTCAGCCACACACTCATCATTTCATGAAAGATGGTTAAGAGCATTTGATGAGGCCTCTAAAGTCTATATGACATGCCCCTTTCCTGCTTTTCCTTTTTTCATTCTTTTGCCAACTGAACATCCCACAGCCCAGTTGCTCCCCTCACTCCCTGAAGCACCTACACTGCCTTGCTTCCTGCCCCCATTTAATTTTTGGCTTCGCAAGTTTCTGCACAACCACCTTATTTATTTACCTCAGTGACTATTCTGTGTTAAAGAAAAACAAATTAAAACAGAAAAGTCATTTGAGATTTGCTGCTTGTGGCATTCACATTCTCTGAAAAAAATCCCTTCACCTTCGTTTGCTTCTCCTGTGTTTTTGCACATGTGGAATGTGTTTGGAGGTTGTTTACCTACAGGTTATTGTTTAGTTGGATTCTGGTGTGACTTGTCTTGACTCATTGGCCAATCAGGGCCAAGCTGTGTCAAGACTCTGGAAAGAGTTGTGAGTTTTCATTATTAGCTTTTTAGCATCCTGTCTGTATCCTTTCTGTATTCTATAGTATAGTATAGTACAGTATTCTTTAATATCATATAGTAATATTGTAAAATAAAGTAATAAATTAGCCTTCTGAGAACATGGAGTCAGATTCATCATTCCTGCCTTTGTTGGGGAATAACCTGCAAATACAATAGCTGGTCAATGTTGAAAGCTTGCCTTTCTTATGAAGACCATGCATGTGACATGTGACAGTGAAGGCACAAGACCTGATGGTTCTGTCCACAGGAGCCTGTCTCATCTCTTGCCCAGGATACAGCTCTTTCAGAAAATGCTCTCTTGTTGACAAATTCAGACTTTCTTCATTCCTCCCCACAGCTCCCACTGCCTTTCTCCTGCCTTTACTCCTGCCTCAATGATCCCCTTTCCCTGTCTCAGTGTTCTGCATTTTGTTACAGCTCCAGCCCTCTTCCATCCACTGCCCTGGCTGTCTGGGCTCCCCCTGCCACCAGGAGCCACCAGGCTCCTCCACCTTCCCCTCTGGAAGTCATTTCAGACTCTGTCCCTGGCTTCTGTGGTTTTTCCTTAGTGCCATGTACCACTGTGTGACCCTGGCTGAGGGGGTTACTCAGCCTTTGCAGGGCTGGGAGCCAGCTGGAGAGGGGAATCACAAAATCTGTCTTGGATGAAGGGAAGCAACACGTTGGTTTTTTGTTGTGCTGGTCCTGGGTCTTCTGCATGCTGGAGCCTTTTGCACTGAACAGATTGGTTTTGCCTGGTCACCCTTTGGTAACCACACTTCCCACCTCAGGTGGTCAGGCTGAAACCACAAACTCCTTCTCAGTATGGCCGTGTTAATTATACGCCTCTCTTATCACTCCTTATTAATTAAATTTTCCATTAATACTCTGCCTGATATTGATATCAAGTAAACTGGACTATATTTACCTGCGTGTTTTCATTTATGTCTGAATTTTTGCACAGTATTGACACTGAACTATGAGAATGTCCCCATTATTCAAAATATTAATATTAATATTAAGAATTTACATACACAAGCTAAAAATATCCTGCATTGACTCATGTGAGCCATTTTTTGTGGACCTTACAATTTAAAAAATGGGTTAACCCTAGTAAAAATTGTTCAATATCTTTCCTAATTAGTAATGTGTCAGCAAATGCATTATTCGAAATAGAAAGCAGAAATAATTGTTGAACAGTTTCGGGGTTTTCTTCATTGTTATTAATGACTGGGCTGTCTTTAGCTAGTAATGAGTCTATGGCATTGATAGTTTTTCTGCTAATATTTATATGTTTTCAAGAAAATCCTTCTTCTAAAACAAAGTCTGACTAGCCATGAAGTTTTTTTCTGATGTCTTCAGTGTCCCTTATCAATTTTCTACACCTCATAAACTCTTATTTATATGAATTTTTATTACTTCCCCCTTTTTTCCATATGTTGCATATTGCTTTTTAATTCATTATTCCTGCCTTCACTCTTCCACTGAAAGAGAATGTACTTTTCACCAATATTATTCAGCTCCTTTACTGTGAAGTAATGGCTTTTTGGCCATTTAATATGTGCTTCTGCCTAACAATTTTTTACACTCAGTTTCACTTGCAACTTTTTTCCCAGTTTGGGAAAATAGTGTCTTTAACTATTGAGTGTATGTGGCACTTGGAGTTACATCACAGTTTGTCAGGGCAGTGATGGCAGCTATCCCTAGGCAGCCTGTTCTTCCTGTTTCAGCAGGAACTTTTCCTTGCTGAAGGAGGACACCAATCTGCACCAGGACTGTGGCTGCAAAGGGTCTCTTCTTCCTGAAGGACACAGTTTTGGTTTCATAGGTGGGTGCAGTTTATGAAGCATTCCCTGACACAGAGGCAGAGCAGCTTTGCTGTCCCTGATGTGCCATGTCTGCCATCCCCAAGGCAGCAATGGTGGGAATGTGTCACCTTCCCCCTCACAGCCTGTGCCTTGCCCAGGCAGGTTTTACCCAGCACTTTTAGCATCATACAGAGCCTCCCAGGTGTTCCAGCAGGCCACTTACATTGGATTTCTTCCCATCAGGGATTACTTTGATTTTGTCCTGCTTGTTTCCCAAATTCTTCTTAGCTGTCTATATATGCATGGAAAAGAAGGAGACGACACAGAGGATGGGAAGGGTCTCTTGTCAAATAGAAACCCCTGACCCATGGAGACTCATGGGAATGGGAAGCTTGGAGGAAGAAAGAGGCTGGCTCAGAGGTCAGGACAGGGTTGAACTGAACTCTCATTTTTAATCCTTCACCCTGACTGCAAGACTTATCCTTCCTCCAGAATTGCTTTTGAGCTGTATTGCTCCCAGATGTGCAGAAGTGTTTTTAGTGAGCCCAAATAGCCTCTCAGTTATCTAGCTGAGAGGGAAATGTCATATATTGCTGTAGGAAAATCTTAACTTTCTCTCTGTATGTGCATGCTAGTCCATAGCAGAAATAGTTCCATCTACAAAAACATTATTTTGGGAATCAAAATCAGCACTTTTTCTTGTTTGAATGTGCTATTTTTCACTTTGCTTGGCACTTCAAGTGCAAGGTCATGTGGCAAGTCATTACACAAGCAATGTTTATCTCTGTTTGAAGAAGTCTGTCAAGAATTGATTTGGAAATGTTTCGGTAGTGTCTTTTTTTTACTTGTCAACAGTTCCATTATTCAAAGGCTATTTATGCAAAATCATTTGTTCTACAGGTATTTTCATTTTAATTGTAGAAAGAAGCCTTGGGGCTGGGGGAAAAGAAAAATGAATATTTTTGAAGCAGGAATAGTAATTTTTAAAATTGTAATGCTAAATTGTGTCACATCCACGCCCATGGATTCTATTGGAAATTCAGGAAAATGTTGTTTAGGGATCCCCTGAGGATCACTTGGGCAATCCTTGGTGTTGAAGCTGGGACAGCATCAACCCAGGTCAGTCCAGTCTGGGCACTCACACACACCACAAATAAACACACACACCTCTGTCTCTGTGTGCATGCACATACACACCAAATGACAACTTTTATTGGCCTTCACTATTTTTAATAGTATTTAAAGCCTTACACAGGTTGCTGTATCTTAGAAATACAGCTTTTAACACCAGCTGGTTTGAGTCTGCTAAGTGTTTTATCCAGCAGATTAGATTACACACCCCAGGGAACAGAGTGACTTAACCACATTGTACAGCAGGTAAAGTGCTTTGGGGTCTGTGTTGTGTCATTAAGACCAATATGAGGAAGCAGCAAGACTTATCTTAATCTTGCTGATTGCCTCAATTAACACAGTCCCTATAGTGTCCTCCTTGATATCTAATCCCTGCAGTTTCTTGTTCTGTATTTTGCTCTGACAATGTTATCAGATCATTGCTAAGGGTATAAAAGTACATATGAAGTAAGTGAGGATGTGGTAGTTATTTAGAGAAGCCACACGCTTAATTAGTATGGAAATCAAGCAATGGACTATTAAGACTTTCGTGCAAGGCAAGAAATGTACTAGATACTGGGCCTAAAAATAAAAATTTAAAAAATAAATAAAAGGAAGGAAAAAATGTACAGGAAAGAAGGGTAATTATAAGCAGAATTCAAAAGCTATGTCATTCACAACAACCTGTCTACTCCTGGCAAACACTTTCATCATTTGGAAATAACTCACACAGCAACATAAGCAAGCAGCAAAAAAAGGGGGGTTGTCCTCCCACATCTCACACATCCAAGATGTAGTGAAATTATCTCTTACACTCATGGGACTTTGCCTTATTCCTGGGGCAGCCTCTACTCCCAGAGCAGCCCTGAGTGCATTCCTCAGTCATGCAAAGACAAATAAACATGAAGATTCAGATCTAGGGAACTTGATGGAATGATAATCTATATCTTTCCAGCCAATTCTGCAAGTGATGCCTAGCATAAAGATTGCTATGTTAAGGGAAAAAAAAACAACAACCACCCTAGCTGAGAATAAAAGTCAGTTTAGGAGGCTGACAACCTTGAACTGGCACTGAGTGCTGCTACCAGAAGCAATCCCGTGGCTGAAATTGCTTTCTGCTCTCTGATGTGCCATCTGATGCTCTGGATGGCTTTCAAGCAGTATCCCAGGGCCAGGATGCTGCAGTGAGTGAGCACAACCATCACAGCAAGAGCACCTGCAGGCCCTTCCCTGGAGCAGCAGGGGAGGCAGGCAGACTCCCTCTCCCTGCAGGTACCCTGCATTGAAACCTCATCTTGAGGATTATGTCCCCATCAACACAAACTCTTTTCGCTCTGAAGGCTCAAAATGAGAGCATCCAGTTAAGAGATTTTCCTTATTTTTCCTTTTGTCCCCATGCCGTCTTACCCACAGTGTGCAATATGGGATCATGGTTTGGGGAAGAATGGTGGAGAGTGAAATGTTAATTTCAAACCCTGCATATTTAATCATGTCAATACCTAAATATTTTATCTGGATCAATCTTTAAATCAGTTCATCACTCACTGGCTCGCTGGGCAACTGCCATGAAAGAGCACAGCAGAGGCTCTGATGGTGAACAACTGCTGCGAAGACTTTTTCCTCCCTTCTTTCCTCTGCCAAAATTTTAAGCAATGTTCACCTGTTTCTGAGCCAGGAAACCCACTCTGTCTTTTGTATTGCTTTTCCTAACCAAATACCTGACTGTATGTTGCAGTGAGATGCCAGGGCAGCAACAAAAAGAAATATTTCTGGAAGAGCAACAGATTTCTACTAGTGTAAAAATATCCCATCCTTGCAGCTCACAATGCAAACAACACCTCATTTGCATGTCTGTAGTTTAAATGTAAATGGTCTAAGATAAGTCATTGTCAGACCCCTGTAAATATTTATGACTGCTCCAGGACCTGGTTTGTAACCATTTCTTTCTCTTCTGTCACAATCTGAGGGTGACATATTAGCAGAGATGTGGATGGAGCTTCTGGGAGGGAAAAGAATAGCTTTGCTTAGTGGGTGACAGCAAAAGAAAAGAAGGAAGTTAGGGAGGAAAATTTCCAGATGAATAATGAATTGAGCCAGGTTGGAGACTGGTGAATCTTAATTAGAAATCTGACACATCATCGGCCTCCTGCCTTTGTGCTCGCTGCACTCAAAGGGATGCTCAGAACCAGTTGCATGTCCCTGTGTTCCCCACCTCTTGCTGAGTGCAGTGCCACTGAGGGAGCCTCTTGTGAGACCAGGTGAGATGCAGCCACCCAGGCTGGGGACAACACTACTGCTTCTCTCAGACAGATGAAGGGACAGAGAATGTGCCAGCAAAAACGATGGGAAAAGGGGACTCAGTGGCCATCCCACCTCCCTCCTGAGATTATCAGCAGGTCTGGTGACTTGTATTCAGCTTGTCTATTGTGAATAGATCCTGACACTTCTTTCTGCTTTTATTTTTTTTTCCTAATGACAGTTTCAATACTCCTATCTGAGATGTCTTGGTGAAGTGCCTGAAGTTACAAAGGAGGGAGAAAGAACATCAATCTGCATCTGCTCTCTCCTGCAGAGTTGTCATCAGTCATCTTGTCTGGACTAGCAGGTGAGGGACAGTATGACCCAAAGAGCAGCCCCAGAACAAGGAGACAGGTGAGGTCCTCCCAGACTGTGTTGTGAGAAGGTCACGTCCTTGGGCCTCAGTTTCTCCAACTCTAAAATGAGAAAAACACTTATTGATCCAATTTATTTCATGTCTTAGAGGAAAAGTACTCACTAAGTGCTACGGTTTATTATTCTAATGTGACTGTAAAATCATGATGTCTTTATTGCAAAATGATCCTTAAAACATGAAGCATTAGGATGGTGACTGAAATCATTACTATCAAATTGTTCTGCTTTTGCCCTGTCACATTGATACTTCAAAGTAAAATTGTCCTGTGGGCGTTTGTAAGATTTTATGAGGACAACTTGTCTTTTCAAACCTTATTCAGGAGGGCAAAAAAGCCTCCGGAGGTTTTCTTAATGAAAAAGGGCTAAGGTTTCTGCCTGCCTAATTCTGAAGCTGCCCTTTAATATTTAAATTCCCATTCCCACTAATAATCAGTGTGATGAACAATGAACAAAATGAGTCTCTAATTGTTCAGAAGAGGTTCAGGCAGATGTCCCCCCACCTTGGTCCCACCCAAGGCTGCTGCTCTCACTGAGACATTGAAGGGGGAATGCCGTGGTGTCCCATCCCTCCCTCTGCCTGCAGGAAGGGAGTGAAGGTGTCTTTGCTCTCTGGTGTGTCTGCTGGCAGGGGCCACGTTTCTCTGCTGCTTTGGGGTGCCTGACACCTAGCACAGGGAAGCCACACTCATGCCACAGCTCTCTTGGGTACCACCACAGCAGAAATACAGTACAAACAAGATGGCATCATGCAATGTGCAGCTGCTGGGCTTGTAGAGTGTCTGGTTCTCCAGAACTGCCCTATCTTCTCTGTCCCACAGGCTGTATTATTACCAGGTTAACAAGGGTCCTGTCCCTCCATCCTCTTTCAGACTGGGCTGCATTACAAAATCATGTTTCCTCTTCTGACAAAAAGTCCAAAGGTGTTTCAGTGGTCTCGGTGAGTGCACTCTTTTTTGTGGGGACACACAAGGAGCAGTCTCTTCCTCCATCAACAGCTCCACTGCAACAACTTTCTCACTCTCCTTCAACTTATCACTCCCAGATCTTTCATTTCCTTGCATACACATTTTGTGGATCATGAACATGTTTGTGGATATCTATGGTTGCCCTGTTTTGACCCAATCCACAAGTACCAGGAGGGAAGCTTTCTTCACCTTTTTTTTTTCCCCAGCCTAGCTCTTTAGCAAAAACTGCTACTGGCAAATGTGCTTATTTGCTTTTTCACTCTCTCTTTTTTTCCCTGCCAGTTCTCCCAAATGACCTTGGGATTTGCTAGGCAGTTTCCAAACAATTTTGATCAAATGAAAGTGGCTTCAAATGCTACAAATACGACAATGAATTAAATATGTCTGGAGTTATTTCACTGGCACAGAACAGTTCTTTCTTGCCCATGTGATTCAACAACTTTTTCCCAACACTGTGTATTTGGAATGGTCCTGAGCTTGACTCTTCTATCATGTCCAGGAATTGCTGGATGAGTGCTGGTCAGCACAGGCCAAAAGGGGCCACCACCATCTTGTTCTTGTCTATACATGACAGGTGTGTCCATAGCCACATCATGTTTTCTCAGATGGACATATCCAATGGGTATGCCTGAAAATTGAACAGAGATGAAAGCTAGACAGCAGAGAGCCAGGAACCTACAGCAAGTAATCTCTTGACATTGGAGAGCCTGAACACAGGAGACAGCCTCACAACAAACTTGGTTTCATCAGTTCAGGAATGAGTTGATGGTGATTGTGAATGGGGATGCTCCAGGTCTGTGTGGCTGGCCTGACCCAGGGCCATTTGCTTGTACAGCCCTGCCCATGACTGCTTCAGAAAATGTGTGGGAATGTGCTGCTCCCAGGCCCTCACATCAGAAGTTTAACAAGGTCACTGGTTGTGTCCTGGGCAAAGGAGCCACCTCACCATCCTCTCTGTCACACGGTCTGGGACCCAGCCCTAGATGGTGCGATAGAGGTCACAGAACGTGCTGTTCAGAAGCAGTGATGTAGCTGGTCCTGATTTGAATGGAAAGAGCCTCTAGTGGGCTGTTACCCCACCACCACCCAGAGTGGGAAGTGCCTGTGGTCCCCAAAAAGTGCAGCCCAAAGGAACTGCACAAACTGGCAGAGGGATCCAGTTTTGAAGTGTCTGAACTATAGAGGACATCCCACATGCCAAGGCTGGTGACCACAGCAAGCCACCAGGTACAGGGCAGGAAGAGACAAGTACTTCTGCCATTAACTCTTCCTCAGGATTCCACAAGTTCATGTCTGGCTCTACAATCAGATTTTCAAAGTCCACATGAGCAATTTCAGATTTTGAGAAATTGCTTTCTGCAGGGTTTCAGGAAACCACCCCTCCCTCCCCCTGTCCCCTGCTTTTGCATAGGTCTATGATACACAGCAACATCTCTAAATTTAATATCACAAGTGAAGTCCAGTGAAGGGAAGACCAATACTATGGCTCTGAAGCAGCTATTGAGTGTGACTATTGCCTAGTTTTATGGCAAACAAGTCCATTAGCATTTAAATTGATTCTTAACTATTTTCATAGAAATTCACAGCAATATAAGCCTTAAATCCAGGACTGGTAATATTGTGATTTTTATGTCTAATTTCAGATTTCGTTTTCAGTACGATAGATTGTAATTATAAGGCCATGAAATTTCAGAGAGCTGCTTAAAAATGCACGGATTTGTGTTTCACCTTTAATGAGTAAAAGAAAAAAAAGGAAAAAAAAGAAGTAAGCATTATCCCATGTCCCTGTGTAAAACTGTTGCCTAACCCTGATATTCTTGGACATAACTCATACAGTCTTGTTACAGGGCTTACAAATTAAAAACTTAGACTAAAGACGTCTTTTAATCTGCGTAAGGATACAAAATATAAATCCCTAGCACTTGGACAATCCTGTAAACTGAATGGCACAGATGTCTGTCAGTGAATACCTATATTCATAGAATCATTAGGGTTGGAAATGACCTCCAAGATCATCAAGTCCAACATTTGGCTGAACACCAGTGTATCAATTAAACCACATTGTTCCAAACTTGGTATAGAATACAGGTGAAAAAGCTTGAATGGCCTCCATCAGCCTCTGGACACATCCAATAGGGCTCAGCCATCATGGTGCTCTCCATTTGACAGCACCTGCTCCACCAGTGCTTCTGGGGGAAGATTGCAGGAGGTAAGCCACACTGAAAATATGCTGATATTGATGCTGTGTGGACATAAGCAACAGTCTTTGCCTGCTTCAGCAGTGTACTTCAGGCCATTAGTTGCTCTGATGAATTTCTCCACCCATTCTGGAAAGCATTAAAAATGTTTTGTATGGGTACAAAAAGGCAGAACTCAGCATAAGCCAAACCTGAGTGGCTTCTCAGTGACCTTTGTGATTGGGAGTATGTTTTCAGTACATTTATTTGATCCTGGTAGTTAATGTCACCCCATGTAAATCCTTAAGAGCTTTGTGATTTTGAGAGGTGGGATTTCTCCAGATGTGGTTTCCATGGCTGAGAACTCTGCTGCCACTTAGGTTGAAATGTGAGAATCTTCAGAGACCAACAAGTTAACAAAAGGACACTTAGCAATATTGCTCCTCTGCTTGAATCTGAATTTAATTAGCTCGAGGAAGATATAAAGGCTGCTTTTTCAGGTGTGAGCTGCTACAAGACCCTGGGGGAAGAGAAAGAAACTATTTAAGGGAAGGAAGTGCTTGTGCTATTACAGCCACAGAAGGCTGAGTTCACTCAGTCCTGCACTGTTGACAAGTGCTGATAATGCCATATATCAAACACCCCTTCTCAGGCTTCTTTGGGAGCTCTAACGTGGAAACAATTTTAGGTGATGAAGTACCACAACACTGTCAATCCCACATCTTCAGTATTGCATAAAAAAAAATTAAAATAATAATTAAAAAAGGTTGAAAAATATTCTGTTTGAGTATTACTGAAGACATCTGGTTTGGGTGTAAAAAAGGCTAAGTCAAGCTCTACATGTTTCTTATCCATGTAACAAGCATTGCTGCAGGGAATGTAAGGGTGGAGAGAAATTTCTGTCACCAGATTTTATTTTACTGAGCTAAATCTTCAATGCAAAGGGTGTGTTTCTCTTCACCAATGAAAGTTTGACTGTGAACTGAATGTCAACAGTTCAGCAGAGTGCATTTCACTAAGTGCTAAAATCACTTCCTTGCCAAGGATGTATCTGTTAATTAAAACATCAGGCTACTTACACTGTGTTTGATACTGTATCACAGGGGACACTGTACATTTCCCCTCTGACAATTCTTCTACAAAACATACTGAACTTGTAAAAATCACTGTTAAACACCTCAGAAAGTTATGTGAAGAAACAAGTTTAAATCAAGAACTTACAATCAAATCATATTGATGTGATTTAAACTCAAGGTTACACCCAGGTGTTCCAGGCCACTCAATGCAATCCATGACTGAAACTTTGGAAAGGAGCTGATCCAAATGGGCCTGTGAACCTTGCATCTTTGACTATCTATCTGGTTTATTATAAAATAGAATTCATTTATTTCCATGAACCTAATCCAAACTTCAGTATAGTCAACAGAAACCTCACCACTGACTCCAAAACCAAAACCTATCACATTACCCAAAAAAAAAAAAAAAAAGCCAAACAAAACAAAACAAATCAAACACATGATGGATTGTTCTGTCTCCACAGAGTACAAAGTGGCTTCACTTTTAATGCTCACACTTCAACTCTAACTCCCAAAGCTGTCTATTTTGTGCTTCTGGAATGTCATATTTATTAAACCATTTTTTATAGGTGTGCCTGGGCAATATGTAAAAAAACCCACCAAGTTTAGGTTTATGCAAAACTGACACCACAGTTCTGGTTCTATGCTCAGGGCTTCATACAGACTGGTGCAAGGACCAAGAGATTCCACATTCCTTCCATGGTTTTAACCAGGGTCAGATTAGGTCCTTCTCTTTGAGAAGTCCTTTGTCAAATAGTTCCTGAAATCAGATAGCTGAGGTCTTTCAGCACTAACTTTTTCCTCATCCAGAGATGTTTGACACTGGTTGAACAACACTTCTTTCTCTCACAGCCCCATGAGAGGGCTGGGAAACAATTAAATGCGTCAGAAGTAAAACTTATGGAGGTGTTTGTGCACCCCAAACTAAGATGAAGTGGTCCCCTTCCTAAATGTAGCCAGAATGATTTGACCATAAAAGAGCTGCTACTATCTACCTAAATGATCTTGCTAATACCTCTTTCTTTCAGTGACTACATCCTTTTATATCTTATATAGCTGGTGAACCAAACACATAAACCTTTTCTCCTGATAGCCCATTAGGTATGCTTTTGAGGTACAACCTCAGTAATTACTTCCTTCCAATGTAATTGTATTTTAATTACACATTTAAGGCCAAATTCTTTCCTCATCTATCCCAACTAAAATTCTCTGAAACCTTATTAATTTTAATTAAGTTGGAGTTGATGCAAAATTTCTAAGTGCTCAATTTTGCATTAAAAGTTTCAAATTCATTTAAACATGGATTTAATTTCCACAAGCATTTCAATTGGAAATGTGCTCCTGCATTTAGTCTTTCAGAGCAATAACATTAAATATATGAAACATAAAGTCCTTTCCAACAGATGATATTAGGACATAGCTAACCTTTAAATATTTCCTCATTTGCTACAGCTACCTGAGGGATGTTTGCTACAGACTCAAACAGGATTTCTCTCTTATTAACATCAGTAGCAGTGCTGTTCCAAAGGGATAAGCTGCAGCTGGAGATAAACTGTCCCTTTCTGAGAGGTGGGACAGAGTTTATGTCATCAGCCAGTGCAGTAAACACAGAAAGACACTCTGGGAATGGAGAAGACGAACTGCCAGAAGGGACTTGAGCCACTGAGAGCTCAAAAAGTCAGTTTGAAGTGTTTACATGAGCAGGGAATTGGTACATTTAGTTGGCCATGAAAGAGTGAGAAAACATGGAAGTAAAACTTTTCACTGTCTCACTGAAAAAAAAGGACAAGAAGTGGCTTGAGAGAGTCACTTATTATTTTCAAAATAATACCTGGAGCAATTGAACCATCAAGAAAGTTATTTGAAGACCTGACCTGGACACAATAAGACTGTAGAGGGACTCAGTAATTGTGCTCAAAACCGAAAATAAAAATATGAGGCAATTGAGCCTTATGCTTCAGATGTAAGATCTGTGACACTACACATATCTTTGGAGACATTATGGAGCCCCTGATTAAAAACAAGAGCTGCTTGTGGGATTCCAGAGTGCGAGCGAAATTATTGAGAGAAACAGATCCAGCCCTGAAGAGATCAGCCAGCATCACAAAGAGGTGACTGCTGAGCTCTCAGACAAGTGTAACACATGTCACTGGGCCTCCAAAGCTCTCAGGTGAGGCGAGGGTAGTGCCCAGCAATGTCTCTGGAATACAGCAAGCCAGATATGCTGCACAAAGAACCACACAGAAGGGCTGTTTGCAAAACCTTTACAGCCCAGAAGGGAGGCTCTGGCAATCACTACAGCCCACAGCCCACAGTGGGCACTGCAGGATGTGCCACAGTGCCTGTGCTGACTCCCAGCATCTCTCTTAGGGAGCCACCCAGTAGCTCCAGCAGAGGTCTGACATTCTTCACACAACATATGCCGAACATGTGGGAGACAGGCTTGCCTGAGCAGAGCCATGGAGCATATCCTCTGGCCTAGCATGACTGCCCACAGCAAACACTGTCAGACAGGGAAAACAGTGAACTGGCAGGGAGATAGCCCAGCCAAATCCCTGGCGGGGAGGGAATGAAACAGCGTGGACAGGTCTGTTTGCTTTCAATAACAGGAACGTGTACAGCCACCCCAGCTCATTGCCCCAGCTCCACAGAGACCAGCTTCCTCAGAAGCTTTCCAGGCTTTTGGGAGCCCTAAGTGCAAAGGGGGTGAGGCTACATGCTTTGATGTGGAACAAAACAGTGGTGAAAAGTGATTTGAGTCTGAATAATGGAAGAAAAGTCTGCCTAAGAGAAATTCCTGAGAGAGAAGTTAAAAAAAGCAGGAGACAGAGCTGGATGTGAGTAAGACAGAAGACATTACAGTCATGTTGGACATGACATGCTGCATAAAATAGTGTGTGACAACAGGTCAGAAGCCTGGTATGAGTCTCAGGGCTACATCTGTAATTGCCAATTGTGCACAAAAGTCCCATGACACAGAGGGAAGCAGGGTCATATGGATGTCTGTCTGACCCTTCTGTACCCTCTTCACTTTCAGTTCAAACACAGAGAGAATGTGACACTCCCAGGCCCAGAGGGTCAGGGCAGCCTCTTACCAGCCTCTGCACTAGCTTCACATGAATCCTCCATGTCAAAATCACTAGGATTGTCATTTCAAAAGCATTATAGACAGATACAGGGCACAGGAAGCCTGAGAGATTAGAGATTGAAGTTGGAGAAAGCCCTGGAGATGTTTGTTGTGTGTGGTGTCATTTATTGTTATAACCCATGGCATCAGCCAGATGTTACAAGCCCTGCAGTGTGAAAGAGCCCCAGCACCTGATGCCACCCTCAAGCCCAGGAGGAGGTTGCAAAGGCATTCAGCTTGGGAGCTCTTGTACAGACAGGAGACTCTGCTAGTCGAGACCTCCTATCTGAGACTGCACAGCACCTGCCACACCAGATCACCCAGCCTCAAAAAGTCATCTCTTTTCCTCAGGAAGGGGCAGCCAGGAGCAGTCACACTAGGGGAGAACAGCACCAGATGTTACTGGCAGGGCCAAGCCAAAACTGAAAGATCTCCTACCATGAAACAGCAGAGCTGCAGATGAGTCAGGAAAGAACTGGAGGTCAAAACAGTGCAGGGTGACCCAGGGGCTCTCCTGACTTAGTGGACTGTGAACAATTAAATAGGTATATTTCATCATTGCTTGTTTCATGCAAATGTTTGCTGTTAGTGTGTGTTGTTTGTGCAATAGAGGTATAAAGAAAGGTAGGATGCTCTGGCACAGGACAACTGGACCTATCCTCGTTATACAGCTTACATACTGACACTTCTGAAAGCTGGTCCCTGGTAGGCACTCTGCCTGATGGCTGAGAAGAACGGCTACAGCATCAAGCACAGCTGTAATGCCTCTGAAAAGAGCTGTTTTCCAACAAGGAGCTTGTTTCATTTTTACAAGCAACGAAGGGCTTTTTGGCTCTTGCTCAGCATGTGTTACCTGACATGCCAGGCATTCCCAGAAGCCATGAGGAGAGTCAGGCAGTGAGGAACTGCTCTGTGTACTGAGCTGAACTTGCTTTCTCGTTTTTCCAAGTCTTGGCAGACAGGTAAATTTTTTAAGGTACTTGTTTCTAAATACAACATGTAACTCGTTTTGCTGCAGTCTATCCATCTAGTATTCTGTGCTTGTGGGTACAAAAGTTACCAGTACCAGTTAACGTGACTGAGAATTAAAAAGGAAATATGTGCTTTTCTATCAGAGACAGAATGTTTGAAGTTAAAAGATTTCAAGGTATCCTGCAGTTTTGAAGCTCACTGTTCCTTGCCTGCTTAAATAAAGTGAAGTGGAGCTAAATGATACATTTCTGCATAATTGAAAATGCACAAACACAGGGAGAGAGACAAAAAGAGAGAAAACTAACTGGAAGCAGTTTCCCAAGCAAGTTACTTGATCTTGGCCAACAGAACCTGCAGTTTCAAGCCATTTAGGCACTCAGGAAAATTTGCTCTGGATATGAAACACATTTACTCAGCGCCCATCAATTCTGTGCTGCAGCCAGCCCTGGGGAAAGAGAGGTCTCTCAGTGGCTGCAGCCAGCACTCTGGGCAGCTTCCAGTCCTCCTCTCCTGCCAACAGTAAATAAAAGTATAATGAAATAAGAACAGCTAATGCTAACGCCCTAGAGCTGATGTTGGAACGAGGAGTGTGAGACCAGAGAATCGCAAGCAGCCTCTCCTCTCTACTGCAAAGCACTTGCAGCCCAGACACATCCCAAGCCAGGCTGATTTTCTGTGTATCCAGTAGCTCTGAGAGGGTTCTCTCCTCCATTAATTCATTCAGCCTTCTCTCAGGCTGCACTACCCATCGATGTTTTCTACACAAGCAGCCACACCATAGAAAAAGAGAATCAATATTCATTTTGGTCATGGCCTCTCCAGTCCTCAGCCATTCCTACATGTGTCCTTGTGTTTACAACCCCATGTAAGGGATAGGAATGAGATCAGCAGCTGCCAGCACAGCCCTGTGCCACAGAAATTTCCAAATAGTGTTCTTTCTCTGTCTCTTAGGAGCACATAATGCAGTTGATACTTCTGCCCTTTTGTTACACCTTTTTCTGTGCATGCAATTCATCTGGCAAATATATATCGAAGTAAATGTAAGAAAAAAAAATTAAAATTAAAACCTTACAAATGAGCTCAAAAAACCAAATCAATGTGAAAACTGGTTTCCTGAAGTTATGTTCCATGCACATAGTATATGTTAGTATTTAGTAACATGCAGAAATTACAGGTGTGACTTACGCCTTCTAAGTCTTTATGTTAGCTTTCCCTCTGCAAAATTAAAGTCTCTGTGGAGGAAGCATGGCATGAAAGAACTAAGAATTGTGATGAAGAGATGGTCAGCATTGACATTTTCCTTCCATATTTTAATTGACAGAACTAGGTAAACACCTTTCCTAAAAGAATGAACCCATATTGAATTCAGTTGAGTTACTGAGAGAAAGAATGAATTATTTTCTTAATTTCCCTTAGGAAAGAAAAGTCTCTGCATTACTCATACATGCCATCAAATTAAAATGGTGTGAAGGGAGTACAAGTTACTCAGAAATGAAATGTTGTGGAGTAAATGAAAGGCAAATGTTAAAAATCCTCCTCTGAGCAGCCAAGAAGAAAATTCCTTCATGATACATGTAGGTGACATAATCTTGGGACAGCCTTTCCATAGGTGTGGGCCTTCTTTGCATGTTCCCCAGGAGAAATCTGCACATCATTTGTCAAAATGGCTGTAGATTTATGTCTTTGTTTTCTTAGAAATATGAATCTTTGTATATTCATTGATTTTCAGTCTAGAATTAAACTTTACAATTGTGCTGTACATCAGTCCTAATAGGCTTGCCACAGACTTTCAAGCTCTTTCCTTAAGTTCCTATTTTCTAGCTGAATTGAAGCATGTCTTCTGCAATTAAAAAAAAAAAAAGCAAAAATCAAGCATTGATTTAAACACATCAGGTGTTAGAAAACTGTCAGACAGAATCTGATTCCTGGTCTAAGTTGTCTCATGGTTTTCCTCATGTGGTTCATAGGTTCCTGGGCATCTGTGAACTCCTTCTAATTCAATCATGAAATGTGATTGAGGAAATGAAGTTCTTGGTCTCTACATAGCAATTGACCAGTGTAAAATATCCTTGAAACTTACATTTCCATTGAAAGAAGTTGGAGAATCTATAAATTTTAAAAATTACTTACCTAGTATGTAAAAGTGCCCAGACTAGACCCTTCAGAGAAAGATGCAAGCAGTTTCACATTCCACAGTTATAAAGTAACATGTTAGAAAGGGTTATTGTTCCTATCCCAAGCTCTCATGAAGCTTGTTTATGACTTGAAGTACAAGTTCATTTCACTTACTTTTGGTGACAACTTTTATTCCATGCTGTAAATCAGGGTGGCTCATTGCAAAACACTAGATTAGCCATCAGTTTTCTAAACCCCATCACTGACAGTATCTGACATCACTTTCTTCAGAATTATCCTTCAGAAAACTACTCATTCCAGCCCATAGTCATGTGTAAGCTGGAAACATTACATAAATATATTGCTTCATAGGTACAAGAAAGTTTGTGTGTGTCAAAAGAAGTCAATATTTGCCCAATTTTCATACTGATATCCCAGCCTTACCTGGTGAGTCAAAGATGAGATGTGTCATGCTGGAAGCTGCCTCCACAGGCACTGGGGAGAAGAGGCTGAGCTGTGACACATTTTCAAATGCACCTTGGTGGACTTGTAATCAGACATCTTTGTGGGGACCTCAACAACTTCCCTTCTCCTCCTTTGTCTGAGGTCCAGTCACTTTTGGTTTTGATCCTTGTACTGGCATGTTTCACTGCTGGGTACAGGACACCTCATCCTCATCATGTCCTTAGTCCTGGTGACATTATTAGGCATGCTGGTGAGGCCCAGGCCCAGCCTTTGGGAGGGAAACAAATTTAAAAGTAAAATAGATTTTTAAGTAGGAAGCACTTTTCCCATATTGAAGAGTCACAACAGTTCCAAAATGAGAAGGCATATTTTTAGTGATTAGCTGCAGTTAATCCTAAGAATGCTTTTGGCTTTGTAATAAGTCAAACACAATATCCTCTCCTCCATGGAGAAGTGAGACGTGGGGTTTCAGAGTGGGAGAACAAAAGGATTACAAATGAGGTATTTGCAATAATTCCTCCACAGCGGCTATACACGCTACAAAATATTTCCCCCTAAACCAGAAATCTGCCTTGAATAAAAGGAAGAAAATGACATTAGGAGAAAGAATTCATATCTACAAACTGCACGTAAATCAGAAGTTCATTAGGGGAGTATGCAGAGAAGCTTTTGGAATGTAATTTTGCTACCAACTAGTTTTCACAAGAGTGAAGTAAGGCTTTCAAAAGCATCATTGCTCTAAGTAATTCAAATTACCTACCCTACCTGATACTATCTCTTCCCACAGAGATTACAAAGCACTTAAATTTTCACCCACTTTGTTACAGAAATCCCCATGGAAGATTTCAATCCATTTGCAAGCACTGCTGTGAGAAGAAAAGAAAAGATACCAGAAGTTTTCAAAATGACTGCCAGCACACCTAGAGTTAAAAGCTTCTTACAAGTATTGTCTTTGTATCATAAAGTTCTTCATTCAGAAATTTACCACTGTGTCACACAAAAACATCCCACTCAGGACCAAAACTCAGTCTACAAGAGTTCAGCTAAGAAACAATAATTCCTGGTGCTTTGTCCCCTTCTTTTTTCTAACACTGAAATAGAAAAGATCCTACGTGTTCTACTCTTTCGAAGAATGAGTGTACTCCTATTATTCAGAATATTACTTTAATTTTAAAACATAAAGGCGTGGGCTTATAGATGAGATTGCTGACGATGTTTGAAGCGTCAGGAGATCTCCACCGCGCGGGTGGCCATAGATGGCTCATCTCTCATTCAGAGGCATGTACCCTCTCCTAGGACATCTCCTGTTTTGTAGCAGTCCAAAGCCTTGCTTTTATTTAGGCTGACCTTGCTCAGGCACCCACAGGGGTGTGTTATAGCAGGGGTCATTAGGGAAGGCATCGCTCGGTTTCTGTCCCTCCCCATAGCAAGCAAGACCCACACTTTGCAGTGTGCAAATGTACTCTGTACTGACACAAAACTGCTGGGACATCTTATGCCTCTCACAGCCTAGAGGGGAATTTAGGAGTGTGCTGTGCTTTATTCTGGCTTGCCAGAAGCTGGAGCTGCACCAGACTCAGTGGCTTGCAGAGTTTTCCAGCAAGGTCGCTCCTCAGGGGCACTGAAAGGTTGTTGGATTCGGGCAGGTGAGAGCTGGCCTGGGTTCAATCAAAACCATTTCTAGCAAGGATTTTGTACTGACATACAGGTGCCTCACTACATTCTGCTTTGTGTGATGAAGTTTGAGCAACTCCAAACTAAAAAAAAAATTCAAAAAGAAGATGCAGAGGAGGAAGACTGTGTGGAATAAAAAGGCCCAAAGAATGAAACTTCCCATAAGTGTTACTGCCTGCTGTGCTTTGAAACCCACAGGTGAAAATCCAAGATTCTCTGAACCAGGAGAGCTCTGCCTTCAGCTTTGGTGTACCTAGGCTTCCAGGTAAGGTCACTGCTGTGCTGTCTTTACAGGTCCTGCAGCTTGACATGCTTGCAAATTTCCTGCAGGTCACAGCAGCTGCATGAGGAACACATGCGATCCTGAACAGAGCAGGAGGGAAGGGGCAGCAGGGAAGTTGCCAGAAAATGGTCTGTTGGAAGGTGTCCCATCCATGGAACCAGATGATGTCCCTGGGTGTTGGAATTGGATCGTCTTTAAGGTGTCTCCCAACCCAAGCCATTCTACCATTCTATAAAAAGACACCATTGTGGTAAAGTGGGCAAATGTTCTATTATTGTGTCTGGCTGCTTCCTGTCCTAGCTGCACCTTGCTGCCTGCACGAACACACAGCTAAATCAAAGCTAACTATGCAACTCACCAGCAGCAGACCAGCTGACAAGGTGACATAATTGGGGTCTCCTGGTGGCTGACAGACATCTGAGAGAGCAACTTGCTCACCAGCTTCTCTGGGGCTGGGTCACAATGGAGTCTCTCAACCCAAAACATGGCCTTTAGAAAGACCTGGAGCTTCTGAAAATGGCTGTGTTGTATCAATAACTGTAGGAATCACAGAGCTAGAGGGCAAATACACAAATGCCTTAAGATACAGCATCCATGAAAAGAAAAAAAAAGAAAAGAAAGAAATCAAGAAAGTAAAACAATTCTAGTGTTCTTTCAGCAATGCCTCTTGCATTTACTCCAGCACACTATATTTGGTATGGCTGTTTCTGTAGGAGAGCTACTCTCTGACAAGTCCTCATGTAGAAGCAGCAAACCTCCAGGGAGTTTAAGGCAGCTTTTATTTAGACCCACGCTTTGTTATGATACCAAGTTTAGCCTCAGTCATGCTGCTTACTGATATTCCAGTGTCTGTGGCTGCTCACAAGCTCAGGGTCCACATTTCTTGGGTTTCATTGATTTCACAGCATCACTGCCCATGCAAAACTCTGCTCCTGTTAATCCAAATCTTTAACTGTAGCTCAGATGTCTGGCGATGCAGAGAGGGTGGTGGCAATGACAGCATGCAATGTACACTGATGGGGACAGGAACATTGTGTAGCTGTCAGCACAAAGAAAGGGAGGCTCATCTTGCTGCAGCAATATTTGGGACAGAAGGCTGGAAGATCAATTTAACTCCTTTGATGTGTCATATCTTGCTAGTAAAGGTTTAAATGCTATTTCTGTCTGCCACATTGATTTTCATTGTCGTGGATCCTCTTCCTGAGGTAAAGAATTTCTCTCACAGAAGTTTCCTAAACCTGTTTAGCTTGTGGTGATGTTATGTTTTAAATGACAACACAAATACCTGCATGCGTATATGCACCAGCTCTTATAATTCATAAGAAATCTGTTTATGGCACTGTGTAATTTTAGTATTCCATGACAGCAGCATTTAAATTATGCTTTTTCTTCAAAAAGAAAAAAAGAAAAAAGAAAACAAATCATAATTCATCCAACTTCCAAGTACAACACCCTGTCCTGTTGCCCCTCTTCCATTAATCTGAAGACTGGGAGGCATTAAGTGATGCAAGACCTTTGAATCTGCCCCCTCAGAAACTCTGAGAGCTCAGAAGACTGTACGTTCTCCATTATTGTTCCAAAATATCAGCTTGCACGCTCCAAAACTATTTAAGAAATACTGATTTAATCATCTACTCCCCCACATTTTTGCAACTGCCATCACTACTGTGGGTGTTAATATGCTGAGTGGGACAATTGTGGTGTTTTGCTGCTCTAAAGAATTTTTTTTTCCTCATAAATTCCAGGAATGGGTTCTTTCTGCTGTTTTAGCTACTTCATGTAACAAATAACCTTTGCAATAGAAGAGTTTGGCTCATCATGCAGATTTGTGTTCTTTATAAGTGGAAAATAATAGCAGAAAGTGTTCCTCCTGTGTCACTGCTTTTATTCCAGTCAAGGTTGATAAAATATTTCTTGGAGAGAAATGCACAAATCAGCCTGCATAGGAAACCTGATGATGATGATGATGACAATGACGATGATGATGACGATGATGATGATGATGATGATGATGATGAGCGCAAGTTTGGGGATGACATTTTGGTGTAGTGCAGTTCCTTCCCGTGGCACTTGGGATTTGGCAGGTGAGGTTTCATAGGAGATCAATGAAAGTCCTTAAGGCTGAGATGAAAACCATGCATGGTGTTACTGCTGGAAGAGCTGTTTGGAGGAGACTGAGTGTTCCCAGAATAGTACAGTTCCTTTAACATAGCTACAAGCAACACAGCAAGCTCCAAAGGGATTCTTTTTTTAGGCTTGGATCTAAAGAGGTGTGGGGGGGGGGCGATGAACAGTAGAAGGCTGACAATGACAAGCAGGCATTAATTTGAAGGAAAGTAATACATCTACTAAACTCTTTAAGACTAACAGCATAAAGTCTTGGCAATCCCATCACTTTCCCCAAATATAATAATGTCAGGATTTTGGTGTAAGAAAAAAAAGAAAGAGCACAATGTTTAAGACTACAACATAGCATTTTGCAGCCTTATAGTAATAAATGCAACACAATCTGGAAATATATAAAATAAGATCACTTTTTTGCCTTTTTGTCAGGGGTGAGGTGTTGCAGTCACTCCTGCATAGTCATATACATCAGGCACGTGGTAGCACATGGAGGCCCTGGCAGTGTAAAAAAGCCACTGGGTTTTGCAATAATTGCACTGTAACTTTATGAAATGTCCTGTACAATTAGCATCCCACAGCATACTTATTGTTTTGTATGGTCACATGATTTAATGCCCCTGGGCTGCATTTTTGAAGGGATTATTTGGGTGTTTACATTTTTCACTGCTCCTTGAAGAGCTCACCTTCCTGAGCAGTCTAGTGAATGCAATTCAGCATGTCTCAGCTCCTCCATGGAAAGAAAGGAAAGATCTTGTGGTTAGACCCAGACATTTCATTTTCTTAGGCATCAGGTACTTACTCTCTAGACAGCTTGGTTCTCTGGGTTACAGCTGTGGGTTTCCCTGCTGTCTTGGTCGTGTGCAGAAAATACAATCCAATTACTTCTTCCATGTGGAGAAGATGCAGAGAGTCAGCAGTGATAGATAGATCCCTGCAGGGCAGAAAGACCCATCCTCTGAAAAATAATGAACCCTGTAGCAAAGGAAAAGAAAAAGAAAAAAAAAGCTTGGAAAAACACGGCTTACAACTGAAGACCCCACGGCCCTGAGTGAACTGAAGTTGAAAGTTCATGCAGTTTTGAATCATTGCTCGAGGCTCTCTTCAGAGTCAAAGGGATCTCAGTTCATACACTGGTTACACATTTAATCCTGCTTTAGCAGCTGCAATCAAGTCAAAAGTTTTTACTGTTTGGGAGGGTTTTGAGTGAAAGCTGATACCGCGTGTGGCGAGAGAGAGCTTTCTTCAATTCCACAGACCTGAAATAATCAGTACCACAGTGTGAGCTCCACTTCATTCAGATGCAGTGTAGGCCAAAACCTCTTTCCTAATCCTGGATATTCTTCGCAGAGGTGTGAGCCTGAACATTCCTGAAGCAAACACTGGCATTAGCAATCACAGCAGCACCTGAACAAGTGATCTGATTTTAAAAGTGATGAAATGGAAACTGTTGGTGCTTTTTCACCTCTGAACACCAGATAGTATGTTCACAGCTTTCTCTGGATGGAGGCATTTGATATTAGCCACTGTTTTGCAATTTTCCCTCTCTTCCATTACGAAAGTGGGTGCAAAAACCTGGGTACCACTATTGTTTGCAATAAAAAGCAGTAAATACCCATTCATCACTGCTATACCAAGATCACATTAATTATAAACACAGGTAATGGGCTGTCTTTGATGTCATTGCATTCGTTATTAGGATTTCTTTACCTACTGTGGAAATCAGTATATTTGGGGATCTTCTTAATGGAAACAGTTCATTTAGATATGTATAAAATTGTTGATCTTGCAAAACAATGTCTGACTATATATTTCTGAACTTCTCCCTCCTCCCCAAACAAAATTTTGCTAGTTATGTTTGTGGGAAAAAAATAAATCATTCATTGTGTGGCAGAATACAGCTTGGAAAACCTTCCCAATGCTCGTTACCAAACTTATAGATATTGTGATGTTCACTTTCTCTGCTTACCCAGAAGGCTGAACAGACACTATAAATTCAAGGACCCCCTCCATAGTGCACGTGCAGTGGTGTAAATCACAAGCAGCAGCACACACTGTGCCCTCAGCAAAGCCTGGGCTGGGTGATGACAGCCTTGCCCCCACAGAGGAGCAACTGCATCTGCAGATGGTTTCAGAGAAATCAGAAGGTGGCAGAAGAATAAGACTCTGTGACTGTGGTCACATCTTCCCAGATGTCCTGTATATCAAATTTTTTTTCCTGGAGAAGCTGGCAAATTTGAAACACACACAGAGGTATTTTTCAGCCAGTTTAAGCCATGGAAGGGAAGATTTGTAGGCCATGGAATAGGTGAGTGCAGCTTCAAAAACCTTTACCCTCATTTTGCCTAATGATGGTGAATTTGTTAGCATAAGCTTATTAGGCATAAGCATCTGTTTCCATCCATGATGGACCAACTGAATTGCCTCCAAGGCTGCTGACATTCTCCTCTTAAAAGTCATTGGCAGCAGCTGAGCAGAATCAAACTATGGTGTGTGATTTGTGGAAAGAGCAACCCACCACACACACATCTGTCCAGACAAGTTGCATTGCATAGATCTCATTTCTCTAGGAATTCAGACTCTAAAAATATTTTATTTTTGCCCTCTTTATTCTATGCATTTCATTCAGCTGTGCTTCAATCACTCTCTGCCAGCCTTTCTTGCTCTTGTGAGGCTGGAGAAGTCATAAATATGGCAGGTCCCTTTGAGTGTTAATGCTGGATGCTGTCCATGACTGCTGAGCTGCAATATGTGAGCCAGCGATACCACAAAGACAGAGTTTATATTCCTTCCCTATTACATATTTGTAGTGTGTAAATCTGCAGAGCAGAAGAAATTTATAGCGCAATGAGTGGTCATGGGGAAAGTAATCTCCATATAAAGCAGTGCCAGATACCTCTCTGTTTGGGACTCCTTCTATTGGGAAGTTTCCCACCAGGCTGAATGAAGCCTTCAGCCACTGCTGTTCTTTTTTTTTTTTTTGTGGCTCAGTTTTGTGCCTCAGTGACTGGGGGGGTCACTGACATTGTTTATCCATTATTCATTTAGCAATGCCTCTGGGAAGCAACTTAATGTCATGTATTTTTCACTTACATGAATTGCAATAAACTGGCCTCTTCAAGCTTGCCTGCACTGGGAAAATTTTCTAAGTTCTTTTACAGTCAGCATAGCTTAAACTGTTTGGAGGCTGCAGCAAGGACCTGGTAGCAGACAGCAAGAGGTGAGTGATTGTTTTTTACCAATGTGGCTTCAGACTGTGGCACTAGCTACACTTACTAAAACATGAACTATTAAGACTACATAAACCAGAAATATTTTGGCTTTGTTGAAATACACAGTATCTGTCTCCCTTGGACTGGAAATGCTTCTATTACACACACTGCTCATTCTCCCTTGAAGGGCCTGGCTTTCAGGGGAAGATTTTGAGTTTTTCTTGCTTTGCTTTCCTAGCCTTCTTTAAAGCAGCGTATTTTAAGTCAATATATCACTAACAAGCCCAGATGAGATTCCAGTGCAGCCTTTACTGTCAGAATCAAAATTACATGAAGTACTGAATTTTGAGGCAGTGATATGTGTACAGTCAAGAGGAGGTAGATTCTGATCTGCCTGGGTGAAATGCTCCTGGTTAAATCCCATCACGTGCGGGCCTCCGTTGGCACAACCAACAAATTTGTGCACTAATAAAACTGAGGGGCTGGAAAGAGAAAAAATTCTCTCTGGGTCTAATAGGAGGGATGTGAACAAATCATAGCTGAAAACATGGAGCGGAAAAGTTTGGTGGATACCCAAGAGACGGAGATGGTAGATCCTTTGTTGAAAGAAGGCAGCTGAGGAGAAAGAGGAGGTGCTACACAGAAGGGAACAATCATGTCTGTCCTCAAGACCTCCTGACGTGAGCCATATATGGGTCATTGGATGTGGTGGATTAAAAATCCTGTAGTGGCAAAAATACATTTTCTGAAGAAGTGAAATTTGCTGAATTTCAGCTGGAGTCAGATGCACATGCTTCACTCCTTTAGACAGTCTCTAAAAATAGTAGAAGCAAGGTGGGTTGTTACAGCATGAGTCCAAGTCCTTGAGTAAAAACACCTCCCTTGGCATGGGAGGCGTTTCTACCTCAGAATAAGGTATGGCCAGGTTAGGGTAGCAGAGGCCACACCCACAGAGCCACAATCAGTCAGAAGAGCTCAGCCTGTCCTGGGAGCAGCAGAAAACCCTGCTTTTCCCACAGCTGCTGTAAGCCCTCCAAACTGGGCTTGCGGCATGAGGATACAGGGGCTGTGCTTTGCAATGTGCCAGGAATGAGGACACAGGGGAGAGGAGAAGGCAGGAAAATGTAGTTGTCTCTCAGCCTTTACCCACCCATTTTCCTCCTGAGAACTGATCCAGGGCTCCCTGTGAAATCAGGAAGCACGTGGCCATATGAAGAGCCACTAGGACCATCCCAAAGGAGGGAGAGAGCCTGAGCCTCTTCCAAAGCAGAAATCATATGGTGCTCCCATGCCTTCTCAGATGGGCTATGCTCCCATCTCAGGCTACCCCTGGAGTGGGTTTGCCTTCTAGGATTCCCAAAGCTTTGGAAGACAATAAAAGGCAACTGGAACTGTTCGCTGACCTCTGCAAAGGGGCTGGTTGGTCATTTTTCCCTCCCCCTTTTCTTTCCAGAGCCAGCCATAAAGGAGATTCAGTAGTTTGTTGGCAATTTTAACCAACTCAGGTTTAAATTAGCTCATGAGGACCTCTGTGTGCACTGAGAGGAACCAGCTTGTTCACACTTTCATGTCCTCTACCTGACCAGGAGAATGCCTGATTCCCAAGCTGGAATTTCTGCCTGGCCAAGTGTCCCAACACAGGACCATGACCTGCCTGCTGTGGAACGCCTGTGGAAGGAAGTGCCTGCCTCTCTTCTCTGCTCTCCTGTCCCACAGCCAAAGCAGCCTTACACCTCAGGGTCAAAGCCTGGTGCTCAAAGGTAGGGTGCCATGCACAGTCTCCCTTGAGCTCTGCACTGAGTGCAAAGGATGCCTGAGGGCACACAGCACCTTTCCATCATCCCAGAATTAGTTTCTCTGCAAAACAGTTTTGTACTTGCAGACACTTGAGGGTGTCATGTCCCTCCTTCTTCTTGCCTCCCAGAAGCTAAGATTCTCACATAAAATTAAAATGAAGATGGTTTTGGTGGGATACTCAGTAAAAAAAGCATGTTGAATGGTGAGACAACAAATTCTTTCTGTCTCTGAGAAATGACTGTATGTGGTCCTTAGTGCTAGACTGCCCAGATTGCCTGCTATCTAATGAACCCTTATCTTGCCTCTACCAAACATTTGATATAATCACGGCTGTACACATTTGCTTTAGTCTATTCTTACTTCAGCTGACAGGGTGGTGAGAACTGCCTTACTAGTTCTCTTGAGGCATTCCTGGTGGCTCTCCAGGTTGCTAAATCATCATCCATGCAGATCCTCTCTTTATTGGTGGCTTAAACCATGCTTCCATGCTCTCCCTCATTTGGATTACAGGATGGGGAGCCAAGGAGTTACTCTGATAAAGGAAGCAGAACCCTCTCATCCTTGCACAGCCACTGCTCAGGCTCAGGTTTCCAGTGGGTTCCGTTCTCCCTATGCAGTCATGAAGCTTATGGGCAGCACAACCATGAACTGTCAGAAAACTTCCCTACATTTTCTCCATGGCAGACAGATGTGTAGGTGGGTTGTAATTTTTTTTTTTTGTCTCAGAAGCCTGCAGCTTGATGATTCACCAGCACAAGCTTTGGTGACTCCTACCCTCCAGTGCTGTTTCCTGCTCTATGGTTACACTGGCTGCCCAGCTGGCAAGCTGAGGGGAAACCTGCAAAGAGAGGGTGTGTGAGCCAAAGGAGCCTTGCAGTGAACAGAGCAGGCTGTCACTCGTGTGTCATCCATTTTTAATACAATCAGGTGTCCCCTTGGAGAGTGTGTCTCCCATGTATACTGCATGCTAGGCAGTATATTCCTGTGGCATGCAGAAATATGGGAGAGCAAAACCCTTTTGATGCTTTTTTGGAAGCTGCTTGTCAGTGTCCTCCCATCCTGGCCACAGGGGCTGTAGTTCCAGGTGGAATCAAAGATCAAGGTTTTGCCCAGCATGTGGACCGTGCTACCCCAGCTTCCTGCTGTGTCCTAACTGGAGGTACAGCTCCAGCCACAGCCCTGTGAGAAAGGGGGAGAAGGTGATCCTGCTCTGCCACGAGCAGGCATCCATCCAGGCAAAGCGGGGAACAACAGCTGCACACCAGTATCAGCCCCCTGGATAAAGGGCAGGTCCTCCCCAAAGGGAAGGCAGGCTGCAATGAACTCTAGGCGGGAATTTGAAGTACCCGTATTATAGCCACAAAATATCCACACAATAATAATGGATAACATAATATCAGCTGTGGACTACTGAGGAGAAAACAGCAACATTCCTTCCCACAAATGCAAGGTTGATATTTTTTATCCAATTTATTTGCTATGCTTAATTTACAATCTTTTTCATGTGGCTGTGAAAATACTCACGTAAGTGTGAATTGCAAACTCAATTTAAATACCTGTATTTATTTTCATTCTTCCCCTTTCAGTAAAATTTTTGGTGGCAGACAAGCTTCTGATGGAAAATTTTCATACACAGCTCTGGGTTTTATTTTATCTGTTAGAAATTATTTCATAGCCAGATATTGCCTTAATTGTTTACATACTAACTGGGGACAGATAATGTGTAGCCTAGGCTTTATTTAGCAACTTAAACTAAAATGTTACTGAGTAGCTGGTAGACAAAACATTACATTGTAAGGGTTTGGTTTTTTTCCCCTTCTCCTATATTTTACTTTGATTAAAGCTGTACTGAGGTAAAATTGCACATCTCATGCAAAAAGCAATTTACCTCAGCTCTTATTGAAGTTAACCGTACTTATTTGTCCTAGCATAATGTATTTTTCTAGCTGCATTCTAACTGCAGTGCTTTATCATATGAACCAAGCTAGATTTAATCAAATTCAGTTTGTGTTGTGAATTTTAAGACATTTGTTCAATTAGTTGGAATAAAAGCAAAACATTTGGAAGAAAGATTAAAGCTGAAAAATGCTGCTGCTAAGCTGGGTATCCAATGCTCCTTCTGCACCTTTCTCATCCCAAGATACTTCTCATGCTTGAAAAGGCTCCCCAGTCTTTTTTTTTTTCTTTTCTGTTCCTCAGATTGGTGGTGATGCTCATGGGGTGGGGAAGATAAGAGTTATTATCAGGTTTCAACAGTTATTTCAGGTTTCAACAACCAAGGCTAAGAGCTGGTGGGTATTCCTCCTGTTGTGTCTGTCATGAGCTTTTTCTGGGCTCTGATGGATAGGACCACATTCAAGCTGGGACCTTTCCTAATGTACTGGAGTCCATCGGGAAGCCGCAGTGCTGCTACCCAGTTCCTCTCTAGACTTTCCTGCGCCCCTCAACTGCTTTCCTATTACTCTCCTTGTTGCCACCTGGTGGAAAAGTTGCCATTATTCACTCATGTTGGTCCTTCAGGTCTGGGTGTGCAGCTCAGTGAGACCAGCACAGGACCTGAGGGACATTGGGGAGAAAGGTCAGACCCTAACACACCTTTCCAGCAAGCAAATTACTTTCTCCTCTCACCTCTCTATTTCTTCCCCTTGTTTGCACCCAGACAAGGTACTTTGGGCTATCAGAATGATTTTTGCTGTGTTGTCCTGCCAATGAAATACAACATCCATTAATTATTATTGTATTACTTTTATCAAGAAAATTTTATGCTTTGTTGTTACTACGTCTTATTTTCCTCATCTGGGAATTCTTACCTAACATAGCTTAGGCTCTCAGTTTGAATGATTGGAAAAGGCCATGGTAAAAAAAGGGCGAGAAATAAAAATGTCTTAGTGAAGTCAGAGTCCACTCTCTCAATTGAGAAGCGCAGTGTTTTCATATTTTGAGACAGTTTCTCAGACAGCCAGACAAGGTGACATTAAACAAATCACACTAATTACAACACAATTTATGTAGAGAGATTTTACTGGCCTGCTAATGCTTGGCAGGAGCTGTCAACTACTAATATTTCAAAAAAGAGCATTTCCAGCATTCACTTTTTTTTGGTCCTTAGGGAAATGGTGCAGCCTGTTGAGCTCCCTTGTTTGTGCCAAGGGCAGCGGAGCCCAGCCCAAGTGCAGAGGCAGGGAGGGCTCAGAGACCACAGTTCAGGCCATGGCTTTCAGACAGAGTTACACAGACTGTGCTGCCGCCCCAGGCAGATCACTCCCAAATGCACCCCATGCCAAACAAAATCAGCAAGAATTTCTGTGATCCCTGAAGGCTTTGCACCTCTCTGTCTTCACAGATGTCCTGCTGTGTGTGTGTCATGCCCAGAGGTGCAGACAAGACCCTGCCATTCTGGGCTGGAGACATTTTACATGGCTGATGACACGTTATATGACTGAGGAAAACATCGTGCATTAGCTGCCTTATTAACAGACCAAGGATTAAACACTTAGCTATAAAACCTGCCAACAGCACCATGAAATTTGTTTCTCAGGAGCCTGTAAAGAACTTTAAACTTAAACCTGAGAGATATGCAGGGCTTTACCTCCAATTCACTTAGTTTAAGATTGTGTTCCTGTAAGATGGTATCTCCCCTCATCCAACCCCAGCTGGTGGTTACCTTCATCTTCCCAGAACCAACACAAGGGTATGGGGCACCCACTCCTCACCCACACTGCTGGTTAAACACTACAGTTTACAAGAAGTCACCCTGGCCTAAGAAGTGCTCAGGTGCATCATGCTGATTTTGCTGCAGGGACAACAGCAGCCTGGTAATACCAAATGGCAGGAGGGGGAGAAGGCTGGTAATGGCCTCTCACTGTGAGGGTTTTCTGAATGAGTCTCTGGCATCACTGGACAGGCCTCCACTCCATGGCCACTGATCACATACAGACATGGGAGACAGAGAATATTCTGAGTTGGAAGGGACTCACAAGGACCATTGAGTCCAGCTCCTACATGAAGGACCAGTGCGTGGGAAACAAAGCTCTGGGTTAGACCTCTGACTCAGGGGAGAGTGAGGTGCCATGGGGAAGGGTCCTCAAAACCCTGATGCTTAGAGCTAAATGAGCCCAGACCCTCCCTCTGCTTCTCTGGGACAGCTGGAAACAGATTCCAATTAGATAACCATCTCACTCTCTGGAAAACTAGGAATGCTCTGGCAAGCTTTTCCTCATGTGCCCAAAGGAAGATGGTGTGAATCAGTGTGAGCTGGACATTCTCAAATAGGCTGGAGGGTGACATGTCTTGCTCTGGAGGTGGGTTCAGATCCTTCTCCAAAGCTGATTGAACTCAGCTCTGTGAATTGGTAGCTGGATGCAGGGGTCCCCTACACTCAGCCAAGTTGCTCTCATTCTCATTCCACAGTCATTCATGTAGCCCATGCCTGGTTTTGGTATCGTTTGGAAATGTCTGCAAGCATGGGCATACCTCTGCAGAGCTTGGGCTTCTTTCTGGGCTTCTTATGTTTTGCTTTGAGCTAGATCTGCAAGCAACTCTGCATCTGTTCTTCCAAGGCTTCATGCTGCCCATTGGAATTTATCTCGGTGAGTCCTGGATACTTGTGGAAGTTGCTCAGGAGGTAAGCTGTATTTTTGAGATATAAAGGTCATAAGGACTCTAAATGGTGTACTTAGCATCAGCTGGAGACAGGAACACGTTAAGGGTCCTTGGTGGAAGTGGTACTTTTTGCATGCATCAAGGAAATGGAAACTCCTGCCAACCATAATAGCACCATTAAGTCCTGCAGGACTTGTACACCCAGAGAGCATTTACAAGAGCTACAAAGAAGAGATTTGAGGGGAAAGGGCAGGGTATTACGAGGGACAAAGCCTCCATGGGGAATAAATCCTCCTGGCCTCACCAGGAAAAGCAATTCCTGGGAACTGAAGATGATCAGCACCTTGTCTCAGCAAACTCTGGGGCTCACACCTGACTACCATCAGACCCTCCTGCAGCACCCACACAGAGAGCTCATTTTCCTGTAGCGCTGTACCTGGTGCCACATGTGATTGTCACTGGCTGAGTATGGGCACCTTTTCACACTTGACTCACAGTTAATGCAGTGCTACAAGCCAACACAGCCCTCAGTCACACGAAAATTCAGCAGGACTGAGAATGTGTATAGCAGGGGAGAGAAATGGGTCAGAAGAGTTATTTCAAGCAGATGTCAAGAGGTGATAGATGCTGGTAGCAACACTAAGTTATCAAAAGGAAACACATATATATATCTTTTCAGAATAAAAAACGAGCATCTGCACTTCAACAGGGTTTAGTGATTGCTAAATGGCTCCATTGTCAAGTGAGAAGGCTTTATGAACAGAAGGGTTTACATGAAGCAGTTGTTGTTTACACCTGAAACTAGTGTACAAATAAAGCCATCATTCTTTGCTGCCAATTCTCCTCTGCTCTGAGCCAGAGCAGCCTGTGGAGCTGCATGACAGCCCTCCCTGCAATTGTTCCTCGCAGGTGTAGCTTTTATGTGTGTTTGCTAATGGTTGTCCAGGTCAAGTCACACACTGAGTCCCATTTAATTCAACAAAGCAATGTGTTAAGAAAAGCAGGGTAGGCATTACTCAGAAAAAAGAACTTTGGCCTTGGACAGCAAAAGGAGAGCATGGAGTTAATTTTCTGCTTTGAATTGCCCTGCAGAGGAGTTTAGCTTTTTCCAGTGAGTGTCAGGAGAGACCAGGGACAGAGGACACCACGGAAAGAAGTTTCCTTGTGCACCTGCCTCCCTTGCCTTGCCTTCCACAGACAGTAATCACAGCCCCACACACTAAACTTCAACTGGATAAAAACAAAGTCTAAATTGTAAACCACTAAAACATTATTCTGAAATCCAATCTTCTTCTCCCTCCCCATTTCTGTACCTTTTATAGAACCACCACCATCATCTCTTTCTCTTGTATCTTTCTCCTTGCTAAGGAAGGACACATGAGGTGCCTTCACCTTGAGAAGATCCATCCTGGGAGTTGTGACTTTCTGGTATCCTTGCTGCAGCTGCACACCTCCTATGGTGGCAAATCTCAGCTGCTACAGCAGTGCTGGGGAGCCCTAGGGACCTCAGCACCAAAATGAGCCTGGAGTGAAAAAAAGTCACTGATGGAAGGGATGAGAATGAAACCAAGGGACTAAAACCCTTCTGATGCTCACTGGGTGCTTGCATGACCAGAAGGAGCACAGGGAGGTGGTGGGAAGGGAGGAAAGTCTGAGAAAGGCAATAAAGAGGGGAGATGGGGGCTGGAGTAACCTCAGGAAGAAGGAAATGGAGAAGCAGCAAGAATTAGCAAAGCAAAGAGGTATTGATGGCAGTAGGAAGCATCATTATACAGTGCTGCATAATTGTAAGGCAGTGTTGTCACAGCTACACATAAAAAACCCACAAACTGGATAATAGAAAAACTTAAAATGTGCTGCTTAAAACAACAAGTTTGGCCCTTTTTCTTTTCACTTCTCATTGAGGAAGGAGGACTTTGGTCATGTCTTCAGGCCTTTTTTTCTAGAAATTAACATTTAAGAAAACAATTCTCACCAAGCTGTGTGACTCAAAGAACTGGGCACTGGGGAAAACATCAGCTATCACAAACCTTACCACTGAACGGCAAGCACTAACGAGGGGGGGGATTAGGTTTTCCCTGGACCTGCCTCTTTAAGTTCCTGGTAGCTTTGATCTAGCAGCAGAGAATTGACGTGGGAGGACAGATCACATACTCCTTCCTGGATACTTTCCTTTTGTAGTTGCATGTGATGCTGTCATTTAATCTTGACTAGAAATGGGAACTGATGGTTTCTCTTTCTGTGGGGAGCATGGATAGGTCCCATGCAGGCATTCTCAGCCATACACAGATTTGAAGAGGCAGTGGGAAACTGGGTCCAGCTCCCAGCTATTGTGGCTTCAGGAGGCAGCTTCCAAGCCAAGTTATGCTGGGGCTCACTTCTGCCTAGGCACACATGCAGCAAAAAGCCAAGACACAGAGCCCCACCCCATCTGTGAAACATCACAAGGTACAGTGTTGCCCCCATGGCAAGCTTTGTTTAGCACTCAGAAACTACTGACAAACCATAAAAGTCTTCAAACTGTGTCTGGGAAAAGTTTCCAAATGGACAAAGAGCATCTATCTTAGAGAAATACAGGCTCTATCCAAAGCCCAAAAAACCCAGTTTCCCATTCAAACACCAAGTGAGACTCAGCCCCAGCCTTCAGTTTCACAAAGGCAAATCCAGATCTCTGCATCCCTTTAGACAATGTGAAAACTAATTTGGTAATTTAAAGATAATCCAGATAAAATCAAGCTCATTCTAATCTTTCATCCAATGAGACATTTGATGTATTTCAAAGTTAATATCATTTAAAAATCACTGTGGCTCACTTGTAAGGTCTGAAATCATCACACACATAACAAATCCCTTCATGGAAGTTCAGTTTCTTGGAATTAAATTAGAATGGGAGGTATCTGTGTACACAGATACACAAAATAAAACAGGCAGGGTGGCTTACAGTGATGTATATTGTCTGTAAAGGAATACATCAGTGGTCCCCCATATAAAAAACATCTTTCTATAACTATGGCATGCATTAAATGACACTTTTTTAATGCATTTTTTTTCTTCTCCACTAAGAAAAAGTGATTTCCCTGGATATCACACTTGCCTGAGCCAAAGCCCATGGGTTGCATTGTCATCTGTGCTGCTGTAAATATTTCTGTTAGATCTCTTTCTGAGGATTCTTCCTCCAAGCTGACGGATCAAAAGCAACAAATACAATATGTCTTCTATTTGCTTCCTTGCTTACAGGTGTTCTGTCTCCTGAAACATATCTGACAATCATGATGAGTATGGGCTGGAAGACATCATCTTTAAATTCATTAAGAAATGCATTTTTATTATAAGTTAGTCCTATGCTAGATTAGACTACAGATCTTTCTGTTAAAGGTAAACCATCCACTTTTCCATTTTACTTTATACAATACTAAATATTTTCTGAGATTTGGTAGATCACTCAAAGCCACAGATACTCACGTCAACTCTCAAACAAGTCTTCATCATTCCTAAGAATTCTACTTTATCCCAAGCAAAAGCAAAACCAATAATTTTTGCCTACTGTGTTCAAGTACATTTAAACTGTTGACTACCCAAAAGGTTTACACAGTTAAGACTCCACTAGATGTGAAACAGCTCCTGATGATACCAGGTACCACTCTCTAGAGTCATGCTAGCTCTGTTCACCTTTTTCACCCCAGGAAGACAAAATACTCCCCTTCAAGAGATAATGCTACTCATTTGGAGGGATTTTCCATCAGACATAGTTAGCAGAGATTTGGCAGAGGCCCTTGTTGGTACAGTCCCCTGTTTAGAAGCTTTCATGGGCTTGTGTTGAGGCCCTATGGGGCTCTCCATCACACCCCCCATCGCTGAGGGCTCCCTTTCCCTCTGCTCCAGCTCTACAGGGTGACACTGTTTGTCCTCTGTCTTCTCTTCCCCTCTCCCAGAGCTCCACCGGGTGACACTGTTTGTCCTCTGTCTTCTTCCACCTAGGCTTGTATCCAGCATCTGAGAACATTCTGCTGACTGAGTTTCATCTGCACATCGACAGGTGATTTATGGCTGCCTCTGCATGGCTTCCTGGCTGCACCAGCTCTGGTTTCCCACTCAGCATCTTCTTTTTCTTGACCGTGGATGGCAAGAGAAGCCAGTCAGCAAGCCCTTTCCCTTTTCAGCTGCTTCCCAGCAAAAGAAACATTAGCATGTCAGACTGCCAGACAACACACCACAGAGATTCTCCCACATATTGCTTCTTTCTTCCTTTTTTCACATCAAGAGCTAAAGAGGTGGGTGACAGATTTCCAATGGAGGAGGGGGGGAAATTATGCTGAGCACTGCTATTGTGACCTCTCTGTCTTTTACACTTGAGCGGGAAGGGGCCCTGCAGTGAGGCACTAAAACCAACAGCCTATTCACAAAGCCCCTAGGTAATTAGTCATTAAAAAATAAAATTAAAAAAAAAGAAAAATAATTGCAATCTGCCAAGAGAGGAGAGGGGGCTTTAAAAGGATATACCTTTATAGCCATAAATCACTAAAGAAGAAGAATTACAGGATAATGTACAAAAGGTCAATGCAATAAAAGCAGTGAGAGAGACACCTGAGTTTCCTTGAAGTCACCAGGGAAGCACCTGTGCTCGGTGTGCTTGCTGCATACACATGTAGCTGGATAATTGCTTGGTTAGGAACTGAAATAGCAGCATGTGGGCATCATCCAAAGGAGCAAGTAGACACACAGAAAAAAAAAAATCGCCAGTCCAGCCTTGGGCAAAATTTCACTGCATGCAGAGTAGATCAACAATTTATTTCTGAAATTTACACTTTGTAAAGCATAAATAAGCAGGGAGGATCAGCGTGCACTCCAGCAATGTACATACCCTCTGACAGACACTGTGTTTGGCTCACTCTAATGAGGGCAGCCCCAGAAACAAGACTACAGTACCTGCAGGAGATGTGTGCTCTCACTTTGCTTTTTTTTTTAACACACAGCTCGATTAATCTGAAGGTTAACTTAATTAAGTAAAGCCCATCTCCTTATCAGGCTCTTCTAGGCTTTAACAGCACACCAGGTACACTGAGGCCATTCATTAGGCCTTACAATGTGCCTCTCAGCTAGGTAAATATGTGCTAATTGCATTTCACTGAAGGGTTCAAAAAAAGGCAGATCAGTTAAGTCCAAAGTTTTGAATGTATGGCCTTGGAAGTTATGTAGGAAACCCAAGGAAAATCTGGGTCAGAGAATGAATTCCACAGCACCTGTGGGACCATGGGAGTTGGACAAAGGAGGAGAAGGTGACCAGAAATGAATCCTTGCACAAAACACCAATTGTGTGCTGCACCAAGATCTTGGGGCTGAGGCTGACTGCAGAAGAAAAAGCACAGCTATGCTGCACTGCAGCTGGGAGGCCCCAGGGAGCCAAGGGCTCTGGGATACTGTGATAATACAATACATATTGTTTCTGACCCATTTAAGGTCCTGCTTTCCTCTTAGAAAAAAAAGGAGAGCTCACACCCATCAGCTTGTGTCACCTCTGGCAGGGTGGTCACAGTGCAAAGCCCCATGGAAACTCAATGTGCCAACACAACCCGTGTCACTGCATCCAGTGAGGAAACCAAGTGACAACAGGCCTGTGCCTCTCTTGCATGCCAATGTGTTGGTGACAGTGCAATATGGAACCCAGGGCAGGGATGCATGCATGTGAACACTGGAGACTGGAGGGAACTGTCTCTTGTTCTTACATGATGGAGAGTTTGTACTGCTGTCCCACAGTCATATATACTGCAGCAAAAGAAACCTGAAAGAACTGGACAAGGTCACCAAAAGAGAAAAACAAATCTGAAAGAGGGTTTTCAAGGCATCCTGCCTTGAATCCATGGCCCAGTTACAGTCTCACTGACTGTCTGCACATTGCTTACCTCCATTTTCTTTTCCTATAAAAGACAAATGTAGCACTTATTATTGCAAGGAGTGCAATGCCATAATCAGGTTAAGAAAACAATTGACTGAATGCTGACGTATACTCCTAAAAACTTAATTCTGAAAAGCTTCAGTTGCTCATTAGGGACACTTGTCTTGTTTACAATGTCACTTCTGTTACAAGTGTTTTTAAGAACAAATACTTCTGGGAATGAGAGAAGCCTGACAGTCTTATGAATTTGGCATGCAAGTTTGCCAGGCAGATTCAGCCTTTGTTCCCTTCCCTATCGGTGCTAGTAAAAAAAGAAAGTGCATTGGCCTTGTTTGAAGAAAGAGAAAGAGACAAGAGAAAGAGAAACGTGGAGAGAGGACCGGGGAGGAGGAAAACATGGACCTATGAGGAGTTAGCAGCAGAGGCGAGAAGAGCTGTTTGTACATCACTAGTACACTGTCTCTGTTAGCATTATGCCAGTTCTGCACCTGCCTTGAAAATACATTCCTTTCTGCTGCTTAATTACTGCAGTTGCTGAAGTTTCAGAGACAAAAACATCTCGTAATAACCCTAATTTCATCTTCTCTTCAGCATTTTCAAGAATGCACCACCTCCCACCCCAGCCAAACCAGTCATATTAACCTTTTCCAGCTTACTTCAGAGCTTCCTTGGGAATTTTTATACTGATTTACATGAATCAAAATGGTTACTTTGAAAGCTGATTTTCCCCATATGCTGCTGCTTTGGATGTAACCTCAGGAGCTTGTTAGGATTTTCACTTTCACATACTAGAACAGAATCCATGTTTTAAGGACACCTTTCTCTCACTGTTATGCTCATATTTACCTCATTTTTAAACAAGAAAACATTTCTTTTGAAAAAATGAAATTTGTGGTAGTCCCAACCTCTCCCAATTTGTCCTAGAGGAGCAGCTACATGCACCCTGACACTGGAGATCAGCAGCCAATAATTGTGGAAGTGAAAGTGTCTCTTCACTGCCTCTTCTTGAGAGGTCTTGAGAACACATGGATTTGCAACTCTAAGGAGTCTCTCCATCTTAACCATTTATGAGGGACTTTAGATGATGTCTATTTCAGTACCTCTGCCCTCAAACTAAATCATGTGTATTGAGCAGCCTAACAGAAGTACCAGAGCTCTGCATGGAGTGCTGACTCTTTTTCTAAAGCAGAGCCTTTGGTATGTGAGGTCACATTCAGCCAACAACATAGCAGAGGTCAATGATTCAAAAGTGTCCTCTCTAACACAAGAAGGACCCATTTTATTGGCAAATCACCAGCAGCAAGAGATTAAGTTAAGCCTGCAAATAATGAAAGCATGACAAAAGCATGTGTTTTCTCCCCTTGATCCCTTTATTATGTTTCCTGGTATAAAAACTAAAACCTGCATCCTTCCAGCATTATCCTTATTTTTAGAAGAGCTAGAGTTCTGCCCTGAATTTTGAGAGGATGACTTCGCAGTAAAGAGCCACAGGGTTTTATGCAGACCTCTTGTGGCTCACTGAAAAGGTCAGGAGGAGAAGTGTGCGTAAACTCATGTAGCTCAGGGTGGTATGCCAGCAAGCTGGAGCTGAGAAGTGTATGCTGAGGTAGTCCTGTAAACAATCCTGTAAAGCAAAACAAAACAGGAGCAGAGCTGGAGTCACTTTGTTGAAAGAAGTGTAAGTGGAAATATTTTGCCATGCTGTGTGGGATTGCCAAACCCACAAATGATCTGAGACTCCCTCCCACTGCAGGGTTTGGAAAATGTATTCTGTGTTAAGAGCTACATGTGCTCCTAGAAGCCCATAGTTTAGCCTAAAAGTCAGTCTGATTAATTCATACACAGGCTAGGTGGGAGCAACAGATTAGACATGGGGGAAAAAAGAAACTAATTAAGGCAAAATACACTTGGGACTTCTGTGGTGGTGGAGATACTGGGTGCTATTAACAGTCAGTGAGATTGATACTGGGGCGCCTTTAGAAAAGTCAGCAGATAATAAGAAACAGCATTAAGAACAAATTGAGGTGGGTAAAATTTACTGCTGTCTCCACTGAGACTGTAAATGGAAAACTTGGAGAGAGCTGGCGAAAATGCTAAAAGAGGCCAAACAAACAAATTCCACTAGCACCAGCAGAGTGGTTTTAAATCATGTCCTTTAATAATCTACCATTCACATTACTGTAACATGTCATTGCATTATTCTGGTCTGCAAACAATTGTTGAGTTCCCAACTTCTGCTGCCGGAAAAAATGATGACCTGGGGAAAGGAATTTTTGTAGTAAATACCTCAGCATGAATAATAAGAGGAGGTTATTTAAGCGACTGCTCCTTGAAAAATTAGCCTAACTTCCTAATAACTGTACTACATAGCCTAAAGAAATCTAATTTTATCTCTGCCTCCCACACAGTAAATCTCCCTATCACATTCTTTCCTTGCTTCATTGCTATTTCTTTGCTTAATAATCACCTACTTAAAAGATCAGGGATAATATTAATAATGGGCAAATTAGATACACAGAAAAACAATGTTTTCTGTACTTTCAGAGATACCCAGCATGATTGTCATTAAACCAAAACCAAGGCTTGAGGAGGGAGCACAGAATCGTAGGCAGGCAGCAGTGGAACAGGGCAAGGACTCTGGCTAACTTTAGTGTTGAGCAGACAACATTTTAGTCAGCGTTGCAATGCTGAAATATTTAACAACGGGAGCGGCTCTCCCCTTCAGCATTTTTCTCCCATAAACTAATTAGGCTATAATATTATGAGCACTTCCTTTGAGGCTAGGCTTTCCTCTTAGCATGACTCTTGGCAGGCTGGGCAAAGCTGGGTTATCACTGTGATGAAAAAACTGGCACTACATTTTGCCTCAGTCTCCTTTATTATTTTTTTCAAAGTTCTATACAAAGCCACTCACATGCCCAATGGCTCAATCTCACATCCAATTAAGTCAATGATAAAACTCACATTGACTTAAATGGAAGCAGGTTTGCATCCCAAAGGCTAACAGTCAAGGCTTTTAACAGTCAGACTACTAATGGGGAAAGTAGAAAGAGTTAGAAAATGTCATCATCTTCTCTTTTCTTAGGAGCAGTAATTCAAAGTGAATAGAGGAGGCATGTTCGATTTGAAATTATTTTCAGGGAGAAAAAATACGTGGTGAGTCTATTTATAATGCAGTGAATCAGCTCTTCTTATAATACTTGGGGATGGTTCCATGGCACAGAAGAAGGCAGCACATAAGAATTATTGACTCTCCCTTTAAGTAGTTTGCAAGGACTTTCTTAGCCCTTACTATATTCAGCCCTTACTATATCACCTAGCCTGTGCACTGCTAATAAAAGGTTTTGGCCAATTAACTTGGTTATATTGGAGTCCACTGCTGAAAAAAGAGCAAAAGACCTGGAGCGCCCCAGATGCTTCCTCAGCACTGGCTTCTGCTAAGGAGAGAGACCATACGAGGCCAGGGAAAAAGAAAATTTTGTTTTTCTTTTTATAACATTGGCAAAATTAAGCAAAAGGAAGAGATTAGATTAATAATGGCAGCATTGATGTTAATTTTCTTGCTTGAACAAACATACTTTTGGAGCAGGAAAGGTAATCCATAAGTAAAAAAGCCTTTGAAGACCGCCAGGCAGAGACACCCAGCATTTAAATTTCCCATGAACCTTTCAAAGACAGATAATTCCACTCAACCTCCCCAGGCTCAGTGTGATTCCCACTCCTCACAGAGGGCATAGGCACCCACACAGAAGTGCAGCCCTCTGGGAGCAGTGTTTTAGGTGGTGATACCAATTTCTCGTGCCTTCTCCCTTCTCCCCTACCCTGCAGAGGACAAGGGATGCAGGGGTCAGAGTGACTGAGCTGCAGTCCCTAGCACAGAGGGGCTTCTGCTGGCAGGGAGTGACAAGGGAGGACATTGCCACCCGGTCAGTGTGCTGCAGAGAGTCAGCCCCCGGTGGAGACTCAGCTCAATTCCAGCATGCATGCAGCTGGACAGCTGCCACAGGAGCCCTGCAGCTCCCTGCCTGGCACTGCCCCAGTACACACAATGGAGGCATTCTGGGGAGGATGACACCATGGAAAGTTTGGGACCTTCCGCCAGCTGGATTTGGTGTTTCTTTAGGACACCCATGACAGCCACAGTTGTATATGTATATGTTGGAACAGGGAAGCCTGGCCTGGCCTGCCCTGCCACAGTGTTGAAAGTATTTTCTCATTATTCTGGGTATTGTTTGTCAGCTGGTGGATGCGTTCCACCTGCAGTTATGTCTTTCATCTCAGTGCCTCTTCTACTCCTTGCTTTTCCCCTGCTAGCAGAGTAGAAGGAAATGTGTTTGCCTTTTGCAATGTTTATTATCAAACTCAAACAGAAAACACTGAACTGTAGCACTGCCTGAATAACCTGGTGTGATACACCCTCGCAGGAGGGAGAGGTAAAGAGAACAGCATTTGTGAATGACATTCTGTTCAGCTTGCAGGTTTGTAACTCTTCAGAAAAACAGAAATGACTCCTGCAGCAAAGACAGTGAGCAAAGTTACATGACCCATTCCTTTACAGGGAAGCCAGGTGGCTCAGCAGAATTTAATGGAGTTGCTCTGGAGGAACACAAGGGAAACAGGCATCTCTGACATCGGCTCCCAAACATTTGCACCTCTTCTCTCCTCAGCCCATGATCTGGAGAGTACACCTGCACACACCCACACATACTCTGTTTTTGTCTCCTTTTCTGCACTACTCTCTACTTCAAACCTTTTTTGATTGTCATGGCTTCAAAATAGTCCCAGCCTCCTTCTGCAAATAAAGCAGAGATTGTGGCTTTGCATTTCTGTGCCAAATGCTGAGGGCCAATGACATTCCAAACATCCATAAAGTTGAAATAGTAGGTCAGTACAAGTACACACTGCAAAATCTGGAAGAGGAGGCAGTGCAGTCTTGCAGGATGTGGGTTTGGATCTCCTCCTCTTCCTCTGTCCCTCCCTCAGCCCCTGACTCTTCCTCCTTCCCTCCCAGCCCCCTTAGAGCAGAAAGACTGGCACTGGTGGCCTTTGCCCACTCACATGCTGCCCTAATGGGATGCCCTAATGGGATACCCTAATCCCAGCCTGATTCTATCCTGCTCCAGCTACACCACATAACCTACAGACCTCCTCTGGGTCCATATAGCTCAGAGCTCTTCCCAGCACAGTGATGGTGAGGAAAACATACCAATGGCATTGTGTAGAAAATCCCAATTCTCTCTTCTGCTGGCTCCACCAGCAGTTTCTTTCTCTTTGGAGAGCAGAATCAAGGGAGAAAAGCATCAAAAGTGCAGTGGGGCCAGACAGGAGCCTGTGCTTGAGGTGAGAGCACCCAGTGATTGGCACAGCCTGGTACCAAGAGCATGAAGATCAGCAATGCTGCCACAGTGTCACTGTGTCAGCCAGGAGCAGGATGCGTTCAGGACACAGCTTGTACTGCCACGAGAGCCACTCTGCCTTTTAAAAAGGTAGGCAACTTTGAAGAATGTCCTCTCACAGCTAACTGGCTTTGCAGGCCAGTGTGAAGAGGGAAAAAAACCCCTCCTCATTTTCCTGCTGCCACAGGCACCAAACACTCACCCCATCACTCCCACTGGGATTCTCTGTCAACCCTCTGTAGGATTTACAGGATCGCTCTGGCAGATCTTGCCTTCCTGCCTTCCTTTGCCAGCAGGGAGGAGGCAAATATCCACAAGTGGCCTGCCTTGCCTGGCCTGGCCCCATTCAAGGAGCACCACATGATTGCCATGCCTCTTCTGCAAGGCTTAATTTATAGGGACAATCTCTTTTCTGACTACTGCAAGCTCACCCAAGGCTCTTAATGGATGTTTCCCCTGAATCATGACTACTGGTAAACATTCTTCATTAAAGTACTAAATTAATCTCTGCTGAATATATGCAATGCAGCCTGAAGCCCACCTCAATCTCCATTAGCTGCATAGCTGCTGAGAGAAATAAGATTTATTTTAGTCAGTAAAGTGAACAAACACCACCTGTGAACCACTCAGGAAGCTGACCTGAGCTAGAAGGTGACATTTTTACTGTTCCTTTTTGACTATAACGAAGGCTAATGGTGCATAGATTATTATATTTCCAGCAAAGCTGCCTTTTTCAGTTGAAAATGAGGTTTTTGTCAATTAAATACTCAGTGCATCAAAGACATGTAGACCATACATATGATAATTCAATTTTAAAATACTGAAAGGAGCTTTAAAGAATGGCACTGGAAATGACAAATAAGATTTTTTTGTGGTTTGAGAATTTGCCACTTTTGTTCTCATGCTCTATATAGTGATCACAGACTGATTCAGCCTGCAAATATAAACAGGCTCCTTTGCTTTCCAGGAAAGTCACTGGCTGAAGTAACTTATACAGTGCCACTGCGTTACAGATAAACAGGCTAAGTCAGTTCCTTATCCTGTCAGTATGGAGCTCTGACAATCACTAAGTTCCATGTTTTGAAGACAGATGGAGAAACTCTTTCAGTGAACTACATGGGACTTTCAAAGCGTAAGTAGAGGTCAAATGAAGACAAGGGTGGCTCTTTACTACATCTCTTTTTCACAGTAAATGCAACTCCTGGAAAGTTCAGAGCCTGTAAGAGTGCAGGCCTTTTCCATGTATGTTACTAAGCAGGTTTCTGCCAGCAAAGTCAAACATGTATGTGCCAAGGAGACAATGCCCTCCCACTTTGTCCTTCAAGATGTACTGTGCTGGATTTCCTGCACATGGATGACAGTTAAAAATATAGTCAAGAATTATGTACTAGACCTTGCATTCTCTCATGTCCTCTGTCCTGGGACAGTCTGAGGGAGCCTTAACAGAGCTTAATGAATTTAGCACTCATTAAATCAGAGTATTATGAGAGTATTCAGAGAAGGAGGAGGAGAAGAAGAGGAATCAGAGAACAGATGAAATCACAAAAGGTTCAGGAATGGATAGGATAGGATAGGATAGGATAGGATAGGATAGGATAGGATAGGATAGGATAGGATAGGATAGGATAGGATAAAACTTTAGATTTTATGTTCCTCACTCAGTCTCTTTCTCTCTCGCTACCTGAGAGCACAAGATGAAATCAGAGCCATATGGGGAGAACTGGGATGATCCTGCCGACTTGTACTGATCTGTGCAAGAAGTCAGACCACACAGAAATCATGTGCAGAGATTCATAACCCAAAGGATGGATAAGAGGAGAGGAGAGGGAGAGGAGAGGGAGAGGGAGAGGGAGAGGGAGAGGGAGAGGGAGAGGGAGAGGGAGAGGGAGAGGGAGAGGGAGAGGGAGAGGGAGAGGGAGAGGGAGAGGGAGATGGAGAGGAGAGGCTTTTAAAAGAGGTACTTTAGGTCTGTGCGGGAATAACAAACCTTGTGAAGCAGATAAATTATAGACAGTAAGATTAATGCTGTAGTGATTATTGCTGTCAAAGGCACCTAGTTCCTTCAGATTCCCTGGAAAATCCCTGCACTGCTGCATGTTTCACTGATGGAACTGAGTATGGGCTCTGACTAGTACAGGAAGAAATAGCTCCCACCATTTTCATGCTTTATCCATGGTTTCCATAGCAGATTTGGCAACACCTCAAAGCTTCCTCAGCCCTATACCTATTATCAGTTACGATATGTTACAGTGCTGCATTTTAATTGCTGGTTTTTCTGAGACAGAGGGAGCTGAATCTAAATATATCTCAAGCACCAGCAGTGATATTTAGCACAGCTCCTGTAATCAAGCATTCAGCCACCACCAACAAATAAAACTTCTCACTTTAGCAAATAGGTTCTCTGAGAAACACCTGAATGTTAGACAAAATTTCTTTTTCTGTTATTTTAATATTATTAGGAGACTTCAGCTTACTTGATTGGCAGGGTGTGCATGTAAACTGCCAAGAAATTACCCATTTTCGATCACAGCTCTCTTCCTTTTCTGAATGCAGACATTGACAGCTCTAACAAAGATGCTCAGCTAGGAAATTTTTTCTCCAGTAAGAGAAATGAAATATTGCTGAGTTAAACCCACTAATTACAGTTTATAATAACAATACTTCCTGGGGGAAAAAATTAAACTATACTTAACTGCTGGGTTTTTTTCTTTAACCTAGGGGTTTGGCTACAGTCTGATGGCTAACTACTTGTAAAACTCTACTCAGCTGGTACAGTCTAGCTGGCAGACTCCAGAGCAAAAAACTACACCTCTCCCACAGTATAGGCATATTTTTCTGTCAAACCATTTGCTTTGTAATTCAAGTGCAAAACGTAATGTATGCAGTAGGAAGCAAAGTATTTGAGTAAAGATCACTGAAAAAACCCTGAAGTACATCCTTCATTTTGAGTATTTTAAGAAGCTCTTGGAATTTTTGCAAGCCCATGTGGGATATTTTAGAAAGGGAAAAAAACACTAGGTAAAGTGCTTAGGCTGTAGTAAACTTTGCAATTGCAGAAATTTACACCAAGAGTTCTGTTCTTCTATACAAGTGCATGAGTTCCTGTTCTCTCCTGCAACAAATCCGTGGGTCTCTGGGCTAAGATAACTCCAGATCCGGCTTGCTCAGGACTAAAGCCCACACAGAACTGCACAGACGGAAGATAAAAGATGAGAAGCGCTCTTTGCCACGTGGAGACGAGTATCCAGTTCATCAGCTTGAGACAGGGCACTTCTGGCAGCAGCAACCACCCAAGCAGCAAAGAGGCAGAACCACACCTGCCGTAGGGTTTTATGCCCCAGGTGATGGGGGCGGGGAGAGAGGACCACGGCCAATGGGATAACACTGGGATGGGGCGAGGGGAGGGACCACCCGTGGGACAGACCACCAGGGCATCCAGAAACCAGGGCGTTATGTGAGGGAGAAACCATGTGAGGGGGAATATACCATCCACGTGACCCAATAACATTTTTTTCAACACCCAGTGCAAACAACTAAATAACTATTTAGTGCAATACAACACTCTCCTAAAGTGTTGACACCTCCACTGGGACAGGAAAGTTTTTCTCACCCCTTTTCCCCTCAGAAGATGTCCAAACATGACTTGCATTTGAGAATACTGAAAGCTGGAGCTCCTGTAGCAAAAATTTTCAATTTTATCAGGTTTTATCCTTCAGGACTGAAAAAAGTGCTGGAGACAGAGACACGCACACAGAGATGCAACAACTGGGCTTTTCAATGCAGTGGGAATCAGCAGGATAATAGATGGCATTGGACTAGCAGTCTCTTGTGGGTTATTTTGCTAATTCATTCTGCTGACTTGCACCAAAGCTCAGGAGATCAAACAGAAAAGTATAAATGGCATTGAAAAGTCAGCCAGTGACTCAGGAGGCTACTTTCTTAATGAAAGCTCTGTCTCTCATTTAAATGATAAAAACACAAAATGTGCAGGAAACACTGAGCCTGATCAGAGAAGTGAAGGTGAGAATATTTATTTACATTTCTTAAAAGTGCCTTTTTTTTTTTCCCCTGGGAAATAGTAATCCAAAATGGAGTACAAAAATAGAGTATTTCCCTGGTAAGGCAGTCTTCAAAAACTCTGTCATGTGATGACCCAAGATTTACCTCCTGCTATTCTTAACTCCTTGATCAGAGCTTTGTTTTGTGTGTCTTGCCACTGAAATCAGTCATTAGAGGATGGGGCAAAGTCTGAGTGATCAGAGATGTTCTGGAAACATATTCTAAATTATTCAGCTTTTACACCAAAATCTAAATGTGTCTATTGACACATGAGGAGATATGTCTTTGCAGCTTCCTAAAAGATGTCAAAATGGAAGGACTGGAACATGAATATTTTTAATCACCCTTATTATGTTATTTTAATAACTCGAAATACAAATCCATACTCCTCTTCTGAGTATTTCAGTATTTCAATATATTTTTAATCCATATATTTAAAACATTATATCCCAGTGTGTCCAATAGAATGCAGCACTAAAAAGGAAGATTTCAGTTGAGTACACTTTATTGCGTGGGACAAAAAGGCATGCAATGTTTTAAACAAGTGGCAAAGTTAAGCCAAAACAAAGAAATTGTGTTGCAGCTCCTACCCAAGATGAGGCACACTCTGAAGTCAGCTGCTGAAAAAAGTGAAAAATTTGTCCCAGTGAGAAACAAAAGTTCAGTAAGTTCAGTGCTAATCACAGGCATGCTCTCTGCTTGTGAGGATACTTATTCTAGCCCTATTTCTATGGAAAGCTCATACCTACAACAGCTGAAGTACAGATGCAAAACAGCTGAGTTTCAAAAGGACAGATCATGAGATAATTGTGAACTGTTCAGTGTTTAATTCAGTGATCCTAGTGAAATTTGCAGAAAAAAAAAAAAAAACAACCCAAAAATTAGCAGTGTCAGGGCATTGCAAATACTGTAACTTTTACTACCTGATTCAGAACTTTCAATCTGCATTCAAGATCAGCCAGAAATGTGACATCTCCTCTGGATCTAGGAGAAAGCTTCAAAGGTTAATGCCAAGGATAACATTCCTGTGTCTGCTTCTTTAGATGTTCAGTGAAGTCCCACGCCTGCACCCGTCTCTCACTTTCTTTTTACATCTCTTTCACGCTGGTTTCTTCTCCTTATCTCAGACTCTGCTGAAAAGATGTGCCCCTCTGGCTGCAACACAAGACACGAGGGTTCAGAAAAGCTCCCATGTCCTGTGTTGTAGCCGAGGTCTCACAATAGTTTAGAGCAAACCCTCTGGTGTGCAGGTTCCTTTTGCAGCCACAGCTCTTTTCCTGCACTTTTGAATTCAACCTATGCGTCAATCTGTGAAAGAAAAGTGGAGAAGAATGGAAATCAGGTGCACAGATAACACTGTGTGCTGTTGGTACTGTTAACACAGCAAATGGAAAAAGCACCCGAGCAGCTGCCAAGCTGAGGCAGAAAAGCCAAGTTCTGACCTGGAATCTAAAGCTACCATTCAGTTGACCTCAGCAAAGACACACCAGCTCACAGCAGTTGGAATCAGCCCTACTGACTTTGCAGCATGATCTCCAGATCTTGATGGCTGAAAGTATTTCTTTGGCAACTTTGCCAGCACCTGTTCTTTCAATAGTAGATAAAGCTAAGCGAATAATTAGCAACTAATCATGTAGAAACAAATGCTGCCTTTTGTTTCTTGTTTGCAAATTGCCCTTACACGGATCACAACATTTCCAAATTTGTTATGCAGAATTATTTATGAATGCCTTCATAATTAATAATTCCAGGTCTGCAGATCACTCATAAGGAGTTGTGAACATTTGTAAATCACACTGCATTTCTAAATTATATAAGCCATGTAAACCTTATTCCTGATGAGGATAGTTGTCTAATTAACTAACTGACATTGTGGATATGCAGCTCAAGAAAGCACTTTTGGTGAATATTCAAACTTATGAATTTAAAGGGTAGGCATTTCTGAAAGTAGTCTCTGCTAATAAAGTTCAGTACCAAATATCCACAGAAAAGAGCCCCTTGAAATGGCTCAAAGAGTTAAATTGAAATTCACTTGCGAATCCAAGCAGATATTCACAGGACAGCATCTTTTTTTACTGTTTGCTCAACTCAAGTCATAAATTAATGCTAACGATAATATTCAGAGCTGTTGTTGAATTTCTTATGAGCACAGTATTTACTTCTATGTGTTCTTTTCCCTGTGGACTTACATTTTGTTCCCAGCTGAAATGGTTTGAAAAGCAGAGCTTGAAAATACCTTCATATACTTATGAATATATCTATATCTATATCTATATCTATATCTATCTATCTATCTATCTATCTATCTATCTATCTATCTATCTATCTATCTATCTATCTATCTATCTATGTGTGTGAGTCAACCCAGTACAATATATTGCTATGCATTCTAATAAAGATCAGCACTTTGAAGCCAGGTGCACAAGACAACATTATTGCTATCTCAGTTCAAAAAATCTGGCAGATTTATTGGTTTTGTGTGTCTGACTCTCCACATATTACTTTTATGCTGTTGCTACTTTAATTGGTACTTTTGCTTCTCCAAACAAACTCGAAGAAGCGGGAGAGGAAATGAAGTGTACTTGGCTGCTATTTTTATGAAGATGACCGACTGAATGTCTGTTCAGGTACTCTGTTGATAAGTACTCACATTAACAGAATTAAGCAAATTACATAAGCTGTTTGCTGTAAAATGTCAAACTTCTGTTCAAAAGATTTTTCTTTTTTTTTTTAAGCTTTCCTATCTACTTCAAATAAAACTATAAAAGTCACAGCTATCAGTTTGTTCATTTCCAGATTTATCTCGCATGGAATAAAGTACAGTTCAACTGGTCAGACCTCAGATTAGGCAAAGGACAAAGCTATGAATTAAAAGGTCTTTCCTTAGGAGGGCATCAAAAGGAATGCCATCAGTATTTTTGACAGCAACATGACTCTTAATGTTGCCTAATGATGAGTGCAACAGTTTTTAGCTATTAGTCTGCAACTTGAAGAATCCCCAAATCTTTTCATGCATGTATTCTAAGATTTTTCCTACAAATTATATAGTTTATCTAGAAATTAGTTATTTCCAGCCATTTGCCTTTCATATCTCAGCTGCATAGTAAAAAAATACCCAACCACTTTTACATTCAGTGTGAAAAAAAAAATCATGTTAACCAAGCTCCATCTGTCTTACCAATTCCCTAAACTGTGCCTATATAGGCACTATAAGGAAATCAAAACACGGAGTACTAGAAACTTGGGACCCAGAATTAATCTGCTTTTTACAGAAAAAGTATGTTCAGATAAAACCAAATTATTCACTCCATCCCATTTCTACAGCAAGGAAATTCAAGGTTAGAGCTGAAATTGCATCCTTAAAGATTTGCTGATGCCCTGTGGAAAAAGCATGAAAATATTCTGAGTTAGAGAATATTCTGCTTAATTATTCTGCACTTCCTCCTTTTGTGTCTCCTTGCTTTTGTTCACTGAAGGCATTTCTGAGAGAAGTTAGTCTGAGCCCACAAGGCTCTGTGGAAGGGTCTCATTGCTCTGTGTGACACCTCAGAGAGGAAGCAGGATGTATTAGCAAGCATCCTTTTACCTGTTTTATACCACCAACAAGGATAAGTTGATTTATGAATAAATAGGAAACCTGCTCATTCCTCAGGGTTCATTTCCCTAGTCTGACAGGGCAATCATCTTTCACTCCATGACTATAAACTTTGAGTCATGATGAATACTGACGGAATGGAGGCAGAGATTTGCAAATCACCTCTTGCCTGGTGTTTCACTCTCCTCTTCCCCAGTGTGAGAGGAAGCTGGAAGCTGCTGTGAATGATCATTGAAATCCAGCCCCTCAGCCAAGCTGGGCAGTGTAATCCTCACAGTGAGTCATTCAAGAGCCATCGCTGGCAGATGTCATTAGTCAGACTGTCATTACTTCTGTGGTTTGCATAAGGACCAAGAACATAATGTGTTCATATGACCTCAGAGGTGTCCAAGGGGTTCTTTCCCCAGGATGAGGAGATGCCATTCCATACCTAGTCATCAAATCAAACCCCTAAACTGGAGGTCTGAGAGGAATTCTGACTTCCACCACCATGCCCACACATAAAATTCGGTGGCGTGGCTGGACCCAAAGTGAGAAGAGAATTATTTTCCAGTTTCAGAAACACATTACAGGAATACTGAAGCCACAGGATATGAATTTGAACTCAAGCCAGGATGATTTTTCCTCAACTTCAAGCCATTAAATGTAAACCCGCACTTTCCTTTGGATCTGGATACTGTCTTTTCTGCCCATTACTATCATTAGTTAAGAGAGAAATTTCTTGCCTCTGTTGGAATCAATTTTTTTCCCAGCCTCCATGCTTTGTAACAATTTTTGAGCTTGTGACAAATACCCTTTAGTTCTAATTAAATTTCACATCTCTTTCACACCAATTCACGCTTTTCTTTGGAGAGGACATTTTTGCTGGGGCACACTAAAAAAATTTTGGTCATTTTATAGAAAAAAAGATGTATGTGTTACAATTTATCTAACCACTGTGAATTAATTTGCTGTTTAAAGTGACACTGTGCTAATTACATATCAGTACATTAATGTAGCTGCAGGCTGTAATAATTTCCCTTTGAATGAACAGTACATGCTTCCAGCAAAGTCTTCAAGATCTGTTTTGGAATTCAAGAAAGCAATAATCAATTCTCTTATGCTGCTACTTCAATATAAAGCAAAGAACTGGCTAACTTTATTTTTAAGTAGATCAATCTCTATTTATTAGCAGTAAAATGATTTTGACAAACTCTGCCTTTTCATGAACACAAACCCTTGTGGTACTCAATAGTTACACATCACCTCAGGCAGAATTTGGCCCTCAGTGATCTTAAGTGCTCCACTAGCCTCATCTTCTTCTGATCTGTATCCACAGAGGGTTTCCCCTCATTCCAGACTCCAAAGTCTATAAGCACGCAGCTTGGGACAAGGCCTCTGTGGGTCTTGCAGCAGTTCTGCATTGGCATGGTCATACAGCAGCATTTATCAGTGATGCCTGTTAAACTTTAACTAGCATTATTTGAGAGAGCAAAAGAAAGGAATTTTCTTTTAAATGTGGAAAGCTTTATATGATATTTTCTGAATTAAAGACCACAATTTAAAATAATCCTGTAAATTGAAAATCTATATCTGATGTGGCTGAAGAGGGACTTCTAAACCTAACTGTCTTAAATATAGATTTTAAATCAATATGAGTAGTTTTGGAGCATTACTGTTCACAGATTTTGTGCCACTGCTGTTAAAGTATTATTAATTCATGCTCTTATCGTTTTCATTTCATAAAGTGTATGAGAGGTTTTTTTCCTGCAAGTCTATTAATGTAGGAACTATAATCCATCTTTTTCTATTTCACCTTGGTATTGTCTCCCCAGATCAAAGTTAGATTATAACACAGAGTGAATTTCATAAATTATTTTGAATTATTTTAGAGAAAAAGAAGGAAAAGGGGAAAAAAAGCAGGTTAAAGTCAGAAACACATCACATATCACACAATTTACCAAGAAGCAGTCAAGGCTGCTTGAGATAATCTGCTAAAACTCAGCAATAAAAAGTTTGTTTAATTTCTAAAGATGGCAGATGTCATAAAAAAATAGGCTGATGCAAAAATAAAGCCTCCAGATTCTGGCAGTTCTGTTTGGATGTCAATGAAAGATAATGTAACCTGTCAAATTTGCAAGCATGTTTTATCCAACCATGATATTCTACCCTCACCACTCAAGCATTACCTTCCAAGAAACATCTGCATCTGCCTGATTATCCTAAAGTAATTCTGATGAAGAGAGCAGGCTGCAAATTAAAAGTGTCTTCCTCTGACTAGTTTTCTCTATCTCCCCTCTTCCCACTTTTTAATCCTTCATTTTTTACAGTCAGCTAATTTTTTCTTGAAAGGTTAAGGAGTTAGCAATTATTTCAATGGCTCTTGCAGCTTTGGGCTAAGTGTCTCATCTGGCCTTTATTTTAAGGAGCTTCCCTTCATTCTTCATACTCAATGTCTCTCAGTGAGCACTGAGATTACTCCAGAGTTGCGTAACTTGGAGCTACTCTGCCTGTTCTTAGCAGAGCATACAAACCATGGAATGGAGATGGCCTGTTGTGCTTCACACTCCATTGAGCTGGGGTTGCACCACCAGGCAAAATTCTAAAGGCTTGTTCTTGTTTTATGCTGATTTAGACTTATTCTCTTTTGGGAAATACTTTTTTATCCCTATATCCACTATGAAGTCTCCAAATGTTTTAATTTGTCTTCTATTAGCCAGCCTTCACTTTCTTTTACCATCAGTTAATACACTGTGGCTTTGCAAAGTTTCAGAGGTTGCTTTTTCCACTATATATGTTCAGTTCTGGAAAGAGGCCCAAAAAAGGGCCCAATCTCCACAAATCGAGCATTTATTTTGAGGCTTCTGCTGCCAGTCCTCATCACTGAACTGAGAAAGTTCATATCATATCCCCATGATATCTCCTCATGTTGTTATGATTGATGGATTCAATCACCCTGGCCACTGTGTTTCCGGAGAATCTGTCCAAATTCTGCATCAATCCCCAAAGAAATCCTGAAAGTCTAAAGCTCTGTTGCTTGTTTTCCAGCTGCACAGCAAACATGCATAAAATGTATGAATCAATTACAATCACAGCTATTTCAAGAGCTCAAAAGGATGGAGCACTGGGTCAAGGTGAAAACATTTCACCTTGAATCATGTGCCATGTTTCTCTGGCATCAGTTCTTAGCAACCCCATCCCTGTGCAAGCATTCCCTCTTCAGGCAGAGCTAGTTTATGCTGTGAGGGGGCTGCAGTTCATTCTCTAGGTGTTTGGGTAGCACACAGAAAACTCATCTCCACAGACAACACCAAAACTGAGTCAGGCATTAATTCCTAAAGAAAAAGTGTGTTTTTCCCAAATCAAGGAAGAGAGAGTGACGCTGGCCCAGAACTTCCACACAGCACAGAAGAAAACCCACTTTCACCCCAGGACTGGCATCAGTTTGGGAGGAAGGACATCGGCACAAGCTCTGTCTTGTCAGGCAGTGCTGTCCTTCCACAGCCTGCACAGCCATGCTCTCCTTGCTGGATATCCACTGGCATTGCCAGCACACTCTGCAGTAGGGATGCTGCTGCTTGCACAGCTCAGGCTCCTTTGCCTCCCTGTCCCTGTGGGGAAAGGATGTACAAGGAGACTGTCATGGTCATTATGACAGGCCATAATTTTTTTTCCACTTCTTATTCAGCTGTGATTTCAGCTGTCCTTTTTCCACAGAAATGAGCCTGTGTAACACCATTTGTGTCCTGCTTGTGAGCACTTAACATCATCTTTTCACTGCTTTTCAGGCACCAATTTATAAAGCAGAGTCAGGCAGTTATTCAAACGGACCTAATTAATTAAATGAAACAGCACCAAGGGAAGGCATGTGGACTGATATAAAAGTTTCATCTAGTGGTACCCTTCACAGATACAGTGACTCTCAGGCCAGTGTCTCCATGGGCTGGAGACAGTGCCACTGAATGCTGCTTCCTGGAGAACTGAGCAGCCATTGCAGGTATTTTACATTTGGGAGCTCTGCCACTCCCTGGCTTATCTACAGCTATATGGAAAGTGTGGGCCAAAATTAACAGTGAAAACAAGCTTTTAAAGATGGAACTGAACAGGCATCTGCTGATATATGTAAAAATCCTTGGCAGATTTAGAGCTGGTGTCCAGAGGGCACCAGAAAATAGGGTTGGACACAGTGTGACTGGTGTGTCACACTGACACAGAAACGGGCCTCCCAGACACCATCAGGCACACACAGCACTTGCCACATAGCTCCTCCCAGCCAGCCCATGGAAAGCCTGTAACTTCAATAGCTCCTCCCAGCCAGCCCATGGAAAGCCTGTAACTTCAATTTTGCAGAAGCTGATTTCCATATTTACTGTTAAGCCACCATCAGTGTTGTCTGAGGTATGTAACTAAACATGCTGGAGAATGGAGCTGATGATGGATTTAGAGATGATCTAAATTTGCCAGTCTGTAGGTGGTTTTGTCCACTGCTACTTCCTTCCAGTACTAAGAACTGACTATTGCTTCCAGAATTAAACACTCTATATGAAGAAATTTTTCTCACAGCATAACTGACAGAAATTTGAAATGAAATTATAATAATGTACAGTCCACTTGCTGTCTAATGTGTGTGTGGGATTGAATAGTACTTTGCAATACATTCCCTTCTTACTGAATTACTCTAACTTCAAACTGAATTAAAGCACTTAGCTGTCACTTAGTTGTCACTACATCATTGAACTTTGATAGCTGGATGCATTCCAAAAGCTGTGTCTCCAGTTGCTTTTCTTGCAGAAATTCACAAATAAGGGGGAAAGAAAAGATTTATTTAAAAAGAAAAAAAAGAAAAAAGAAAAAAAAGAAGCTTATTCCTCTGCTTTCATTCACCAGTCTAGAAAGTACAATTAGGATGTGAAGCATGTATCATATCAGGTGGAAACACCGCATCCAGGTGAGGATCTACTGTGGATGTGTTCCCAGTCTCTTTCCCTGCAGTAGTGCAGCTACAGCTTTGGCTGAAGCTGTGTGTTTAGCTGTGCACTAATCAATACACTCAAGAACAACACCCCCACTGGTAACTTCTGCAAAACCATGTGGATACCTGCTACTGAATTCAGTGCAACAGCCTCTCACACCCTTAGCTCGTGTCCCTCTCTCTTCCATTAGTACCAGTTATGCTGAATTGTGTGGGAACCCACCAAACAATGGATTATAAAAATTTATGCTAAATTATTGCACTAAACAAATATTGCTTGTAGAATCCTACTTCCAGGGCACATGTTAGCACTAGCTTAGCTGCTGCTTAGGCAACATAGGCTGTAGCTGTGCTGGTACTGAGTCATGCACTCAGGCACAGCCATTTAGTAAGGCATCCACACTCCAATATTTGCTTTTGAATGGGTCCCACTGTACCCTGTGTGTGAAGGAGCAAGGTCAGTAAGAAACTGCACTTGCCAGGTCTGGTGCCTGTCTGCACAGCACAGACTTCCTGCTCTTGTTGCATTTGCCTGGTAGTGAAGGAGGTAGGCAGATAGACAGCCTGATGAAACTGGCTGCCAGGGAATCATCCTGCTGTATTCTCAGTGTCTTTGATTACTCTTTAATTCAGGGAAAATTCTGTGCGAAGTCCTCCTGACTCTGAACAAGCATATGCATGTCTATTCCGGTTCTTACAAACATGAAAGACTATAAAAGATTATGTTACCATCCTGGCCACAAATGCCCTTCTGCTACCCAGCCTCCACAGAGAACAAATGCTGTCACTTATGGAAGGAATAACACACAAGGCATTTTTTGAAGTTCAGACTATTGAAGTACAGTTTTTGAGCATTTCATATACTTCATTGACTATTCTTACAGCTAACTGAAAAATAAAAAGGACAGATGCCCAAAAATAGTAAGTAACAAGTCTGAGGTCACATACACTGTGGCTACAGTGTCTGGCAAGGGTAGGATCAAAGCTTAAATATTCTCCAAACACAACATGTCCGCTGTACAGGGGTGAGCCTGAAAGCACATTAGCTGTTACAGCTGAGGAACACCCTCCAGAGCGTGTGCCCTGACAGGACCAGCACATCAGTGCACGGCTTTCACAGCCTCCTCACACACATCCCCCACTGCCTGCCTCCAAGGATGTGAGCGAGGAGGCAAAGCACATCACCCTTGCACCTACTCTGGACACAACCTCTTCAAAGGGCTCTACATCTATCCAAGACACTGGACTTGAATATGATTTAATGCTTTCCCCATTTCCCCAGGGACAAGAGTGCTTTAGGAAAATCACAAATTTTGGGTGACTTCGGAGCCTCATGTTCAACACTGGAAATGAAATGAAGAGATAACAGAACAGAAGGTTCCCACAGATAGCTGTGGGGGGGGGAAATGGGAGGAGGGAAACAGAAAATAAAAGAATCAAGCATTTATACATTTATTACAGGAATCATTTGGTAGTATAGCCTTTGGTTACTCCAGATGCCAACAGCCCTTCTGTAATGTTGTTCATGAAAAGCAGCATGCAAAAAGTACTTTGGCTGGAGTTTGTATTTAATTAAAATGGCTTAGGTTGATCAGTGAAAGGCATTTACACAGAGTGCATGTGCGATCTGGATAAGGTGTCTCTAAATTAATCTAGATTAGAGTTTGTGGTCTGATTTTAATTCAAGTGAATCATCTATAAACTAATTTAAATACAGTAAATGGTGACTAAGACCATGCTAAGGATACTTGGTCCAGTGTGTGTTGAGCTTCAGAAGAGATGCTGTCCAGTGATAGCAAACACAGCTGAATTGAATGCCAAGGGACATCAGGGAAGTTTTTAGTGGGACATGACATAAACTTGGAACGCTGAACAATTTCTAAAATCAGTCAGGTGAGAGGAGAGAGCTGTAGAAGGTACAAAGGCATGCACATATGATAGACAGTGAGAGTCACTGGCAGTTTTCAGTGAGATGTATGCAGCATTTCTGTGTCTGGATTCTCTGTGTGTGGGAAGCAGCACGAGAGGACCAGAGCAGGTTGTGGTACATGTGGTACAGGAGGGGAATGTGGTGCTGGGAGCTGATCCCTGTGATGGAGCTGGTGGGGACCTGCACTGCCTTCATTTTTGCCAGCACTCCAGTGCTAAAATCCACTGAGCACCAACCTCCTGCCAGCTTCAGCAAAAGAATATGTGCTTAAATTAACTTTGAGGATTTGTGTATCAAATGGTATTACTGCTTTCATCTGTCAATCCATCCAGAGAATTCCTCATCTTCAGCCTGGAAAATGCTGATTAACAAAGGTGGGAGAAGGTGGAGGTCTGGGAAATTTGTAAAGGAATATATTTGTCTATGCAAAAAAAAAAAAAAAAAAAAAAAAGAAGGACTACTAGTATTCAGTAAATTAGTTTTCTGAGATTCTTAAGGAGAAGTTTATTTCTCCTTAAGACGACACAGACAGGTAGAATTATCCCCTGTAGCTGTTTTAGTATTCAGACAGACAGATTATCTTTGTAGTCCTGCATAAAAGACTGCAGGTAAATGAAAAATGAACTATTGAATAAAAACCTTTTCTGGTGTTCAAGTGTTCAAAACTTTTCCCTCTGGTAAACGCTGTTTTTGTAGCTCAACTCTAGGTCAAAAAAGAAAAAAAAGAAAGAAAAGCAATCTCTATGACTCCAAATTATGCTCCTTTACAAAACATATACAGAGAACATGCTCTACAAGAAATCTCTGTGCCTTGTTATAAGCAAGGAGGCATCAAAATCCATAGTAACAGCATTTATAAGAGAAAGATCAATATGGCATCTGGTATTTCAAAGGCAGAAAATGATTCTATTAAATTTCTACTGGTAGAAAATGCACTAACAAAATATCTAAAACCCATGGTGGGTTTTAGCCTCTCACACTGTGCCACTGGATAAATCATAGGGAAACCATCAAAAATTCTCTGTAAAAGATGCAGTAGGACCTGCTTTACCTGCTTCAGATTGAAACAGCAGCTCTCCAAGAGAATATTGTGGCTTAAGACATCATTGAAATTCTCCAACGTGCATTTTATCAGAGCATCTCTGTTGTTACTGGGATGTGGGGGTAAAGTTTAAGATTTGGGGGGTTTTGCCTTAGGTGCCACTGTTCTAATATTGTCTGTGTGTGTGTGTCTAACTAATTCAGTTGTGCTGCTGGAAAAACAATAAAATTAGTAACAAAGAGTGAAATACTCTGATTTTGATTCCCGTTTTAGATACATAAAAGCAAAACCTAAGAAAGACTACAGAGGGTTAGACCAAAAGTCTGTCCACTCCAGCAGAGTATCCTGTTTTTACAGAATTGACATTAAGAGATGTCTGAGCACTGGTTTTGCTCCTGGGACTGTTGACAATGTCTCGTTCTGGTGTTTCAATTTAAAAGACCTGCATAAATTATGGCCATAAGTGGATGGTTATGGAATCATAAGCACAGGACAACCATATGTTAAAATTTGCTAATAATCTCTCTGCCTTCAATGATTTTAGCTCAGGACCTTATTTCTCTGAACGTGGGCTTCAAGTATTTTGCAATGCTCAGTAGATTTATTTTCATGAGCTTCAGTCATCCCTTGTACATTTTTAGAATCTACCATGTCCTTTGGTGAGGACTGTCACAAGTGATCTACCTGTCATGGGAAGAAGGGAACGAGAGAGCCCTAGCCAGTGCGAAGTTACAGTGTCAGCCCACTGGCTGTCAGTGTTGTCATGTACTCTGCTGGAGACTCACAAATGGATCTACAGAGCAAAATAGTTCTGAAATGTGATGATGAAGTAGATGTTGATGGATATATGCAGAGGGGAGTCCCTTAGCATGAGAGACATCAGAGTCGAAAGCATGAAAAGTGACTGCTTAGGTGGCATGTAGGAAGGACCAACCTAATGGGTTTTCCAGCCTCAGACTCTGCCAGAATGGGGGTTCTGTGAATATAGTGCTGAAGAAGAGCTCAGAAGAGCAATATAGAGTCACAGTCTATTTAAAATACAACACAAGACAGATACCAATAGGCCGGGAAGAAGTCTAGAGAGTTGTATCTTTGTTCCTTAACCTTTATATAAGTGATCAATCATACAGTTCCTTCATTCTTCATGTGAAATGACTGGATTTAGAGAGAAGGTTAGGCCAAAGCACCTGCTCCCCTCTTCCCCTTGGAACATGTGTGAAGGCCCATTTTGCTGTAATCACTGACCCTTTTTTCAGTCAAACACAAATACGACTATTCACAAGACCTGGAAATAGCTTCAGCTTAGAGTAACACTCAATGCTGAAGATGGTGACATTTAAATCAAGCTAGAGACTGGATTTTTAGATGCATCTGAGATAAAAGCATAGCAACTGGTACAGAGCCTTAGGAATTTGTACACTGGTAGTAATTAATACCAGTCATTAACCTGGGAGCTACAAGGGTTGGTGGCGTCTGAAGGCCTCCAGTGGTTGCTAATAAATCCAAGCTTTTATAAAAGGAACAGAGCAGTTATGGATAAAAGCAGTGGGATGGATGTGACAACCAGCAATTTTAACTTATCACCTTGCAGCTTCATTTTTGAAAGCTTTTACTTCCCACTGATTGCAGACTTCCAATTTTGTGTTGTCATGTAATAAATTACAAAAATTATTTTTTTTGGCACAGTTCTTCATAGACAAAGTGTAGAAAAATCTTCTTTTTTCAACAAAATGAGTTGAGTATTGCTACCATGGTGATTATAAGAAGAAATTGGCACCAAAAAGTAGCCTAGAAATCTAGATACAAATTTAAAATTCTCAGAAGCCAGGATATTTAGGTTTAGTCTTTTCTTACAGGAAGATTTTGCTGTGTGTATGAGGGGTATGGGGGTCATTTTGAAAAGCAGATCTTTAACCCTTTTCCTGAAAGCAGAGGACTGTCTAACTTAATGATATGTCTGTAGGAGACCTGAAGGATATCATAGCAGGGAAATGAGCATTCTCCTCTCATCAGGGGTGTGAAGGAGTAGGCATCATCATCCCTGAGGTGGCTGTAAGGGTGGCACCACTGTGCTGATCACTTAAAAGCTGTCCCCTTTCATCAGGAACTGCCCTATTTAGCACTAGGGAAGTCTTGACTCTAACATTTATTAACATTCACTGCCACATTTACTGCTCACTGAGTTAAAATTCTAAATACGTATTCTAGACCAAAAGGTCTACTTGTCTCCTTTGCTGACAGTGCATATGCCTTGATCATAACCATCACAAAATGTCAGTAATGGATGCAAAGAGAAATTGTGAAGCTGGTAAATAGGTTTTCAATATTTAAGTAATTATCTCCTATGCATTACCCACAAGAAAAGGACAAAGGTGTTGTGGGTTAATTAGAGACCTAAGAGCACAAAGAAATAAAAAAAAAAAGCTTTACTCAAACCTGCAATTTTTCTAGAGCAGATGTAAAATCAAAAATAGGCTGTAAGCACTGGACTGAAAGGTAAAGTGTTTGCATAAGAAAAGGGTACTGGAATCAAAGATGCAAAGGTTTTGCCATTAATGTCCCCCTGTGGCTGGCTTGCAAAGGGAGCCCAAGGACTGCCAGCTCAACAGATCTCTTCAGGGACACAGAGCTGGTCAATTCCATCTGCTCTGTTCCCTATGAGGTGCGGCATTTGAGAGAGGTCACATTTTACAGTCAGTGCCATTAAACCATTTCACAGTGATCCATGCGCTATAAGTTATAATATATTACTCAGAATATTTTAATCACCTAAAGTTCTGGGACCTAAAAGCACATATTAATTAATGCCTTTTTTAATTAGTTCTGCCTCAGAGAGAGGAAGAAGACAAAACTGTGCAGCCTTATTAGCACTACACTCTAGATCTGTAATTAAATCCAGAACACACAATATAATAAGCATAAGGACTTAAAGCAGTGGAATATTGGTCACCACCACAGCAGCCTCCCACTGTTATATTTTTTTTTTCCTTAACATTATACTTCTTTCTTCCAGTTTCCACAAGGGAAAAGGCAAAAGAGTTCTGCTCCTCATGGACCAAGCTCTATTCTTGCAGTAACAACATCCTCTTTTGTGGAATTATTCGATATTCCATTGTACTCAGAAGAATAAACTATTATTATGAGGAAAAATCTTTTTGGCTACTAGCCACTGTGTATCTGTCTGCAGGCACAGAAACCTCTGTTTTGCTGCCTTCAAGCATTTTGCCTCTTTCACTGTCCAAGAATTGCTGAAGATGCTTTATTTTAAATTTCACAGCTGCTGGTTTCTGAAAGGAAAAAAATGGATTCTTCTTATTTTCTCTCTCTTCACAATAAATTAACTGTGGGCTGAATGGGCAAGTCAGTGTTCAAAGGTCATCCAGCCAATCAGTGGAAAAGCATCAATACAACACCCAGAACTACCATCTCTAGCCTCCTAGCCTTGCCAAATGACCAAGCTAGGAAATTCCAATTACTGCTATTCAAGCATCTTCTTATATGCATTAAAGACACTAAAGACAAACATAACTCCAATAAATTGACATTCTAAGTCCCTCAAAGTCAGTAATGGTTTTCCTGTGGACTCCAAGTCATTCAGGATAGGACCTTCAAAGCCTAATTACAATACTGGGAAAAAAATTATCTAGTTCTGTACTATCATATAGCATCAGTTTTCAACTTTGTTTTGCTTTCAGCTCCTTAAAATTTACCCAACAGGCTTGATTTTCTTAGCAAAGTTCTACAGACACCCGAAGAGTGGTTCTCACACTCTCAGATAGGTATGGGTCATGCATTGGAAACATTTGCTAAGGGGAAGCAAATGACATTCATGTAAAAAATCCCAAAACATTACCAGTAACTAATACAGGAAAGTTTTGTTGTTGTTTTTTTATTATTATTTTGTAGTAATTAACAATATTTTTTACTTTAAATTGCAATAAATCCCTTCAATTTCACTCCTCCTGCTCCATTCCATGGAATTTCTCCAAAAAAATAATGAAGTTGAATAGTTATGCTTGCAGAAATTGCTATTACTTTATCAATGCCCAAGCCAACAAAAGAATTTTTCATGCACCTGCACAAAAGAGAAGGAACTGAACAGCTTTCAAGAAATGTGCTATATTTCAATATATCCTGGTGACATGCAGAAGGATATCTACAATTCTGAAAGGAGTAGAGATGGAAGAATGAGTGGAGAGGGAAATCTTTAGACTCATGCTTCTTTGTAATGAATTCACCAATATTAGAACAAATAATGCTGCCTTGCTCAGGAACAATTCTTGGCCAATAAATTTTGCATCCAATTCTAAAACATCATTTTAGTAATTTCTTAAATGCAAACCAATGTTAATGTTTCAGTATCTTTTACACTTAAATGTAATATTTCACTTTATTATTTCCTTCTTTGCATTTGTTCTTATTTTGATTTCTTCTATTCTAATTTGTTTTGCAATTTTAAGCAATTTTTGGATATATTTAGTGTTTCATGAATTCTGATGGTTTTGTTAACTGAACCCGACAGCATGTTTAGTGGATTGTAGCAGGTTTCCATCTACTCCTCAGCATCAAACTGTAGAGACATTAATGTATGCCCAAATTAGACCAAAGCAGCAAGTGAGTTTAGACTGGTTTAACCTTCCCCAAAGTTTTAGAGGAGCTCATTAATGTTGCTCTGCACAGCACCTATAGTCTTATAATGAAGACATGATGCAATATTGCTTTGATACTTTCTTGTATCAAAGCACCTTGCAAGCAATTGACTTTTTATGCCCTGTTCTTCTTATAATTACCAGGTTTTTTCATCACAATTCTTAACTTTGACTCCTCTTGTAAAGGCTCCTAACGTCCTCCTTATATTTTGCAGGTTTATTAGAAGGACCAAGAAGAAAGGAGTGGAAAACAAAAGGCTAAGGTGTCACTAACCTTATTCATACCTATGAATAATGCTTTACTCCATAAATAATGCACTGAACTCACAGCATATGGTACAGGTGTTTGTTTGCCAGAGTTGATAATATATTCATAATCTATTCATGAATATTTGGGAATTGGGAGAAGACTTGCTTTTCATTTGAAGTTGAAAATAACAAAAGTCAACCAACATTTTATGAAAACTGTTTACAATGAAAAAATACGCAGTTACATTTGTGCTTCAGTAGCTGAACTCCAGCCTCAGGACTCAGCTTGAGACAAAATCTCATCTCAGAATGCCTTGAATTTGGACAGATGCAAAACTTAACAGGTTCATGGAGACATCTTTAAATAGAGCATAACAGAGTGTTCAGTTTATTGGGGGCAAATGTTACAGACAAATTTCATTGAAAACCCACTTCATTTTTTTGCCCAGCTTCTGCTTTCTTGTTAATGCATATCCATGAATAAATTGTGAAAGCCTAACAAAGATTTTAAGGAGAAAATCAAAGAGAAAACAAGACAAAACAAACAGGTTCAATTCCCTCTGCAGAGCATTTGCAGAAAGATATCAGACTAGATACTTTTCAGTTAGAGAAGAGTAGGGGAATGGACACAAAGACTGACTTTCCACAGAAAGCTGATAGTTGTTTTGGAAATACAGAAAAAAATGTAATTATTTTTCCTCTCTGCCTCCAGCTTCTTTCTTCTTTTATTCCTCAAGGAATTAACTTTTTTTTTTTAACCATGAACCCAGTGCATTGGGGTAACTTAACTTCAATAAATTAAGCAACAGCTGTTCCTTTTAGAATTCCAGTTGTAAAAATTGATTAATTAACTATTAAATATTTCATCAATAAATTTACTTCCTGAATGTTTGCCTGCTGGAATGCAAAATGCTGGACCCACTTTTTTAGCTTTCTACATTCACGTTAGAGCCAGAAGTGCAAAGCAAATGGAACATGCCAGATGGGTACTCTGCTGCTGTAAAGAAGTCTCTGGAGCAGCAAAAGGTAATTCAGTCCAGCTTCTGTAAACTACACTTCAGGCAAGATGACTAATAGGAATAATCATGAAATCAGCAATATAAAGGAAAATACAACTTTCTGCAATAAAATGAGAAAGGCATTCAAAGATAGAGACAAACTGGGAGGTTGACTTTGCAACACCTTGTGGCAATGAGCAGTGATCAAGATTACAAAGAGATTTGTGCCTGAAATCTGGCCTGTTTCTTTCAAGCATAGCAGTTGATCTAATAAAAGATAGTATCTCCTCTAAAACCTTGCCTCTCTTAGATTTTTTGATCGATTCTTATTAGACAAAATAGTGCTATTTCATTTTTCATTGGGGATTTTAAAGAGCTTTACAAAGAGGTTTATAGGTATCACTGGGATTCTTGATGCATGAAGTACAATGTACTACATCCTCAGAGGCAGTCCTTTGTGCTTTGACACTCCATATCCTGACTCAGACACTGATGTGCTGTTAGATGGGGGCAGCCAGGTGCCTCAGCACAGAACACCTGGAAGGCCGATCTGATGAAGCTGGATGAGTGATTTTGCTGGAGATGGAAGTGCCCTTCTTTCCCCCCCCACCCTCCCCAACACAGGTGCTGTCCTGAGCTGGGACTTACACAATTCACCACTATGTACCGTCTCCTGAAGATGGATACTTGAGCCATCCCTTACTCACAAAATACAGAAAACATCCTCTCCAAACATCATGGAGCTCTCACTTGGAATATTAAATTCCAGTTTCAAACACTTTAAATATCTGAAAATGTTTGGCCTCTTCTCCTCTATCTCTTGGTACAGTTCATTAATTCTCCTTCTGCCACCCCCCAATCCAATGAACATTTAATCACCTCATTGAAATTGGAACAGTTTGAAACAAGGGAAGGACAATCTTGACTCCCATCACCCTTTCTCAAAGCTTACTCTGAGCCTGTTGTTTAAGGTGCTTCCCCAGAGAGGCAGAAAATGCAAATTCCTATCTACTTAGGCAGAGGTGGGACTTGAAGTGGGAAGAAGTGGGATCTCCCAGCTGCTGGATGAATGCCACTAGACCAGAACTGCGTGTGCCAGTGCCACAACACTGAATCTTACATTCATTTCTAAGTTTGAAATCCTGACAGATCTGAGGTACAAGACATGCTGAAGTGCTCAGCAGTCTCCAGGCTGGAGACACACTGGGCATGTCGAGGATATAAGACACATCAGGAACATCTTAGCATTAGATGTCTACCCGATAGCCAGACACAAGTGGTTCTGCCCTTTCAGATATATAGATATATAGATTTCAAGCCCTCTATATTTTCTTTTCTTGGAAATAAATACTTTTGCACTTCAGGAACACCCAAGCACCACCACCAACTTCCGAATCTAGAACAAAGAGCAGCAGACTATGAACAGAAGAGACATCTATAGTACAATTATTCCAGCTTTTTTAATCAATACCTGACCTGCTCAAGGAGAGCTTGGATACTGTAGAAAGAGAGTGAAACGTGATGATGGCATGAAGGTGTGGTAGGACAAGAAAACACGGACAAAGCTCTGCATACCTGGGGTCACACTTTCCAAGCTGTCTCAATTAAGTTCTGGTTTTTTCATATGGCAGTTTCACATGTGCACATTACTGTGCCATTGAGCACAGCTGGGAATGACTTCATTTGAATCCATTCCCATTCAAACTGCAGGCACAAACCCTGTGAAGACCATGAATTACACCCTGGACTTTGCACAAATTTCTCTGTGTGGGTAATCTTACATTCATACAAAAGCAGGCTTTTAATATCCTTTTCCAGACAGCTACAGAAATTTCATGGATGTAAGAGACGGACACATTTCATGACCCTTTAACTAATTATTGTGCTGTTACTACCATTGGTGCTTTCTACATTTGCTGACCTCAGACTAAACTTACATGCCTCTCTTCACATGATTTCAGACTGAGTATGACTTTCCTCTCTTATCCATTTTCATTTAACTCTGATCTCTCCCTTTTATGAAATTCTGAGTTGGTTTTCATAGAAATCTTATCTGAAATCAAAGCTCTGTTTCTATGTAACGCTTTGGGATACAGCCTTATCTCGTGCCATTATTAAAAACAGAAAGCTCTTTTATTCAGGTATATTTTTGACCTCTGCTCTTCTCTATTTGGAACAAAGCCTTCAGCCTCATGGCCAAGAATAGAAGCAGCATCATTCAGTTCCCAATTCTATACCTTAACTGCTAGATGATGCTTCCTGTGAGTATATAAAATTTCATTTAAATGCAAAATCTCATTATGTTTGCTTACACTAACGATGTGTTAATATTATTTTTTATATCCTGCCTTTCCTTATGACCTCCCTAGTCCTCCAGGGCTTAGCAGATTTTCAAGGTCCATTACAACAGTGGAAGAAGGTTTATGTGACTACTTGTCACTCAGCCTCTATGTTAAAGGTTCCCAAAAAACAGCTGGGGACATTTATTACACCATAGTCAGCACTGTTTGAAAAAGCACTCTGTGACTCTGTGTTAACAAAATTTCTGACAATGCAGATATTTTAGGAAACAAGCAGAAAAATTTCTAGGATATTACCACCAGCCAAGCACTAGTATTATCCAAGAATTCAGCACTTTCAATATGTGATGAAATATCCAAAAGTACTTTTTTTGCAACCACATGTATAGAATGAGATGCATTCTGCTTAAACAGAGGACACTATATTTGTGTCCTCTGTTTAAGCAGAATATAAAATATAAAATAGTGTTAAGACACTCAATCCCAGCCCATCATAATTACAGTAAAAGAAAAACAACATGTGGTTCTGTAGATAAAGCTACCAGGTAAGAGGATAAAGAGTTATTGTTAGTATATAGTGCTCTGCCAAAAAATTATGACTAACAAGAAATTAAGAAACAAGTATAATTTAATAAAAGGCTCAATAAAAGTGGCTATATTGCACATCAATCTATTGCAAAAGCTTTAATAGAAAAAATATGACTTATTTGTGACTCTGGCTTATTATGTAGGTTGTGAAGATGCTTTCTAAGTACAGAAGGAAGATAGAAGAAACATGTTATGCTCTACAAAAGCTTGGGCTCTATTTAAAATTTTTTTCAATCAGAAATGGAGTATCTGAGGAAGAGCAATTGTAATAAGTCTCATTATCTTCTGAAAAACCAAGGCATCACAGATAATGTATTTGTCCAACAATATAACCATATGTTCATGTTCTTTTGATCAGCAGTAATACTAGCCAGCTAAGCTCCAAATTTGAACAGCACTTTAGTACCCAGCTTTTCATTGCATTGGCAAACAGCCACAGAGAATGAAGTACTCACTACACTGAGAGATGGTCAAAATTGGAATTTCTGTTCTGCAGGAAACTCTGACCCTTCAACATTTGATGATGATCTAAATCAGAAAGAATGTCACTACTTCAGAATTTCCCATTAAACAAATGGCTTGAAGAAAAGAGATTCAGGAATCCAAAACAAAAGCATTTTGGTAATGACAAAACAATTTATTTTGACATTATTAATGGTTTTAGTTTGATATGGTAAAAAGCTTTGCATCAATTGTATCTAAATGCTGTCTAAACCATTTGGATTACATTTGACGTCATCACAGTAACATGGTTAACATTAATACACAATGTAGAAGGACAAAATAAAGAACTGGAATTACTAAACCTGAAGATTTTTATGGAACTGAAATAATTATTTCTGACAGTTTTCCAAGGATATCTCCACTGTATCTGTTATAAAATCTTAACATATGACTACCCTTCATTCACTGGTAATAAACAGAACAATCCTCCCTTTTCTTGCCCCAAAACAACTCGATTGGAAAATGTGATTAGGTATGGCCTTTCTGAAGTGAGTGGGAGTTCTGGCACTGACATCAATTAAGTCAGAACTTTTTTCACTGATTTCAGAAGGACTACTTGCATACTTGAAAACATGCTAACATAAATCCTGTATTGATCTGGAACCTTAACAACAAAACTTCAAAGGAAATTATCCCATCTAAATCCCAACTGAGACCATAGGGCAAGACTCTTAAATATAGTGCATAGACTCTCAAAAAAGCAAAAGCATTGTTTAGCCAGATTCTGAGACCATTTTCCATTAATTTACATCATCTGGAACAACAGCAAAAATAGATTATTTCAAAATCAGTATGACCAGTCCACCAGTTTTAAAGCATCTTCAACCACAGGAAAAGAGGGACATTATTTTTATCATACACTTAGAAAAAAAAAAACATTACTGTTACTGCATTATTAAAATCTGTATACTTATAAATAAGGTAGTGATTTCCAACATGAAGAAGATACTGTTCTCGACAGTCAATATAATAAAAACTAAATCATGTGGTAAGATAAACAAGAGATTTCACCAAATGTGGGCAAATATGCCTCAGGCACCATCTATTATGTGCACATCTGCCCACAGAGCAGATTGCTATCATCTAGAGTTATCAAAAGGCTCCATGTATTTCTCAGGAAACAAGCACAAACACTCTCAATGAATCATGGTGCTAAATACATGTTCGTCCGTCAGTAAGACATCATCTTCCACCTTGGTTGTGACTGAGAGAGAATGTTTTCCTTTTTTTTTTTTTTTTGGTGTGAATTCAGATAAAAAGAAGAGTTGATTCTCTTCTTGCCTCCTGCCTAATCACTTGAGCATGTGCTTTACTGCAGACTTGAAAGGCCTTGTGGGGCCCTTTTGTATTGGTACAGGCAGGGCCTCCTTGCCAAGCCCATCTACATTGCCTGCTGTAGGCAGGTACCATTTTCTGATGGTACCTAGGAGACAAATTTCTTTGGATGACTGCTGGCCTGGATATAAACATGAAGCTAGAGATCCTTACATCATTTTTTTCCCAGTGTAGTCCAAAGAACATCCCCCCTGCTGCAGCTGATGAAAGACTAACATTCATCTTCATCTACCTCCAAAATCAGCTGGTGCAAAGTAAAAGGTATCCAACAACAGAGAAGCATATTTAAGGGCAAGTAGAAAACAATATTTCAAGCACAAATCATGCAACACAAATCATTGCAAAATGGCATTGTAATTTTCAGAATGATCACTTAAAAGCCTCTTTGTTTTCTTTAAATGAATGTTTATTTTTGGTGCATTAACTCAGTATTTTGGTATCAGTAGGTGGAATGCATACTTTAACTTAAACTTCATAAGGATATTAGCCAGAGCTTTGCATCTGCATTCATCTAAATAGATGACTGTATTTAATATTGCAGTATAACCTTGCTTAGTTTTCAAAATAAATTTGCAAAGGGAGTGGACTACTCTTAGGATAATCAATGTGCTAGGGAGGGTTTCTTTTTTAATCTCTACACCATTTGAAACTGACTAAACCAAATTTGTTATGTTAAATTACCTGGGAAACCAAATGGAATTTGAACCCTTCTTCCAGGTACAGCAATGTAGCTGGAAACAAAGCTGTGCCACGAAGCAGATTACCCAAAGAAAGTAGTTCTGTCAACCCTATTAAAACTGGCCAGAGTGACTGAACTGTGTTCCCAGAGTGAATACACCATAGAGATGGAAAAGGAGCAGTGATCTCCCAAGTGCCAAGGTTTTTAGTACAAGTCCCAGCCATTACTATGGAAAAACCTGTGTAGATCCCATTGGATCTCTATTAGAACTATGGCAGCCAGCAACAAGACAAAACAGAGATGGGGAGCAAGTAGGCATCCACTGAAATTCAAGGCTAAGGACCACCTCTCTGTGTTGACAGATGTGATACACCATTTTGACAATGCAATTCCACTGAGGTTCTCTAATCCCCATTTAAGTATTGTTGGATATTGTTAGTGAATTTTCCACATGTTTTAAATGTTCAAGGAATGATCAAGCACCTTGCTCTATCACTGTAAATTTTTACCTATGTTTATTAATTATGTCTATTGACAGCACAAGCATGTAAAGTGCTTAACAATGATGAGAATTATTGGCTTCGTAGAATGTGCAAAAAGTTCACTAGAAACTCGTGGCTAATGGCCAGAAGTCAACATTACCACAAGCATAAAACCAGAGTAACTGCAAGAATGATTCCAGGCCAATTAAGGTTCAGTAAACATTCAGCATCTGTGGGTTCCTTACGGTTTTTATAAAGCCAGAATGAAAGCTTTATGCATATAATTCTGTACTATTTTTTTCCTTTATGCTTAAAATAAGAAGCTTCTCCCTAAAGGTCTCCCAAGGTCTGAATCCTTCACTACATTTAATCACTTTTGTTGTCTTTCCTTCTTCTTGGCAGCAATTTTGCCTGAGTACTCCTGGGACTGGTGTTGCATTACAGATTCATCAATGATTTGCTGCTTACTCTACATTATCCCACAAGTGCTGAGGCAAACAGTTCCTTGCCAGGATCAAATGATCCTCTATATTTGCCTGCAGTTTAAAATCTTGTTAATGTTGACACTTCTGACGAAAGCTCCACTTTGACACTGGGATGTGTGAAACCTGCAGGCTTTGGTGACTGCCACATAAACAGGTATCCAGGGCACAAAGTTTTTTCTAGGTCCTCTATGAGCCCACAGGGACATAATCAACTTAAGCAACATCCTTACCAGAAACAACGTCAAACAGAACAGCTCACACAGCCTGTCTGTCTGGAGGTGATGATGCTGATTGGTGACAGAGAGACTGCTTGCTAAACCAGCGTGTCTGAGGATTTTGCTCTAAAGTCAATTAACTTTAATGGTAAGACTCCAAATTGCTTCAATGATCTTTGGACCAAGCTCAATAAGAACTAATTAGGTCTCCATTCCAAAGGTTAGTTGTCAGAATTATTAATGGATTTTTGTTTACTTGTTTTTAGTATTGGACAAGAGGGTCTTTTTTAGTTATTTAGAGGAACTGACATAATTCAGAAAGGCTTAAATTAAAATACAGGTGCAAGTATTAAAAAAATTAATTTCCCATAAACAGACAAGTAAAGAAATTTTACACCCTGTGCAAATGTGGTCCACTTCACAGGGACAAAGGAAACACAAACTAAAGTTACTAACACCTGTAATTTAGTTCTGTGGTATTTACTACACTCCACAGCCTTACTCAACCTTGCATGTGTTTAACATGAGTACAGCTAGGTTTACTATCTATAGCTTCCAGTTCTGACAACAAAGTCTAGGACCAGGGCTGGACTTTTCAGAACTCATCTCATTCCCTCTGCTGAAAACTCTTGACATAGGAGAAGATTATAGGTCTGAAAAACTTACCACAGGAGAGAACATACTTGAAGAAAGACTGTGATGAAGGTTCCTCATGTGGGAGTGATACCACAGCAAATGCATGTGCAGTCTTGGCACTTTCTACAATTTATTTATTCTGTGAGCAGATCATCACCTGCAAATCAAATTAAGAAATACTCAAAATCTGAAAGTTACAAATTAGACCAAAGTAATTTATGTCATGATTTTCCTCCTACTTTTCCTTCCTTTCTTTTCCTGGAAACTGCAGGAAATACTTGAAGTTCAAAGTACAATAAATCTAATCTAATCAAATTGCATTTATAGCATACAAGACAGAAAACAGAGATGTAGTTCGTCACTATGAATTGGTCAGAAAACAAAATTATTTAACTTGAAATGCAGTGCTCAAAAAAAGACCTAAATTCAGTCTTTGGATACTGGAGTCCAATTCTCTCTGGCACTAACAAAATGTCATGTCATTTTCTGGAAGAACAAGGTCTGCACTTTTGCTGCTGAGCTCTGAAAACCTAGTTATACGAGGAGAGAAGAGTCTGTCTTCGTGGTATGGTGGAAGGAATGAGAGAAAAGTCACACCCTCACATGGTGCATACAAAGGCAGAGACCCAAAAAACTCTTCCTGGGGACAGGGACTGCCCTTCTTTCTCCCTGATAGGGACTACACCCCCTGAAATAAAAGGGAGTAAAGGAGGAGGGTTGCTCCACTCTCCTCCATCTCCTATCCACCTTGCAGTCATGAAAGGATTAAGTTCAAATTAATTCTGGCACAGAGGTTTTCCACAGGCTTCCCCACCTGCCCCTTTGCCAGAGGCTTTATCAGCTGAAACGTGTGCCTGCTCCGTACCCGTTCCAAGTCAAGGTCACTCACTATCTTAAGGCAGATGAGACACCAGGATACAATTATGATGTACTGAAGGTTACTGGATGGAAGTCAGGGTGGGTACAGGAATATGCACACACATAATTTGTTCTGTGCTTGGATACAAACCCTTGGCAACCAGGTTTGGTCTGATGTGATGGGCTGAGGGCTGGGCTGCAGTTCACAGTCTCTTGCAGAGATTTAGGCTCACTGTGTAGCTTTGGTGTTTAGAAGCAGTGACACTTGAGCTGAAGACAATGAAGATGTGGGCAAACAGCTTTTCTGAAAATCAGTTTCTCAACAGTGACAGAGTCATAGAACCATAGAATGGTTTGGGTTAGAAGGGACCTTAAAAATCATCGAGTTTCAATCCCTCAGACATGGGCAGAGACCTAATCTCTTCCAGTAGATTAGGTTTCTCTAAGCCCCCATCTAACCTGGCTTTGAAGTTTTCCAGGAATGGGGCATTCAAAACTTCTCTGGGCAAGGTCTTGTAATAGCACTGAGCAACAGTTACTCAGATTTCAAATTAACAGAGAGACAATAAATATATTTTGGATTAATATGAAGAAAAATTGGAAGAGCTTAGATGCACTATATCTCTGTGCCAAGTCCAGACTAAAGTCTCAATTAGGATGCGTAAGCATCTTTGCAACCTGTGTGAAAAATAATCACAAAACTGGTATTAAACTAGGCCCAGTCAATCAGAATGATCCATAATGTGGAAGTTTTTAACAAGCTGCTGCCCAACATTTTTGACGTGTTTTAAAACAAGCCATCCTGATCAGCCCTGTAGAGGCGAGTGATTCTAAACGTAATGATTCTCCAAAGAGGAGAAGACATAAAGATTTAGCAACTCAGTAGACATGACTGCACAGACCTCTGCTGCCAGCTTGGAAATGACAAATGATTTGTTAATGGAGAAGCTTTCTTTTTGTATTATTTTTTTGCCAATGAAGTGAAAACAGAGCATTGATTAAGTAATCCAAACTGAGAAAATACCATCCAAATTGGATGAGAGCTTTCAGACCAGCAGCTTCAGACCAGGTTTCAAGGCTTTGAAATATAACTTCTGCTTGTTGCTTGATGCTTAAAGATACCTATCCTGGAGCCACAGACAGTAATTGATGTCAAGCTGACACTGTAGTTCACAGATGAATTTCAGTTGTGTGGGCCACAGCACATGCACAACACTTGTGTGAAAAAATGCTTTCTGTATCAAATGCTACGAACTGAGAGAGAGTATTAATAGAGACATCAACAAAAAAGTTCTCTGCACAAATAGAGTATGGCTGAAGAATACCAACAGCCCAGCATGCCGCTGACTTAAAATCACCCTCCTCTTCCACCTGTCAGATGAAATCATTTGTACAAAAATTCAAAGTGAGCCTTTCACTCACAGTATTAGGTTTCTGCACAGCTAAAATACTAAACTTATATCCTGTGGAATAATTTTACCAAAGTCACCATATGTATTCAACAGTAAACAAAAACTAGCTGTCTAGAGGTAATTAAAAATATTTTCAGGTTTTTTCCTCTTGCAGAAAAGAATTAAGTTTTCCAGGGGAGCTTTAAATAGAAGCTTTGGCACTCACAGATATTAAAGTTTGAGTGACTCATATTCTCATTCCCTTGTGTAGCTACACTACTAGGCTGTATTTCCCTCAATTCATCACAGAATAGGCTATGTCCACAGCCATAAAGCAGAGATAGTGGCATGTCATGGAGCACTAAGTCCAAACAGGAAAACAGGCCCCTAAGTAGAACAGGAGCAATAAGCATCTAAATTGTCATACTCAGAAGGCACTATGGAGACTTATTTAAATTAAAATATGTAATAAATGTTTAAGTTGACTGTTTGGTGTCTGGGGAGGGGGAGTTATTAAAATAAACCGGCACAAAAACATGCCCTTTCACTAAAAATATCCTAACACACCTATAGAAAACTGCTGCAATGAAAAATCTTCACCTTAATCAGGTCAGTTTGTCTGGACAACTGCTGGGTAAATAGCTATGCCATTCTATTTGTATTGCAGCTCATGCTCCAGAGCTCGGAAAAATCAACATAGGCATATAAGCCAAGTCAAAAATATGCTTCATTTTTAACAGACAAGCATTGAAAGAAATGGTAGGGGGTTTCTTTTCAACTAGCAATCTGTATATTTTATGCATCCAAAAATTAAACCAGTTATTTTTGTGTCTCTGAATTTTAAATCAACACCCATTATTTTACAGCCTGTTAACAAACAAATTGTCCCTGATATATCAAAATTGCCTTCCTGAAAAGTTCATTCAGGACTACAAATCCTAAGGCTAAGATCCTTTTTTCTGAAAATATTGTTCAGAAAACAAGCACAGATACGGGAAGGAGCAAATTTCCCTTACCATGAATTATCAGCCCTATTTAACCTATTATCTCCACATTCTTGATTGAAAAGTTTCCAATTGTTTGAACACCTTCTTCCCTGAAAAAAAAAAAAAAAAAACAAAAAACAAAACGAAAAACAAACCTCAAAACACTAAGAATAAGAGAACAAAGATTTGTGCTGATTGTTTTAGAAAAGAAACTGAGGAAAAAACATTATCAGTGATGAAATTATTTGTATTTTTTTGTTGCTGTTGAAATGAATTACTGAGCACAAGATTTGCTGGTGAGTAACTGCAACACTGGTGCCAGAGGAGACCTTCTTATAGGACTCTTTGCAACACTGTGGTGGTGCCTGAAATTCTATTCATAGTCTGAGTACCATCTTGATCACATTTTCCTTGAAATTCCTTAATATAACATTATGCAAGCACTTCTACGGGATTTGTTGTTCTTCTTTTTGGAAATCATGGAATCATAGAATGAAGCATAGAATGGTCTGTGTTGGACAGGATCTTAAAGACCATCTAGTCCCACCCCACCCTTGCCCTGGACAGGGACAGCTCTCACTAGACAAGGCTGCTGAAGGCCTTGAACACTGCCATGGTTGTAGCTCCGTGGACAACCTGTTTCAGTGTCTCACCACCCTGACAGAAAGGAATTTCTTCATAATTACAGTTATACAAAAACCTATTTCTTTCTAAACAGAGTACATTGTTTCACTGCCTGAGAGGGAAGTAATAGCTGTGTACATACATGGAATGACACACTTCAAAACAGAATTCTGCTTCCATTTTTTTCTATAGCCCAGGATCCTGCTTTGATGTGAAGATGACATATCAGGTAAGTACTGAAACACATACAGATTCCTCACTAACCTCTCCTGAATCTTTCTGACACACACTCACAGAAGTGACATTCTAGCTGACTTTTATCAGTCAAATTTAGATTCACTGATGCTGCTGAAGTAAATGGATGTAGTTACATACAAAAGAGATTTGAAGAAGTTTTTTTTTTCATTCCCACAGCAAAAAGTTACACTACTCAAAGTAGTTGTGTCCATTAAAAACCCCTCTTTTTTCATTAACTCATTATTTTAAATATATTTCAAAATTTATTTGTAGTGGAAAAAGGATTCATAAGTAGGAACCACAGGAGAGTCATAATTCAGGTCACATTTGTGCAGCTCACCAGATAATCTGAAAATCTAAATCTGCAGAGACTTTCTGATATCTTCTCAGAACTGTGCATCATATTACTTATGAATAGACTCAATTCAAAAGAAAGCTTTTAAAATACCAAAAAATATTTTCTGCATTGTCATCTACGTCTTTGTTCAGCCTGCTCATCTCTTTTGCTCAATATTTGCAAATTAACAGACAAATTGGGTTTTGACCCATCCACTGCCTCCTCCCTATAACAGATTAATGGCTAATGCATAATCCCTCTGGATTGGCTACAAAATGCAATGGCTGCAGTGGAGAACATACCACACTTTCTACTTTTACCAATTGCTTTGTGTACGGCGATAGATTATTAAAGTGAAACCATAGGAAGATAAATGAAAATTTGTCTCCTTTTATTCCCAGTATCCTACTGAAATTTCCTACTCCTACTAACAACTGTAGTGGATGAAAATAAGAAAAAACATTCCTGCTACTGAGAGATTGAGAAATCAAGGGGACTGGGTGCAGCTACTGTTTGTGCCCCAGGTGAGTGACACTGGCTTCTTTCTCACCTTTCACAGTAACCATGAAAATGATGTTTGCTTCCCTTGGTGCTGAATGTATTTTATATATTTCAGTTGCAAGCTCTTTGGGGCACAGTCAGCTGCTAAATATGCTTTTCTACTGTTAGTGAAACTCAGCCATGACACATCTTGAGACTTAACAAAAATCCAAGCAATAAGTAGTTACCAAAGATTTTTTCAGGCAACAATTTAGTTCTGTGAAAGGCCATTTTCCCAAGCACTCAGAACAGTACTTGTACATTTGCAAATCACCAGCATGCCAAACCAAAATCTAATAACACACAAAAGACAGAAATAAAAAATGAGTCGATTGGCAAAAAGGCTATTAGAGAAATACTGGGCACCTGAACAAATCCCTGCATTCTTCAGTTTCCAAGCAGTTTCATCTTCCAAAACATTTTGCATTCCTTTTGATACTGCATGTGTATCTCTTAAACAGCTTTTACAGCACAGCGAAAAAAGCCACCGCTGTGAAAAAATGCTGTACCTGGTGAAAGTACTTCAAGGAATGTAGACCCTAATCTGCAACCCTTTTCTCTCACAAATAATCTTCATAGCTTTGATTCTGACATGAGTAGGATTATTCATATAAGAGAGAAGAAAGGTAGGCAGGGGAACTAAGAATTGCACTAACATAGTAAAGCATTGTAAAATGACAATAAAAATGGCATTTAAACTCTCTCGAGTTATGCCTATTCTGTATACAGAAAAGAGAACAATACAGTAAATTGAACAATAGCTTTTACAAAACTGCAGCCAGAAACCAAAAAAATGGAGGTACTGGAAATAAGCAGAGTTCACACAATGCCAAAAGTACTGTCCACAAGCTAGAAACTTCTGAGAAGTCAGGAAGTACAAAGATAAAGTTTGAACTCCCGTGAACTTAACTGATTTCTGTCCTGCAAAGAATATTAAAGCACATAGTAAAAGGCTCTTTGGTAGTATAAATAGGGAAAAAAAAAAAAAACACCAAGAAAAAATGCTGTGCCACTGTGGAGGAAGGATGGAAAAGAGATTAAAGACAACACAAGGAAGGCCTCAAGTAAGTATATTCCCCCAGTTTTCAATCAGAAATTTTTAGGTTAAATTTACAGACAAAGATAAGGCGAATAATAAGAATGTGGATATGCAAATAGAAACTACCAAAGCTGGCAAAAAACTCAATTCAAAGAGTTAAATGCTTGAAGTCTGATTAATCACCATCTCACACATCTAAAAATTCCTCTCACGTGTAATGCTGGTTCAGTGACAAATATTTTTAATAGCACCATCTAGTTGGGAGTGAAATTGAAAAATAGTAGATATAGTTTCTTTACTTACAAAAAAAAATCAGTGAAGAAAAATAAGAGGAGATGGCAGTTGGGAAATTACAAGCTATTTCATTGGACCTCATTAGTATGAAAGGCTTTAAAATACATTTTGAGAGAGACAATACATAAAGACACAGAGGTAAATGAAAAATGGGATAAAGTGCAACAGCAATTTAGCAAGAGGACACCATATAAATTATCCATATAGTTTTCTTAGATAAGGTAAAAGATTTTGTGAACAAACTAGGTGTAATAGGTCTCATCTTTCAGGACTTTAGTAATGCATTTGACATCATGTTATACGCTATTAAGAAATCTGAGGACTAAGACTTTTTGCATAGTTAAAAAACAGCTAAGGGAGAAATAATAGCAAGTAAGTGCCATTAAGAAGGGATGTATAAAATCAATTAAGATTAGCAATGGGTCTTCAGCATCCATTCTGGGGCTACTCTTGTCCTTCCATAGCTCTTGATCACTGTGACCTAGGTAGAAGAGTACCTGCCCATTCTAATATCAGTAGAGTAGTGAAGCAATACAAGCACCTTGAAGATGTGAGCCAAAGAAATGGGGAAAGCAACAAGGCCTGGGGCAGAAAATGAAAATGTAACATGGGAGATGACCCAGTAAGGACAAACGAGGACTACAGTTGTCAATGAGAGAGTGACAAAACAGGTAACATGATGAAAAAGGCAAATGAGGCCATAGAACATAAGAATGGGGATTTCCAGTAGAACCTGGGAGACAAGAAGATTTCCCATCCAAAGACACCAACAGAGCTGACCTGTTTAGCACAGCAAGAGAAGAACTAACTAAGCATATAACTGCTCCCTAAAAATGCCTTGAGGAAGATACCTCCAGGTAGAAGCAGTATTATCTAATTAAAGGAGCAACAAGAGCAAGGCAGGGAAGGCAGTGTGCATGCCACACACTCATCTAGGCTGTACAGAATGGAAGCAGCTATGAGTTTCTCAAACACTCTTCCAGATAGAAGAGTGGGGGCAAAATTACAGCCTTGGAGTTAGAGACTAATACACAGCTGGAAGTATCACATGCTGTAACACCCTCTACAACTGCATGGATCCACTGCTTGCATCCACTGGTCACAGAGTGTCCTTTAGCTCTTCCATCATTAGTGTGGTACTGACATTATCACTGCTTTGATGGTACTGGTTTCATTTTGGGGGACATATCCAACACACCATTCCTTTTTTCACATCCACTTTTCATTACAAAATCCATGTAAAACTAATTACACAGATAAAGGCTTTTGCGATAATGCAGGCTACTTGCAAGTGAAAATAAATAGAAGAATGAAGAGCCCAAGATTATTTAAACAGCTAGGGCTCACACAAATATGATGTTAATAATAATTAAGTATTTTGTTAAATAATTAATTAATAAGGATTATTTTGTGAAATAATTCAGGGCAAACTGGAGAATTGTTCTAAATTATTAGCTCTTAAAAGAAGTATGTCAGATGGGTGCCCTAAAGAGAAATTTAACAGAAACTGTATTTTTAGAACTTGTGCAGAGATGCATTTCTCCTGAAGAGAGTGAAAATTTGGCACTTCATATGAGCAGAGATGATCTGGCCCAAACATTTCTGTTTGCAGATGACGACTACTATATTATTCACTTTGTCTTGGCACAGTCAGTCAATAGAGGGAGTGCAGCAGAATAAAAAAGCCTTTTTGCTGATAACATTTTTAGCACATTTAAGGAGAAATCTGAAGAACCATAGTAATTTCTACACCCTAGAAAATGTGTTGAGCAGAGAGAAAAGGACAGAGAGGACATCAGTAGTTGCAAAATACAAAACAAAACACAGAAAGATGTCTCCAAAAAGGGAATGAGAAGTAATAACCTTTAAAATACTTTATAGGAATGTATTTGAAAGAACCTTTCCAGGAAATAGTATCTGTTTATACCCATTAAGTTTACACTTACTTGAAAACAAATCAGTGGATACTATACTAGGGATGAATTTAATCCTTGTATCCAAAATAATAAATTCAAGGGATTAGCCAGGACAACAGCATTTTTATCAAACAGAATTCATTTGCATCCATCCTCACGTTACCAGAAAAGTAGCTCTCTCCTAATTAGCAGATCTTGAACATTAACCTTTTGTCTTGACTGCAATCACTTCGATTAGTGGTAATGTTCAGCCTCCTCAAAACTTCTTCTTTCATAAATTGACTATTCCCATGGTAACAGCTGCTACTTTCATTCTACAAACACCAAGAAAATGTGATTTCCCTTATATCACGTTGGCCAGGCTGGGGGTGCAACTTTGGCCTTTGTCAATGCTTTTTCAGATAAAACTGTTTATTCCAGAAGAAGAGGAAACAGGTGCAAGCACAATTCAGGAAACAGTTGTTGACTAATCCAGGAAGCAGGTTTGGCAATGCTTTGAAAGGAAGCTGTCAGACAGCCTACCTGCAATGCCAATGTGTTCTGTGGCTGCATAAGGGAACGACAAGCACATTCAACAGCAGCCACCAAGCTTAAATCAATATTTTCCATGGGTTGTTGTTCAGATGGCATTTTTTTTCCTTTTTGCTTGTTTCTTCGGTGGCTCCACAAACAGTAGCAAGACATCAGCTTAATAGCCCCGCATGAATAGTTGAGAAATGTAAATCAAGGATTTTCATTCAAAGAACATTGAACTTTAGCCAAAAAGAACATCAATTCATTGCTGAGACGCTGACACAGCTTTAATGATTGGTGTCTTCATCTTCAATGCTCACACAGGTCTATAAACAAAGTCCTAATTTCAGCTGAAGTGAATCCCCAAAGTAGCATCAGCTTCGGTGGGACCAGCAGACATTCACAACAAAGGCACTTTTTCCCCAGCAAGTCATGCAAAATTTTTCTGAAAGTTTATCACATCTGAGGCTTTCTCCAGAAAACCCATCTGTTGCATATGAACTCATCTGATACCTTTACCTTCTTTGAAACTGATGGTTTCCAAGTCAATCTGTCAGGGTGAGAATGGATAAAGTGAGATTCACATGTACTTCTCCAGCAATTCACTGAAATAATCAAGTTTTCCCTTAGTCACAAATGTAAGATACTGTCAGAAAATAGAAGTGCAATTTTCCAAACTTAGAATTGCATGTTCAGTTTCTTAAATTGGTCTATAAAATGCATTTTTAATTTTTTTATGAAATTTTTAGCATTCACATAAAGGACTGGCAGACAGCAAAGAGACTGAAAAATTAAACACAACTCTAGAAGCCTTTATTTTTTCCTTCTCCTTAATTCCTCATTAACCCTTTCAGCACCAGACCAGGTGATTGCTTTCTTTGCCTTACACACTTTTCATTCCAGGCATAACCAATCCCTGTTGTTAATTAGACACTTTGAAAACCTGAACACGTTTTGGCAGCAGGCCTACTTTTTTAGCCAAAACTATCAAGTGTTTGAGGACAGAAAAATCATGGGTCTGCTTTTATGAAATTGAACAGTGGCTGAAATTGTGCAACCCACATAAACTCTGCTCATTCCAGCAGATGTTAAGATTGCTTGGAAATGGACTAATTTCTCACCCTCATGTCTGAGCATTTATCATGCTTCTATATCTGCAGGTTTTGTTGCCATCAGAAGGTACCAAACCAATTCCAAGAGTAAAGGCCACATCTTCTCCCACTGTAGCCAAAAAGGAAAATGTCACTAGGAATGAATAGGAGGCTGTAAATATATTACAAGCACTAAGCTGCTGTATTTATATTTACATGAGTATCACACTGCATGCCATTCAGACTAAAAACCTCACTGTGACACAGGATCATAATCTAAAAGGGGCCAAATTAAATCTCTCAGTTCTGGGCACACATAGTGGATGTCTGGGTTTGAGCTGGTACCCAGCATTTCAAGCTCATGTTTATTTTCACTCCAGCTCCAAAAAAATATTGGTGAATAATTCAGAACTGCTCATCCAGGAAAGATTCTAAAGGCTTGCCAAGTTCCAGACCACAGTCCATGGAAAGAACCAAGTGCACAGATTTGTTGGCAAGAGATGTCTCTATCCATGTTCAATTTGCACGTGTTCTAGAGTGGTTCTCAAAAATGGAATAACCTTGGGAAAAGAAGTATGAAGGAATGAATTGAACCCAACATGTGAACGCTACGAATACCCCTCAACTTTAACGCAATGGAACACCAAAAAATAATTCAAGGTAAGCAAAGAAACCGAAAGTATTTAAAGTAACGAAAAAAGTAACCAAAAAATTACTGCAGATCAATGAGAAGGAGGAAATGGTTGGCAGGAAGGGTTGCCTATAGGACTGGCAATATCATGGTAACAAAATCATTTTAGCGGACAACTCGTGTTCTGATGCCACAGCCCAGTTTTTCAGTCATGCTACAGGCACCAGCATTTTTAAGATATTACACCTACATCCCACAGTAATAGTCTACACCCTTTCTTTGGGTTTGCAGTTTGGCCCATCTGCAGTTTGGCCCATCTTCCTCCAGGAAGAGGGATGTGACTGTTCCTACACTGGCCCTGGAGTCAGGAGAAGCAGAGGAAGCAAACAGTGCTCATTTTCCACTATCCTCAAGGTTTGTTCTTTCTCTGCTGGAAAGCACCAGAGCAGAGCAGCTGGACCTGTATGTTTTACAAGGATTTGTTGATCATAGAGAGTTCAAGGACTGGATAGCCCCAAGCTGGAAAGTCCCATACTGCAGAAGGAGAGATAGATAGATAGATTAGATAGATAGATAGATTAGATAGATAGATAGATAGATAGATAGATAGATAGATAGATAGATAGATAGATAGATAGATAGATAGATAGATAGATAGATAGATAGATAGATAGGAGGGGATCCCAACTACAAGGCTTTCCAAATTAAATCCTTAGAGGGTAAGTCCTGGCTTCTCTCCCACCACCCTTGCAACAACATCAGCTCAGATCTCACAGGAAGCAGGCTAGGGAGGCAACCACTGTCCTGACCCACAAGTCCTATAAATCTCACTCTTTGGCTCAGGAATATTAATACAATTGCCATATTTAGTGTCTTTACTATGCTTAAAAAAATAAATCTGTAATATGGGGGATTCAGTATGTTGGTTTGTCTTTCCACTTCTTTTAATTGTCTCCAACTCCTGCAAAGCAGTGCATCACAGGCCCTTCCTACCTAATGCCAGAGAAAGATAAAGAGCATCCCTGCATCGCTCTTTGAGTTTGGAGGCTTTTTGCATGCTTTCACCATCTATTAATGAAACTTGTCCCACACCAATTGGTGAGCTAATTGCTGTTGAAGCAGATGGTAAGACACGCCTGAAAAAATATTTGGCATCTTTATTTCATGTGAGGGGAATGTAAGAGGAATATTATGTATTTTCCATTTCCAAATAGCTGAAACAAAAGTTAAAGCAAGCTTTTACGATCAGCAGAGTTTGAGGAACAATTACTCAGCTCCAGTGGATGCATATCTTGCATCTAGCTCCATCTAATTCCCTCTTCTGTGGTTTATTTGCCTCGTGGGCATGCCACATGCTGGGGGCTCATGGACTGACAGCATGATATCAAATCTGCTCCAGGCACCAGTGCTCAGAGAGCAGCATTGTGATGGAATTCAAGATACCAAAACCAGGAGCAAACTCGTAAGGTACTCATGATAAGGAGGCAACATTTTTTTCTATATTCCCTGCAGTTATCTTGGACGGATGCTGGCACAGAAACATCCTCAGTGGGAAACTGCTCCTCAGTGCTGACTTCCCAGTGTTGGCCACCTTACATATTCAAATAAAGACATAAATATCACAGCATTATAAAAATTAACAACAGCACCAGAGGTCTGTGTGAGGATCAGACCTCAAAACCTGACACTGCGGAAGAGATGCTGCATTGGAGCTATTCAGGCAGAAAGCTCTGCATTTGGAGAAGGAAGAAGAGCTTGCCAATTGGCATTCCAGCAGTTAGTTGCTGGCCAAGATTTTCAAGGTTGAACTTTATACCCATAGCTTCACAAAGGTCACACTTAGCAAACTGTTGGGGCTTAACAGAGCAAGAATGCATTTGGCTCTTATTCCAAGGGCCTTTCCTTGATATTAATATTGATGACAGTGGAACAAACATCTCAATAGCTGCACAGAAAGGCCAATGCACAAATGTGCTATACTCAACATATGGAAGAAGTCTGAAGCCTTTCAAACCACTTAATGAGAAAGCTGTGGATATCAACACCAGAAGGAAAAATCTAAAATGGGAGGAAGAAGCCTGTATCCTACCATGCTAATTTACATTGTTAGAAAGAAAAGTACATGGCAATGTTAGCTATGCTGAGGATTTTCAAAAGTTGCATTTATTTCTGGTTTTATTTCAAAAATAGTGTTTCAATGAATATGCATCATGCTGGGTTTGTGGCACTGGTAGTGCGTTGATCACCATGGTACCTGAGCACTCAAGCCAATGATTAACCAGTGAAGCAAATGAAACAGAAGCTGAGAGCCAAAATGCACAGTGACAAGCTCTTCACAGACCTTATGTATGCCACAGCAACTCTGTCTAGAATTCCTTCAGGCTTTCCACTGTCTTCCCTGCTCTTAGGATAACCAGATCTTTTTTTTCTAAACAATGCTAAAGGATACAGAGATCTCAGCCTGGCTCAGGAGAAAGGAGGAGATAAAAAAACCCCAACAAACACACAAACAAAAAAACCAATACATAAATATTTTCATCAGGAAAACATTGCTTAAGCACACAGTAAGAAAAGAAATATTTTTCATTTCCATAAATTGATTATGAATTGACAAACTTTGTTATGTCTGCCCTGCTGTCAACCTAGTCTCTAAAACTATTGTCCTGAAGAAAGAAAACAAGTCTTTGCTCGCTAAGGAAATGACCTTTCAAGGGATTTATGCAGACTGTACTTGAACACATAACATCAGCTTTATCTAATAATAATGAAAAGAATACATAAAAACATATGACTATGTACCTTCTTGAAAAAGACCAGAGATTGCATCAGCCCCTCTCCACGCTCCAAATAAGCAACAAGTTAACACAACTCTGATGATGTTTGTTTAACATATGTGCATACAACTAGTGTGAGCTTTTAACGGCTTGGGATGCTTAAGCAAAGGCCTCAGGATTTCAGAAAAAGAAATCTTCTGCTGAATTATCTACCCCTTGCTGTTTTGTTTTCTGCACAAAGTCTCTGAGGGACACAGGAAAGTGGAGGGCCTTGCATGCGGGCCAACTTGACAAAGGTTAAATCCTTTCCCTACTGCGGAATTGTGCAGCTATAATACAACCGTCACTGAAGAAGTTTCCTGTTTTCCATCACTAATCAAGGCAATGATACTGCATTCTAATTAAATTGATGTCACGTGGAGTTTTTCCTCTTTACTGTAGCTGCTTCACACTTCGGAGGTAGTTACATCCAGTTTATCCTCTAAAAGAGGAGCAGGTTTTGGGGACAAGGCCCCATTACCAGCAATGAAAACCCAAGTGCTCACTTCCTAGTGCAGTTACAATATATTGTGCCTCAGCAGCAGCAGCAGTTTTGAAGCAGATCCGAAGCACTGCACCATCCACCGATATTTGACTGTGAAACTCTGGATTAAAGCTCACTCTAAGCATCAGCCTGATTCTCTTACCTCTCCTGTGTCTAAATCATATCCATCACTGTCATCTCTAAAGATTCAGTTCCTCTGTGCACTTCATCAGGCATTATAATCGAAGCTAATGAAAGACATGTTTGCTTAGCTGTTGTAAATGGCTTTTAAGATCTTGGTTTCAGCCAGGGTGATGAATTAAGGATGTCAGCTGGGCAAACAGTATAATTTGGAATGAATTTAGCTAAAATGGATTACTGAAAAAGCAATATGGATTTTTAAAATTAATATTATTTCACATACTTTAGCAGTAAATATTTCACTCCTTCTTACCACATGAGTCACCAGGCATAGAACTGGAAGAATCAGCAATGACACCAGCTTTTCAAACACAAGACCAACTTAGGATACTATAAACAGGTGTGAAAAGCCACTTTTCAACTGCAGCAGGGAGTACAACCCTCAAACAGTTTACACCTCAGCTGACTGCATTTCTGCCTAATAGCAATTTTGCTAAGCAGCCTGAACACAGTAATTAAAGCATTTTACGACAAAACTCAGAAACCAACAACTGCAAAGAACTATTCCATAACACTGTTATTTATTAGAAGTACCCAGCTTTTATTTTCCCTGGTGCATTTTCAAATGAATAAAAATAATAACTTAAGGGGAAAGAAAATTATCTTTAAACAGTGGTGGGTTTTTTTTTTCCCCTCTCCCAGGTAATTTGGAGTCAGGAGGAATCCAAAATAGCAGCATGATTGTTGAAAATTACAGGGTAAGGCTGGAAACCTTTAGAGGTCATCTAGTCCAGCCTCATGCTCAAACTAGTGCCACCTTAGAACAGATCATTCAGACTTAGAAGGGAAAGGAAATAATTTAAAGCAAAAAGAAAGGAAAAAAATTAAGTCTTCCTCTACCCCCTTTTTCACCAGAAGGAAAAAAAATGCAAGGAAATATTTTCTTGAAATGTGTAGTTCTTCTGTGTTGTAAGTATGACCAACCTGGAAAATAGATTAAAGCTGCCACCTTTGGTTGACCTAGTTCCCTTTCTGCCTTGATGCAGGGAACACTTAGCACAACGCGTGGCAAACTCTGACTCAGTTGCCAGCACTGCTCTGCCACACTGCTGGCCAGAAAAGGCTGGGAATGCTGCATGTTCAGCTCCAGTGACAGGGAAAACGCTCCATATCATTAATTAGCAGTCTGCTCCAAGTTAATTAAGGAATGGAGCTGACAGCTGCTGAAGCAGGTTCCACCCCATCTTTTCCTGAGAAAGCAAGGCCTCCAGGGCAGGGCCTGGACTGCACAGCAAAGAAGAATAGGATGGGGGAACCTTGCAAGATCTCAGCGAAACCCAGATGACTCATCAGAAAGTAAAACGTTTCTATTTTGGCAAGAGGCTGAAATAGCAGCCCTGGGTTGTGCTGCAGCACAGCAATAAATGACCCTAAGTGCCCGGGACAAACTCCTGTGCACACTGATATTCCTAACAGCAGGGGCTATTTCACATCTCATTAAGCAAAGGGGTTTACATGACAATTAACACATTAATTAGCAGCATCTTTTTCACAGGTGAAACTTTGGCTTGAGATTTCAACATTTTTAGACAACTGTTCTGTGAGTGAAAATTAAGGAATGGTTTATTATGACTCAAGGTAGCAAGGATTTACAGGCAGAACTGGCATAGGAGTATGTTTGTCTGTGTACTGAAGAACACTGCAACCTGGCAATGGCCTTTCCCATAACTGCATGGAAGGAGGGCCTCCTTGTACCATCTGCACCCTTCCACTCAAAGCCCAACCCTTGGCATGGGCAAGGTGCCAGGCTGGCCACTTCATGAGCTGACCATAAACAAGCCTAATGTACCACAAAGTCACACAGAGACAAAGCAAGGCCTGGACTTCCAGGAGCAGCAGCTCCCATTCCTCAGCTCCAGCCGCTGACCTGTGTGGCTCCCCACTACAAAAATCCCTTTGACTGTATTTCTATGGACATAACACCACACAGCAACCCTGCTAATGTCACTGAAAATAGGTATCAGTTGTAAGGGAATGTTTCATGCCCTACAGCTTCACATCCCAGATACAGAGTTAATAATTTCTACCAGAGACCACTTTAAAGAGGAGTTGGCGCTATTAAGCTGCATGAATATTTCTCTCTGAGGTTTTTGCTCAACACCATCTTTAATTTCTATTATCTTTTGAGAGAATGGATTTACAAGTATACAAGATGTAGAGTACTGGAAATTGAATGAAAGGAAGAAAAAATAGGAAACTAGAACTTGTAGCTTTCAAGATCAGATGGATTCTGATAGTCATTGGGTCCATTCCCTATCAAATGGATGTTGCCAATCCACAGGATATAGTGGCACGCTTTGTATACGTTATCTTTCACCTCCCTCATGCACATACTGCAAGGAAGCTGTGTTCTAAACAATGTATAAACTAACAAAAAACACACTAATCTTTTACATGTTTTTGGGACTCAAAGCATAGATAAATTACTGTGTCATAGCCTCACCTATGATACCACTTACAAAATAAATCCAAGCTCAAGAGGAACATCAGATAACTTGTCCTTTAATTACCTTTTAAAAGCTGATGGTTTGTTTCAGAATATGATTTATTTATTTTATTTATCAGCCTGCCTTGTTTCAAATGGGTACTGTCTGACTGACCTCTAGGTACCCTTGCATTTGCTCTGTGATATCCCCAGAATGTCAATGCTTTGATTCTTCATCTTTCATTTCCCAAACATTTCTTATTAGTCACTTCTGGTAGTGGTGGCAGCTGAAGTGGAAGTTTATCTTCTGATAATCTGTACTGCTTTAATGGTTCCCGGCATCCTGAGGATATTTTCCAAGTGTTATGGTGACACCAGCTGAGATCTTGGCAATAGAAAAGTGTTTCACATGTTTATTTCCTAACTTAGTCTCTTGTGGTTTTTTCTGCTTTCCCAACCCTCTGCATCCCTTGATTTCTATGGCTTAACACCTTTTGTTATTACTGTGTTCTTAGTTATCACTTCTCAATATCTTTCTGATTAAAAAGCCTTTGAGAAACCTGAGGGCAGTCCCACTGTGCATCCAAAAATCTCTTAATAAATTTCTCCAAACCTTCAAATCACATTTGTCTAAAAGCTGAGCAAAAATCCCCTCTAAAAGGAGAAACAATAGTCACATTTTTATATATATATTTCTCTGTAAACTAGAGTCTAGGAACTATAGCACATAAACCTTGTAAAATTATGAGCACGTTTCAAACAATTCTAATACAAAATATGAGACATAAAACAGGTCACTGGTTTTAGCATGTCTTCAAAATAACATATGCTTGGAAATGCTAATCCTTGTGGCATCACTATTCTCTTTTTTCAGTGAGAAAATGAATCATGCAGTAGCATGCCTGAAAAAGCAAAATTCTCATATAATTTCTATCACTCACTCAGTGTGTTCATGACTTTTATACAGCTTACTGAACATTTATTATCTCACGTGAAAGAGAAGCTGTGAGTTTGCTCACCTTTGTCACCTGCAGGATCTTTGAAATGCCTCCTCTCCTGTTTCTTCCAAAGAGTACATTTCCGCATCTCCCAGTCGATCCCCGAGTCCACTGAACATGCAGACATCAATAAGTTCTGCTAAGTTATCCTATGTAACTCTGAAGAAAAAAGGACAGACTTGCAGATGCTGCAGAAGGTCTTCTCTACTCTCTTTGAAAATTTCGTTTTCTTGGTGGTCTGTCACAGTCAGGTCTCCGGTAGTAAACTGAACAACCTATCCTCCTGGCTCTTCTTTTCTTCTTTTTCTTTTCTGTAAACACATAATCAGGGCTTCAAATCCTCTAGGCATCACAAACTGTATTTCTCTATTGCCCTCTACTGACTGCTGGCTCACGCCGCCTTCCCGGAGAAGTGGCGAGCAACAGATCCGCGGTACGCGCTCCCCGCCGCCCTCCCCCGGATCGATAATGATACACGATGACCAAAAGTCAACACAAATCATTCTATTTTTTCCTTTGTTACAAAACACCAGGCAAGATTTACAGCCTATTGGCCAGCCGTGGTAGCTACAAAACGCTAAACAAGAGAAGCGGGAAGCAGTTTGTAACACGGCTCTGCTAACGTGGGCTTTTTTTTTTTTTTTGGTGAACAAAAGCCAGGAAAAAGTAGAGACAAATGCATTCTGCCTTGAAATGAGGATGAATTCATCCCACTGATGCCATAAATACTGTGCCGAGGATCTGAGGGTTGTCTGTTTTTAAGGGTTTGGTCCTGCCAGCACTGTATGCACAGAAATACTGCCTTGTGATGGGAGTTCTGCAGGAAGGGGCTGGTAGAGAGCCATGAATTTGAGTCTTGGGTTTTGGCCATTTCCCCTTTGTCTCTAGTGCTTTGTTTAGCACATTCAGCACCACACCTAATATGGGAAAGCCTCATGTGACGGGACCCGGAACAAGGCACATCACCCTGAGAGTGGATGGCACGGGGAGTGGCTGTCCGTCCCGCTTTTCGGACAAAGATGATCTATAATGCAAAGAGAATCCAACAAACTAAGATTAAAAAAAAAAGGAATGCCCCAGTGTTGTCTCAGGAGCAGAAGGAGAAAAAAGTGTACAAGCATTTCAGGCAGACTGGAAGACACCGAGAGAAAAAAAAAAGCAGGGATATAAAGAGTGTGAAAGTGAAGGTGGAGGGGGGCGAATATAAATGAATCCTTTGCATTGTGTTAGTCATTGCCTAATAAGAACAGCACACGCTGCTTAATCAGGTCGCTCAGGCACTTGCTCTCAAAAGAAAAAGTGAATCCATGGTGCTGGTGCAGATGCTCTGGCCCACCTGCACCACTCCAGGGGCAGGGAGGAGTCAGGTCCCAGCTCCAGGCAAAAGAAAAAAACCCTAGCACATTTCCCTTTATCTGGGCAGCAGCTGGGAAAGCAGAATCTTTCTTGCCCCACCATTCTTCCTCCACAAACAACTTCCCTAGGGAACAAATGTGCTTAACAAATTATAGACACAGACCCACCCCTCAAAAAAGTATTGGAATTGGTTTTGCTTACTTATGCTCAAAAAGTACTTTCATTTTCCCTCACCAGTATTAATAAACGGGAATATTTCATTTGCCAAAAAATCTGTTGACTGATGGACACTGGTTGTGTTTTGAATGGATATTACATGACATCTCTGCTCTTCCACTCAGAAAAGGTAGGAGTTCGCTCAAAAATCAGGAGCAAAAAAGCCAGCAACAAGGCAACAAAAATGTAACATTGAAAGGTTAATTGAAAAATTTGGTTTCATTAAAAAAATAGAGTCAGCAGAGGCCCTAATTGTACTTATTATGAACATTTCATTAACAAGTCCAGATTTATTGACTGTGTAGTAAAGCTGTCTTAAAGGAAGCCTTGAAATTTCTTTTCCCCTTTGCTTTTCTATTTTCAAAACCTTTGGCTACTCCATGTCCGAAAATAAAAAATAATTATATTTACTCAAATTCCTTGACAGACTATCAAAGCCTGCTCAGCTGAATACCTCTCCTAAATGAACACCATTACCAATAGATCAAAGGATAAAAACGTCTAGCAAATGAGCAGGGCTAAGGGCATTAATAAAACACACATCGAAAGGTGAAAAGCTGAGGGTTTGGTTTAGGGGCTTTTTTGGGGAGGTGCAGGGGAGGTTTTTGGGGGTGTTTTGTGGTTTTGGTAGGGGTTTTTTGGTTGGTTTTGGTTTTTTTGTTTGGTTGGTTTTGTTTGTTTGTTTTTGTTTTTTTTTAATTGGAGGACATTTGCAGAGTGATAAAGTCTGCAGTCGCCAAAATCCATGGAAAAGGCACCTCCAATAGAGAGCGTGACACATGAAATCAGAGGTGCCTTGGAGCAGGTGACACAGTAACGCAGGTGACACAGTCCAGGTGGGACTGACATGTCTCCAGAGAAGGAGATTCCACGACCTCTCTGAGCCAGCCTAAGCGCTCTGCCGCCCTCAACCTAAAGCACCTCTTCCTCATGTTTTTTTCTCCCTGAGGTAAAAGTTCCCTTTCCTACCGGAGAAACTTTTCACATGGCCGAGGACACAAGCGGCTCCCCGGGGCGGGTGTCGCGCTCCGAGGGGGTTCGGGCCGGGCTCGGCTCCCGCGGCCCCTCCGCCCGCCCGCCAACCCCGCAGCCGGGCCCCGCTGCCCTCCGGCGCCAACCCCGGCCCTGCCCTTCACCGGGGCCCGCCCCAGCCCGGTACCCTGGAGCTGCGGCCGCGGAGCCGCCAGGGCTCGGCCAAGCGCTGCACATCGCCCGCTTTCCCTTCCTTCCCTTCCCATCCTTCCGGCGGCGGGCGCTGGGCGCCATGGGGCGGCGGCGGGTGCTGGCGGCGGCGGAGCAGCTGGCGGAGACCTGCCCGGGAGAGGCGCGATTCCTGCTGTAAGGAACCGCGGCGGGGCCGGGACGGGCGGTGCGGGAGCCCGGCGGTGAGGCGCGGGATGTCCCCGCCCGTGCCGGCGGCCGCGCCCTGACGCTTTCCCTCTCTCCCGTGCAGGTGGACGCTCCGCAACTCCCGAGGCGAGTGAGGGACCCGGTCGCAGGCGGCGGAGCCGGGGCCGGAGGAGGGGGCTCCGGAGCCGGGCGCCCCGTGAGCCCGGCGCGCTCCAGAGGAGGCTCCTGCCGCGGGAGAGCAGCGCAAGGACAGGACAGGAGCATGGGAATGAATGCGGCTCACCCTTTCTCTCCCTTTGCCCCTTGCCCCTGCTCTGCCCCGCAGGGCCGTGCCTCGGGGCTGCCGGCAGCGGTGTTGAGCTCGCAAGGAAGCAGGGCCAGGTGTCCCTCGGGGGTTTAGGGAGAGGCGCCCGAGTCCGGCTCCGGCTGCAAGAGATAATGAGGCGGATGCCAGGAGCGAGCCTCTTGTTGGGTCTGAAATTTATCTCGAAGTGTTTGTCTCGTTCCTGAGATCGTGTCATTTTCTCACACTTAAAATAGGCAAAGAGCTTTCCGAGACCTAATTGTCTCTGATCTGGTAGAAGATTGTGCCTACATGGCAGAATTGTGAGCCTCCTTTCCTTTACTAAAGATTTTTGGGAAGGAATTGCATTATTTTCAAGAAAATCCACAGTTACATATCGTGTAAACTTGTGCCATGCATTAACTTAGTCTGAATTGTGTACAGCTGAGCACATTCTGGTGCTCAGCTTCCTCTTGTGTTCTAGTGTTACCTTAAACACAAAAACATATACTTAGGTAATGTTAAAATTGAAATACACCATTTTAAAGTTTGGTTATAAAACACAAATATTTCATCCTTTTGCCTTTATTTATCTGTAGGTAATGAACATGGATTAGAAAGGATATGTCCTTACTGCTTCCAGTTCCTGGTTCCTGACAGCTACCGAGTGCGCCTCAAACCAAAGATGAAAGTGACTCCACAGATAGAGAAGGTTCTTAAACGAGAGGCAAAGAATCATAAGCTTAACATGAAACAGACAAAGCTTTTGAGAAAGTACAAGGAGTCTAGAAGCATTCTGGTAAGGACAGTTATTTGGAACTGACATGTACACGGTATTTCCCTAAATTTCATGTCCCTGTTTCAGTGGCAAAAAAAAGAAGATACAGAAACCTTTCTCTTAGAAGATGAGCCCACACATTTTGTTTTCACGAGCATAAGACACTTTCTTTTTGGAATAACTTCTATGCATAAATGACATTTTTTAAATTTACCTTCCACAATAGATAGATCATGAACACAAGACCAGTAAACTTTTCTGTCAAAAAAATACCTTGTAACCCCACATGTTAGAGAAGCTACACAAACATCTAATGTACTACCTTTATTTCAGTTTATCACTTGTTGACCAAATATGTTTTGACACAAGCTTTACTTCATGTGTTTCCCTAGCCTCTCATGGCTACATCAGATTATTATTGCTATCTGTATTAATAGAATTTTTTACTTTTGTCTGAATATTACTGTTTATAGAAACTCTTTTAAAACTAAACTACAGAGGTAATTTCAGCTAGTTGATGTTTTTCTTGAGGCCTCAGTTATTTTTCCTAAAAGTACTCAGGAATGTGACATTTAATTACTATTGGAAGAATAATAGTAAACATTTAATCTAGTGTTGCCAAGGTATGTACTGTTTTTAAAACAGGTTATGTGAATGGTTGTTGTAATAAATGAGACTGCACCCTATTGTGCCCAGCAGTTGCTGGTACACTTGGAATTTTCTTGAGTAAGAGTCTTGTGGTTACAGGAGTAAATTTTGTGAAACCAAAAACTATGTAAGAGTCAATTAAAAATTTTAAACTGAGGAATATATCACCAAGGTTTTTGGCTGTCAGACCAAAATAAGATGCTTCGTAAAGGCACTCTCCCCAGATTGTAGATCCAAGTTGAGCTTCAGAAAGGACATCTGAAAAGGTTCTTCAGCCAGAGGGTGATTGGGCAGTGGAACAGGCTCCCCAGGGGAGAGGTCACAGCACCAAGGCTGACAGGAGTTTAAGAAGCATTGGGACAACACTCTCAGGCACATGCTGGGATTCTTGGCATGTCCTGTGCTGGGCCAGGAGCTGAAATTCGATGATGTATGTGGGTCCCTTCCAACTCAAGATGTTCTGTGATTCTTCAAGCTGACATGTTTGCTTTATTTTTCTGGTATCCTGAATGTTGAGGGTACATTAAGAACTGTCCCTTTAAGCAACTGATGAACAGAGCAGTGTCCTATGAAATGATGATGGGCTCTTAGACTTATTGTGTAACTGCAGAGTGTTTGTTAGGGACACACTGTGCATTCATATGAGTAGTTTAAAATTCAGTTTAAATAGGTCCAGTTTAAACTCTGGGTAATAGTTTGATCTTGGTATGTAATTACAGTCTGCTTTACTTGTGCTTTGTTCAGTTTAAATTTGTCCTGTGGATTATGATTTGTTTCTTGTCTTAAGTCTTTAAAAATGCTGTCAGCAACTGGCAGCTTTCGAAATTAGCAATGTAGATCCCTGTAATCTAATTCCTGAGACTTGTGCAAATGAAAATTCCAGTGTGGTTGGAAATTAATGCAAGCAATAATGTGACAGGTTGAACCTCTGAGAACTTTCTTAGCAAGTAGAACTTGATTTTAGATTGCTTCTGGCATAAAAAGGCATATAACATAGGGACTGTTTCAAGGCTTTAAAAGTTTTTAGAGTTAACTGCTGATCCATTTCAGGGAATGGAAATTAGCTGTGAAGTGCTATGATTAATCCAGTAATTCCTGCATTGTAAAATGATCACCTCCATTTATATTCCATGCAGTGCTAAGTCACCATGAATGGTTGTTTCCCACCTGAATTTCATTCAGAAGAACTTAAAAATATGTCAATACTTGAGCACTAAAATAGTTAATGCTATTTCTTTTTTTTTAGTTTGTTAGGCTGACAAAATATAATGTCTAGAGGAAGTCAAAACACTTAACTAAAAATGTTTCATTTCAGCATCTCTAAATGAAATTTTTAATAAACTATCTGAATTTACACACTTTGAAATGAAGAATGATTTGGTGTAGATGTTTTCAAAACTGCTTAGACGTTTTTGTGACAGTCTTTTGAGTATGTTATTTTTAACCAGAAGCATCACATAACTGTTTTTCTGTCAGTCTAATTGGTGCCTCAGAAAGCTGTCTGGCTGTATTACTTTCATATCTCTTAGTATGAGTAGTTGCCATGGCAGTGAGGGATATCAGGAATGCCTGACAGCCTCTGACTGGGTGATGTGATCAGTTCAGATGCACCTCTCAGCCTGGTGTGCTGCTGAAGTTCCCTGCAGCCTAGAGGTACACAGAGAGAAGAGAAATAGCCCTTTGTTTAGAACATCCTCCTTGTTGTAATAAGTACTTTTGCCATAATGCAAAGCCTTGGCTTTGTTCACTGAGACTTGCTGTTTTTAGTAAAATAGATGACTGGGTTTGAGAGTTTGGTAATTTAAATATTGTATCCCAAGATTCCCTGAAAAGTGTGCAGTATAATTTCATTGGGGGTAGAATATGCTAATGACTTTAGATGACACAGAATGTCAAATTTTTTAGCCAAATTCCCAAGGTATAGGAGTATTCCAGTATACTGAGTGTATGTTGTATACTCAAAATACAATTTGCTCAGTTCAGGTGCTGTTTCATGTCTTGACAGGGTTGTTCTCTGTATATCACTGTACAATATTATATTCAGCAGTATGGGTTCCCCTGAAATTAGTTTGTAGGGAATTGGAGTAATTTCTAGATAAACCCAGAGAATGTATTTGGCTTAAGAAGCCTGAATTAAGGTATGAGTTACAAAGTGTATCTTTGTACTTTTTAGTATCTCATGTTTCACTTAAGCAAATATTTAATTTGTGTCATGGTATTTGGAGAACAGTTTGAATAATTCTTCTAATGGCTTTATAACATAGAGGTGGAAAGACTGAAAGACAGCTTGATACTTCCTTTCTTCTCTCCATAGCTGGTTACTTGCAAATCTTGCAACAAAACAACAAGATATTATGGTAAAAGCAGGGATTTTCTGGCAGCCAAAACACAAAATTGTGGCACTCCAGGTACCAAATCTAGCCTGAAGACACCAGATGTAAAAATTCAGTCTGCAAAGAAAATGACACCTGTAAGCTGCAGTAGGTTGGGATCTAAAGGGAACAGTCCCTCATCACTTTCCAGGTACCTGTTTCTTTCCTATTTGAAGCAGCCCTTTGCCAAGTAGAGTGTATTAAATCTTCTTGATTTTAGATCAGTCAACTTTAATAAAGTTTAAATTGATAACTTAGTGTATTTCTCAGTTGGTACAGTTGAGGAGATTTTAACTTACGGTTGAGAATTTTAACTTTTCATCCTTTAAAATCAAAGACTTTCATGAAATGCCACTGTGTGCAAAGAATACCCAGTTACATTTGTGTCTTTAATGCAAAATGTCTGCCTAAAATTTGCATGACAAAGTAATGCTTCTGACTGTTAACTTGCACATAAAAATACACTATTTCTCTTGGATATTTTTCACTCAAATTATATATGTGTGCTTTCACAGTTACTTTATATTCTTATTTCTCTCTTGTAAGACATTTGAATCTTTTGTTTTTCAGGACACTTGAATCTGGACAGACAACAACCAACTCTGCTTCCAAGACTCCTCGAAATTCCAAATTTCACTTTTCTAAGCTAAAACGGATGCTTGACCTAGAAGAAAAAGAGAAAAACCAGAAGGCAGATTTCAAAACCTTCTTGACTTTACTTTAGTTACATATTATTTCAAAGTAATAAAGATTACAGCAATAAATATTGCTCCAGTTTTAGTAAATCAACAAAGTGATTTCTTTAAAACTCAAGCTAACATCCTGTACCTTGTGGAAGCATAGATCATGTTTTGTAGAAGGAAGGTCTGTTTCTAAGGGAACTGATGGTCTGCCAGAGGGAGAAGTAAAGATAGCCAGTTTAATATGCTTGGGCATCTTGGACATGTTTTGCAGTTTCTGATGCCCCAAAAATTAAAAGCCAGGATTTATCCTTTGAGGAAGCTGATGATGACCATCAAGACCATTTAATTGTCAACATTAAAGATTATCAATTTTATGTTTGGCACAGAGATAAGAGAGGAAATATAAAGTCACTGTTCAGGACTGAGGTTATAGCCTGTCCTGCATACAGTCTGCAGTGAAAGTTCTGCACATGGTGCTTCACATTCCCCCCTGAAAAATAGAGCCAGTTAGTTAAAAGCATTTACTTTCTTGGATTTAAAGGTCTGTATTTTCCTTTTCTTTTGGTAGTTTAATGAATAGTTTACTTTAAGTGCCTTTAGACTCAGTGAACACTACTTAAGAAATAGGACCAGCAAATAACTTGGTGGACTGGGAAGCAGTCCAGGGCAGGGGAGAAGAGTTTGTTGTAAACTGTACTTAAGAGTCTCAGAAATTGGCATGTAACCTTTTTATATCTCCTGTACACTTGCACAATAACTGAAGGACTCACTGCTCATTCTCTTTTGTGTACACATAGGAAAATGAACTGCCACTCTTTAATCAAAATACAAACCTTGGAGTGTTGCCTTTTCCAGTGTAGAACTTGGCATTAATTGACCTGTTGCTGTACTTACAATCCAGTCCTCTGGAAGAAATACTTCATTTTGTTGATGGAAAATGTTCATTGCACAGAAGTATTTGAAAATACTAATTTTGCAATAAATTTTCTTATTAAAAGTACACACATTAGGTACTGCTATGCTTCCCATGAGGCCTGTGTGAAACCAGCTCAGGCATCTGCTGTGTTTTAAGGTGCCCCAATGTTAATGTGTTTGTTAGATCAAAGCACGTTTCCCCGTTGTCCCTGTTTACAGTGCTTCTTGCACAACATCTTGCTGTCTCAAGAGTGCATTCTTTTTGCATAAAACTACAGAGAAGGGATAAAAGACATGAAGGGGGGAGCACAACCAGTGTGCAAAGAAAACTAATGGGTGATCTATCCACAGGATCACAGGATCACAGGACAGCTTGTCTAAACTATGCATTTCCAAAAATGTTTTGTGGGTGGTAAGCATTCTAAACACCAAGAATGTTACCTTTGCAGCACACTATTTGTTAACATAGATAGAGCCTTGTCATGCTCCAAACAACATCTTTTTTTCTTTAGAATTACCAGAGTTGTCAGATATGTCTAGATGTGTTGTTAAAAGGGATTGTTATTGTGAGCTATTAGACTTTATTCTGGGAACAAAGGGAAAGAAGTCATTCAGTACATGCCTTTTCTTGTTTTACAAGTGTGCTTAAAAATAATAAGTAGAAATATTATCCAGTGCTTTTACATTACTCCTAAGCCTTTAATGGAGTGTTCTTTCTGTTAACTGGACTTTAACAGAATTGGTGTATTGAAAGATAGACACACATATGTATAAACATATCTCTATACATAATATATATAGTATATACATACCCACACATTAGAGGCTTACATGCAAACACAGACTACACACATACATGCAAGTCAGGCACTCTTCCCTTCAGGACACATTACCTTCCTGTACTTGATGAAACACTGAAGGCTGTTGGCTGTGAGAGACTTGCTGAGCTCCCCTCCAAACCACTGCCAGGCCACATTACTGGCTTGTGTTTGAAGAGCTGGAAGAAACTCGAGAGAGGAAATGCCTTCTCTGATTTCAGAGAGACTTTGTAAAATAAGAGCAAGAAGGTCTCCATTGATCATACAGCCCCCTGCAAAGAGGCATTTGAATAGAGAGTGGGAATTATTTCCCAGCTCACACAAATTCTACTGGGCAATGTACTTGTACCACACTGAAAATGTTACAAAAGTGTGTCTTAAAATAACCAGCTCAACTAAATTTACAGTTCTAGAGATAGAACCTCAGACCCTTTAACACACTGCTTTCTCACCGAAAACTGTCACACAAAATACAGGGAGTAATAAACCTCGAAATTAGTATCAAACATTTCCTCAGCATTATCACTGAGATGAGATCTTGGCTGCCTCCTGAGTATAGGGAGCAGTTGACATTAAAGCCATTTCCCACCCTGAGACTGAGAAGGCAAGAAGGGAACAATAATTTTCAAAGATGTTTTTACAACAATGTTTTATTAAATATGAAAGAGCGTACATACAGGTGTAATTCTGAGGACATAAATTACACAAGGATTACAGGTTCTGTCAGAAAAGCACAATAATGAAACATCTTTACATTTCAAACTTTTCTTGTTAGCTTTTAACAAATAAGTCTATTTCTGTTGCAAACAAGTAATGAGTGCTATTGAACTTTTTCAAATTCCCACAAAAACATCATGCTTAGTAGGATACTTCAACTATTGTAAATATGAAGTCAGAATTAGATTCCTAAATAACACGATGGAAGAGGTTTACTACTTAATCAAGATAAATGACACACTGAAATAGGAGCCGAGACAAAATTGGTCATTCATTAAAAAAAGAAAATTACTTCAGACACTATGTTTAGGTCTGCTTTCTTTACTTGCAGGAATAATCACTGTGATTAAATGTAATGAGCAGAACTGGCCTAAATATTTGTAAATGTAACCATCAAATTTTAGACGTGCTGGTTTTCACTGATTTTCCCACTGAAAAACCCACACCCACAGATCTATTTCCTTATGTTTCAAAAGGCTCTTCTGCAGAGGGCCAACCAAGCCTATGTATGATTTCCACGTCCTCCATGGTCATCTGCACTCCTGGCTACTGCATCCTTCCTACATATGTGTTTAGGTCATCATCAAAGGACCAGACTGAGTTACCATTGAGATGTGAGAGCAGAACTAGTCTGTTCAAGTCCTAACACAATGGTTTTTTTTTAAACTTCAGGTAAGCAGGAATGTAATTTCATCATAATGAAAGCTCTCAATTTGACACTCAGAAGACTACTCAGATAAAATACATAATAAGCATGTGGTTTGGGTTGTGTTGCTAGGGATTAACAGAGGTGCTTTAATATATTAATACAAATATTACAGAGTGAATCAGACAAGCTAGTATTACTGCAGGCTGTGGTCTAATTTCCAAAAGAAGTCATGAAACATAATTTCTAAGAATGGCAACTTTTGTAACTAAGGACTTCACATCTATTTTTAAAACCACAAAAGTGGGGTATTATTCCTGATATCTTTCAAAACATTCTGCAAAAAACACAGTTTGAGCCTGCAAACACTAGAATATACATACAAGCAGTCCCAGTGACCTCCAAGGTAAGCATTCTCATATGGCAAAGTGCTGCAGGAATATCTTTGCTTTTTTTCAGAGAATGCTTAATAAAAGTGCAATATAGTGAAGCAAATAATCTAATTATTATGACTTTATTATTAGACGAAAAATATTCAGATATTTTATAATTGTGCCTTTTGTATGGCAGGCATTCTGCATTGCCTAGAGCCAGACCACATTAGAAGAGGTAGGCAGGGTATGCCCACACATTTTCTTTCCCAGGATGGCAACACCCCAAAGCAGTTCTGTGGTACAACCCCACCTACAGATAAAACATTGTGCTGCCCAGTCTCACACTTATTTCTGTTTTGACAGAAGCTGACATGTGGTTTGCTTTACCTTTCCACCCAGGCATGTTCTCCCTTTTGTCTCTTCGGCACCCTACCCTTCACCACCCAGCCTCTTTTCTTCCTGAGATGTCAGAAGTATACGTACATTAAGCTTTGGAACCTGAGAATTTGGAGGTATTTTTTGACACTACAGGGCTGCATCTGTACTCTACCATGCTATCTCCTGCTATACTATTACAGTTACAAGTATAAATCTCCTAACTACTTGATACCCAATGCCTTTCCCATATAAATAAAAAAAACCTCAGCATACCATTCAGCCATCACCATATGACACTTGCTCTAAGAGTGACATTGCCTTTCACAAGCCCTCTTTTCCAAACAAATATTGAGGGATCATTTCCAAAACCTCAGCTATGAAAAACTCCTTGAAGTAAACAATTTCACAGTAAAATAAGGAAAAATATATCTAGAAAATAACACTCTCTCAAAATTAAAACTTATAAACAGCAAGAAAAATTTGAGGTTTTTTCCTCACTCTTTTATCAGTTCTACATTACCTATAGATAAGCAATGTTATCACTAGGAGTTATGAATAGGAAAAACAGATCCAGTGAAGTAAATGTCCTGTTTTTTTTTAAAACATTTGAGAGATCAAGAAAATTCAACAGTCAACTTTATTATTACAACTAATTTCAATTCAGGCAGCAAAAGATTGTTTAAGCTTAATTCCCTATGATTCTGAGTATCCAATATAGATCTTTCAGTGTAGTCTAATAAGCCTTGTCACTGCACTTATAATCACCTCTGGGCATAAATTAAGTTTTCTATGGATGGAATTCAACCATGAACTCACTATTTATGCCTCTTGTTTTATGATTTGTTTTAGAATTCCTAATAGATTAAGCTGGTTTAATATATACCACAAATTTGGTGCTATTTAGCAAAACTGAGCTTTAACTGCAACTACAATGCACATACATGTGTGTAAAAATTTATGTGATGAGTTTAGCATTCTAGAACAGAAATATTTAAAACATTAAAATTGTATCAGAACATTTTCTTATCAAGAATCTACACTGAAAAGATGTCAGTAAGTGTTATTTAATTTTGCATATTACACTTAAGAAAATAAATATTCTGGATTCAATATAGTCACAGCTCTTTTTTTCCTATAGAATGGAAAATTGCCACTCAAAACTGAAATTTTTGGACCTGTAGTGAGCTCTGATAACTATTTTGCGCACTCCTATTTGTCAGTCAGAATTTTTTAGAAAATCAGTATTCTACATTGCATGCTATGGACTTCTATGTCAACAGCTTGTATTTCTATCTTTTCAGGCTTGTATTTCTATCTTTTCAGGTTTTTTCCCTACTTAACTGAGGTCTTATTCATAGCAACTTCCATGAGAAAAAGTAACTGGATTGAGATGCCTATTTCCAAGTGTATGTATTTTAAAGAGAGTGGTTATTCTCCATTCACATCCTACAACTATTTTAGTGATTTGCCCTGTAGAAGCCAATAACAAGTGACAGATAACTACCTTGAACAATTTCACTCCAGGACTGTTTTGAATTGTTGTGGGTTTTGAAAAAGAAGAACAGCTTTTTGTAAAAAAAATTGATTTTATGTGAGGTGTATTAAACTTGTAAACTGTGAACTGAACTGGTATAAAACAATGCCTGACAAGTGCAAAACCATGGACAAAATGCAATCATAAAACAGTCCTATGATATATCCAACTCAAAACACTTGCAGCCTAGGTTTTTTAGGTCATCAAAATGCCAAAGGTACAGGTAGGCATTTTTAAAATTACTCAATGATTACATGGCTCATTCTGGTGAATTGAAAAGCCGTAACTTTCTGGCAATGTGCTAAATGCCTATCTGTATCTTTAAGTTTTTAAGTGAACTTAAAAGGTGATTCATAGTATGGAAACAAGGATTCTTGACAAATTTAGCTGTTCCCAGACAAATACCACATTTATGGCATGCAACAGAGTTTTTTAACTGGGCAATAGTTTTCTGCTGTTTGAGTTATACACAGGCCTGAACAATCTCCTCCTGTTGTGGGAGGAGACAAAAAAAGACAATCAAGATTTAGAAATATTTGCTGGAGCAGGTGAAGGTGGGGAGGTGGTAGCCCATGCTGGCCTCCAGGGTTTCTCAGTGGAAAAGGATGTACAGTACAGCTGTATCACCATTTTGTTGCATGTACGGATGGTACATTGTCAAATTTTAATAATGGGCACTTAGCAACTGAGACAGTTTAGAGAATGACCTTTCAATTTAATTAAAACTGTAAAATGGCTTCACATTTCTGGGATTAACCTTTTTAGATGGAAACAGATGTTCCAGAACAGGATTAGATTGCAAATGAATGGTCCCTCGATTTAGAAACTAAGCAGCTGTAAAAAGCTACAATTTCAAAACATAATTAACTGGTCAATTTTATACTTTCTACATGCTGACTTCTAAATGATACAAAAATATTGTAGTATTTTGAGTTGTTTGAAGATCTGCTCCGTGTAACATGATTAATATTTTCCAATAGAAAATTGGTTGTTAGCATTTACTTCAAAAAAACCCACACTGTTTTGGGAGTGGGTAATTTAAATGTAATGGACAGTAAGATCACTTTTAACTTTGCATTAAATTGAATTGGCCTTCTTGCAAACCTAAGCCTGTGATTTCCACGTTTCACTCTCCCACTAGCAACGGAAATGTCTCAAGTTAGAATTATGTTTTGATTATATATTGATCTACATTACATACAGGGTACATAGGAAAAATCTTAGCATTTTTTTTTATAGGGCACCCAACTAAAATCTTTACAAAAGATAATTATTCATTCTTCCATGTAACAGACAGAGATGCCACTTTTATAAATGTACCCTTATGTTCACTCACCAATAAAATAGTAAACAAATCAACTTTTTAAACCATTTTTTATAAATTATTAAAGTATTTTTACTGACACTCTGCAACAATATACAAAAATAATACTACAAGAGTACCGATCGGTCTGGCCTACCCCTCATTCCACAGAAAAGCAGAGGCTATGGGGGGATGTTTGGGAATCAGTCATCGCTGTAGATGTCTCCTGCAAACGGTAGGTGTACGTGGCTGCCCGTGACGTTGGGAAGTCGAGAGAGATCAGGCAGGTTCTGGATGCGTGACCTGAGTTCTTTCCGTACTTGGGACACTCTGGCTAACTTGCGTTTGTACTCCTGTAATGCAGAAGAATTCAATATGAGGTTTTATTGCCATTACCATCCCTACTATTTACTGCATCTGTGATTTTTCCAAACTTAGTATTCCTTCCGCAAGCTAGGTAAACACCCTGTAACAGGAGAGAACCCAGAGATTTGGGTATTTAGGAGGCAGAGGTATCAGCTCTAGCATTTTCCCAGCAATGGACTTCAAAAGCATAGCCATGGGATTATTTTGCTTTAAATTCTAAGAATATAAATGCTAAATAAGGAAGACAATCCCAGCTAACGCAACCACAGGCTTTTCTCCATGTAACTAGGAGAAAAGGGTTATTGTTAAAACTTAATTAAGGATAGTTGTTACACATATTCTACTATCAGTAACAGAGGCTGGAGGGATAAACTTACTGTCAAAGAAGTTACTTTCATCTCATAGTGCTGAAATAATAAAGACCAACCAAATATCCCCTAACTAGGCCTAACAGGGCCCACCAAGATGACAAAGGACAAGTATTTTGTGTTAACTTTTATAATAAAAAACATATTACCTCAGTACATTTATAGATTTAACCCTGGGTTTTCAGAAACTTTTTGAATTGCGAACTTAGGATTTCATATTGTGTTGTAATACAGGTCAAACCACTCACAATTGATGTATTTAACGATTATGAGGCCCTTTTCATTTGAAACAACATTATATAAATAAAGTTCAACATCGTAAATCAGTGCACTAGAATATAGTCAGTGGTCACCTCTTAAGAACACAAGACATAATGGAGAAGAATACCAGCTTTTATAAAATGAAAACAGTTATTCCAAAATGTAAGAAGATCAATGTATATAATTCACAGGAATATTTGAATTTCAAATACTTGGAAACTGTGGAAAGCAGAAGAAACTAAGCACTAGCAGATAAAGCAGTGCTTCATGAAAAAATACCACAATTCACAACACATCAAATGCAGATGCTTCCTAGTGTGGCTGCACGTTTTGCTGCAGCCTAAGAATGGCTGGAAGTAACAACAATTGGATAATTAGCCCATGGAAAACCAAGACCTCGTGACTATAACCGCTTTTAAATAACAGTGGGGGAAAATTCTACATGATCCAGCAACAGTAACAAATATAAACACTTGATAATTCCAGCAAGTATGAAAACACTGTGCAAATGTCTATAAAAGGTAAGAATCAGGCTGTTTCTTTACAAGCTCTAAACACAATTTTAAATATGTTACTATATTGTTAATAGCATGGAGTAATAAGGAAGAATAATGAAAAGATCTTTTGGTAGTAGAACCCAATGCAGTAGAAAAATGTAGTAAAGAATGTTAGATAATGGGACATGACCAAGATTATTGGACAAGGTCCAACACAAATTTAAAAGGTTTGCAACTACATGACCTTCTTATCAGTGGCAGTAAGAGAACCATGAGATACCTTAAATTCTTAATAAGAATCATTATGGGTAGCTAAAAAAATTTCGAATCTTTACAGAGGAGAAAGAAAAAGTGTCCCTGAATTAGGATCATCAATTTATTGTCATCATTTCTATTTCAAAATCAAATTTTACATGCAGATTCTAATGAGATACTAAACACAGTGAAAATACTACAGATGCCCAGTCAGTGGAACTGTAAACCCGTAGTAATAGTACCCAGGGTAAAGCAGCATTTATTTTAGGATACAGGTGGCCAAAGAAGTCTTACAACTGTGAGTCCCTTGGTCCTGTGAAAACTTGCTACAGTTATCCAAAAATATTCTCTTTGGTGCAAGTGACTTCAGGACATGGCTGTGGAAATGAAGGTCTGTATCCTGACACTGTATCCCTACATTAGTGCCTTAAGACCACAAATACTTTACTGTTTCATACCTGATTTTACAGCAGCATCCAGAGGTCTCACCGAGCAGACTCTGTGCAAGACACGTAGTCTTTTTCCAGCATGTAAAAGGCCAATCTCAGGCATTCTCACTATGCATTTTAGCCCAGGATGCAGAGACTCCTGACTATTATTTTAGGGAATAGATTTTATGCCAGAAGACAAGCCCAGCTTCAGGTTTCATTGTTTACTAAAACAACCATTTTGGTGTTGTACAGAATACCAGTCAACTAGAATCCCTATTTTCAGAAGCAGGATGCTTGGAGATTGCTCACTGGGTGACAAGGATTTTTAGGAAGCTAGGTGATCTTGCCTCCACTGTGAAAGATGTACTGCTATACAGAAGAGGATGAGCAGAATTGTAAGCAGAATCAATACACTCAAGAGGCCTAAAAATCATAAAATATATTAACTATAAAATCCCTCCTGCAGTTAATTCTTGTAAAGAGCTGAATTCTGCCCAAGTTTATTCTCTATCAATGAGGAATGTAAAGCCACAAATCAGTATCACTTCACAAGCTTAAAGCCTGAAGTTAGGCAAATAGACACAGTCACTTAGCAACAGACCTAGCAGCTATATTCTTGTTAGACTTTACTCCAAAACTGAAATGTGCCTTATATTAGACTGTCAGTTTCTTGACTCCCTTAAAGTTCCCCTTAGCTGATAATAAATCATTTCCATAACAACACTGCATTTCTGACAGCCAGCATTTTCCATATAAATCTGCCTGGGACTTGTTGCCTAGTGACTATCAGCTTGATCAATACTACTAACAGTAGGTTCCTTTTCCTCACTAAGGAAAATGTTCTCATAAATTGTGTCTCCCACATAACACAGTCATCTTCCTCTCACCAACATCTCTGGCGTAATGTACTCTAGGGAGACAAAATTTGTTCCTTAAGCCTTCTCAGAAATATGAAACTCTGAGAAAATTTGCTTGAAGTCTCTACTGCAAAACTAGAGTCAACAAAAAAAAAAAAAGGTAAGGTTTATAGTTGATTATATTATTGATGCAGAATTCTCACTGTCATATTTTCTGAAAAATCCCTTCACCAGGATTTCTTCTCCTGGGAAGCTGAGAAGCCTCAGAGAAGAATGAAAACAATAATTATCTGATTGCTTCTCCTGTGTTTGCTGCTTTGGAATGTGGTCTGGACATTGTTTACCAACTGGTCATTGTTTGACTGGTTTCATGTGAATTGTTTTAACTTAATAACCAATCACATCCAGCTGTGTCGAGGCTCTGGAGAGTCACAAGTCTGCTATTATCATTCTTGTTAAGCCTTCTGTCTCTATCCTTTCTCTATTCTTTAGTATAGTTTTAGTATAGTATTCTTTAATAAAATATAATATCATAAAATAATAAATTAGCCTTCTAAGAACATGGAGTCAGATTCACTCATTTCTTCCTCATCCTGGGGACCCAGCAAATACCATACAGTATAAATTACAGAATGCAATTTTAATCCAATTTCAGTAATCCAAAGCATATATAAAATCTGAAACTGCAGGTTAGATGTTCACAGCAATCCTCCTCCACAAAGAGAAAAAATATTCACCTATCCAGAGCACCTAATTTTCCATGACACTCCTGAAACTATCCTAGAAATCACTGGAGATGTCCAGTATTTATGACTGGTAAACAAGTCCAAAAGAGGCCTGATTTTCAAGTACAGTGACTCAGCAATTTAGAGGCTTTTTTCAAGGCAGCTGCTGTTCACAGTTTGATTCTATTTAAAACCACTAGTCTCTTCTGAAAGGTTTGCTTGTGTATTTTTACAACTGTTATTATTGTCCTGGCATGACCTAAGTAGTCCTGGACTGCTGGAATACAAGTATTAAGTACTCATTACCAACAACACTCACCGTATGTACAGTCTTTACTGTTTGTTTTATCATAATAGCATGCACATGTACCTACCACCTTTTTCCTCAGTGTGGATGTTGAGAGTATGACAATGAAAGCAGAGAAGTGGGAATTGGGATATCTAGGTGTTATTTCTAGTATCGTTGCTCCATTAGAAATGCTGGACATTATACAACCAAGTAACAATTTAATCCTGTTTTTGACACTTTTAACTGTGGAAATCCTCATGGAGAATTTCAATTTGATTTTCACTATGATGATTTTAACATAAATTTCAAATTACCCCTGTATAAATAAGGCAAGATTTGAGACATTTACTTCAGAGAGTCAGGGACAGGCAGAAGTATGATGCTTTATTTTGTTACACTGAGCTTAATTTGCATTTCTTCCTACCTATGGAGAACCTTACTTTTGGTATATTTGAGCAACCTGATGTTTGGAATTAAGGTCTCTTCAATTTCTCCAGTGGCTTAAGCTAACACTACTTTCAGGCAATATTTGTTTTTACTTCCAGTCATAAAAGCAGGTTTATGAGGTAATTAGAACTTATTTTGCTCATTAGAGTCCCACCAGTTATTACAATTTCCATTATTTGACAGTGTATATGGATATTTTGTGAAAGCAATGCTAATAACATATGGATTCAGAATCCAGATTAATAGCGATTCTCTATCAAAAAGTACCAGGCAAAAAAGCCAAATAATTTTTGTTTAGACATTACAGACATCATAAATAATAAAAATGTGGGCAGGTTAAACAAGCTGTGCACTGCAGAGAATATATTCCTTTCCAAATAAAATAGATCTTTATAAAGATGTTTTGCAATAGGAAGGTGCTACAGATAAAAAACTTCATGGATATGCTTTTCCTTTATATCATTGATATGACTTTGAACCTTCATCTGATCACTGATGCTATGGAATGCACCAAAATACCGTGTGGTAGAACATGTATAGCAAAGCAAAAATAAAAGGTTTGCAGGAAAGAGAAGTATTTAATCTGCACCCTCGTTAGCTAGAGAAAGGTAAGGTGGAAATAAATACTTCAATACAGAAAAACAAAACCCAGACATTTAAAAGGCTTTTAAGGTGTTGAGGGCATGTCTGTACACCAGCATCCATGGCTTGTATGAACACAGTATTTAAAACTGAGATCTCTGACTTTCTAGGTCCAGTCCAACCTTCAGTTTCAGGTGCAGATGTCAGAGCTGCATCACAGAGTAAAGGCTTCTCCTGTACTGTGTCCAATAGTGCAGAAACTACTAGAACACTTCAAAGGTTCAGATGAAAGCAAATGTCATGTGATAGCCTGATATCTAGATTCTGAAGTTCAGAATCACATTATTTATAGACTCTACCTTACCCAGTTCGGGTATTTTTCTGCAAGAAGACTGATGACTAGATTCAGAGGACTCAGGTAAGCCTCACTATCACCTTGGAAAATAGATGAGCAGGGTTAAATTTTGCACTGCCTTTGAAAATTTGGCATGGCTCACATTTGTCAGCAGTACAATTAAAAGCTCAACCTATTTACCAGTGTTTAGGATAAATGAAACCCTGAAATAACTTTAAGAGACTGAACCGATATCCATAAGCTTCACACATGAGGTAGAAGAACTAAGGACAGTTATGACAAGTTTAGGACAGGATGGACTTGACTAACCTTCCATTGCACATGGCCTACTTCCTAGAAAAGATTTTTCTGGAAGCATGCTTCAACTTTTTAAATATGTTAATATCTAACTGTTTTGCATTTGGTCTTGCCAAGTTTTGAACTAAGTAAATAGCACTGAAGAAATGAGCAACTATGTGGTGAATGCTTTATTTTGTTTTGTTCTATGCCCTGCCCCATGCATTACGTACACATTATTCTGTGCGTAGATTTACTAATATTCTCAGGTTTTCTAATGGCAAGCTTCACCATTACAAAACACAATTTATTCTGCAGAAACCTTCTTTGAGCTGACAGATAAAAATGAAATGCATACTCTAATTCCAGGTATGTCATTTTTTTTTTTAAGTACTTAAAATTTCCAAGAAATTAACACTTCAAAGAAATTTTCTAAGTTAAAGTATTAGAGACTCCTCAGCTTGTCTGCATGTGAAGCAATAGGAAGCAATCAGCTCAGAAGTTTGAAATCCACAAACTAAATTAATGGCCATCTGAGGAAAGCTTGATTATGTGACTTTGCCTACCATCAACTGTTATGCTGTGGTACAGACTGGAATACACTGCAGACTTTCAAACCACAAATTCCTGTCTGGAACAGTAGCAGAAAGAAACTAAGCATTTTATCAGGACACTTCCCATTTGAAGTGCGACTATCACAAATACAGTCTTCTCAATGGCCACAAATTATTCTTCCTATTTCTTGAAATGCAATTTTTGTCCAGCAATTTTTGTCCAGCTTAGTCTTCCAGCCTAAACAGTATCTCAAATCTCATTCACTGCAGCCTTGACTCCTGGTCTCCATCTCCATTCCTGGAACATTGCTCCTAGAACCAACCTTTGTCCAGAAAGGATATTCAATGCCTCTCAGACTCCTATCACAGCTCTACTCAGACACAATACAAACACTCACAACTGGTTTTTGACTACCTCTTCCCATTTCTAGCTTTTCTGATTCTGATCTAAATTTCTCCCTCTCCAATCCTGGTCTCCATTTATCAGTCTCTCTATAGTTCTGGTTCCAGTTACACCTGTTTCTTCCCAGTCCTATACTTGGCCTGTCCCTATTCTCCACCTATATAATATCTTTATCAGATCTATTACCTCACATCACTTTTTACTTTCATTATCTTAGTCCAAATGAATTCCAGTTGATTTCAGTCCTACATGGTATTACACCCTTCTGGCTGGTCACTCCCTTCTCAGCCAGCTAATCTCCTATTCCATTCTTTATTGTAATGTCTAGTCCTGGATCCCTTAATCTTCACAGCTTCTGGAGCCAAGTTCCCGATGAACTTATCCAAGTTTTGCATTTAAACCCATTGGCTCCCATCTCCCCATTATTTAGATACATGGGAGCCATGGACAACAACCCATGGAAGAAGTTCGCACATCACAGAGAGGAAGTGGCCAAGCAGCACGTGGCCAGCATAGAGAACAACTGTACATGATTGCAACTGCAGAAGTTTTCTTTAGCCCAGGCTGGAAAACTCTCTGGCAGACATCTTCAAAGAAGTTACTAATGTTTTAAATAATCTCTGATGAGCATAATAAAAGTAAGATTTTTTTTTTCTAAAGGGTAGTAATTTCAATAAATTCAAGTTCATTTTCATTAGTATATTAAAATGCATGTCCCCGCAGAAAAAAGGATTCCCTCATTTCATAATTTGAGAAAAAACATAAATTACTTAAAGCTAATTTTCAAGACGATTTTATTATAAACTTGTCTTTAGCCTTTCTGTTGAAGATTGTGTTGCCAAAAAGGTGCCCAATGTTTGGAAAAGTAGAAGAAAACAAAACAGGACTTGCAAGCCTTCAGGGAGGTGGTGGAGTCACCATGCCTGGAGGTGTTCAACAGGCACTTGGATCTGGTAGTGGGTGATGTGGTTTAGGGCTTATAGTGGTAGAGCTGGGTGGACAGTTGGGCTGGATTGGCTTGAAGGTCTCTTCCAATCTTGATGATTCTATGAGTATACTTAATTAGCAGGGATATTACTAGGCTGGCTTAGTTTGCATTTATCTCCCCTCAATCATAAAAGGTCCAGGATAATGAATATTAATTTATAAAATATAATACTATATTAAGACATTGGTTTAATTAGTCAATCTCTCTGAGACTATGATTTAATTTAAAGCATTCCAGGATGGCTGATATGAGCAGCAGCTGAAATGAAGGATGCCTGCCGGAGGTTACACTTAGTCTACTTGTGTTTTATTATCTGATACAGCATTTATTTAGCCATTATAATAAACTCAAAGCTACACACTTCCAAGAGATGCTTAAATTATACTGAATTCTTAAGTTTCAAACACTGGCTGACAAAATGAAGCTTTGGAGAACTTCTGATGATACACAATCAAGTACTTCAGAACAATTCTGAGTAATTTTGCTCAAATACTCAAGTTGCTACTCTGCACAGGCACACAAGGAATAAAGCAGAACAGTTTTGAAAATAAGAAAAAAAAAAGTAAATGGCTGGAGGCTTATAGATAGCTTCTTGAAGTTTCACCTATACATGGAAGATCTACATGAAATCCAAATTAAAAGGGTATCAGTGTTTAATTTTAGAAGAATTTAAAATGAGTGAAGAATTTTGATGGTCTATTAGAAAAGCATGCTTTAACAATGCATTTAAGAACAGTTGTGCAAAGTCTTCAGGCTCAAATATTTACTGTACCTAACAGATGAACTGTAAAAATCTGGATGTGTCAGATGCACATTCCTCAGTTTATTCATCCTTTGCCTGCAGGTCATTACAACAGCCTCAGTTCCAACTTCAGATTTCACATGTGCAACTCTCAACCTAAAGCTCCAAGTATTGAACTGCAAAAACATGGACTGTGTAGTTCATAATTTAGCAGACACAAATGGACATCTTATAGTATGAAACTGCTGTAAAGCTAAGACTACATGTACTTATTTTGAAGATGAAAGTGAATCTGAAAATGAAGGTTAACACTGCAGACCACTAGGTAGGGATTTATCTATTGCTAGCCAGGTCACAACTCTCTCAGATCTTTATCAAAGACAGATCTAGGTAATGTAGAAGCATAAAACCTAGTTTTATTGTAGCAAGGCTAAGCACTAGGAGCATTCTAATCCAAGCAACATAGAACTTAAAGCAGGGTAACATATATAGCTGTTGCAGTGTAGAACCACTCAGTGTTAACCTGTGGGCAAGAAAGAAAATGAGAAAGCATTCTAGGGACCTGAGACTGGGTCAAGCTAATAAATTAGCTTTATTTAGGGTGAAATAAATAAAGGCAGTGAAGATAGAGGACCCCAAATTTCTGCTACAAGTGAGTCCACACTGGTGACCTTGTTCATTTAAATAATCCATCAGTGTAGGGTCTATCTGTGCAAAACTGGTCTTGGACATTTTGAAGAAGTTCTTCCAACTACTTTTTTTTAAGTAATTCCTGTCCATCTTTTCTAAGTTCACAAATTATTCCTATCCAACCCAAACAAGAGCTGTGAAAGACAGCCACCTTAAATTTCAAAATAGTCTAACAGCACATGATTTTTAAAGATTTTTAATGGATAGTTCTCATAGAAGTCAAGAAATGCTATGGGCCATCCAATATGTAATTGTTTCCAACATTCTAATCAATTTTATCAGCTAGACAGTTTCATATTGCACTTGTCAACTCATTCTCACAGCTTCATTAAGTAGGTTGAACCATCTATTTTAGATACCTGGATTCTCAAGAGGAGCATTAAGTTAAAGCTCAAACATAAGCATTCCAAGGCCTTATTTGCTTAATGGCAGTTGAATATGCTCAGTGTCAATCAATAATTGAAACTATAGTTTACATGACTAATTAGAGCAATTCTGTAAGACAAATTGTTGACATGCTGCATGGTGATTTCTGTGTTCTTCTCTCATTTTGTGTGAAGTAGGTATTTCAGATGCTGTGTTCAGCAATGGGGATGGGGGCATAAGAAAAGCAAAGCTGGAAAGGAGAACTACACAGCAGCAATAGATATTTTGATTTACTTGCCCCTCAAACATCCTGCAGGAGTATCTCCAGTGAAAACTCTACTATGCATGAAACAAGCCAAAAATTGCACTTCTTCCACAACCAACAAGATTGATAATGTAAATTTTCCAAAAATGGACATAGATACAAGTTCTATAATTTAAAAAATTGTAGAAAAAAGTGCTTTTAAAGAAAGTGCTTACCCTCAAGCTTTAGTATTAAAATATTATGACTAGAAGAAACTGCCTTAGAAAAGTGATACCAATAGAGAGCACAGAACAATTCCAAGAAAAATTCACAATGAAAAAGTACCTTATCAATCAACCAATTTCAGGCAGCAAATTTGGCACACCCACATGTTTTTTACATTTTTTACCCAATTCCAAATTGCTCAAATAGTTGGTTTTATTTTATAATAAAAAAGGTGGAGAAAGAAGTTGTCAGGAAAGAAATTATGAGAAATCAGAGGAAAAAAAAAGGTCTAGAGAGAGAGCAAAACACAGAACAAGTAAACAACATTAAAAGAACAAGGAAAGATATTCACAGTGTTTTCTGCAATTCTCCTTTCCCATTATGAACTATATTGCTCCCAAAAGCCTACAGATTGCAATAACCTGACTAAAAATATGCACATCTTTCTGTGATCTACTGATAAAGCATGTATCACAGGTTAGCAATCACAGAATTACAGAATTTGGTGAGTTGGGAGGGATCTACAGGGATAACTGAGTCCAACTCCTGCCCAGGACTATCTCATGGTTCCTGAGAGCATTGTCCAAACACTTCTTGAACTCGTCAGGCTCAGTGCTGCAACATCATTTCAATCTAAAGTATCTTAGCTTTTTAAAGCACCTTTCTTTCAAGCCACCTATAGTTCACTAAAATGATCTTTAAAATCATTATCCTGGTTTATATAGAACTCTAGGAGTATCTGTGGGGGTTTCCATTCTGTATGTCTGTATTCCTATCCAGTTGTGGATGAAATGACCTTGGAAGATCATGAGGAAAACATAGTAAGTTAAATGTTGTTACAGTAATTTACTACTAAGATATTTGCAAACAAAATCATGAGTAATTCAGTAAACTTGTTACTGGGGGGAAAAAGAAAATTATTCAAGAAATTCCTTCAGTCTTCATGTTTACACAGTGTCAAAAGAAACAGAATTATACAAAGCAGTTATCATAAATCACTTAAATTCCCTTTTTTGCCATGTGCTTCTTGCATGTCAAAATGCAAGTCACTTAGGTATATTTTCACCAAGTTCATTACCCTGGGTTTCTTGCATGACAGACACTTCAATCTTCTCTCTGATTCACACTAAATCTGCTCTCACAAACTTGATACTGCTTTAAATTTGCACCAAGGGTTCTGGAGAAAATCTCAGGCTCTACTTCCAGTTGCACAGCCTAAAATAAGAACTTGTACAACCTCTCTTTTAAAAAGTTGGTTTTTCTGACAATGTCTTAGAAAAGCAGGGCTTTAGCAGATTTGCTGTCCAAATTAATGTGCAAAGTAATGATATCTGTCTCATTTCACTGGTGAGCTGCTTCAAATTCCCTCAGAAAACAAGATCCGAGGTAGCAATGGAAACAGCACTCTTGCTGCAGAAAAGGGCTTACCATGGTGGCAAACTGAATTGAATACAAATCCAGTATACATGGCTAGTATAGCAATTTAAGAACTTTTTTATTAATTGTCTATCCCTACTTGCTCTTAAAACCTTTAAGGCTGGTCTCTCCATGGACTCATGTTTCCAGATCTCTTGTAAATGTGAAGTCTGAAAGAAAAATAAAAATAACGTACACCCAGCATCTGATGACAAGGGAAACAAAACCAGCAGGTCTGAACCTGCAGCTGATGTTCAGGCAAGAGCTGGACTGACTGGCTGGCACAGCAAAATCCGCCTGTCAAGACCTGTTTGAGATTTCTGGTGTGCTGGACATGATCTGTGGCAGGCTGGAGTGTGTGTTTATGAAGAACTAGACAAATGCCATCTGGATATATGTTTCCAGCCTGCCATGAGGTAGAGGGATTGAGTATTAGGCCTGGGTGTGTCACTTTTCTGTTACTCTGCAGTGCAATGTCATGGGAAAAGGAAACCTTTCTCCATGTAGAGTGAGAAACAACAAAATTATTTACTATTTGGCCATGACTTACAATAAAATGTAAAGATTTGCACACAAGATACCATCTTAAAGAATAACCATACAAGTCACCATGCATTTCCAATTTTTAATTTTTTTTAAAGGCTTGCCTTATAAAGTAAAAGGAAGTTTCTCTACTGACACCCCTCAAACCCAGGCTAGCCAGGCACCACAGGCTGAAGGGCTCAACAGCCCAAATGAGTCCCTCAGTGACCCCCAGCCATCTCTAGCTGGTTTTTGATGGTGCAATAGCATAGCAAGAGGAGCCCCAGCTGAAAGGGCAAGTAACTGCTGATGAAGCAGAAAGGACATATCTGTCCCCCACTTCCACAGCTAAAAAAAACCAAAACCAAAATCATCTTTTTGCCACTGTTCAGGGAAAGTGACTTGCTCATAGTTACGTTATCAAGAAGAGTCAAGACCACAGGATCAAATAAAAACAGTAAAAAAACTCTCCCCACAGTAATTCATGTCTAGGTGGAAAGCTGCAAATGCGTAGGACATATTTCATTATGTTTCCAAATTAACTGAAGTTTGGAGGAGAAAGTTCATTGTACAACATGGCTGTCTGACATTACATAAAAGCATGCTAGGTACTGCAATGTTGGAAGAAAAAGCATTGTTAATCACACATGTGCCATGAAGAAGTGAGCAACATGCTTTAAAAACCACATCTGTATGCAGCAGCAGAAGAGAAAGCTTGCCTGCCATTAAACATTTTGAGGGACATGAATAATGTGTCTCCTGAGGAAATTACGTCAGTGAGACTCTGGACCTCACAGCACTCTCAGAATTACACAGTATTCCTCCCTCCCACTGCAGCACTAAGAGCCTGCCTGCTGACCCTCATAACAATTTGTCTGTGCATGTGTGTTTTCCACCAGTAGCTTTGTTTTCACTGGAGCTCTAATGAAATTCAGTACTTTCCGGCAACCTCCTCCTACTGAAATTTGGGCACTGGCTCGCATGCAGAAAAGAAATATGTTCTAAGTCTTAAATCTCATAATACGTTTATGACTTCTTAAATTAAAAACATATATTCTTAAATAGTAACCTTTATCAATCACATGCAAATCTGGAGTTCGTACTCACCATTTTATAACGCAAGATTGTAAAATCTACATTATGAACATCAGTCTTTATTACTCTTGGCATATTTAAGAGTACCTTCTGCAAACTCTCTTGTATTTTAGTTATATACCTAACTGGATGTTAGCTATTCAGACTCCAGAAGACAATGAATACTCTCAGGTAAATCCCAACCTGAAGTTCAAGTGACCAAGATTATTCTACAGCCCACATACAGGATTTAACCTCAGAAGCCTAAGAATTATTGCTTACTATTTAACAGAAACACAAGGTTGAAACCTACAGTTGTCATTGAGCACGTAAATTTTTCTGATCTTGCTGCATAAGAACATTAATTTTCCACTGACTACAGCAGCTGCTATTGAGCATGGCTTCAAGGATTTGGGACTATGATAGCTGATGACTTGTATATGCACACAGAGAGCGCAGAGGACACTACTGGAATAAGTGAGATGCTCCTAGTCATCAGTGACAGGAATCTTCTCTATCTTGAACTGTTAGAGTTGAAAAAAAGTTATGCTAATACCCATTTTGTGGTTTACATATGGATCAACACAACCATTTTCAACTGGCTTAAAAGCAGTTGCATGATCCAATATTAATAACACTGATTAGCCAAATAATAAAGCAGCATCCTTCTGGGACTCAAAGCACAAAGCACAATAACTCTACTGATGTGTGGGTTAGGGAAAAAAAAGGAAAACCCTGGTCTTACAGAAAACTGGATTCTTCTCTTTGCATAAAGCAGAGGACACTAATCAGCCAGAAGATAAAAAAGTTTCAAGGTGCTCTTTTCTAGAAATGCTGAAAACATGGGTACAAAACAGCTGCAGATTACATTTTCAACGAAATTAGGATGACTTCCCTTTACAGGCACTACAGTAAGGGAATGCATCAACAATCCATGTAAATTACAAGTGAGAAGCCAGCTAGGAAACCAAAGGAGTACTGTTTTAAACACTACTGTCTGGAGGATAGCCTAGCCATTTTAAATTTCTTGCTGCTGTGTTCCAAGACAGCACTATCACACAAGAAATCCAGAAAATCAGGAATTACTGGTTCTTAAGAAGAATGTGTTGTCTGCAAAAGTTCAGGCAGGTTCTCAAAACCAAACCTATGTTTCATGACTGTACTTCCTGCTTTGGGTTTGCACCTGCATAACTGCTTTATTCCCCAACCTCTCAGCATGAGTATAAAACATCTGCGAGATAACACTGCTAGAGCAATAATGCTTGATTACTTCCACACATAATAGCATTATAAATAGGAACCTTCCATTCCTACATTTTCAGATAAGCTAAGTGTAGTAGTTGTGTTATCACCAAGAAAACAAATAACAGGTGTACACACACACACACACAGAATTTAATGGTCTCTACATAAGCTGCATCTAATATCATCCTATGACACATTTCTCTACTGGAAATGGCACTCTATTCACTACACGACCTGTGACAGCAAACACAAGAAATGTCTGGCTTTCAAGATGACATACTAAATTGTTTTGTTTAAATAATCAGTGTATAAAATACTAATTACAGTGGTACAGCTCCTAGATTTAGATCATGTAAGACTAATGACTGTTTAATGTACCACCATTAAAAAAACCCAGCAGCAATAAAAATTTGTCACAACAGAAGTTGTGTCAGTGGAAGACAGAAAATGAGGAAAGAGGAAACCACAATCTACTGGTACTCATCCAGCATCTCTCTCACTGGTTATTACGGAATCATAGATGAGTTAAGACTAAACAGATATGTCTGGAGCTATGTGCTGAGTATCAGTTTAACAAAAACCCTAAGTTCCTCTGGATGACAAATACTCCAAAATAAAAGTTGATAATGGCACAGCTCACCAAATTTATCTATCAAATATGCTGGCCTTTTGAGCTACAGCTACCAACTTTTGCCAATGGTTCAATGCAGCTGAAGGATGTAAATTATCTCCACCAGAAAAGAGGTAACTTAGTATGAGAAATTTTGTTCTAGAACATGTCAAGAATGTAAACTTCGCTTCGACTTTATACTCTCAAATCTTGGGCAATGAAGAGCTCCAGCTTTCACTGTTGAGTCTGGATGTGTAGGACAGCAGAGACAAGGTGGAGGGATGCAGAGAAAAAGGAGTTCTCTATGAATGCAATGTTCTCAGTGGTCTCTGGTTTGGTGCCCATGGGTTGAGGAGAATGCAAAATAAATGATAGTGCACAAAAGAAATAAAGTGATGGGTCATTACAACTAGCAAATAGAGATGTGATGTAGAAAATTATTGATTTCATATCTACTGCCTTTGCAGAATCGTTCCTCCTACTCTGGTAGCTAGTAGCAACCTAGAAATAAATTACATCAAAACTTTGTGTGTTTGAAACATTGCCAAGTGTAACACTCGGGGGAGTTACACCATCTGCTGTCTCCTGCCTTCTACCTTCTTCAGGATCAAAGGGCTCACTCATTTATTGAGAACATGACAGTTCTGAGGCTTGTCTTTAAAACAGTTATAAGGAGCTCAGTGTTCCACATAAAATCTGAGAACTGTTTAAAGGCATAAATAACTGTGGTAAAAACAATTACGTCCCTCTACCTCCTTTTCTGTCCAATGAAGTATTTCGGCTGGAGTAAAATGAACCTTTGATAGTGACTGATGAAAAACAAAGGAAGAAATACATAATTAAGAATGGAAAGTCATGACAACCTAACATTTGAGGAAATAGAGCCCAATAAGCATGTACTTAACCTGTAGGACCAGTCAGATGTCAATCTTGGTTCTCCACGCTACTTCACATTTTATTGCTACTTTTGACACGTTCTTCAAGTTCCGTATTCAGAACTGACCTTAAAATAATGGTCTTTTGAAGGGTGGAGTTCAAGGCTCAATGCTATCTCCAACTCTCAATTCTGTTCTTCAAATCTGTTCTTTCAATGTACTAAGCAGCCACTATACATTTTCTACCCTAAATTCTGCCTGCAGCCAAGCTTCAAAACTGTTGCATGTGCTGACTACAAAACCAATTCTCCACACCTCTACATGGCAACATAAAAAATCTGGTTTGGACGCATGGGGAGGAAGAAAAAGAAAAACGCACCAAAATACAGAGGTAAGTGTCTAACTTTTGGGAAGATCAAAAGTTAAATTCTACAGTGATTTCTATCTATTTGTTAACATCAGGCTACACTTAAATCAGAGACTCACAACAATTGTTTAAAATACTTCAGGATTTGTGCCAGATAATCTGATGAAATACCGATGAATATCCCAGCCCTTTGGTGCACAGCTACAGTAACATCTAAAATTGTTTTAGAAAGCACATGGCATTTCTCCTACTTCTCTCACCCCCATTTAAAAATGATGTGTATACTATGGAACATAAACTTAACTATGGAGAGAGAACATCTCTTCTGCACTGAGAAAAAAGCCTGATTCAGGGAGAGAAGGCCTGGGGAAGATAATGTTAACAGTCCTTTATCTCATCAGAGTCCTTATTTCATCCACTAACCAAAATGTAACAAACTTGTCTCTCTCTTAAACTTCACAATGTATTCCTCTCCTACCTATGGCCCTCAAAAATACCATCCTCGCTACACTGAATTAAAGTGCATCCTTTCCAGTTTGGTAGTGCAGAAGTGCAGAAAAAGAAGAAACCAAAATTCCTTTTTGATACTAACAAAATGTTCCAAATGTTTTCATTTAAGTATGTACAATCTCACTTCAAATTCTGAACATCTTATTCAATTTCAAAAAGTTGAAAACAGCAGTTTTTTCTTCTTTTTGTGATGAAGGGGTGTACTCTAGTAGATAATAGGGTTACCATCCTCGTGTGCATAAGGTTAGAGGTTTTTATAATCAATTTGAATTTATAATATATTTCTAAATTACCAGCCCAGTCAGAATTTAAGAACCTGCTGTGATGCCAGTTTCACAGATGAAGGAAATGAAATAAAGATGCTTTTGTGAAAAAAAGAAACGTAATACTCAATCAGGCAAGAAAATAAAACAGCTAGTGGTATTGGGAAGAACACCTCAAATACTGGCTCCTTAGATTACTTACTTTCAGAGAAACATTGTTTGAATGAAATTATTTCAGACAACTATTTTACACCCACAGTAGTGCCAAATGTTCTAACTCCATCCCAGTTAGTCCAATTCTCCATCCACAGTAGCTCCCAGTGTGTGCCCTCCAGCCTTTCCACCCCAATATTCCTTGATGTTTTCTACATCACCTAACTATTGTTGTGGCAAAAAGCAGCAGCAAGTTATGGCTGGTTCCGTGTGCCATAGGCTGACTAGGATAGACTGAGGGGAGAAGAGCTACTGAAATATTCCTCTGGGCCTCTCTTCTCTTTATGTATTCACAGAATTAATTTCATCAAACTTTTAAGAGCTAATTAGGATTGTTTCCCTGCCAAAGGACAGAATTTATATGACTGGCAGCATAACTGCAACAGTCAAGTCTCACAGGAAATTGGACAGTACCTGAAAGCCTCATGTAACTGCAACTCACTCTTCCTCTCTTGCCAATCACTGCCAGCAGTAACTGAGAAATACTACAAAAATGTTTTGCCCTCTCTAATAAAGTCAACTTTATGTACTTTTTATGTCAGATACATCTTCATACTATATAAATAAAATGAAATTCCAGGACAACATGGAATTCATTTACAGGATTTATACATCATCCTGAGTTGTTTCTCCACGTTCTGCTCCTCCATATTTCAACCAATTTTAGTCCACAGCATTTCAAACTTTGGGAGTGGAAAAAACTTTACCAACTACATATTGGATTAAGACAATATTCTTTACTTTTGGCAGAACTGAAAAATAGCACAACTGCTTCAGTCAAATGCAAAAGTCAATGGACTCTGGCTATTCTTTTAGTTTAGAATAAAGTTTTAATACAAGTGTAAGAACCACTTTACACACTTATCAGATGGTGGTGAGTACTCTGTGACAACTTCCACCTCCTCCTGGCTAAGAAATATTCTCAGCAAGAACAACAGCTGTGGGATACATTGTTTTCTCACTGCTGCTAAAACAGCATCAACTACTCTTACATCACACTGCCCAGAATAACTAGTGACACAGCTCCAAAGGACAAAGAGAGCTGGTATTTCAACATTGTCCTCAGCCTCAACTCACACTTTCTAAGTTGTTCCCTCTGCTCTGCAGACACATGTACCATACCCTAAATAATGAGAGGAATCCAGGTATGAAAAAACCCCCAACTTCTTAATACATTTTGAAATAAGGTGCCAGGGGAAAAACTAAACTACAGTTGCTACTAACTGAAAGGAAACATTACCCAAAGTTCTGTATTTCACCAATGAGCTTTAACAAAAAGATAGAGAGTTTTAAAGAACTGGACTTTTCAGCATAGTCCAGCTATCTTTTCTCTTGACCTACTGTACCATGAAGTGGCCTACTATTCTCTAAGCTTTTTAGAAATGAGAGTTAGCTGGTTTTATTTTAAAGTTTGGGTATTTTGAAGTAAATTCCCCAGGTTTACTATATGAAGACATTAGTGTAACTGTGATGGTTTAGTGGTTTGATTTGTAAAATTCAGTTTCACTGTGAGTCCTAATGATGAGTATTTAGCCTTAGCTGAAGAGATGGATGTTCTCTGCAACATCACAACAAACCCCATGACTAGGTTAGTTGCACCATTACAGAAGATCATAATGAATTTAAACTAGGAAAACAGAATAGCTTTGGTTCCTGATTAAAGCAGTTGAACTACTAACTCCTTCATTTTGATTCATGAGCTCAATTTTGACAACAATATTAAAACTAAAAATTATTCTGATGTCATGAACGATTTGTATGTATTCTTGAATGTTCTTATTATTTCCAGTGATATTTTACCCATAACTGATGGGCTTAGTAGTAGACAAATTTCAATTAAAGCTCTGAGCTTAAAGAAAAAAATTTAAAAAAACCCATAACAAAACGCAGAAAGCAGCAACAAAAGCCAAACAAAAAACCCACACAGAAAAGTGCACTGTTCTCATACACTACAAAGTGTCGATTCAAAACCAGGAATCTTTCACTCTTAATAATGCTTTTTTAAACGCAAACAGGTTTTGTCGTGATGATGGCATCTATACTTCCTAATCACTTTGCACAAGTTAACATTTCTTACTTTCCCCTAAGCTGATTTAAAATACAACATAAAAGGCCATACATTATTTCATTAATAGGCTCTGACAGTATTTGCCACCTCAGACCATTATGCAAGATGATGAATTATTTTCCTATGTAAATGTGAGAACAGTGAGATATCAGCACTCTGCCAAGATCTACAGTAACTGGCTGCATATTTTCTTTAAATGCCATCTCACAGCTACTTGCTGTCCACCTGAAGACTTTCCTTGCTGTGTACATTCAAATTCTCCAAAAGGTATCAGCTCTGTTCACAACTGCATGAGTGCCACCATGTTTTACACTGGATTTTACACAAATTTCTCCTTCTATGTAAGTTTGTTAGCCAAAACCCCCCTTATTTATAATAAAGTTTCTAGGTCTTAGTGATAGCAGAAAAATTTAAATAAATAAAAAATTTAAACAGTAAAAGTTGTAAAACAACTTCTGAATATCAGCCCAACAACACAGGTTTTAATGCGGGCACTATTTACAGAGAACTCTAAGGAGCACTGCTGTTGCATAAACTGCAATTATCTTCAAATTCACATGGGCTTATTTTCCTATTAAATGAAACTACCAGAAGACACTAGCTAAAGCAACGTATTTTGATTCAGCTTTTTCATACAAGTCATCTCAAATTGCAAAGCAGAGCTTTCCAACACCCTCCCTTTCTCTCTCCCTTTTCAGCCTTAACATTTAAGGATTTTTTGCAACGTGATTATGAATGTTTCCTTAGTAACTCCCATGCAGAAAGACTGATGTTTGTTTAGTCTGCCTAGAATGACTACCTACCATTCAATGTGGTCTTATGTTCCTACTTAAGAGTTTATAGCTGCTTCAACAAATAATTCCAAAACCTTCTAATTGGTGGGAAGGATACAAGCAGGGTTTACAGTTCTGCTCTGTATTCAAAATACAGATTAAAAAAAAATAAATTTAGTAAGCCCAGCAGCACAAACATCCGATTTTTAACAAAAATATTTAAACAAGAACTGTTGGAAATTAAGTCTTGCAGAAAAGGTAGTTTGAACTTGAAAAACCTCCCTGCTACTTCTGACATAAACAGGCACTACAGTATCAGTCTTTCCTACATAATTTTCTTATATTCAGGTTTTCTTTTTAGTTCAGGAAACACCTGATCAAAGCAAAGAAAATATCTTCTACAGAATGCACTACAGAAAAGTCACTTGCTAATCTACAGCTATCTTTCAAAAAACTTAAGTTAGAGAACTGATTATTCCCTTTACCAATTTCCCATCATCTCAGATGTTTGCACAAGGTTTTACATACCTGCAAAACTTGTTCTTCTGAGGATGACACAAATAGATCCATTCATTTTGGTTACCAGCATCAAGTTTTTGGCTGGCAATAGCCAGGAACATTCTGGCTAGAAGTCTCACAAACAACAGCAAGTCCTACCTAGGCAAATCCAGTATCTTCTCTCAGTATTTTTATAATAAATTCAAAACACACTTCAAGGGTAATAAAGTTCCTGGTATCTTGTGGTATCTCATACATATATACTTTTTCCCCCCTTTCAATAAAAACTAACAGGCAAGTTGCAGAATGAAAGGTAAAAAGATCCCACCCTTAAACAATAATAAGGGTGAAATAGATAAAAAAAATATAACAGCAGTAACATTTTTTTACCTTGTTTCAAAACCAGAATATCCTGAATATCTAGCAAGGCTTTAAAATGTGATGAACTGAAGCAAAAGGTTATCTTTATTTTACAGGGATGAGCAAAGTACAACCTACAACCTGCTCAATCTGTTAGAAGAGCCAGGATTTATATGATAATATCTGATACGTCAATCTAAAAGGAGGAAGCCTTCAAGTGTTTCTGCTGCTTTGAATGACAACACTGGGCTGTGAAGTCTAATCTTTCAGGTACACACTGAGTAACTCTATACTATGGTATGTGAGGCTGCAGTTAGTAAGTCACTTTATGAAAGAAGCATATTTATTGCTCAAGTACAGAGAGGTTGTAAGTTTGTTATGAAAATGGGTCAAATTAGCATTATTCTCACAGAATGGGTATAACACAATGAACAAAATGCACTGACCATTGACTTTGCTTTGTTGTGTTTGACATAAGGGCTGCTGTTCTCCACTAGTCTTGCAAATTACTTCTATAAAACTCTACAAGTTTATCTTCTGTCACTGAAAAAAGTGCTTATGGAAAGTAAGAAACCACATCTGAAAGACAGGTCAGCAATTTGTAAAAACACTTAGCAAGCCTACTTCCATTGCAGGTAAGAGATGCAACCTATGGCTTATTTTAAACATCCCCTCACCTTAACTAAATAAACCTTAAGGAGAAATTACTATTTCAGTGATCACTTAATTCTCCCCAGTCACCTTTGGGTTGATAATCCAAACTACTGATCTTAATGAAATTTAGTTTTGGTTTTTACAAAACACAACCCCAGTGCTGGCATTCAGTAAAAGATTTGCACTGTGAAACTCTAATGAATCATTTACACTACACAAACCCTCTCAAATGGCCATTCAAATGGCCAACCTATAAGCAAGGGATTTCAACCAATCTACACAAATATCTAAGCATAGTGGCCTGTTCCTGAATTACATTTCAGCTCATACACAGCAGGATAGAGAGCTAGAATATAAAGAATATGCCCATGAGAGATCTTTACCCTGCATTTCTTTCCTAATGGTGAAGACCTACACACATCTCTTTGAAAAACAGTGCAACATACTTGGGACTGGGCCACTAGAGAAAGTAAGTAATTTTGGCAAAGGCTCTCCCCCCTTTATTATGAAAAGATCCACAGTCATGTTCTCCTCAGCCCAAGAATATCTGCCTCGACTCAAAAGATTTCCTTCAATATAAGTCATATATTCCCTGAACTGGAAGCTCTGCCAAGTCAGCCTCAATTTTTGAAGCTGCAACCTTGAACAAAAAAAAAATACAATGTTTCACCATGTCAAGAGATTACACGATATGGTCTGTTTGTACCACTATCAGGTACCAAGCATGTATCAGATCTTAAAACAGTCTTAGTGGGTTTGGATGAACTTTACTGACCACTTCCTGATACCTTCCAGTTACCAGTTCTGTAATCACCCCACTGTTAACGGCTCAGCCTCCAAATCCAGAATAACTTAATAAATAAGTTATATTTATATTTTCATAATATAAAATAATATTATTAATAATAATATTAATAATATAAAATATTATTATTAATAACAATATAAAACAATAAGTTGATATTTTTATATTTATAGTCTGGATATAATATATATTTTTATATATATTATATCCAGAATAACTTAATAAAGAGTTACTGTGCTATGCCACATTTATGGAGTTGTAGATCACCTTCAGTGCTGCAAACTCCACCCCCTAACAAAAGGCAATAAAGGGTTCATCCTAAAAATCTTCAACCAAAGCTCAGTAAAATAATTTAGGTGCTCAGCTGCAAGGTTATGAAAAATGAATCCAAATTGCCAGAAGTGGACTTGAAAAATACAAAGTATAATGGAACATATTACCCTAAGTACTCTGTCACTGAGCAAAAAAACCTGACATACTAACATACTAAGGATGAATAAGGGGTTTAAAGGAAAAAAAAAAAAGCCAGCAAGGAAAGCAATAGACCCTGTGATAACATGAAGACTAGGGTGAAGGGCAACAGTAGACAACAGTACCAACCCAGTTTGGTATTGCAAAACAAAACTTAAGGATAAGAGGCCTCTTATACCACTGCCAGACCTGTTTGCTTAATATTTTTGTCCACATTTGAAATCATTAAGTGTGAACTGAACAGGAAAAAAAGTCTTTCAAATCCAGAGCAAAAGTCAAGGCTGACTAACTGCTTGCTGTTTATCTGTAAAATTCCAAGACAAAATTAAAACCTTTAGGAAGATAAGTCAAGCTATATAGAGCCATAAAAGCTCAATCATGAAATAAATGTGCATAGAACATATCATATTCTCTCAACATACTAAGAAACCACAATTAAAACCAGATGAGTGAGTGTAAGAATATGAATACTGCTTACAGAACTGTAGAAAATCAGAAATGCAAGATAGCAGCATTAACTGCTTTAATTAAACGCAAGCTGCTAAATGAGAGCAGGCTTCCCAGAGTAGCACTTTCCTCATGAAAGTTTGAATCTAGTGACAAGATATTCCCAAATTTAAAGTGGCAAACTGATAGAAGTATGCAAGAAACTATATACCCACTATATGCTAAGTGTAGCAATACTACATCTTTCCATATGGTCAAAATGAAGGTGAGGTGGTGTCTTGTGATTCCCTACTCACACTTGTTCATGAGTCACATAAGATGTCCAACTATCAAAACTTGTATTTGAAATTTAATAAAGAGACTAAACACTATAATCCAGGAGACTGTGGGAGGGAGAGGTAAACACAAAGAAACATGAGAGAACAATAAATCAAGTACTTCTCTTGTTCATGTCACTTTTAAGGCCATATTAATTCTAGAGTAACAAGACAGTCTTATCAAAAGGACATGAGCCAAACTGATAACCAAATCTGGATATCAATTTATGTACCCAATTCCTTGTTCCTGTGTAATATAAAAATCTCATTTTACCCTTCAGTGACACCAAGAGATGAACCAGTATTTTTGTTCAAAAACTAGAGGACAGGCAGGGAGACAGGAGGGAGATACAACACGGAGGGAAAGAGGGGAAAAGTCAACCACAGTAGAAGAAAAGAGGAATGATATTAGTCATCAAAGGCTTCAGGAAAAAAGTTCCACAAAAATATTTCTGTAAAAATTTCCATTTTCTTTAGTAGACAGAATCCTATCTAGCTAGAAATCCTAGCTGGAGCCACAGTACACTGAACCTTAAATATTTATACTGCTTTAAAACTACCAAAAGTGAAGGGAACAGACTCCTTAGCACAATCATAAATTTGAGGGGAGTTCTAAAGGGGCCTAAGTGCAATTACAAAGCACACCTTCTCTGTTACCTAATAAAGTGGAAGTTGTTCTGTTGTGCTTGTAAAGGAGAAGTCCTACATTCATCACTTCACATTTCTGATCATGTAAACCCAGCAGTGTAATTTAAAAAGCAAAAGGCTGAAAAAGTCTTGTTTTCACAGCTTTTTCCTCTTGGAAATGGCAGCTTCAATGCAAGCAACCCCCAAACTTCTACACTGGGAATTTTGAATTTTTTCACTGAAAGAATGTGAGAGTTTTAGGAACAACCATGTGAAAATTTTAGTCTTCAGGAAAAAGAGATGACACTGGATAAATAGTTATCCATCTCAGGCACAAACTCAGTAATGCTTGTGAGAATATAGATGAAAATAGCAGAGATTTGGTATGAGTAGCTACAGAATTCTTCCTCTTCAAGTTTTCAAAAACAACAGACAATACAAGATTTTGATTCTTAGATTTATTTTTAGCAGGATGTGTTTACTAATGGATGGTGACATCATTAGAAGATAGGTCCATGTCCACCACCTGCAACAGAAGCTAGACAGATGTTAAAGAAAACAATTTAAGAGTTAAAGATGACACTACTTACCCCAAACACACTTAGGAAAGTCACCTACCAAGCAGTACAGCTAGCTTTTGATGCAGACATATTATTTACTTGTTATCAAAATTTCCTGCCAAGTTTTAGCACATACATTACCTTGATTGTGATGGGAATCACACAGTTCTGTTTCAGAAATAACTATTAGACAGACTCTTATTCTTAAAAAATTAAGAAAGATGGAAAGATTGGTTATGCAAAATTACTTACCTGTAAATTATCTTTAGAAGATAAAAGATCTGCAAATTTAGGTCTAAAGCTTCTATCTAATGCTGAAAGCTACTGACAATTCCTTGGGAATTCCAATTCAAATAGTTAAACAAGGTTAACAGCAGGTAACATTTCTAGATTCAACTAAGAATACATCCATTTGTTCCTCACTATACCTGTTTGGTATGGTAAGGAATCAGTAAGGTAGGATCTCAGCATTATACTCACAGATTGGTGATAGTAATTCAGGAAGAAATAAAGACTTTCTATTACAACCCAGGGATCATGTTATAGTTGGGAAAGTATCAATAGCCAGAAGTCTAACACAAGAAACAAGCTTGTTTGAACAAATTAATTTCACCAAAAATCAAACTTGAACAGGAAATCCTAGGGACAGACAGTTCAGAGAAATACATTCTCAAAGAATTACGTGAAAGGCCCTCTCCCAGTTCTATTTCAAATGAGAAGCCAAGAAGCAAGGTTCAATTTGAGCCATGGAATTTCCCAAATCTGTAAGAACAGGGACTCCTTGCTTCATCTCCATTTCTTAATCACCAAAATAAATCCTACATGTGCTAAGTCAGCAAGCCCTACACACAATATCACTAAGACATCCTAATCTTACATTTCAAAATTTTAGAATGTTTATCAGCCTCTACTTCCCAAACTAAAAAGCACTACTGATAGTGAGCATGAAGTCACTTTACTCATCACTAGTTTAGAAACTCCATTTTAAGGTTCTTGTTTTTTTTAATCTCTTGGCTCAAAGGTCTTTATTAGTAACTGGGTTAACACCATCCTGGCTCGTAGTTCTGTATTAGGAAATCATATTTATGCCACACTAATCAGCCTAAAAACATTCTTACAGTGTAATTCAACACCCTAGAACTTCACCAGTTTAAAACAACCTGCTACACACACTGAGACTGTCTCCTACTTTTTAAAGAAATACTTTAAATTAGTCCAAAAATGAAACTCTGCTATATTAGAATTAAATTCTTTAGCACTCTAAATAATTCAGCCAAGAAACCATGTGAAGGACCATAACAGCCCAGTAATATGCAACTGCTTTCTCTCAGAATTATGAATTCTCTGATCTAGCAATATTGGGAAATTACAATTGGTTTGTATTTGTTGAAAACAACCAACAAGGGTGCAATCTGTTCACAGCTGTGCTACTATTTCTTAATTTCTTTTCAACTGAGCTCTCTTGTTTTACAGAAGGGTAAATCTGTCTAAAGGACCAGGTCACTGCCTTTTGAGCAACTCACTATCCTGGCAGTCTACCATACCTACACAGGATGTAACTGCTGGTAATGAGCTACATAAACAAGTCAGTGCCTCTAGACAATAAGTCCTTCAATGAAATTACGGGAACTTGTCCTTCAAACCCATTACACAGGCAGAGGGAAGGTAGGGCATGTGATGAAAAGCTTAAGGCTTCCTGTTCTTTAATCTTCCAGGTTCCATTATGCAGTTGGATCGGTTGCTACTGAAATCAGCACTACTGTGCATGCCATCTATCTTACATGAAGCTGGTTGATATTCTTCCCACAGGATAAACACAGTAAGGTTGAAAGGAAGAACCTTCATCAATTGATTTTCTGTGAGGCATAGAGGAAAGGAAGTAAGTCAGGAAATAAGAGTAGGCTAGGAATGACACAACTGATCTGAATGATGACTTCAAATACATTATGAACAGCGTTTTCCAGAAAAAAAAAAAAAAACAAAATCTGAATCCAAGTTATGAAGCTAAAGGTAAAGAAACCACTAGGGAAAGAAAATGTTTTTCACAGGTATATACAATGAAACCTGAAGATTAATTAATGCTTGGACCATATATGCATATGCTGCAGTTACAGGGCATCATGACTGTTCACACATCTCCCTTTGCAGAATGATGCAGCTTCAATTCTATTATTTTAATACCCAAGGTTAGCACTAGGAAGCCACTGACATGAAATTATGGACATATTCTAAATATGTGGAATGTTCCACAGAAGGCTTTACAGTAGTACATGGTAGGAAAGAAAAATAGGTGATTGGTAATAGCAAAGAAAAGAGTAACTTAAAGGATCATTTGCTAATTATGAGCTGCTCATCCTGCATCACTCTTTTATTATGATCTGTCTGGTCATGCTGGGGCTAGTGCTGATAACCAGCTGTGTTAGAGGCTGTAGAAGCTCTAGGTACATTTCCCTCTGTTTAATGGATGCTTGAGGCAGGTTAAAAACTTGTCCTGAAAGCTGGAATTAAATTCTTATCCTTTAGCAAATACATAACTAAGACTTACAACAATGAATGAAAAGAGCATGGAAAGAAAATGACACTATGAAGAATTAAGTTTGTAGCACCAGGGATAAGACTTTCTATCAGCACTACTAAAACTAAGTTTGTAGGTATAACCAAGACTGAAAAGCAGAAAGAGCTGGTTTAGTAGGTTTAGAACACTAGAATCAAACAATGTGTTACTAATGTGCTGGAAGCAAAGACATAACAGTGGCAAAAAAATATCTGTCTTTGGAGAGAAAAGTTGTTCAGGCTAACTAAAAACATTTGCAAGAACAAGCTTTAGTGAAGAAGAGACTAAAACAAAATATTACGCACTTCCAGCTTATGTTCTTTCTCTGCAAGGAACTCTTTTTGACATCGGAGAAAGTCTGACAACATTCGAGTTAGCTGTTTTCTATCATCTATTTCAGCTGCCAACCTGCCATTGTAATCCGCCAGCAACATACATGCATCATCTACCATTTTGGAAAGTTGCTCTCCAGATTCCTTATCTAAAAAGCAAGCAGAGAAAAACAGGTAAAGTGTGATTCCATTATGCACCATTACGTTCTTAGAAGAGCATTTTGGTTACCAGGCCCCCAACCCTCACCTGTTATTCTGTCTAACAGGGACACATCCTGGACCTCTATAGGCAAGGAAGCTATTCTCTGGTGAACTGCTGCATCCCCAGAGGCAGCATTTTCTAGTTCTTGTAATGCTCTAATGAGATCTGTGGTCTGAAAAAAGCATGCAAGATTGAGAACTAGTTTAAATAAACAGATCCTATAACAAAACAGAAGTGTTTACTTTACAATAAGCTTATTGATTTGATGGTAATTTTAGCAGCATTTACAGTATCACCTTTAGCGTAAAACAAAACAACACCAAACCTTTAATCTCAGCATATCATTGCAGTGTTTCTAGTTTTAAAGGTCACCTTTCTACAAGAGTTTTTCATTTAAATTCTTCATATAGGAATACTTATAAACCTTTTCTTCTTGACAGTAGTGATTATTTTACAGTACCTTTCATTTTATTATACATTTTTTAAAATTACTTCTCTTGTTGTTTTGCTTCACTATTGCAAAAGACTGTATCAGTGCACTTCTTCTGGAAGTAGGGCTGATGTTCACAGAAGCCCAGATATCTGCTATAGAGGAACATACTAAATTGTGTTGACTTGAGGACAGTCATTCTTTGCTATAACAAAAATCCTTTTGAGATAGGGCAATACTGCAACAAAACCCCACAAGAATTAGAAGAGCTGTAACACTGCAAGGTAAACAAGAATTCCTCACAGCCATCGTGAGTGAAACTGTGGGAAAAATTTTATCGATAAATCCATAACAATCTTATACTCTAATACATGCATTACTACTACCCTGAGAACTGAATGAGAACTCAATACACTGTAGAAACTACTGCTGAAATCCTGACATGAACAAAGCTGGACATAGAGTTCATACATCTGAGTTTAGTGTCAAACATAAAGTTACAGCATGCCCCACTGAAAAACTATTATAAGTTTCAGGTGTAGCTACCCTTGCCCAGAAACAGTTCCTCACTGAAAACAGAGACCACTGAAAAAAAACAGAAACCAAAAAATTTTATATGAAGCCATATGTAAGTAGAGAATTTTATAAACATGCTGTTACCTGAGGAGGATCAGTGGGAGAACTTCGAGGTGAACAGTTATTTTCATCAACTTTGATCTGTTCATATGTGCGCTTCCTCACCTTTCTGTCTCCATCTAAATGAAAACAAACACAACAGTCAGGGCAGTACTATTTCAAACAGGAGACAGAACCTTCATATACTCACAAAATACTTACACAAAGCTTGCCTAAGTTGTTCTAATACATCATTTTCATAAACAGACCTTTCTTCCCAGATAGACAGCACTCGGCCAAGGTGTTTCTTACAACTCTCATCAGACTCACTGTTACAAGGAAAAAAGCAAATATCAGCTCTAGGTAGAAGTATAGCCCTGCTTTATAATTATTTTTCACAGAAAGACTTTCACAGATCTTAGCAATATCCAATCATCAGAAGTCAAATAACCTCAGAAAATAACAAATCCCCATTTTAAAGAAAGCAAAGACCAGTTCAATGTGCTCTAGCAAGCAGATGAAAAAAAAAGGGTCTACACCAAACTCTTTTGTTTTTTCAACCTATAAATCTGCAAACACTACAAATAGGTTTATGTTGCTTCAACAGCTGTGTACCACTGTGAAGATAATCCTGTATCAAGACTCTAGCTTCCTCATGCAATGACATTAGAGGCTGCTGGGGAAAAAAAAATCACGCAGCACCCAGTAATGAAAAATGCCGAACTGTTGTAAAACATAAACACAGACAGTAAGCAAGTCTTAGTTTCTTCCTTCTTGGAAGGCTGCCTTCCAAGGCAAAAAGGGACTGAATGCTGATGAATTTACTACCAAACTTCATCCAGCTGTAATAAGACTATCCAAGATCACAAGAACACTGAATAAATGAAATTAACAAGATTTCAAGTACAGAAATAGCACATGAAGACTAGATGGGCCAGAAGACATCAACTGACCACTTCTCAAATGCAGTGTGAAAGGCACTGCACATACAAGTTTACTGTACCTTGAAACATGCTTAAAAGCCTCCACTATTACTGGAGCAAAGTCTTTTGTAAATTCTGGTCCTTTCCTTTTGCTGTTCTGTATGACATCATTGGCCAAGTACAGGAATGTCAGCTTCCTATTCGGTTTTGCTAATAAAAAGAAAAATTAAAAATAATTAGAAATTTTATTTCCTTCAGCTAATACCTATATATCCAGGCTCATACTGAATACAAACACCCACTCCCCCACACCCTGAAATCAAGTGTTTTTTTCCTGTTTTCATTACTGCTTACACCATTTCACATTTTCAGTATTTTCATGTGAAAGACTTTTGTCACTCATTGGGTTTTCTCTCCCTTCTGCTCTCTTTGTCATAGTATGACACAACTTCCATTTAGTGTTATCTCAAAAAACAAACAGAAAAAATCCCCAGATATTCTAAAGTGTTCTTCATCCCCAAACTCTTCTCAGGTGTTTTGCTGAGCCTTTTACAATTCCTGTTTGGCGGCCTTCATGGATTTCTTCAAAGTACTTCAGCTTCCTTCTAAGCCTGCTTAAATTTCTTACACTCATGAAGTCTTCTGATGAGGCACTTCACAGATCCACTATCATTCATGTGAAGAACCTCCTCTTTTTCAGTCTGAATTGCACTCAGTCTTACATAACCACTCCTCATTCTCACATTTAAGCAAACTGAACAGTCAATCCCCCTCAGTGTCCCTGTATCACTGTGATACTCCCTTCCTCACCTCTGAATTCTTAAAACACTCATGTGCCAGCAGCTGTTAATAGCACAAAAATGTTTTCAGAAACCACTTTCAAGCTCCTGTGGTGTATCTCTTCTCCCAGCACCTTAAACATCTTAACCCACCTCTCTTAATGTGCAATAGACTACAAGCTTCCAATTTACAAGCTGCTTCTCCAAATCTATTCCATGTTTTCTAAGTGCTCCTACCTGGGTATTTTCATTTATATTTCATCTAATTTTCATTACTCTACAAGTTTATTGGAGCTGAAAATCTTACTCTAACATTTCTACCCTTGAATACCATTACCACCACATAATCTCAATATGTACACTCCGATTTTAAGAAGAGGTTTCTCTTGAAAGACAAGTTTTTCTGCTCTCTCAAGGAAAGCAGCACTGTGGTAATGATAATCCAGGATTTCTTATAATCTATGCAAGCAAATACGATTTCATTTCGTTATTTTCTACTCCATCCTCTCAAAAATGCGGAACTACCACCCTCACATATAAAGAGAAAATTCAATGTTAATATGCTTTCACTCTAGGGAAATGCTTTCGAGAATAAATTTTGCACTACAGAAAGACTCCTCTGAAGGATTTCTCCTTGAAGTACTGAATTCTTTTCAGTCTCTTGAACAGAGATATCTAACAAGTTGGCAGTTCTGGACTGACTGGGGAAAAAAAAACCCCTCTGTTAAACATAAAAATGCACTTTGATTACAGTCAAGGTAAACTAAAGAGTAGGAAACAAAAGCAAAACAAAAGACAAACCAACAAACAAACCAAAAAAAAAACCACAAAAAAACACAAAAAAAAAAGCTCGGAAGTGCTGGACACAAGGTGAACTCAATAGAGTCTGCTCCAAACACTGAAGTCATCACATGCAAGCACACAGGAAATTGATCTATTTCAGTCAAAATCTGGCTAGTTTATAATGTAGATTTCATAAACTTGTGCTGCTCACTTTCCATATTAAAACCAGATGATAAAACAACACATCTCCTATGTTTCACATAAATCAGAGTTCTGAAACCTAGCAAGTTTTGAATTATTCAAAGAGAGAATGTCAGAAAACACATGTTGTCTAATAGGCATAATCAAAAAGTAACTAAAGTCTACTGGCCCTGCCCCCTCTCTCAGTTCTTAAATAAGCCCAGAATTAGGATTCAAAATCTAATGAAGCAGGCTGTTCCCCATCTTATATCCTCTGGAACTTCATGCAGAATACGCCCTTATCATCCATTTCACCAGAAAAAAAAAACCATCATTTTTTAATCCTCAATGATGTAACCCATTTGTGAGACACCCTAACTTTTTTCTTTCCAATAAACAGCCAAATAAATTGGGCTGGCAAAGACATGAGATGGATACACAGTGACATGAAGTCGGGTAATACTGACTCTCACAAAGCCCAGACACTATCTATTCACTGCAGTAAAAGATTGATGTACCATATTTGGTAAAAGCACCCTAAACCACAGAAAGTCACTTTCAGGCTTATTTCCCCAAGTATTACCTTTTCAGCTTCCTACTACAATTCAACATAAACAAAACTGTGCAGAATGAACAAAAATCCTAGATCCACTATTAAGCTATCTGTCTTTGGTTGAAAATTTTAGTGTTCTACCCTTATTATTCACAACGAAAATTGTGAAGTAAAATTTAATTCTTCTTGCTGTAAGAATGTGCTGCACAAAATTCCAAAGGTAAAAATTATGCATAGTCTTGAGAAGTGCTCCCTCTCCTTTCACAAATTTTCAAGACTTACATACTGGTCTGCTGGCACTCTGCCTTACACATGAGACTGAAGGTAACCTCGGGCAACCCGAACTGAAAACATTCTATTGCTAGCATGGCTATAAATTGACTAGTGATGTCTGAAACACAAATTAAACTCAGAATCAAATAGATCTGTTTTGGAGAAAGAACTATGTTAGAGCATCTCTCTTCAGTAGCAGTGAAACTCACTCTCCAGCCTGGGGTATTGATAAACCTCAGAACATCAAAATGGATCAAACAGACAATTCTGGAGGTCCTCAACACATGGCAAGGCTAATAGCAAAAGCATTCCTACTGTCAGAAGAAAATGAAAGGAGAAAACCTGTAAGAACCTAGGTTGAAGAAGGATCTGAAAGACACACACTGCAGAATGTACAGGGTTACAAGTAGCCATCTCTGTACCAACAGTACCTTCTGCAAACACAAAACTGCCAAGAAATCATCCGTGTTGGATTGAGTCATCTTTTCAGAAGCTCTGTGCAGTGTTCACATAACTCCTCTGCTTGTTGCAGCTAAACTCACCATGTAGCCACCAAAGTAGCTCCCTGAAGCACTGGATTCTGAAGTATTTTAATACGTCAACAGTGCTGGTTGGTGTAAGAGCCATATTATGCATAGTACTCTTAAAGCATCTTCAGTCAGAATACAGGAGATTGGCACCTTGCAAATGAAACTATGTCTGTACCAAAAGTGTAGCTGACATGTTTAAATGCCAATGAATATTCTTCAGATAATAATGACATTTCACCAACAATTAGCATACTGAGATATCTGTAGTGGAGACAACATTATCAAGTCTTAGTTTTCGGCAATTCATTCTTCTCAGTAATGCATTTTTGTTAGCCCATTAGGTATGCCTGGCTCTCTAGCAGTTCAGTATTGATGCCTGACATTATTTGCTTTAATCCATAAGACTTAGAGAATTCTTAACACTGACAAGCCACCACTTTAGTGCAAGTAACCAGCATTTTACCCTGAAAGGCAGTAAATAGTTGTTTTCACCAAGATTAGCCCTGACAATCAAAGTCAGCACAATCACCTGTCTTCTCCAGGTTTACCTCCTGCATTTGAAATTGAGCTCCCATCAAGATAGCTAGAAACATGCCCATTAGTTTCATGCTGTTTTACACCTAGAGCCAAAACATATTTGCTGTTGTAGATATACTAGAAGAAACTACAGAAAAGCACACAAGCATAAGAGATTTCACTTACATCCCACTACAAAGTGTATAGACTGACTGAGCATCTGAAAATGTTACATCAGGCTGTGGCTTTCTGCAGGCCAGCTCTGCTGCGTCAACTGACCTTGAAGGAAAATACCACTTAACAGAAGGGTTTGAAACAGTAAGCATCAGTATGTTAAAATCTCACAAAAGTTATCAGCCCTAAACATTTCATTAGCATACTCAAGTTCTCTAGTATGGATTCAAATAAAGACTTTGCTAAATTGCTTTTGAATTACTTTAGTCTATACACATTCACGAGAGCTTATGAGTGCCACCACTCCTCCCAAAATCTCTGGGACACTTTCTCACAGTATGCTTCACCCCTTTGCAAGAGGAGCTCATGACATCTCTGTAAATACCTGACAAGTTTTCAGGCTTTTTATTACAAGACCAAACATTGTTAAGTCAAGCAGCACTGAAACTTGAGTGCACGATCACTGATCCTTCACACTGTGGAGGGCTAACCTGGGTTTTTACGCAAGCAGATTAAGCAGAGCATCTTTGGTAATATGACTCTAAAAAGCCTCTTGAGAGGCTGCCACCAGAAAAGACAGTTTAAAGACAACATAATCCACAAAAGGCACGTTGTACAACAAGCCCTTAAACCTTAAAATTCATTAACCTTCTACTAAGAAAAGGTTAAACTAAGCATTCCACCTTGTGCAGTCACCTGGTGAATTAAATTTACCAAGGTTTGATAATTGCCATGTTTTCTCTTCAAAGAGGGAAATGGGATTGCCCACTGAATGTGTTCAAGGTTTGAGGGTCCAAGTATTTTGACTGGGTTTGGAGCCTAGTAACAAAGGGAACACAACACAGCCACTGCTGGGAATAAGGCCACTAGCATCAAATTACCACAGGAATGCCAGAAAGCTGGTCACAGACCAAGGAAACCATTCCAACATTATTACACTGCAGAGGCTTCCCACTGCACTTAGTGCATCCTGAACCACCTGAACATATGAAACAAACCAATTCCTTTCATTGCCTTACCTGGCTGGTAAAATGCCGAGATGGATATGAATCAACTGCAACAACAGCTTCAGGATAGTAAAAAGACCCTACATTTTTCAGAAACAGAATGGTAAAAGACACGCAGGTTTGACACTACACAACCCAAATATAATTGTTTTAAATAAAAGGCTCTTATATTGCCACTCTGCTGCTCCTAACTGCAGATCATTTTGTAAATCATGTACACAGCAAATAAGTTTCCCTAACTAGACTCCACAACACCCATTCATGTGAAGTTTTGCCTTTTTGTTGCTCTCCAAACCTTTTGGTGTGGATGAGAAGATTGATGTGGGCCTAACCAGTGAAATCCAAAAGCCATAGCTTTGCTTCTTTTAAATAAAAGAAACCAAAATTATTTATTCTCTCACATTGGAAAATGGCACTCTACCACCACTAAGTAAAATAATCTTACAATCACCAGAAAGAAAAGATTCCTTCTCCTGGCAGAAAAAACTACTCTACATGGTAGAGAAAATAAGTGCTTTATTCCAGGAACTTGTTTCCTGTGATCCACTTCCCATCTCCAAGTCAATATATCGCAACCACTTTTGGCTGTAATTGTGCTCCAAACTAGCTAAATATTAGAGTAGTTCGGATGTAGTACAACTTTCAAATCTGCTTAAAGTGTTGCTAGGCCTTCTCAATTTACTTACTAAAATCCTCTATCTTCCAAATTTCAGCAGCTGCCACAACAGCCAGTAGCTTCAGAAAAACATATTTCATCAATGCAACAGCTATACTGGATGAGGACCCAAGCAGCAGCATATGTCCCAGTAGCAGAAGCTGTAGACAAACCATAAATAAGCAAAAAAGATGTAGCTTCTTACACCACTGAAAGACTTCAACACCAGGAAAAAAAAAAAACAAAGAAAAAACATATTAAACTGGAACAGCAGGTGAGCTGGAAGAGTCAAGCACTAGAAATACATCTCCCTGTAGCAGCCCAGATGTACCTACACAACTGTGGCTCTCCTAAAGGCAATACACAATGAGTCTACTGACCTAGATAAGCTGTGCAGGGAAGAGAGCGATCAGTGTGACACGGGTGGGGTGACAGATAACAGCCTAAACAAGAGGTCAAGTGATTAAGGAGGATGGGGGATGATCACCATCAGTTTCTGTTACTGACTTATCATTGAGATGCTGTGTGGGCCCTGAAGAAACAGATACTCGAATCTGAAATTAGGTTTAAAGAGAATTCTGTGCTTACTAAAATATCACTACAAAATAAATACTTAACAAGTGACAGAACTGAACCTGGAAAAGGTAAAAGAAAATGAGATGCCAGGAAAAGATTCATATGGACAACTAATTGGAACTCAAAATTAGTCCCCTATTACAAACCTTTAGCAATTTGGGGTTTTCTCCTTTGAAAAAGAACACATTTTAACCAAGTACAGCAAACTGCATATGAAGCCTACTGAACAGGCAGTTACTGTTCACCCTTGAAGGCAGATCCTTTGAATTACACAACTGAAATTTTTAATTCAAAACATGAACTAACACGTAGCAAATCTCTACAGTTGCAGAGCCTCCTGAAAGCAGGGAGCAAAAGATGTATGCAAGAGAACATACCTGACTTGCAAACAACAAAAAATAATTCTCAAGAGACTCCATCTCAGAAGAGCCTACTCAAAGGTGTTTCTTCCTAAGGGGCTTCCCATCAGCCATTCAGTGACTGCAGGCTTACACAACAAATTTGTATGTTATGCCACTACTCAGTTTAAAAAGAAACCCTGTAAGTCATTCCCTTTATGGATACACAAAACTACACAGGGTTAAATGGGCCCACCAGTTGCCTCTTTAAAATGACTGAGGTAATCACAAGTTAATTAATTAGTACTACTTAAATACTGAATAAGCTTATGACTCCCAAGTAATTAACTATTTAACTTTGAGAATTACATTTCATACCTCTGAAATCTAGCTGAAGCAGGATCATTTCCCTCAGTACACGCTTTTCAAGAAAACCTGTACACAAAGGCATATTAATGATCCATAGGGATGCCAGAGTATGGGACCTGACCACTGCCAATTAATCCAAATAAACAGAAAGGCACTAACATCTTATGCTGTCTAAATTATAGGCAGATTTGAAAAGCTATCTTTTCACCTCTAGTCCAATGTGGCATAAAGAAAAAGATTACTTGAAATATAGAAGAATCAGAACCAAACATTTAGGAAAGAGCGAGCTCTGATCTTAGGACTTGTCTTTATGAATAGCTAGAGACATGTTCAGAAAGGCTCATGAAAGCTCATCGATGCAAATGATCTTTTACCAAAATTGAAAGCATCCAGAAAAGAACAATGTCATTGTACTGTGTTCAACCCAACTAGTTATACAACGTTCCTGAAAAGCAGTAGGCTGGAAGGAAGGTCTGGAGAGGGGGGTGACAATAAAAAGGGGATACAATGAAAGGAAATAAAATCTAGAAAGGCAAGGTTCAAGGTTCCAGGACACTACTGGCTAGCAGTAACAGCTGACAACGTCAATAATTTTGATATCCATATTCCCCAAATAGAGGTAATTTTCCTCTCAGGTAGAAGAGAAATCCTGTTTCTGTGGTTTGAATGACAGGCAAGTCAGGAGCCTTAAACTTACTCTAGTTATGGCCTCATTGCCAATATCCTACTTTGTGGTGCTTTATGCACTCACTTCACCACAGGACAGTTGTTTTCCTCTCGTACTTCCCATGCTGTCTGCTTAGATGACTACTTCCACCTTTGGGGATTAGGCACCATCTTACAAATCTGTGCAGCAATTAGCCAGAAGTTAGTATCAGGTAAATGCAAGCTAGCATTTATGAAGCTCAGATATTATAAGAAATAGGAAACTAAAATACATCCTGTGTATATTAACTATGGCAGCTTTAAATGAAGCTTCCTATCTTCCAAAACAAAACACTTCACATAGGCCTAAAAGCCCAGAAGGGTCAGGACCCTGAAAGCAACTAAGCTACTCCTAGCACAGGCAGAGTTTCACATATGCCTTCCACAGACCCCTGAAGGTTGGCATCTGAAGAGAGGTCACACCAAAATCTTACTTTGAAGCAGCAAAAGCAGGACAACAACTTCAATAAACAAAACAAACCCAATTATGGCAGTTATTCTCACCTAAAGCTCAAAAGAAGGTTGTTATCCTTGCCTCTCAATACCCAGGTTTCAAAGATTTAATTTCTCCAGTTAGTCAACCAGCACAAGATGAAAGTTAAAGTTAAGGACTGCCTATTAATATCACAGATTACTATGAACTAATATTGTGCATGATAATTAAGATGAGCAACCAAAACTCTGTGTCTATTTAAATTAGTTTAAGATACCTTCCTGGTATCATTCAAAACCCCAAACAGTCATGTTAATGGGCCCACCACATTTCACATTTCTAGGCTTGATTAGAAGTCCCAGATATGTGCAATGTTTCAGACACAGATGGGAGATCTGTTCATTTGCTCCTGGATCAAAAAAAAAGCGAGCCTGCAACTAACACAATGAAAATTGTTTATGTCCTAAGATGGAATAATGTCACCAAGTCAGTCTTCCTTCAGTCAATACAAAAAAGAATTTAACTCATGCCTCAAAGTTCAAAAGATAACAAATCCCAGAAAAAGAGTATTTTAATAAAACCACAGTAGCCATATTACATGAAACTCAGTGTTTCCTTCCTCTTTCATAAGTCCTGTAATGGGTTAGTACTGTTTTTCTGCTTAGTCTAAAAGATTCAGACTTCTATTTTTCCCATTGAAGATCCACATATTAGTGAGGCTCCAAAGGAAGCTACTACAAAACAGCATCATTTTGTACATCGAAGGAGAGTTCCAGTAAGTGGGTTTTCTTTTTCTTAGATGAACCAACTTAAGATCAAGTTATTATCCAGTCAGGTCAAATAAACCCTCATATACCATTTCTCCCTTTCACTCCCTGAACCACAGTCTATAGCTGCAAGTTCTTTCCTGTTAAATGGAAAGCCACATTAGCATTTAAGTCTGCACGCTAATCACAGCTAAAGAAACTTACGGTTTTATTATGTTAACATTTTTATTAACCATCTGGCAAAACCAGGAAGTAAAAACCACTCTGGATACATTACACTGCTTTTCCCTCAGTGTATTCCCATCCTCATCTGCCCTACAAGAACAGTTTCTGGAAAGGAAACCTGAGCAGACATGGAATTCAAATAGTATTACAGCTAACCATCACAACAGACGATGACAAATAATACGCAAAAAGGCTCAGTCTTGAAAGAGCTGTAATTAATATAAACAACAAAAAGCCCTAAAACCCTGGCTCATCGGATTCCTTCCGGTTCCCCACTTTCCTTTCTCCTTAAAAAACGGGAGATAAAACACAAGGGGCAGCGTCCTCAGAGACATCTCTTTATGGAGTGACGGGAAAATGGGAAGGAAAAGAAAGGAGCGAGAGAAGTGGAAGGAAAAAAAGGGAGAAGAAGCACCTGCCAGCCCACGGTCACCGAGGAACGGAGACCCGACGTTTCACGCTGGCCCCAACAGTTCCGCTCTCCCCAGGCGCTCAGGCCTATCCTCGCTCTCTCCCCGCCCGCTTCCCCGGCCCCGCAGGCCGCGCAGCCCCGCCGGACCCTCCCTCTCCCCGCACTCCGAAACGGGGGCCGCCGCCTCCGCCTCCCGCCCGGCCCCGCCGCCCCGGGGCCCCTCCGGCGGGCCCTGCCCGGCCCCCCGCTCACCTTTGCGCAGCTCCCGCTCCCACACGCTAACGATGAGCGCCGAGTGCTTGCGGTGGTGGATGAGCCACAGGCTCAGGGTCTGCACGCTCTGCTGCGAGTTGCTCAGCTCCGACAGCTTCCGCTCCAGCGCCGCCTCCGAGAACGCCGACATCGCTGCACCGCGTTGGGCCCCGCCGCTCCGTCCCGTCCCGGCCGGGCCGCGCTCAGTCCCCGCCTCTCGGCCCCGACGAGGGAGGAGCCGACGGACGATTCCCAGCCCTTCCCACCCCGGCGGCGGCGCCCGGCGCCAACAAAATGGCGGCGGCCGAGGCCCGTGGGGAGCCGCGCAGCCCCGCCCCCTCCCTGCCCTCACTTCCGGCCGAGCGCGAGCTCGCGCTGGGTCGGGGCCGCGCGCGAACGGGATCCCTCAGGAGCGGGGTCAGTCTATCAGCGTCCTGCTCTGGAAAATAACAAAAAACGCAAATGTAAATTTGCCTCCAGAAGGCAAACTAGGCCTAACGGTTTCTTTCACCCAGCAGGTTAAGAATAACAGAATCGTTATGGTTGGAAGGGAGCTCTGGAGATCATCCAGTCCAACCCCCTGCCAAGGCAGGGTCACCTGGAGAAGTTAGACAGGAGTATGTCCAGAAAGGGAGACTCTATAATCTCCCTGGGCAGCCTGTTCCAGTGCTCTGCCACCCTCACCATAAAGCAGTTCTTCCTCAGGTTGGAGTGGATCTTGTGTTTTATTTTATGGTCATTGCTCCTTGTCCTGTCACTAGGTAACACCAAAAAGAATTTGAGACCATCCTCTTGGTACCTGCTTTTGAGATACTTGTGTGTATTGATGAGATCCCCTCTCAGTCTTCCTTTGTCCAGACCAAACATCCCCAGCTGCCTCAGTTTCTTTTCATAAGAGAGATACTCCAGACCCCAAATCATCTTTGTGGCTTCCACTGGACCATCTCCAGCTCCTCATCTTCCTTGCGCTGAGGAGCCCAGAACTGGACACAGCACTCCAGATGTGGCCTCACCAGAGCCAGCTAGAGGGCCAGGATCCCCTCCCTCCACCTGCTGGCAGTGCTCTTCCCAATGCATGACAGAATCCCTCTGGTGCCGGCTCATGGTCAACCTGTCACCCACCAAGACTCCCAGGGCCTTCCCAACAGAGCTGCTCTCCAGTGCTGGTACTTGGGGTTCTTCTTCCCCAGGCACTTCCTTACAATACACTTGGGTATATGGTATTTCACATCTGCAGGTAGACACATACTCCACAAAGGTGTCTGGCCTTTCTAAAAGCTGTCTTTTTTATTTTTGATTTCTGACATTACCAGTATCATGTGACAGAATTCTACTGTTCACTGACAAGATTATGTGCAAAAATGCTTCGTCTTTGTTTTTGCTCCATAAAGCTTCATTGCATTCTTGCTACTTCTGCTACTTTGGAAATAGTGAATAAAAATTACTGTCTGCTTACCTTTCTATTCTTTTCAATTTTTTTTTTTATGTCATCTTCAGTCATTTTTCAAGGATTCTCTGAACAGGGAAGGTACTCTGTGCTACTTAACATGAATAGCATTCCTGATCTTGATGTGAGCATTTCTAGCCTTCCCTGCTGTCCATCTGAAAAACACTTGACGTAATTTCTTACTTTAAACATTGCCAAGTGGCTGACAGAGAGCTATCTGCCTTAACTCCTAAGGTCTATCCTGAATCCTGGGTCTGTAGCTAATAATCATGACTGCAGTTGTCAGTATTTTTCTATAAAATTGCATATGTATTAATTAGAAAAATATGCATATACCTTACTCTTAGGACATCCTGACAATGGCTAACTATCCATCCTTAAAATGGAACATACCTATGACCTTTTATACACCCAGTTTGTCCTCATCAAACAGTAGAACGCTAGTTATGAACAAAAATATTTGTGGAGTATTTTAAAGAATCATAGAGTGGGTCAGGTTGGAAGGGACCATAGTGGATCATCTGGTCCAACCTCCATGCTCAAGCAGGGTTATCCCTGAAACATGACACAGGATTGTGTCTGGACAGTTCTTGAGTATCTCTGGTGAGGAAGACTCCACACCCTCTCTGGGCACTCTGTTCCAGTGCTCAATCACCTGCACAGTAAAGTTCTTCCTCATATCCAGGTGTAACTTTCTGGACATCAGTTTCTGCCTGTTTGCTCTTATCCTGTTGCTCAGCAGCACTGAACAGAGCCTGAATCTGCCTTTTTGGCACCCTCCCTTTGGATACCTACAGATATTGATGAGGTCCCCTCTCAGTTGTCTCTTCTCAAGGCTGAACAGGGCCAAGTTCTCTCTGCCTTTCCTCAGAAGAGAGATTTTCCTTAATCCTTAGTCCCTTAATCACCTTTCTTGTCCTCTGCTGGACCTGCTCCAGGAGCTCCGTGTCTCTCTGGTACTGAGGAGCCCAGAACTGGAAACAGCGCTCCAGATGTGCCCTCACCAGGGCCGAGTAGAGGGGCAGAGGCACCTCCCTTTGCCTGCTGGCAATGCTCTTCCTATTGCACCCCAGGACACCATTGGCCTCTTGGCTACAAGAGCACTCCTGGCTCATGGACAGCTTGTTGTCCACCAGGACCCTCAGGTCCTTCTCCACAGAGCTGCTTTCCAGCAGCTCAGCCCTCAGCCTGTCCTGGTCCCTGAGGTTATTCCTCCCCAGGTATTAAATATTATTCCTCCCCAGGTATTAAATATTAGACCCCGAATATTTCGGGGTGTGTCCTGCCTAGCTTTGTCTGGCCTCGCTGCTAGACCAAAGGCTTCAGCTGTGGTGTTTTCACCGCAGAGATACCTTTGGCCGGCTGGATACTGCAGCTGGACACTCAGAACAAACCCAGGCAAAGGAACTCAGTTTACCTCTGGTGGAAAAGATTGAAGCGGCAGTGAAGAGAAAAGAAGCAGGTTCTGTTGTAGAGTCTTAATCCAGAGCTTAATTTCAGCATGGTAGACCTCTGAATGTGGTAACAACTCCCAGACAGACTCCCAGCCATAGGCTCTCGTGTCCTTTTAAGCCCCGGGGACAGGGGGAGGGGAGGGACAGGTGAGGGCCAACCAGGTGTGAGGAGGGGAAGGCCCAAGGATACAGACGCTAGGACAGGCCAATGAGCCCAGAGCTGAGGGGCATCTGCCAACCACACGATGCCCTGCTGGAATGTTAAGATTGATGGACAGCTCTTAGGCAGGAGGGCAAAAGGGGGAGGGGGAAAGGTTGGCACACCTGAGGGGGTTGGGATAGGTGAGACAGGAAACCACTGCAACACCCAGGTGCAGGACCCTGCATTTGCCTTTGTTGAATTTCAGAATGTTCCTCTCTGCCCATGTCTCCTGTCGAGGTCCTTCTGAAGAGCTGCACAGCACTGTGGGGAATTGGCCACTCATTACAGCTTTTTTTTTTTTTTTTTTAATTCCATAAAGGTTTATCCCTATTTCATATCAGACATTCAGGGAAGGTGTCCCAGTGGATTGGTTTTGGGCAATTTTCCTAATATTTGTTCTCAGTGAAATCTTCCCTTTAAACAAAAAACTTTGGTGAGGGTGAAATGGGAATGTTAGGAGGTTTTAATGTGAATTGTATTTACAAAATCATCTATAGAATGAGTGATTTGGGGGGAACTAGAAAGGATTTTTCAAAAATGCTTTTGACAGAGAAATTGAAATAAGTTGCACAGATCCCTACAGAATTTCTTATTCACTGCCTTTTGATCACCATGAATGAAAGAATCTGTAACATACTGCTATTTTTGCTATGTACAGCAGAGGACACTCTGGCATTAAATGGAACTGACCAGTGAAGTAAAATTAAGACAGAGCTAGAGAGCAAACATGGATGCATCCATTAGAAAACTGAAATATGAATGGTAATCTAGTAACCAACACCCAAATAGCATTTCTTGGAGTCATATGTATTCTGATGTTAGCAGGAGAAACTTTTGAGCAACTATGGAAAAAGAACTATTTCTTTCACACCTAAGACTAGAAAGTTTGCAGCAACTAACAGTAAAATTTATATGATAAATCAAATAAGAAAAAGGAAGAAAAGAAGGAAATTGGTAGAGAATTTTAATAATGTTTGTAAAAATGTTTATTACTCCTTCCTCTGAATCTTCCCAGATTATCAAACATTTTACAAAAAAAAACCTCCTCTGAGATTGGTATTTTTTTGAAATAAATATATTTGAATACTGGAAGATTTACCTTCTGTGTTATATATACTGTATAATAAACTACACTGCAAAATAGAGATTTCACTTTTCCCATAAAATTTTGTAACGCATTTTAAAATTGTAATAATAAGTATTTACATCAGTAAGCTAATTTAAAAGCTTTAAAATTTATCCAATCAGTGAACAGAAATCGGCCATGAGACTTCCTCAAAGCAAAGTGACTCTCCGACAGGAAGCAAGCACAATGGAGGGTTCATTTGTTGCAGAGCTTGGAAAACCTCAGCTTTCATTCAGAAACAAGTCATACATTATTCACCTGCCTTTAAAATTTCACCCAGACCCACAGGGGCGGAGCTGTCGACAGATGTCAAGTTTTCTCCCGCCCATTCCTGTGTTCAGACTGCAATAGCATCTTCCCCCTGAATTCCTAAGAACAAAGTTCTGTACTGCTTCCCTTCTGTCAGGATAGTCTGCTGTGTTCTCCCGCTCTGGGAGAAAGGAGCCACGTGCAAGCGTAAGACAATAACTGTGAATAAATTACTCTTTGGATGTTTTTGTAGATCATGGTACTGGGACGCTCTAGTAAGGAGACGTAATTATAGCCACCAAGAGGTTGTACAGCACTCTTACTTTATATGCAGGTTGCAGGTTTTTGTTTCTTATCCTTAGTATTATTCTATGCTTCATTGGAATTTTTTAGGAGCCCTTATTTTACACTACTACACAGAGCAGTAAAGCAATCTGTGTATGTAATGGTTTCCTAAACATTGCTCATCAGCTATGTGGGACTTGAGTTAAAACCAGCTCTTGCACCAGAACAGATCAGATCTTTCTCTGTATGAGCCTGGCATTTTCTCATTTTAAACTTTGTTTTGTATCTCTTTCTCAAATAGTCTCACCCAGGAGATGCAATAATATTAAAGGAAAAATGAGATTTCTCTAGTCGTATTTCCTGTCTGAGAATTTATATTAGTCAGCACACCAATCACTACCTGGATCTCAAAAATACAACACTGGCAGAGCAGTTCTTTTTTAATCTTCCAAGTGTCTGGTCCATCAAATATAACCATTTCTGAAGTTTCATATTTAAAAATATTTTTCCATCTTTCATGATATGTTTGTGCATCTCACAGTCCAGTGCTGTATAAATGTTCCTACTTCCTTACCCCAATAAGAACATGAAAAATGGAGATATGCAGAAACAGGATCCTGAAGTACAGCTGTAAAGTGACTCTTGACTGGGTGATGGTAATTCATCTGAGTAATTTATTCAGAAACACTAAGCCCCATTTTTTTTGCTTGAATAACAAGAGGACATATGCCTGACAGAAATTAAAAATAAATATATCCATTTATTTTAAGAACCCAAAAAACAGAACTGCCCAAAAATGAACATTAAGAAGTCCTGCAGGAGGAGAACAAAAGAAAGCTTAAATGGAAGGAGGAAGCCTTCTGAAGTAGCTTAAAGGAGTTGCCTGCTGGAGCCAAAAACCCCAGGGTGATTAATCGTGCTTTTACATGAGTTCCTGCCACTAAGCACTTCACCTTTTAATGTAATTCATTAAAGACAGGAATTATTTGCTATTTAGGAGATTAACAAAAACCACTCTCTGAAATATGTATATATGATCCAGCAAAGCATGCCTATATATCATGGGGAAAAATAGATTGAACAATCTGAAAAAATATGTCCAGCATTTCTATGATTTCTTTGGCCCTCTGTGGAAATGTAAAAATGTTTGTGGGAAGCCTTCCTTTTCCCTAAGTCAGGCATTCAGCCAGACAGTTATGTACATCCGGCTTCTTCATCATTATGCAATTAAGTGAAGTCATTCTATGTAAACATCCACTGTGATTAATATATGGATGCAATCAAGTCCCAGGTTTTTTTGTAGTAGAGAGCGCTGTAACCAAGCAGGAAAGCACTCCGGGGTATGTATTAACTCAGGTGTGCAGAAAGGCACAAAACATTAGCCTGAGTAATTTTAAACATCTGAACAATATATTAATGGATCATTCATATGTGCCCTAGAGTGCATATAGCTCTTAGTCACAGCGTAAAATTAAAAAAAAAAAAAAACACATTCTTGACAATAAATAATGTTATCTTTCAAGGAAAAGAAAAACACTGCAGAATATTGACATACTGTGTGAAGAACCAACTTGAAATTACAAAAAATGCAAATTTAAATTTGAGTTTAAATCATGGGAGATGGGCTGATTAACCTTTGTGATCCAGTGGAGGACCCGATGTTCCAGAAGCCGTTTAGCTGTAGGAAGCAGACACTGTGTTTTTGTTACTGTGTACTCAGCTCATGGTAGTGGAGGTTGTTGCTACCAGTGTACTGAGTTCTACTACCACAAGCACAGCCAGAGGGCTGAGGAAAGCACTTATTCACCTTGACTCCACACTCATTCAACCACATCTGGAATAGTGCATTCAGTTTTGGCCCTCCCTAGTACTGGAAAAATATTTATAAGCTTAAATTCAGCTGAAGGCCACCAAGATGGTCAGATGCTTGGAACACAGAAACCAGATGGGGAGACTGTGGAAATTGGGCTTGTTTTAACCTAGAGAAGTGAAGGGTTTGGTGCAACCTAATGACAGCTTTCCAGTACCTACAAGGAGGGAAACTGAGAAAATTGAGTGATTCATGGACATGCATGATGAGAGACTGACAAGCAATGATGAGAAACTGAAATGGAAGTTCCAACTACATAGAAGGAAAAAGTTCTTTCACCGCAGGGACAGTCAGACAATGGAGCAGGTTGCCTAAAAAAGTTTTGCATCCTTGAGTATTTTCAAGACTAGACTGAATAAAATTCTTACAACTGTGGTCTGATCACGTGTGGTACCTGCTTTGAGCAGGAGGAAGGTGGAGTAATGCTCCAGGTTATGTCTGTATACTACAGTGTTCACATTTGTGAACTTGTACAAGTTCAAGTTCAAACATTATGGGCTCCCATCAGTTGGATCCACACAGTGCAATAGGCTGTGCAGCTGCACAATGTTACAGTCCTGTCATGCAGAGCCTAACCACAGGTTAACTTGAATGTCACTGTCACCCTACAGTGCACAGGGTGCTTGTTGTCTTCTGGAGTGTGCTCACCCTCAAACTCCTACTGCTCAGTGTGCAGGCAGAGTAGGATGGAAAGGTCACAGCCATCAGCCATATCTTCTACATATTAGCCATCAGTTATGTTGTCCAAAACATCAATTACTTAAGTTGATATAGGTTTCTCAAATGCGCAGGGATCCACATATAAAAGCCATGTATTTTTTCATGCATACTTGTTCTTTTCTCTTCCTTAAGCTGAAAAGATACCTGAGCATTGCCAGAGTGCTAGTGGCTGTTCCCAATGGAGGTTTATTTGTTCTCCCTAAAACTGTATTTTTTAGCTCAGTTTTTGAGAAAAGAACAATAAATGAAGTGAGTTTATGAAGAAAGATTGTGCAGGCAGTAGGAGCTTAGTAGGAGCTTAGTTTGCTCTTGCAACACCTTCAGGAACATGACTCAGGCACAGTAATTTTTCTAGTCATTGTTAATGACATGGTACTTGGTCTTGGTCTCTGTACCATTGTCTTGCCATATCTGACTCAAAACCAAGTCAGAGCTGGTGATGTGTAAGCAGCTGTGTGCAGGAGTCAGCTGTAAATGCAATGGAAAGTCCATGTTTCTTCAGACATCTGTAGTTTATAAAGTGGTGACCAGACGCGCTGTCACTGTCTGGTAGTTGTCCAAGGCCACTGTGTGCTTTTTTACTAGATGACTGCCTTAACCTGTCACATTCTGGCACTGCTGCCTAATTAGAGTAAAAGCTCCTGATTTCCATGGAAATGAGATTCTAATTTCTCTTGGAAAATGGGGAGCAGGGGACAGGAAAGTTTGGAAGGTGGATAGGGATGCTGTAGCTGAGAGTGCTGTAGCAATGCTGGGAAAATGTGGCCGCCCATAGTCATTGTCTGATGTTTCCCCTCTTCTAGCTGTCATGTACCTACAACTGTGAGCTGGGTCACATACCTACAACTTTATGTCCCCAAAAAGCATAATTTTCAAATGAACATATTTGCAAGGTGTTTGCTGTTGTCTCAGAAAGGAGAATCTGATCTTTTCCTGTGCAGTCCTCCAGCACTCAGAGTGGCTATTTACTTTCCTTTTGTCTTAACTTGAACTGGGCACAGTGCGAGGGGAAGAAGGCTCATGGTCTTCCCAGTACTCTGGTGTCCTCAGAGTCCTGTAAGGAGGGCAGGTCTCACCAGACCTGACTCAATTGCATCTCTACTGCTTGTGAGCATAGGACTTACCTGTAAGGTGCTTCCTCAAGTTCAAGGTTCACACCTAAGGAGCCAGATGGTATCACCCCAGAGCTTTTCTGAGTGCACATCAACATTTACAGTGTATGGACAATCAGGGCATCAATGAAAAACCAATGATGTAGCCAGATAGCACAGACACAGAAATGTCAAAATGTCTGATATGTTATAGCATCACTGCCTTTCACTGAGAGACCCCACCTGCAAGCTCTATGTCCCTTATTGAAGCACAGATTTAATGCACATATTTTTATTGTCAAAGTCTATTTATCTGGGGTTATGTTATGCAGAGCTTTCGAATTACCAAGCCCTATAGTGTTGCAAGTGCAATCAAATGCATTTTTCCAAGTTGCAGTGTTAATGTAGCTACTGGTATTTTTCTTGGAAACTAGGTGTCACTAGTGGTTTAGAAATAGCAGATACAGTTTCATTCCTATGTGCTTATTTTCCCTGTAACTCATTTATAACCTCTCAGCCTCTCCCTGTGCACATCCAAAAGAGCATGGAGCTGCCTTCTCTCTAACTGAAGAGTGAAATTAAATCCTTCTGTAGCCTTCTTCTCATCAAGGCAAAGAAAGATAGGTCCTTTGTATCTCATCTTAATCATCCTGGTGTACCTTTGTGAAACTTACACAGTTTTGCCTTTTCTCTTGCTACTGTGGGAGCCAGAGCCAGACAGATCCAGGCATGATCTCACATGTGCCAGGTAGAGGGCCTTTCCCTTGGGATGCATTAATACTGACAAGTATGGGATCCTCTTCCATCCTCACTGTTTGTGCCTGTTCCACTGTTCTGCCTCTAGGACTCAAAAAGTCCTGTCCTGCAGAGCTTCCCCTCAGCCAGTGCTCCACAGCACCATGAGTCTTCAGCACCTGCATTGCAGAGTTCCAGGATTTCTGGCATCAAATGGCTGCCCTACCCACCAGTGCACTGAGTGCTTTTCCCCCCCACCTTGCCATCCAGCCACCAGTGTGCTGTTAACTGCAAACTTGCTGGGGGTATGTGCTGTCTCCTTGCTCAGGTCATTCACAGGCATTAACCATTTTGATCCTGGTTTTGACCTCAGGTACCTCCAGTGGGGCACAGAAACTGAACATCAGTCAAATTCAACATCAGTTGAATTTTGTACCACAAAATTCCATTTTTCACTCCCCGGCAGCCAGCTTCTCTAGTCCTAGATCTCACTGACTCCCTCAAAAGATACTGTGGGATGCTGTCTGCTAGGTCTTCATGTTCCTGGATGCATTTTCCAGGAGTATTTGCTCCCTAAACTTCCTGGAGCCTGAGGTTAGGCTGACTAGCAGGTAGCCCATGGTTTCCCCATTCTTACCAATCTTGAAGGGACACTAATCCCTAATCCTCTCTATGGTAATCCCAGCCAAGATTGTCATCAAATATCGCATGTTAAACCACTACAATCTATGAGTAAGGAATCCAGCAGAGGCACTTCCAGTGCTTGATACATCCAGAAGCTGTATTAAAGAATTGCATCTAAATTCCATAAATTTCCTGAATTCTTGCACCCTACTGTGTTGACCTTACAGTGGATACCCAAAAATAACAGTATTCTGCAGTGCTGAAAATAAAAAGTGTGATATAATACATTCTTATTTTCAAGACGGGTTATCAAAGATTGCTTGAAAATCAGAGTGGAAGAAATCCAAGACCTGCATAGTCCTTTTAAGTAAAGAACTTTTAATGTAACCATTATGTACTAGAATTCCTTCACTAAGTTTCACTGTATAGGCAGAAATTCATTTTTTTAACACTCCTCAAAGAAAATGCATAGATTCAATAAAATGTTCATATCAATGCTATGGTCTGTAGAATTCTTCAGTATGATCAGGGGATGGGTGCACATGCACAATTAGACAAGCTGTTTTTCTTTGCAGAATGGAACTCCACTGCTTTGAAATGCCTGAAGTAAACTTCTGTACCTCACAACAACTTCTGCTATCACCCAGCCATAGTAATACACTGTGGCTCAGGCAGAAAATGGCAGAAGGATGTCCCCCAAGGGAAACTTTATATCAGTGATGTAAATTTAGCAATTTAGCAGTTCCTGACATTTTCAGCTTGCATATAATGATGGTACAGATCATCAGCATTCAGAACTAATTACCGTCCTGCGTCTGTTCAGAGCTGAGATAAAAAAAAGCATATATAAATAATGTAGAAGCAATTCCTTATTGTATAGTTCTTGGATACTGCCTGGTATGTTCAATCAGACCTGTTTGGTTGTGATCAAAGTCACTGTTGTTTCATGCATAAATGAATCAAACAACCCAGCTGTGACCTAGGAATCACTCAAAGCATTTTAAGAAAGAAGGATGATCAGTTGTATGTTTGAACACAGTCCTCATGGCACAGGTAGATGAGGATTCCTGCAAATAAATACATATCCTTATAACATGAAACAATACTTTAGAGTGATATTGTTTTCAAAACACAAAAATTAATGCCATAAATCAAAAAATTTCTTCATATTGATACAGATATTGTTTTGCTTTTACTCAACAGACTGTATTTTCAGCATATCTTCTCACTCTGTATATTCCATAAAGCTCAAGAAAGTTGTCTGGGCATCATGAATATGAAAACGAGTTAGAAGAACTTGGCAGGACAGGGAGGTATTGGTTACCAGAACTGCCTTAAGTGCTGCTTTTATAAGGAAGAAGCTGGAGTTCTGTCAGTTCCATTGGTCTTGTGAGGTACCGGGACTATGCCAACAGCCTTCACATGATATCATCAATAAATTTTGCTCACCCCAAGAAGCCAATGATTACTTCCAATTAGTATATGATTTGTACTGAAAATTGCCTGAAATCCCACCCTCCCAATGACAACAAACTTGTGTTTTGTTTGTTTTTAATCTGAAGTTTGCTGTGTGCACAGCTAACCACACACCACAGACAACTGTCCTGAGTTAACTTCTGCTATACCTGTATGGCAAGAATCTCATTTCACTGCAGGAATTTCTCCCAGGATTCACTGCATGGCTGCCACATTGCCAATGCTTTGATGTGTCTGTCTTTGCTTCAACTACCATGGCATTTATTCCTTGCCATTCTCTACCTGTCTCTAAGTCTCAAGACTTAAAAGGGCCAGCTAAAAATTCTCAGGGGTCATTTCCCATTCAGCATGAAAAATAGCAGAAAATCACTCCTGCCCTCTCTATCCTCAAACTTTGACCTTATAGAGCAGAAAGACCAATTTGCTCCTTTGACTGGGAATCACTCAAGTACTGAAACATGACTTGAAGGTCTGTTTTCACCCTAACACACAAGAATTAGATAACAGTCGAAAAAGGATAGAAATTTTACAGCTCTGTGTGATGTTCAGATGCATAGCCAAATGATTCAGTCTTAGTATGCTTTGAGGGTTGCTAAAAAAATGAAGAGGGTATTTTGCCACAAATACCTTGTATCAGAATTGTGATACTGTAAGTGAAATTTTAATCCATTCCCAGCGTGGCAAGGCCAGACTGGGGTCTCTGGTCCTTTTTCCTCCCTTTTTTAACTTTTAAACCCATGATCTGAGTTTCTTGTCTAAAGCAAAGTTGATTCTCATCTTTCTTACACTGGTACCAATATATCATCAGTGACCTCAGCAGAGCACCATCGGTGTAAAGTAGTCCTACAGCCATGTTTGGAGTTCACCTCCAGTTTTTATGGCTCAGGCCTCCCCCACTGGTATCAGTGTGCAGCCACTGGTGCGCTTAAATGCATATCCTTGCCCATTGGATCGCAGGTAAAATGGAATTCAACCAATGTTGCTGGAGCTTTCCCTACACTCAAGGTTATTATTCTGATCTGGATGTGGATAGATACCTGGTGCTGTGAACACTGCAGCACAATGAACTGCACATTCAGGTACTCTGGGTCCTGCTTTGGCTTTTGCTGATGGCAGTACTCACCAAGGGAGTAGGACCCATCTTTTCAAATAGGCCCTAATTTATTTGAGTGGCTGTATTTTCTATTTTGCTATTGCATTGTGCATAATGTAAGAAAGACTTTCCAGAGGTTCAAACTACAGACAACTAAAATCCACTAATTTTTTTTACATTTACCTTTGGTCCTGGTGGTAAACAAATATCAGTTTAAAAGGTAGCCTTAATATTACAGAATATGTATTGTCACAGTAAAATTAATTCTTCACAGCAATGTATTTCTTCCAGTCTGCTGTACAAAGATCCACTTAGTTTCATATTTTCTATTTGGACTGTAAAATTTATCAGATGGAGTACAAGAAACCAGAAGAAACAACAGGCAACATGCCACTAACTGTATCAGTGCCACAGAACAGGTTTTAAATGTCAGCTTTGAAATTAAAACTGACATAAAGGTAGCTGCCAGGGAAAGAATTTCTAGGGAAAAAAGTAGAGTGTGAAACAAACAAAAAAAGGTTGCACAGAACTGGTATCATCTTAAAAATGAAAAGAACAAGAGCAAAATACAAGCCAGGCAAAACAAGATTATTATTTTGCAATTGTTTTCCCAGCTGATAAGAATAAAATCTGCTTTCTTGTTAGGCTTTCAACAGTCTCCAGAATATATACTTCTATTTCTACTCTTATTTTTTTAACAAATGTTTTGTGGTGTGTGTGTGTGTGTGTGTGGTGGGTGTGTGTGGTGTGTGTGTGTGTGTTTGTCTGTGTGTGTATGGTAGATGAGATGTTCTGATGATACATCTCAGCTAAATGCTTTGTGTGCTACCAAGTGTTACCCAGACAGAACCTCTGACTGCAGCTCCCATATATAATTTGTTAAGTTAGATGTAGCCTGGATTTTATTTTCATTAAGGAGTGTTGGATGGAAAGTTGATGGCTATAGCAGGACTGATTGGTATTTAACTTTGTTCTGCAAATACTGATTTGTAGGTTTTGCTTACAATTAGTCTCCAACAGGTAGACTAGTGAAAGGTAAAAGTTTGATTTGAAAACTCAAAGGTAAAAGCCTAATTCGAAGGCTGTGTGATAATGTTATCAGTTTATTCTTCCAAAAGGAACCACCCAGATACCATAAAACTGCAGTGAGATAGCCATGTTAGCAGAGATCATGACCAGTAAATAGTGAAGTTCCTTTTCTGCCATGAACACCACCTGTCAGCAGACTTGGTGGCAAGTGACTGCTGAAAATAACAGCAAAAATGTGATTTTTTTTTTTAATGTTTATGGTTTGGGCTAAGTGCAAATATAAACCTAAACCTTTTTTATTCTTTCCACCAACCATGGGGCTGGGCTACAAACCAGACCTTCCTTCTGCCTAGCAGTGCAGCGGGGTTGTTGATGCTTGGGATCAGAGGATCAGGTCTACTGGGTGGGCATTGGGAGAGCACCTCAGATCCTGCCCTGCCACTTCCAAACTTACACACTTGCCTCAGGAGATAGCTTTGCTCTTGCCAGAGGCAGATTCTCCCTGGCAGGAAGATGGCCTCCTTAGACAGAACTGTGTGAAGTTCACTTTTCTTTCCCTTCTCTATCCAAGTGATTTGCGTGGTGCAGTTGGCTACAGCATGGTATTTGCTCTTTGTTACAGAGAGAGCCTTCTCCTTCACCACTTCTCCAACCATTTTGTTCAAGGCTATTTCTTTCTTTCCCCAGCACAAGCTTCACTGCTTAGTTCACTCTGGTCTGGATAAAAGGTTTACCAGGAATTTTAATGTGAAATGACTTTCAGAAGAAGAGCCATGTGCTGCATGCCAGCAGAACAATTAAGGAATCACTGTTAGACTGTAGCCGAGTACAATGCCGTGAACACATAGAGCGCATTTGCTTTTCCATGTCAGCAGAACATCATTAATCATGGTGTTTCTGGCTCCCACAGCCTTGTTCTTGTCCTGCTCCTCCTCTGCTTCTTCTGAGCAATCTGTTTACTAATGAGAGCTTCACTGTGAGAGGTTTAAAGGCTGAGAGGCTGAGATCAGGACCCTGACAAGCCACAGGCTTTTATCATCTTCTCTGGGCATTCTTTTTTGACAGTGTCTGTCTCTCCTCTCTTCTGTCAACAACTGATTGAGCTATGATTTGGGCACCTCTTTTCCAGCTGAAGTTAGGAATGATCCTCTAGGGTTTTCCCCTGACATCAGTTCTAAAAAAAGAGCCAACCCATGTCTGTTTCTTTGGTTGTGGTAGCTCTTACCCTGTTGGACTTTTTTAGGGAAAAAGACAAACAAAAAAACCCAAAAACAAATTGCCAAAAAGACACCCTTAAAAAATTTAAACCAAAGAAGAACTAGGAAAGCAGGGAATAAAAATCAGGGTGCAGAAGTATTTTTCTCTTTCTATTCAGTAGCAAAAATGAAAAAAAAAGAAGAAAGGAAAAAAGCTGTCCCCAAAAGTCAATTTTAAGAAATATTTTCTATTAGATATTAAAAAACAGTTATCTATATAAATGTATGGTACAAAAACATCAGTATTTGGTGTGAAAAAATTTTAGGAACAACTATAATCTAGTCACAAATAGAAAATAGATTTTCTTTAAATATATTAGTTTATTAGTTATATTAGTTAGAAAACTATGTGCAAATACCATTTCATTAACAAAATATTTCTAGTCTGAAGTTATATCATTGTGTTCAATGGATTTTCTCCTTGAAATTTTCTAATTCCTTTCTAAATCCAATTTTACTTTGATGCTCACAATTATCCTGTAAAAATGAATTTCAGAGTTTAATTCTACTTCCTTTTGAGTTGCTGATAACTTTAATTAAACCCTTCCTTTTTCTGTATTACAATGAACCATAAGTAAAGACTTCCTACTCATTCTCTCTCCTGCGACTCACTGAATTCTGTTATTACCACTCTGTGATCACTTTTCAAGGCTGGCAAATCCTGGCCTAAATGCATCTGGTAGAGAAGTTTTTGTCATAAAAACTAAAATGGTACTAAACCTCTGTAGCATAAATAACTCATATTGCACAAACCACCTGGAAGACTAATTCTGATTCATTTACACTTGAGACCCCAAGTAATTTAAAATAATTCACTCCCTTAACAACTGCAGTTATTTAACCCTTCAGAATATGACCTCTTCTGTTAAAAAAAATTAATTACCAATGCCAATAGTACCGAGGCCTGTAGTTAATTTCTGAATAAAAGTATTATTTTAGATGCTCACACTTGCTCCTCTATTGCTGTTCATAGTACTCAGGATTGGTATAATGTACTAGAGGATATATCTGTCACCTTGAAACCTGAAGAATAGATTGTACACTACTGCTATTTCAGACTTGTCAATGTGAGAGATATATCCTGTCCTTGACCCTAAGACTTTACACACCTGAATGGATCAAAGTGTGACACAAAGATCTTTTGCAGGAGTACCTTTCTTCTTTGGAAACAAATTTTGCATTAGCTCTCAGCCAAAAAACTATCATTGGGTTATGATGTTGAGTAATTGTTCATGTAAATATCCTTAGCTGCTTGTTTGTCTAGAAAATCAGCAAGGAGAAATGTCAAGTGGAAAAAAACCACAAAATTTTAACACACTTAAAAAATTGTAGCTGTTTTAAATTACTGTGTTCTGACTGTAAGAGTTACTCTTCTTTCTCTCTCAATCACAAAATATTCCTCCTTGTGGTGGTGTAGTCAAAGTACTCTATAATTTACTCATGTGCAATCTTCATTCATTTCAGTGAGACTACATGGAAGTGAAAAAGAACGACCTTTCATGGAGGAAAATTTCTATTATATGCTCTAATTTCAGGGAATACATCCCATCTTTGTCAAAGGCAGACATGTACGTAGGGTAGTTACAGAATGTTATTTTGCTGAACCACATTACTCATATGTGAATTTGGTTTTTCATGCATAGAAGACTGAGTGCCAGATCCTGCTAAGGTTGCTTATGTGAATATCTTATTTATTTCATGCCTTACTGTACAAGGAAAGCTGGATATAGCCCACTGTGTTTTTAGTATACAAAGGAATTCTTATTTCTCCACTTCCCACAACCAAAAAGGAGTTAATTTCTATGAATGTGAAAGAGCAGAGAGTTTTTAGAGCTATGTCTTGCAGCCAGTGTTTCTTTGATGGTAAGAAGAAAAGAAAATTCTGGACTATCTGATTCTCCCAGCACATTTAGCAGTGCTTTCAGGTAAAGTCTCCCCAGGTGATAACTGTGCTTCCCTGTGTTATGGCCCACCCCCCGTGGTGGGGTAACTACAATTCTTGTTAATCACTTGGGACAGAATAGAGTGAAGTTACACAGAATCACCAGTGTTTCTATATTTCTATTTCTATTTCTATTATCTTGTGCTTTATATATGTATATACACATATGGCAGATTCATTTTAGAAGAATTTGGTTGCAATGGAAAGGAGATATGTAGCACTTTTGGTATTATCTGTAGAAAAATAACTATTTAAAATATAAGAATATCACTTTAGAAAATATATAAGAAAAAGCCAGAAAGAGAAAGAAAGGATAAGAGTAGATAGGGGAAAGGAAAGCTATCACCATGCATGGATCCAGTGGCAAGGCTTGATTGCTGCTGTTTCCATGTCTGATGGTTGAATTGATTGTCGCAGACTTGATCCATTGGGGAGCCAGGGAAAGCCTGTGGAACACAAAATTCAGTGGGTTAATAAAAGCTCAGGTTCAGGTGGGAACACCCAGAGACCTCACCTGGAGGGGGAGTTTAGCACTCTCTTTCTTATGCAACATTGTGGATCATGCACAGTGCTCTGGTGGGAGGGCCCAGAAATTAATCTCGTGGGGCTTTGAGCATCTGTGATGATTTAGGACACATTTTAATGGCATGACAGCTGCCTCTCATGCCAGTGTAGCTGAGCCAGTCATGCCCCATTAGAAAGGATGAACACCTTCAGACCTACAAGTGAATGTTCCTATATCTCCCCCAGGAGGAAGTTCTATGCCTGAGCCTTATCAGGACTCAGGATGGAGGACATTGGCATGCTAAAAAGCATTGTCCTGCTTTGAAGAATCTGCCTTTCCCTTTCTCTGACTCAAAAAACAACTTGCTGGTAAACAAAAGTCAGTTTGTTGTGGTCAGCCTCTGGTGGAGGGTTCACATCCACTCTGCACCTGGGTTATTCTTACAGAGATCAGAGATTTTTCTACCATCCACCCAAAAACTCTCCTCCTCCCCTTCAGTTTGAGGGTGCAAACCTGCCTCAGGAATTCACCCTCTGCTTTTGCAAATGGCTGATTGTTTGAGTCATTAACCTTTAATATGTCAGTATTAACATGTGAGTCTCTCACACCTTGTTCTTCCTGTGCAAACCAGAATTGTCCAGTGGGTTAGAGCCAGGCTGGGGCAGTGACACAGCTCCACTCTGTCACAGTCAGGGCTCTGTCACATGCTGCTCACAACAGCTGCATTCTGTACAATGGTACAGGGGGTTGTTAGCTATTACACTGAGCTAGGTAAGTGGGATGAATCATTGTGTTCCCAAAAACTGCTCTGGCACAAGATGTCTTGTACATAATATTGTTAAATGGACACAGTTTGAAGCTGTCTGCCAGGTTCACCGGCTCTGGCTGATTTCAAAACATCACATCAATCAGCATTTACAAAGCAATTTGCAGAAGGCATTACTCAAAATAAACTGGAATTTGTGAAAGTCACTGATAATGTAATGTTTTTTATATATTATACATTTAAAAATAAATATGCTTTCATCTAATCTGCCTTCCAATAGCTCCAAAGTATTATAATTATTTTTTTGATGGTTGGCCTATAAAGTAGGATAGGGTATTTTAAACAACTCTTCTCTTTAAAGGAATCACATTATTTTCATGCCTTGGCATCACTTCGCACATAGTGACAGAGCCAGGTATTTCCAGTGTAAAGGTCCAACCAACAATCTGACAGAATATTATCATGTCTTATTGGAGTCACACATGGCTTGCTGTTATAGCTCTGTATCAACAGCAATCCAAATCCTGCAAGTGATAGAAATAGGTTTATTATTTGCAAGACAGAAAGAAGATTTCAGACAAAGTTATTTGCACCAAAAGCCAGACTCAGCTTGTTTTGATTTCTAGACTGCTTTGTTCACATTTTTCCATGGATATTTATTTTGTGTTACACACCGTAATATTTTTTTCTGTGAATTTTTAACAGAAATAATGATAAATAACTGCTAATGTATTATTATAATTTATTTATAGGGGTTTTGAGTTTGTCCTGTTAGTTCCATCCTTATGGAAAGATACTACCTGGTGACCCTTCTGAAATGGCAGAACTCCAAAATTGTTTTGGCAATGAAAATGCATGATTAGAGGCATTCCTGCCATCACATATACTTGTAGCTTTCTGAAATTTAGCCTGATTTAATCCTGGTGTTCATTCATCTAGAAAAGCTGGGTGTAACAACTGTAGCCTACACACATTATTTGGATTTCAATGACAAAGTTAATATGACTTTTCATGCTTCATCCATTTCTCTGTCTGTGGACAAATTAACAGTCATGCATAGTTATATTTCTGCATAACTTTAATATAATAAAGCTCTCTGATTCCAAGTGCATCTTGGAGTGAAATCCTTTCTCCTCTCGAGCCCATAATAAAACTTCCACTGATTCCTGTAAGTTTCATAGACTTCACCTGTGCTTGTTTTATTAGGATTGAACTGTGCAATTCAGATCTCGTTCTGGATTTCAAACACTGAAAAATTTGAGAAAATCTAAATCCCAGATTTAATGATTGCCCATCTTGTATGAACCTGTACTTAGAAAACAAAAAGACATCTTGGGACTGAATACAAACAACACTAATTTTGTATTTGTGTTTGTTTGGGCAGAGTTTTTTATTTTACAGGAACTATCCAGATAACTGCTGTACCTCCATGATTTAAAGTAAGAGTGTTTTAACACATTACCCAAATGCTAAAATCCTGATACAAAAGAGACTGCAACTGTTGCTCTGCCATCCTACTAACTTCTCTACACATAATGAGGTATAAATCATAGTATTAGTCATACCAGTTCTCTAACCCTTGAACACTGATATAGTGGTTGACATTAGTTTTGCAAAGAATTCAACATTTAGTCCTGACCTGGTTCAAATAATGGAAAAATAATTTTATGAAGTGTACTGTCATTCTGAAGTTTCTTTGTTTCTAAAGGCTTAAAAGTTGAGATTTTTTTTTCCACCCACATGTTTGTGACCTTTCAGAAGAGACTATTCAAATTGTTATTTTTTCCTGTTCCTACTTTTTTCCTTTGAGTATAAAAAAGAACAAGGTTCAAGGTTTACTTTGGGTTGCTTTTTTTTTCCCCTGACTGCTTTTCATCTTTGCTATTCTACAACTATTCAAAATTGCTCCAATTCTGAAGCAGTTATCAGACCATATCTCAGATATTTTTTCAAAGGTATGAAACTACTGAAAAATTTCTGGCACAAAGAAGAATATCTAAAAATAAAGGAATAGAGGGAAGATGGTAGATAACAATTTCTTATATGAACAAAAAGAGGGGAAAAACAAGGGGAAAAGGAGAGAAATTAAAACCAAGTTTAGTCCTCTGAAGATTAGGAGAAAATGGAAAAAAAAAAAGAAACAAATTTTTTATTAAAAAGAGATTTCTTAATGAAAAGTTTGATAGCCTTTTTTCTTGGTTCTGCTGGTGATGACTCAGTCTCACTAAAGAGAGCTACCAGAACCCAAACCAAAGTTTTACATCAGCTAACGATCTTAACTAATTTACATAAACTAAAATAAATTGTAAGAGTTTCGTTTTGGGGTAAAGTATTTCCACTATAGCAAGGCAAAATTTGACTACTGAAAGGTAAAACATCCAGAAGTGGTTGTCCTGTTAGGAATTAGAAGACTTCTAACCACACCATCTCTCCAGGATTCCTTGTTTTTTGGAAGAGAGCCAGGTGCTCCTCTAGGCACACATTATTCTGCTTTGATCCCCACTTGGGAACACAGAGGATCTGTTTCAATATTTAGTGATTGTACTAGGAATTGGGAAAACTAACATCACTTTTGAGTACAAGTTGCCCTCTCTGTATATTGGGTTCACTCATTGTAAGACAAGTTCAATAGGACTTACCTGTGGTTACACCCTTTACTGTGCTAAAGCAAATTTGTAAAATTCAAAATTACATTCTTATTGTTTTGCCAGCATTATATATTTGTCATTAATAATAACAACAATTTTCAAGGCATTCTTGTTCAAATACTTTTTGCATTCTTATCAGGTTGCATTAGAAGGATTAGGCAATGCAATAGTTACATTAATCATTCCTCACACCTCTGTACAACCCCTTCCAGGTGTTCCTTGCTATTACTTTTTCCAGATACACCTAAAATGCAATGAGGAATTGCAGCTTCTTACTCCTGCTTCAGAACATTACCTTGGAGATGAGCTGGAGATTGTTTATCACATAGACAATGGTAGAGATGAATGATTTTTGGCAGTCACTCAGCAGCAGTGAAGTTAGTGCAGAGTAATGCACAGGTTGTCGTACCCGCAGAGCAAACCTATTAACTGTGTAGGATAATTGCATAATACTCCAGTCACTGAATTACTTCACAATAAAATCATGATATAAGATGTCCTAGATGTCTGTGTTTTAAAAATTACGCTCTAGTGTGAGATTTAAGAGGATTGATATTTTTATGCAAGAGTAAGAGGAAGCAACAGATTAATGTACTGACTTAGAGTATTAATTTTGCAAGATACTCAGGCATGTGGACAGCATAAGTAGCTCTGTCAGAATCTTCGGGACTGAAGGATCATTGCAGAATTGCTCTTACTCTGGAAAAGTATGGATGCACCTTGTAGCTATGTCATCAGAACTCAGAAAGGAGGAGGGATAGAACAAATATTATCTAAGAAAAAGCCTCCTGTACCAGTACTTGTTACTTGGGAGGAAGCATTATCAATTAATAAGTAATCAGTACTGCTTATTAACAGCAAGTAAGCTGTTCACAAGCACATACAAATCTAAATGAGATGATTAATTGTCTCATTTGCCCTCCAGAATGTAATATGAGGTGTTAATTTGTTTTACAGTAATGATAGCCATGCAATTCATGTGTGAATGCTGTGTGACAGAATATTGATGCGTCATGCTGTTTCGGAGCCCATAAAAGAAAGAACAGAATTGGAAATTACTAAGATTTTTGGTGAAGTTCTTCTATGCCTATCCTTCATAATTACACTCCTCTGAATTTTATTTAAATCAGAAATAAACTCTTTCCCCAAGATTTTAAACAAGACTGTACAGGGATCACCTTGCTTCCCAAAAATTAGCAGCAAAATTCTCTTAATTGTAGTCTGAACAAGAGCAGGTCCAAAAATAGCTGTTCCTGAAGCATCTGACCAGAGAGTTCAGCTGTTTTTTCAGACATGGGCTTGTGACACAGCATTCAGATTCATTTCAGCTGCCCCAGAAGCTGGCACTGCATGTGAAACTGCTGTTGCAAAGCCACAATACCAGCAAAGAAGGGTATTAAAAGGGCTTTCAAACAACCAAGGAGAGGAGCAAAAGGTAAAATCAGATACCAGTCCAAGAGAAATAAAACTTACAATAATATCTGGATTCTACATCTGCCCAGCATATGTAATTTCTGGCAATGAGTAACTACTGTTGGAGAAGTAAATAAAGAAGGATGACAAAAGAATCAAGCTCAACACTATGGCTGTAAAGATCAGAGGGCCAAGTTAATAATGAAATAACATCAATGATCAAAGACTGCTACAGCTTTTCTATCTCTTTCTGTTTTTTAGAAAAAGACTTAGTCCTGCACATGCTGCAGACAGGAAAATGGTGATACACCAATAGCAAAATTGTATTTTGGTCTACCAGAGCTAACTTAGCAGACATAGATATGTCAAAATTATACAGGTAACAATCTCCTTCAGTGTGCTCATCAAGTTGACATTTTAGGTTGTTATTTTCATTCTGCAAAAGAAAAACATGCTCTCTAGACCAAAAGGTGTATGGAAGGCAGAGAATGCCAAGAAAGTGTTTGTATTTAGCATGGAATTGCAGCTCTTTGTCCTGGGTGGATCATAAAACATTCAGTTTAAAAAGAAATGGAGTAGAGAAATGCTGTCCTCATTATATATCTTTTTATAATGTTCTTCTAAGGATCAGCTCAAAGATATTCTCCAATATTATTTTGAGGCTCAGAAGGAGCACTATAGGGTACTACAGAACATTCCCACATGTTCTTCTAATGACAGAGGGTAATTATGGCCATTCAGTACAAAGTCTTGTGTTGGGAAAACAAAGAATTGCTTCATTCTAGCAGAACAGTGTCTGTTATTGGACCCAGTCCCAACTGAGAGTGCAAAAAGTGCTCCAGTGTTTTCCAAGCATCCCAAGTGAAGTCAAATAACCAGAATGAAGATGGCTTTTTTGTCTTTATGGGAATAAACTGCAGAAAGTAGCTTCAGCATGCACTTTCTGCTCTATGTCACAAGACAAATGGCTTTATAATTCCAGGGGAGCACTACTACCTTGGAAACTGGTAGTCATACCAAGAGAAATAGCACCTGAAGCATCTGTATCTCAACTGATAGAAAGTTTTATGTGCTGAGGACAGACATCCTAAATATCTGGGGGTTTCACTTGGGAGATAGCAGTAATATGAAATTTTCCAAGCAATCTGTCCTGCTACCAAGTTGGCTGCCATATCTCATATAGCATATGGGTCTTCCTGGATTTCTTCATTTTCATAGTAACCATGAATCATTGTGGCTGGTTCTGACCCCAGTAGGAGATGATGCAATGTCTGGCTCCTCAAAATTATCACCATTATTTTTGCCTCTCCACAAGACTTGTTCTCATGTGATAGTTAAAGGAGTCCAGCAGGTCAAAAGTCTGTACAGTGACCTTATCTAAGGACCAGAGCTGGACATAGATGCGATTTTACTTGAGACAAGGCCCTTGTTTTGATCAGCATAATCCTTTAGATGTTGTATTTCACTAGCCCTAGACGAAGCCAGAAGGCAATGATGGTCATATTTGAAATAAAAATAGATGTTGAGTAGTAATCTTGCCAACACTGGACCTGTTTTTTTTTCCTTCTGCTTCACTGCTCTGGATCTGCACCTGTGTGGGTATAGTCAGTGCCTTGGTGTGAGTCTTGGCTCTAGCTCGTCTTCTCTCATCTCACAGAGCAGGCCTGCAATGACAACCAGCCTCAGCTAATAGTCCAAATTGCCAGGTAAATCCATAGGGATTACATAGCTTCAAGGTCAAGCCAGAAAGTCAAGTCAGTGGGTGAGGATCATGGCCAAAATCAGGGGAGTAAAAGGGTGGGCACTGGTGTACCAACAGTGTAGCTCAGGCAGAGATCAAGAGCCTGAGCCATCTGACAAGCACCAGGTGAAGGAGGGGCAGGCCCCCATTGCAGCTTCTCACAGCACTGGTTTAAGTCTGAACATCTCGGTTATCAAAATTGGCCCTGAGCCCGAGGTGCCAAACCCCCAGAAGGAATATCTGGTCAGATCTATGACAGTAAAACTACTGAGAGTTTGAAAGTACTGGTTGTTGAAAAGAAAGATGAGAAAAAGAGGATATTAACTTTCTTGAAAGAACACATTTTTACTTACTTACACATTCTTTTAGGCTGTCTTTCTAAATCTTGGGAATGCCTTGTAGACATCTGTTGCAAGATTGGAGAGAACAGGCTGTATTCTTCCCCTTCAGTCTCACCCTAAAATGCATTCTCCTAGTAAAGGTTTATAAGACCCATGCCCTGAGGGTCTGACCATTTCACTACCAAATGTCTGATTGCTTTTCAACTCTATATACAAGCTGCTACAAACTTGCCTTGATATGTATCAAAGAGGCTGAGTTTTCGAATACACTGAGTAATGAAGAGATAAATAGAAGTCTCTAAAATCTAGGGATGAAGTTCACTTACACTTGCAGCTGCTCTTGCCTACCAGGGTCTTCTATAAGGCTCTATCTGTGTATGTTCTGTACCAGATTGCTGAAGATCAGCCAGTGAATTTGGGCAAAACATCCAACAATTTCATCTTCAGAAATGAGACACAGTGCATAAGAAAGATGCCAAATAATCATTGACACTCTTTGCCTGTTTCTAGGATTCATTAGAGAACATTCTTTGTTGCTTAAATGACGTAACAAGAGGTGACAGTAGTGTTATTAATCCTTATTCATCTTACCAAGCAGGGAACCCTAAAAAAAAAAATCAAGCTTCAGATACAATTGCTATCAAATTCCCTCAGCAGCCCTTTGGTTTTGAAATATATTTTCCCCTTTTTGCACTGTCTTTTTCAAGACCAACAGATACTGATCACAAAAAGTCTGATGCTGTCCTAGGCTTGTAACAGCTTTCAGAAACCTAGATTTATACTTTGACATATGAAACATGTAGAATGTGTTTCTAGCCAACATTTAGTCCATGGCATCCTAGAAACCCGTTTTCTTTGCCTCACTGTATTCCTACCCACCAGCCTGTGCTTGCTGAGTCTTTCTGAATGCCAACACCCCAGACGCCTGAGAGTACAGCCAGCATAGAACATGCTTGGAAATTTGCCACCTTTCCAACTGAGAAAGGCTCATTAAGTGCTTGGAAATTAAGAAGGCAGATAAAAGGATAACGTGATCGGTTTGGCTTTTTCTAAAGTCTTTTGGTTTTAAACTATCGGATGGAGTTTTTAAGTGATCTGGAGAGAAAGAGATGTTAACTACAAATTTGGGGCTAAAAAGAAGGATACAGTACTTTCTCTTCTAAAGAAAATTAACTACTTTCTATTCTAAAGAAAATGAACTCTAAAGCAAAGCATAAAACTGTTAAGCAGGCAGAAAATGCAGAACAAGGATTGAAAATGCTTTAATTCCAACCCTTGTATTTGCACATTTAAGTAAAGCTATGCATTACGTGTTTTAAAGCGATTTATCAAATAATAAGCCCTACAGTTTACTGCAACCTGGAATTGTTTACAGAACCTCACAAACAGCAGTTCTGTGAGCAACAGCTGTGCTCAGCTGTGAGCATAATCTCTTTAGGCAGAAAAAATGACATTTTGAGAAATCTCTGCATTTTCCACCCCAAGGTCTGAGAAAGAAGGTGTTAAGTCAGGACAGTCTGATGGAAGATAAAATTTATAAGTTTTCCTTAAAAAAAAAGAAAAAAGTTTTCCCTTGAGAAATTGAGGAGTGGGGAAGGAAGAAGGTGTTAAGTGTGTGGAAATGTTTATGAAACAGCATATTCATTTCATTCTCTCTCTGTTGGAATTTCTTTCATTCTTCATTGCACAGAGCAGCAGGAGAAGAGGAGCAAGTCCAAGCTCAAAAGAAGAAGTCAGTCAACTCATCATCTATGATCCTTTCATAGTGAACAGAGAAAGGTGAAAGGTCTTCCAGAGAAAGACAGCAGAGGAGAAGACCCTTTTACGCCCTCTGGGAACCTCTCTTTCCTCATCAACTATACACACCTAGAAAGTCCCCAGACTACTAATTTTGGCCTCTAACTTTCCTGAAGCAGGGAGGTGTGATTATAGCCAAGAATGATTTATCTCTTGGAGACTGGGGAACAATAATGGAACTGGGTCTGTTTGTGGTGCCCCAGGTGGCCTCTTCCTTGCTGTGTTTCTAAGAACTGCTTTTTGTCCTCTGGAAGACAGCTTTAAAATTTTCCTTTTTTTTGAACTGATTGGTTGACACAGTCTGAATGGGTGCCAGAGGATGAGCCCTGCTCTCTGGCACCAGGAACTGGCTCCAACAAGAAGCCTCTCCCCATTTCCCTCATACACCAGAGAGCATGAAGGAGCTTTTGCCCTGCTGAACTACACTGTTATCCTAACTCTTATCTACAAGACCTCAAACATCAAAAAAGCTGGACCTTGAGGTGTCTTACAGTTTCACATTGCAGTTGGAATTTGGGAATCACTTTTTAGCTCATTCAGCCAAGGGCTTCTGATGACTTTGGACTTTGCCATTGTCCATGTAGTCTTTTTACGAGTTTGTAGGGGAGAAAAAAACACTTTTCATTTTGATGAGTCTCTTTCCAATTTATTGTGGAAAAGGGGAAATGATGGAAAGGCTCAGCAGAACGTTTGCAGTCTTTGTTGTTTCCTTAAAAAGCCTTGCAGCAAACTTACAGGGAGACTGGGGAATCCAATGCTTTCTCCCTAATATCTCCTGAACAATTGCCTAAGGCCACTGTGCAGGAGTTTTCCGTGCTGCAGTCCCTCTCTGGGAAACTCTCTCAAACCCTTAAAGTCTGTTTTAGCAGGTTGAACTCTAGCATGCATTCTGTGCTGTGCTGATCACCTTCCAAGTGCTGAGGTACTGTAACAATGCCAGTCAGCTGTCAGGCCTTGGAGCTTACAATGTTTAGGGCCAACAGTTCTTTATGGAATTCAACCACAGAAAGCTGCAAAAGAACAGGCATAGGTGCTAAAAATATCTTGTATCTTCAATATTTTCAGGGTATTTTTTTCATTGTTGGGGAGAGCTTGCACTGATATGCTGGAGGTTCTGCCATCCTGGCAAACAAGCCAATATGGACATGAGACTGAAAATAAATCATTCCTGATTTTTATGTCTACCCCCTTCTTAGTTTGAAGACTTGCTTCTTGGGAGTATTTTTCCTCCAGATAAAAGCCTCATCTGAGATTCAGACATATTTGGGCTTGAATTCCAGACACTGACTTGGAAAATCTTGCCTTGCACATGGAAAAAGTGATACCTGACTCTAATGGCTCGCTGTAGCTCTATCGTTTTCTCATCTAGTGGCAATGCTTTCTTAGCATTCTGTGCTTAACAAAGTTCTCTTTAATGAGGTCCTGCAAATGATTTGCAAGCCCTGTGATGAGAAGTCTGAAGTTTGCTTTACACAGTTGCTATCAGAGCTGAATGCCAATGGGCTGCACTGTGAAAACCTACTTTTGTCCATATGTGGAGGGGTGTGTCCCTGTGAGTATGAAGACACCTCCTCCTGTACTCCTGAGTATTCCCAGGCGAGGCTACCTTTAATACAGACTGCACTTTGTACAAGTTCAACCTTACCACCTCTGTGCCCTTTATTGCTCATCTACCCCACTCCTGCTTCTTGCCAGTTGTCTTCCAGTCTGGTTTTCATCACTTGCATTCAATCAGCCAACTTCAGGTGGACTAAAGAGCTTGGAAACCAATGCATTTGCAGAAAATCAGTTAGCAAACTTAGTTTCATTGCCCTGTGTAAATTTCTTTTTTCCTTACCCCAACCAGTTAAATGAATAGGATTGTAAAATATTCCTAGAAATTACTTAAATATATAAGGAATGGAGGTAATTTAAAATGGCATCTGGAGGCCAAGAGAAATCATTAAATGAATCCAAGCCTAAATTTTTAATTACTAAGGCCTCTTCTTCTGCAGTGCAGTTTTTGGCAAATCAAATTTCTACTGACAGATGTAAACAAATATTATCAGGATTTCACTCTTTGAATGCTGTTTTACAGGAGCAAACAAGTTCTGCCAATATCTCTCTCACATTGTTATGGAGACTTGAAGCAACAAAATTCTGTTTGGAGTGTTGTGTTTTTTCTTTCCAGTGACTATTTCAATAGACCAAAGGGGGAACCTCCTCACCGTGCTTGGTTTGGTCCTGTTTAAAAGGAAAAATCTGTAAACTTTATTTTCAATTTTTTATCTTGATCAATCTCTTCTGACAGAAAACAATAGCTGTTGGCTGAGGCACCTAATGCTGCAGCCAAATAAGATTAGGAAAGGTAATATTAGCTTGCATATCCCAGAACCGTTCATGGTTTGTGATAACCATTGAATAACTAGCATGAAATCAGTGTTTTCCTGCTAGTAATTTACAAACAAGCTCCCAAAATAACCTGCTTCATTGAGTCTGTGATAAGCCAAGGGTATGAGGAGACAGCATTACTGATGAGAGGAGCTAGACAAACCCACCTGTGCCTGAGTTCATACATCAGCCGAATGGAAATAATAATGCTTGATTTATTTATTTTACAAGTCTTTTGCAAGTTTAAGAAGTAGCTGTCCCCACGTGGTTAACAAGAACTGTATAGTCTTTCTATTATTTTGATGCATCTGATAATTTTCTTTGCCTTAATGATGATTTTTCTTCCTGTCAGCAGTCATTTTGCTATATATATTCTGAAAAGTTGCATATGGTAAATCCAACTGTATCTACTTTTAGCATCTATTAGAGTCTGATGTTATTTGTTTATCGAGCCAAGTGCAATTTCAAATTGAGGAAAACATACATTTATTCTCACTTTGGAGAGAATGTCTGCTTCTTTATTGTCCTATCTTCAGAATGTCAGATGATAGCTGTGGCTCACCTGTTTACAATGAAGTTCCTTCAAGGCTTTATTTCCTATTTCTGGCTCTGCCTGATCTCTTCAATATGGCCTGAATATTTCTTTGAACTTCAGTTCTTCATTGTATTTAATTTCTAAGCTGATGGTACTGAGTCATTGATTTCTTTTCATGGATTTGAACTATGTTCCAATTCAAGACATGATTGGAATTTTTTCCTCACACCTACTAAATATTGCTTGCTTACAGATGAACTCCTAGCCACAAGTTATTAATCTGGTGTGCAAATCCCATAAATGTGGCAATTATTCTTCTTTTCATCATCCTTATGTAGGCTCTTATCTGATGTTTGCAGGCAGCCAAGAATGTCTGCAGCACATTTAGAAAACCTTGCAAAAACTGCACTTTGATCCTTACTCCCATTGCTGCTCATGTCTGTGCCAAATTCACTTTGCTCTTGAAATGTCTTCATAGGATCCTGCAGACATCATAGCCATTATACCTTACCATTTTGATGCCCTTTCAATCAGAAAATTTTGAAACCTGTATTTAAGCCAAGACACTAAAAAATCAAGATTTAAGTCTGGAAGGGAAAAACACAGCTTAATTAATGCCAATGCAAGTCTTTACTTGAGATATTTCATCACTGGCTTGTAATCTTATCCTCCTCTGCTTCTGTTAATATTGTGCTAAAGCGTTCGATAGACAAGATGGGAATTACAGAGACCTTGCTCTTGTATCAACAAGGAATAATTGAGGAATAGTTTATAACAAATGTATCTGATCAACATAATATAATTTTATTTTTTGCTGCAGTACATTAAATATCTGTTCAGTCCAGTATTTATCAGCTCAGCTCCTCATCAGAAATTTAATTTAGTTCTTTTTAAAAATAGTAAAAAAATGAAAGAACCCTGTGAGGTATGAAGATGATTCCTTAGATCTATTTGTGGGTATCAAATACAAGCAAGATTGTAAATCTTATTTTCCGAGATAATGAGGCACTTAAAGATTCAGAAAGACGCTTTTCAGAATTGTCAGATGCACATAGACACTTGGCTTCCCAAGATGCAGAGCACGGAGATTCAAGCCCAGAAAGAACATGGGGGCTATGGCATGTGATGCAGGAGTATCCTAAAGCAGAACCTGTTGCTTAGGCTAGGTGGTGGGACTCTTCACATATGGCACAGACTTGGGAGCTTCAGGTGAAGAAAATAATAAAACATCAATTAAAAGGCAGTTAGCAGCAAGCATAAGTCCTTCCTTTGATGGGCTGTTCTTTTCTATTTTGGGCTCTGTATTAACTCTGGTCTTTTGAAGACTGGAGTGCGAAGCCACACTTCAGACTTCAGAAAAACAGACCAGAGTCACTCTGTTTTTTCAGAGACAAGTATTAATTCAGCAGCTGAGCACCTGTGCTACTTTCTATCAGAAGTCTGAGCACAGAGACTTTAATGCATACACACCTTCTGAGGATTTTTAGAATCTGTGTTTTAGACTTAAGTGTCTGTCTTAGCCAATCTTAATACATCTGAGTCCTTTCATGACCAGAACCTAAAAGGTATTTTTTGAAATTTCCTAAGTCTTTGAAGTTCTTAATGGGTGGTTATGTATACCTTGGGGTAACACAAGACTTTTGCAACTCTAGGTACGGTTGGGATGTACAAGCAAATGTGGAGTTGGAGTAGGGATATGAACCAAAGGCCCTTCTGATCTGAGTAGTTACATATGAAGTCTAGTGTTCATGAATACTAATATGTTGGTATAGACAACCTCAAAAATTTGTTCCCACAAACGTAAGTGCTGCTAGAACTCCATCACTTTTATGTTTCCAAAGAAAAAAATGTAAAAAGGAGTGTGAGATTGACCCATGCACTTTTAAAAACTTTATAGGGTTACTTACATTAAAAACGTGCGGTATTTGTTGAACTGTTACTATAAATGTAGCTTTTAAAGTATTTGAGACCCTGGTCTAGTTATTTATTGTTCTAGGAAATGACTTTTATGAGAGCTGCGCAGAAACCAGAGACTTTTGATTCTAAGTCTAGACTAAAGCTCAGCAAACAGTCCAGAGAAAATGGCTTTCTGACTTATTGCCCATTGTGGAGGAACAGCTTCAGTGACAAAAAGGGGTTACCTCAGATGAGCAAGTTGGCTATCATCACTATGAGATTCTTTTCTCAGAGGCCATTCATGTGCTGTAATGTCAAGTAAATTTCTCTGAGGGACTGTAGCCAGTTTTCCAAGTTTGGTGACCATGGCATGCAGAATCATTTGAAGTCTCTTCACCCAAAATATTGCTTCTAGTCCACTTTTCAGTACTCTGAAATTTACAAAGTCAAAAAGATGCTATGGATCCACAAACAGAAAACACTGACTGTTTCTCCAATCTTTGAATAAATGGGGCAGGATACGATGTTACAAAAAAGCAAAGCAGAATCCAGCATAGAAGACAGAGCCTGTAACTGGTGATACAACTTCCTTGTGCAATAAGACTCTACCCTGGCGGTACCCCTCTGTGAAGGTGGGTAATGTAAGGACAGCTTCATCATAGCAGATCAGAAATCTTTCTCTTCCAGTACCGCATCCCTGGCATTGGCATCCAGGGGATGCCTAGAGAAAGGAGCACAAGGATGAGACAACCATGCAGTGCTATTTGCCAGCACAATTATCTGCCTCCACTGGTTTACAGCTGGCTGCCTCTTCCTTTCTACTCTATATCTTTCAAGGAATCTTCCCACACAAATTTTTTCACTTATATTTTTGAACTCATAGAGCCTTTGGCAACCAGGATTTGGATTTTAAAGTCAGGGCTCTCCCATGTTCTGTGCCTATTGTGAAGCAGGGACATGCTGTCTCCTTAGAGCAGCACCTTTCAGTCCTGTTTGATTTCCAGATCCTTGTGCATTTGTAGTATAGCAAAAACAATCCCTGACTGATTTATTGTTCTTAGTTACAGCTTGTGGCTTCATTACTAATAGTCTGTGGACTCCCAGAAGACTGCTAACCCCTGGTTTTACTCTCTAATATCCTATGACCTCTCTTAAAAAAATGCGGTTAGTCTACCATACAATTTTCCCAAAGAGACCCCTTATTACATCACCAGACTTTTGCATTGGAACTATCCATGTTTCCAAAAGACATTCCAGTTATGTAATAATATATTAATTACCATTAGCAGTATTTAAGAATATTAGACAGACTCCTTGTCTTAAATTGAGTTTGATTTTTCAAAGCAAAGTTAATTAAGAATACACATGAATTATACAATCTTTAAGCCTGACATATTAAAAAAGTAATTAGATTAATTTAAGAAATGTGTATTTTATTTGTGATCTGTAACACCAAGAAATTTAGATGTTCCTTTCAGTTTTAGTTTCTATATCCATAAATTTTATGTGGAAAATATTTTGGTATTTGAATAAAAAGTCTTACATAAAGACCAAATACTGTTCTGCTACTTAGTTGGCAAAGGTACATTATATAAGTGTGTCAAAATATAGAAATATAAAAATTTCTATGGCAAGCTGAATCAGACCATGAAACTAATTTTTTGAGAAGGCCCCTACCAAGTACTTTAAACAGAAATAAATTTCAAATGCAGCAGGCAGAAAAGCCTGCTCAGTGCTCCACTGAAGTACAGAGTACTAAAGGGTATTTTCATTCTGTCTGGCTTTAATACTGAAACCATACTATTTCTGGAAGACTCAGTAGTATCCTATGGCAGTTACTTTCAGATGTTAATCAGGCATTGTGAAGAAGATATGGTTCTTGTCAAGTTGCTTTCCCATTCAGAGCCTTCCTTTACCTTCTCTCCATGACAAAGCAGAAAGCTGGGGGCCTCCAATGCACAGAAAGCATTCATTATTCATGGTTTGCAAGAATTACCTACTGGAGCTCTTTTATCTCCAGACTTGTTTTGCAAAGAGAAGCCAAAGCAAATATCCTGAATAGCAGTAATGTGTTTTGTTGTTTTCTGTAGCTGAAACCTTGTGTGAATTTAAGATCTTAAACTGCTCAGAGAGTGGCTGGGGCAAAGGGACTTAAACTTCACATTGTTTGCACAACAGTGCTAAGAGCTGCACCAGAAAGAGTTACTTGTTGATTCGAAATAATATGTGCACTTTCCTGGTATCAGTGACTGTTTAATAATTGGTTATACAAGACTTGGAAAGGGGAAAGTTGTAATCCCTGAGTGGGCCAGTGATGAGGGCAACTGTGTCCTCGTAGGTGAAAGACAGACAACAAAATGGAATAAAAGAAAAAATGTACCAAACAAGTGACTCAAAATCACATCACTCTTTGGAAAGTCATCTTAATTTTAACAGGCACATACACAGGCCAGCTAAAATCTTCAGTGGAGGTCAATCAGCACATTCTTCCATTAACATGAATGACCTAATGATGATTTAATCTACCAGAGGATCTGGCCCTGAGCATTTAGCCACAGGTTAGATCTGACTCTATCAGGTTTTCAGCCTAATTTTCCTGCCTGGACACTTGGAATGACTCTCCTCTAAGCACACAATGTTTTCTGTGTCATCATTTCAAGCTAGCCAGCAAGTTCTGTATGGCACCAAAACCAGTGCTGGAATGAGGTGCAAGCCAGAGATCCCAGCTAAGACAAGCAATGCTTCTGAACTGACACGCTCATTGTCCAGAGTTTGTGCTAAAGAACAAGCCCAGAACACCTGCCAAAAATCATAAGACACTTGCACAGCTAGAAAAAAAAATAAAAAGAAGAAAAAGTATCTCGACCAAAGAGTTTTAAAACTATTCTGAAATCATTAAATAAAACCACATCATCTCCAGGCTGGATTTTTCTTTTTTTCCTCTAAAGCAGCTATTTTAAACACACCAACTCTCTACAGATACCCTCTTCCATTATGAAGTCTCTCATTTTTGGGCCAAGGAGCCTGAAGGAAAGCATCAAATCAGGCCAGGCCAGGTGACTCAGGGCAGAGTGGTTTGCTTCCAAAGTCAAAGCTCAAGGGTATTTCATGTCTGTAAATTCTTTTCCTCTTACATACAGGTCTGGTGAGAATTTACAGGAGAACAAAACTGTTCTAATCTTGGACTACATTTTCTAATCTCAAATGTTATAAACAAATTTGCCAATTTTTTTGTGGAAAAAGGTTACAAAACCAGTCAGACCATGTTGCTGCTGCAGTGCTACCTGTTTGTTATGATAATCACAAGCCGTTGAAGTCAATAGTTCTTTTTGTATCAGTAAAGGCCCTGGCTAGGGCTAAGTTAATGGCTCTTCTCCCCAGACAGTGAAGGGAGGGGACCTCCCTGGACAGTGAGGGGAGGGGACGAGACGTGGGAGGGGGGGCATCAGAAGATGCAAAATAACTTCAGGACCAGCGTGCCATGAGTAGCATCAAACTTACCGAAAAGACCCCTAAAACAACGAGCCAATACCGAATTAAGAAATTAGAGTGATGCCTGGACGTGAGGAACAGAGTGCTGAGCCTGCAGAGATGCTGAAAACCTTTATTGCTCCTCACCCTGAGCAAGGACATCATCTGAAACAAGAGGCAGAGCTGAGGGTCAGTGTACACTCAAGCTCAGGGTCATGACCTACTACTCCCATAAGGACTAGATTCCCTAGCTCTGCTTCTTGTGGATAATGCTCGTCATACCCCCTCTTCTGAGTCACTCAGAGAGAGGTGATGGAGACTGCAGATCCATCAGGCTTCCCAATCTTGAGCTGTTCACTTTAAATAAAGGCATTAAAATGAAAAATAAATCCTCCTGGCCCATTTATTTCATCGAATATTGTCATTTCAAGCCGATTTATTCAAAGTAGCAAGAGGAGTACTGTAGCAGTGATTTCTTGGGCAAGCAGCAGGTACTGCAGCATCAGGGTGAGGGTGCTGGTAGGAAAGGCTGGGAGCAGCCTGGGTTGTGTCCTCCCTCCCTCCCTCCACGTGCTGAGTTGCACAAGAACAACCTGGATAAAATGGGTTCAGACATTGCAGTTTTTTTGTCTTTACAGGTCTGAGGACTGTGCCACCCTCACTGCTTTGTGGTCCTACAAGAGGGGGCGTTTGGGTGGGATGAGACAGGCAACAGGAATTTCGATTGCTCACCTCCAGCTTCAAACCCTTGTTAGGTAGTTATGATCCATTGGCCTTTCATTAGGAAGAACTTTATTAAAGTAACAAAGCAAGCCTTTCTCTACAGAGGATCCCAGGCACTGTCACTGCTGATTGCTATGTCCCATCTGGAATTCTGATAGATTTAAATGTGTTATTCCCTTTGACTAATCTCTTTAATTCAGTCCCTCCCAGCAGTGCCATTGCTGCAAGGCGGGAGAAGGGAGAAGCTCTGATTATTACTTGTAGGTGTGGGCACTCTTTTGGGTAAGAGAACTGAGAAGGGAATAATCAAGAACAATGTGCAGCTCCCCAGGTAATGAAAAAATTTACAGCCAGTAAGTCAGTGGCAGACTTGCAATTCTGTGAATTGTGCAGTTTACCTGTAAATGGGAATCCAATCACACCACACAGCATCATCACACACAGACAGGCAAAAGGCCAAGGTGCACAAAGTCTTTGTCCAGTACAAGGAGGCAAACCCATGCCAAAATACTCCTTGGAAGATATGCTTGACATTTTGAATGATAATGTGTTTGTGTACCTTTGAAAGCTCTCCCGCAAATGAAGAACTATTTAATAAACATTTTTTCCAAGTTCAATACATCCAGTTCATAGTAATATAAGATATAGACTTTGAAACCTATATTTATGGGCAGCTTTGGAAAATGATACTCATAGGAAGTGCTGTTTGGAAGGGAGCTGTTTACAGAAGCACGGGTCCGGAGGAGCAGCCATAGTGTTTTGGGCCTAGGTTTGGTACCAGCTGAGTTGTGTTCACCTTTCTTTGGGCTTGTCCCCTCCACAGTGGGTGGAGTACAAGGCTGAGAAGTGCAGAAGGGAGCAGATGAGGAGTGAATGGAAGAAGGATGAAGAAGAAGATGCAGCATATGTAGAAATAGTGTGACAGAAAGAAGAAACCTACTGAGCAGAACTTTTGTAGCAAAGGAGAGAATAACAGATGGGACAGAGATGAGAAATATGCTGCAGAGCACATCAAATAGAGTATATGATGATAATGTGGGTAGGTGGCATATAATCACATCCTATTGCAGACGTGGATGCTTTTTATCCATCTCCACAACATTGGAGGGCCTGCTGTGGCACTGTTTGCCAAGTCTGCATTTCCATATGCCACATGCCTCCAGGTTGCCATGAGCCTGCTGCCTATTTGTCCTAACTGAGCACCCCAACCATTTGTGTAATTAGGTTAATCCAGGCTCACAGACAGGCCATCCTGAACTGAGTGGGAAGGACTTGAGTTGGGTAATGAGAACCACAAAGCATCAGGCATTTTGAAATTTATGAGAAAATGAAAGTAGCATCTACTGCCATTTATTTTCAGCTACAGAAAAGTTCAGAGAATCTACTCCTGACCCAGAGAAGACTAAGTATAGAAAATAGTTCTTTTGGACCAAGAGTGGAGATACCTGTGGAATAGATCTTTTACAGCGTGTATTTACTTTGTAGGAAAAAAAGGTTTTATTCTCTTGGTAACCTCCTTTTTCAGTTACTCAAATATTAGATACCCTCATAACAAACATGCATGGTTGTATATGAGCCACTGCCATTCTGCCTTTGAAAAAGGTCCCAGGTAGATTAGCTCCTTTGCTGGATTGTCTGAAAAATGACTTGGAGGGACCAGCCAGCGTGTTAGATCAGAGAGTACTGTGTGCTTTTTATCTTCTTGCTCTATCTCCCACCCTTGGTTTCTGGTTAAGAGTTATCCTCTCTCCAGCTTTCTCTGGAGATAACTGTTCATTCTCAAAGCTCTTGATCCTGGCAAGTTTTATCTGCTACAATGTCTTACATGCTTACCACACAGATTTTCCCATGCTCTCTTTGCTCTAGTCAAAATATTTGCAGGAAAGCTGAATATACATCACTTCTGTCTCCCTTTTACCTTACATGACCTAAATTAGTACTTACTTATACTCTTCTTAGTGGTATAATGTGGTGAAGGCCATTTATTTGCCATTTCCTGGCATGTTTGCTTTTGTTAGTGAAACTAAGAGATGCTAAAATACCTCTAATTGGAGACATATAATTTTACCAGGAAAAGACCAAGAATCCTTTAAATGACATAAGTACGTGTACGCTGATGCATATGGATGTACTTAAGTTTTTAGAGGGCTAGACATTTTTTTACAGTTAATGTGTTACTATAGCAACAGCAATACTTATTCTGGTTCCATTTGACGTTCAGACATTAATAGCTGACAGCATTTTTATTGGGTTATTTGGGGGTTTTATCCTCCATTTTGCCTTGTAAATAGCAATGAAAAGCATTGGGAAAGATTCTGTTCATCTTTAGAGAGGTGCAAGCTTGTTCTCAGCTGAAGAATTGCATAATGTGATCAGTAGCAAAACTTGGCCTGTCTAAAATATATTGGGAAAATCCCTGAAGAAGATGAGCCTTACCTTACAAGCTTCCTGAAATAAGCAGCACCAGAGACCTAAAAAGTTCTTTAGTTTTTCCAGAAAATAGGTTTATCTGTGTAAAAGTAAAGCTTGTACTGGCTCTCTCTTCTTTGCAGAATATAAAGTAGTTTATGAATATTTGATTGAAAATACCCTTTGGTATTATGATTAGATGTTATGGTATTCACTGCTTTGTGGATTAGAACTCATGGATGTTCAGAAGTCTAACGCAGCAAATTGGGAAACATTGGATACTGCTTGGCAGAACTTAGTGTTTAAGCCAGGGAATAATCATTTGCCCCAGAAATGATGTTGATGAAAACAATTTGGCCCATGGTGACTGCAAGAAGCTGCCCTTCCATACTGAGAAGGCTTGGCATGCGCCTAGAACAAAGAATGGGCTATAGAGAAATGCTGTAACTTTTACCCATCTATAGTTTCACTGCTTGTACACATAGGTATATGCAGCTATGCTACATTTCTGCTTTACCAAACAAAAAATCTCTAATAATAGCCTAGAAAAGGGCATCTGTAAACATATCAGAACAATATCTGTGTTTACAATGCAATATTATTTCAAGGCCTTTTATTGATAGTACAATAACTCTGTTTATGCTTCTGGCAGAGAATTTAGAGTACATAACACTGTACAGGAAACAGGTGGGACAGTAATTTAATATTCCCAGTGGCATACTTTAATACCAGAAGAGGCCACTGAGAGTCTTCAAAGAAGTCTCAGAACAAGAACCCTTTACTGAAATGATGTGTAGCGTCTACCAGATTTTGCATCAAAGCATGTTTTAAAAGACCACTATAAAAGAGGAGAAAACACCACTTTTATTGGGAAATCTATCTTTACAAAAGGAAAAGTCCATCATCATTGCATTATCTAGGCAGCAGCTAGGAAGCGTTCCAAGATCTGGGATAAGTTTACGGAATGGCAGGTAAAACATTTAGGCATAAATGTTCATGAATAAATGAACATAATTCACGTTAACACAAATGTCTCTCAAGTGGTGCAGTCACTGACCAACTTATTACAAAGTGATCTCCTCAATTCTAAAGTTATAATAAAAATCTGAAAGGAGAAAAAGGTAAATTATTAAACTGAGGATGAGGAGCTGGAGCCTAATTCCTGTTTAAAAACAGCAGGGTTTTAAGTTTGTTACCCTGCTGTAGTAGCAGTGCCATTGTAATAATGATGACTTAGGAATCTAAGTGATTTGTAGGGCTAAATAATGTGTTTCTTGGCTATAAAGCATTGCTTATAGCTTAAAAAACATAAGCCCTTTTGGCCTTTCATGTGTGGCTGAATGGGACAAAAGCTACTGCTTAAGTGAAGGACATGTGGTCTTTTTGGCAAACTGGCAATCTTTTTTGCCTTCAAAAGACAGTGCTATTGCTGTCTTTCAAGGCAGTGCTCCTCCTTTTCACCAGATGGTTTGTTTTAGCTGTTATTTATACCCCTGTATCTGTTCCTGCACTGAAGAAGGCCAGGGTAAGGCCTTATTGAGGATTGGCAGTTTTATGAAAGAAATAGACTGGACTTTTCACTTGGAAGAAGGTCTCCTTCATGTACAGTTGTACTGTGAGCAACTACCCAAATGAAAGGTGTGGTGGGATTTCTTTTTTATTGCCCTTAATTTCCTTCTGATTCAGATATTTTCCATTTGCTTACTTAAAGCCCTAACCAACCCTCTAACCAACAACCATGAAATATAGCTTCCCAGTCAACACCCTCCATTTAAAGAGGAAATAGGTCTGTCGCAAACCCAGTAATAGGAGAACTATTCAGTGCCAGTTACCATCCTTTTCCCCTGACAAACAGACATTTTGCTTGTTTTGTCACACAGCCTGGCCTCAAGTTAAGAGGTAAAAAACCTCACGGTGGCCATCAAGATGGTGCAGACACAGAGCTGCACAAGCCCACTGTTAAAGATGACATTCAAGCATCTCTATTCATCATCAACAATAAAAATTCTGTGAATTGTTTCTAACCATCAGTTGTTATTTCTGCTGCTGACAGGCAAAACTGTATATATTCTGGCTCAGCATACCAAGTCTCTGTTGCTTTCTTCAAATTAGGAGGTCTTAAAGGGAACTGGATAAATATTGAGATGTCTGTCAAATGCCATTGCTGAGTATGTTGCTCAGCCATCTCAGTAACTACTCTCATCATTTATTAAATTGAATGATTTTATTTATGTAAGTAGTAGCCAAGATAGCCTTCCCAAGTGCAGTAATTATAATAGAGATAACCACCAAAACCCATAAATATCTTTGGAAAAGCTGCAATGTGGGCTTCAACCTCCCATGCATCTACCCTCCTCCTCTTCCTGTTTTGTAAAAATGATTACAATATGACATTAAAATAGTAATTGTCTTTAAAAATTTCAATTGGAGATTCCACATTTGAATAACAAATCACGGTATATTTTCCATATGCAGGGTGGGGTTCCCAGCAAGCTAATGGGATCTCATTTGCAGATGGGGCATAGTGCTGTGTTCATTAATGCCTCCTCTGGATGCTTCCACAAGATTTATCTTCAAGACCTACAAGACTTAAATATTGGCATAACACACTCACCCAGCAAACAGTTCATTGCAGGTAAAAAAGGTTAATAAGCATGTGGTGCAGGTGAGGTAAAACATCTATTCTAAATTACATTGAATAATCTGGGAAAAAAACCCCAACAGAACAATTAAAACTTTACAGCTAAAATTTTATTGCTTTTTCCAGCGTGAGGCAAATCAGCTAAGAAGCCAGCAGAGTAGTAGTTTCTTGCTGTCAGAAAGGCATTCAAAGTATCTGTATAAAGTGATCTGCTCTGAGGAAGACTAGCAGGGCTGGGGATGCTGAGGACCAGCCCTGCTGCAGCATCACTGGGGCAAGAGCTGGGGCCCTGGGGGTGACCTGGCCATGGGCAGGATGCAGGGAAAATGGGCAGTAGAGCCTGAAACGCCCTCTGGGCACAGACAGTCTGGTTCCTATGAAGCTGTAGATATTTCAGAATCCAGCCTGATGCCCAGTTCTGCTGTATATTTGGGGAATTTCAGATTCAGACTGAAAATAAAGAGAGAAAAAAAAAAAACCAAACCTGAGGCAAAGGTTCCTTTTCAACATGATGGCCTTTCTTGCCAGACAGGATATTCTAATGATGTTCTTCTGCTGAACAATATGAAACATCAAACAAGTCGCTTTACAATAACATGGGTGGATCTAACTGTCTCCATATGCACATTTTTACAGCATCATTGTTCAATTAATACTTTATATGGTAAAAAAAAGAGTAACAAAAATATTTCATCTGGAAGTATGATCAAAGATTTGTTTCTCTCTGCTGAATATTGTGAGAGTATATAATATGGGACATAAGTCAACTTCTTTTTCCAAAAATGTCTTTTCATGTAATATTTTGCAAGTCTTATGGCTTTTATTGCAAAGACTATATGAAATGCCTGGGGAGGAGAAATATATATCTATAAATGTCTCAAATCATCCTGAAATGCCTCAAAGGGGGGAGAGGGAGAAGGGGAAATAGAAAGTCATATTGCAGTATTGTTGTCAGCTTTAGCAATGAAATGACCATGATGTAATATTGAATAGTTATAGGGTTACTGCAGTAGAAATAATTATTTTGAGGGACAAACTCCTGGAATTCTTGATTTTCGGCTGTTAAAGTCATACCTTCTAGTAAAGAGAGGGAACATCTTTTCATCACAGGAATAATAAGCTTGTGTATTAGAAACATGAAATATTAATATCAGTTTTCATCTATTTCTGATTCAATGAACCAATATAGATTAGAATTATAGCAGAAAAAACAATTCTCCGTGTGGCATTTCTTATTGTGTGGCATGTTTCATTTCAGGGTGAAGTTATGGCTTCCTGTGGTGAAGGTTATGGCTACCTGTAATTCCCAGTGATTCTGCAGCAGAGATGGCATCAGGTCTGTGGTCCCCTTCCAAGCACAACAAAGAAACATAGATTAAAGGCAGCCCTGGGATTCCTGATTTCTGGATTCAGAGCTTGGCTCTGATGTGTTACAGGGAGCAAATTCACTTCATACTTTCTAACTGTGAGTTGAAAAATAGGATAAATATTTTTCTATATCATTATGGTGGGATATACAGGGAAAAAAAAGTCGCCCATCAAGAAAATGAAGAGAAGAGAAACAGACTGAAAAAGTGTAACTGAACTTCAACTGAACCCAAAGGATATCCACATCTTTACATGGCTCCAAACACAGATATGTCTACTCAGTGGATTCGGGGAATACAAGCATCCCCTATATTTTGAACCTATTTCCTCCAGGGAGGAGCAAAACCATGTTTGAAATAAAGGAAAGACAATGACTTTCCAGTTCCATTTTTTTCCCTGGAAGTCCACAGAGAGAGAAATGTGGTGGGATTAAAAATGCTGAAAACAGCAATGCAAAATAAAGCTGATTGATCCAGAAGTTTTCCTATGGTGAAAACGAGTGAGGCAGATTAATGCTAAACATAAAAAAAAGCCAACAACCTAACAACTGTAAATCTCACTTGCTTCCTCATGTTAAGGAATAAGCATCTTTTAATATATATATACACATTCTATATGAGTAATCCCTGTCCCTCTGGGTGTCTGTCCCTAGGGAAAATTTGTGTTTCATGGAATTTTTGCTTTGTTCTCTGTGGTTTTATAATTTTCAGTTTTGCAGTTTTGGGAGTTTAATTTATTTTGTGTAAGTCACAACTCTGGATTCCTTGTAACAAGAAGTGCTTTCGTGATATGTTATCAACGATGTAATAGGAAAAGTTTTATGTTTTAACTACAGGCAAAATGCCAGAATTTTGTCTGTTTTGGACAAAAAGTATGGGTCTAAACAGACAACAGACAACAAAACATTTATTTTCTCCTCCTAGCCAGAGTATAAATTCAGCTGCATATCATTTAAGGCAATAAAGTTGAGGTACCCCAGAAAACACCCATTTCATGACAGTGCCCTGTTCAGTACAGGGACTACACCATGTGATTACAAAGTCTGTTTACTATGTTCTCGTGAATCCCAGTTTTAGGTTTTGCTAACACTCAAACTAGATCAGACTGTCTAGAAAGGATCACCTGAAAAAAAAGTCACCCGCAAAAAAACTCCCACATCATAAGTATAACAGTGCTCTTTCATTTCCCTCCTTAGCCTAGAGCCTACTTGAAGCTGCAGCAGGGAAAGAAAAAAATGGATTTTTTTTTTTAACTGAATAATTCATTTAGTATGTCAAACATTTTCTAATTCTGCACTTCTCTGGAATACTTCAGTCAAAAATTTATCGTCCCCACCCGAATTTCCTTGGGATGGGCAACTTACAATATGTGAGATATGCACTTCTCAACACATTTCAAGATGAAGCCTATCTATCTCTTTCATTGGCCCAAGCCTTCTGGCATCCAAATCTGTATTGCACCTGAGCAGACATTTTCACCCTGCAGACATCTGTCTGCATCTCTGCTGCAATGAAGCTGGTTGTGTAAATCACGGAAAGGAACGTCACGAGTGTGATCTGCTCTTCAGCTGTGCATTCTCCTCCATGTAAAGAACTGAGAGGCCACGGGGAGAAGACTGCCAGGAAAGGTGATCCAACTACCATATACTGTTGGCATCAGGTTAAAGCAGCCCCATCAAAACATACCCAGGGAAGCGAGGCAGGGAGATGAAGATGAAAGCCCCACCACTGGCCTCGTGCAAGCTTTTCTCCTCCTTCAGTACAGTCAGGGCTCTACATGCTGAACTTCAAAAGTTTAAAGACTTTAAAAATTATTAAAACATCCCTAAATCAGCTAAGTATGGAGACTTATTCTTTACGTCACACTAGTCTTTTCATTTCCAGGAAGGAAGAGATAATGCAAGGATAATTTAAGCTTTGCCATTTAAAGATTTTTTTAAAAATCATGATTGAAAAAAATATCAAATCTGTGATAGAAACTGATGAATGTGACACCTGGTAAACTATGACTTTGAACATCTATGTCTAATGCCAGAGCAGATTTGAGCTTCTCATACATTCAGAATAAATGGAAATACACAGGGGTTACCTGTCAGGTTTTGGTGGTTGCTGCTGCTGGTTTCCACCCTGTTTTCACACATACAAAGGAAGGCTATAAAGTCTTTTAAAATACACTAAATAATGACAGAAGAAAACATGTATTTTCCCAAAGAAAAGATGACCTTAAAGAAGATTTGTTTTACTGCTGCAAGAATGACAATTTCAACAAAATAGAAGTAGGATGGTTCCCATTATGGCACATTTTTATTAAAGATAACACAATGCAATGGAGTGGTGGGGAGCATCTGGACCATCTTCTATATGGGTACAGAAGTGACCAGGGCCACTTGAGGAGCATGAGTCTTTATTGATGCTAACTTAATTGCTTATGAGACTCAACAAATGCTCTTTTTTTCTTCATGTTATTCTTAACACATAAAAATCAGGATTTCCAGATGGATTTTTTAGCACTTTTAAAATGAGACTCCTTACCTGCCGAGAGTAGAATGGCCCATGATGGCCTTTACCAAATGCAGCAAATGAAGTGGAGCAGCCCTATGGCCCAAAATTTGATCAAAATGAAATGAGCTGTATTCTGGATGAACACTTCTTGCAAGTACTTCATTCGTTATGTTTTGCTGTGCAGCTGACTTTCCAAATGGGACTTGTCACAGCAACAAAAATATGTGGCTGTGGACTCAAAATGTTGTCATTCTAGCTCTGCTCTTAGTGGGATGGCAGAGGAGACAGTGCATACAAACAGCTCAGTCCTCAAGCTGGCTAATGTGCTTGAAAATCTTCCCTTCAGTAGAGTGAAAATATTTATCTGCTGTGCAATTTTATTTAATACTATGTTAAGTTTGAGTCTCCAAGGCCAAGCTGAAAGTCAGGAGGACCTTTCTTCTCTTTAGTCTAGCAGTCTATTAAGGTTGTTCCTAGTTCTTATCTATATCCCTTATTTACTTTAGACAAAAGTAAAATAAAAACAAAAATGTAGTCCATCTTGGAAAATATTTTGATGTTACACCCACTTGGAATTACAGTAAAGAAGGAAATATTTCCCTCACAACATCTCATGCCATTTTTCTTCAAACCTCTTCAGCTGCAGCCTCTACTACAGAACTGAAGATTTATTTATCTTTTTATTTATCTATATCACTCATACACATTGCCATCTCTTAATTCTCAATAATCTTTCGCCAGTGAGGTAAAAGGGAATTTAAACCACTGGAAAAAACCTAAAATATTTGTTGTATAACTATGGAGTCTGATTCTAAGAGAAATGAGAAAAAAATGGAGATGATACTTAACATCAGTTATTCAGCCATGATAGTATCAAAAGAAATAGTAAAAATTTTGACTGTCGTATGACATTAATAACCTTCTGTGGAAGTGATCATCATTCTTCTTCATGCAGTTCATACTTTAGGATGAAGGAGCTTACAATACACCCTTGACGGAAGTACTGTCTAGAAGTTAATAAAAATGGACTGTAAATTTTGTGTGTGCATTTTATAATCTTTATATTAATTGATTGTTTCTTCTGATATCTAATTACCTTAATTTCTTAAGGTAGCATTCAAAAGAACAAAGTTTTAAAACAATTGAATCTGAAGTTCTTTGGCCTTGTCATCATGTTGCTTCACACAGGAAGATTCAACACAAGAATCTGACACAGAGTCAACAAATTATTTTCAGCACTTCCCTACCTTTGGAGGTCTGGCAAATACAGAACCATATGTGTACTTTTTTATTTCCCACTTCATAAGAAAAACTCTGCCCAATTTTTTAACATATCCTAAGAGAAACTACAATAGACCTATGGATCATCTGTGTATTAGGATATGAACCTGTTTAAAGAGATGTTTACATTCAGAGCCAATACATGCCAGATTGTACAGATTTTACATAAGTCTTCACCTCATCAAGTGTAGCATATGGCTGATTTACAGCACAAAATAGCAGGTCTTATTTAGTGAAGTATAGCTTTCCAGAGCTTCCACCAATGTGGTTTCATGTGCATTTTTCCTTGATGGCATTGCCCAAAAGAAAATAATTGGGGTTTCTCATTCTAAGGAGAGTAGTCTTCAAATGCTTAGAGGTATGCACTGTCTGCATTTCAACAGTAAATAAAAATATAACAGTGTCTGATGATGATTACACAACTCCATTCGTGAGAATAACAAATCTTCCTAAAGATGTGTTTGGGAGGCTGCAACATCTCTGGGAGATGTGATAACAGGCTGGATGCAGTTCTGCCATCGTTCAGGAAAGATTGGCCCTGCTGCAGGGCAGAGGACTAGACAGGATAGCTCTGGAGGGTGTTTTCTTATTTTGTAATACTTTGTCTCATGCTTCCAAAAAAACTAATCAATTTTTTGTGTGGCAATATAAAAATATCTGAGTTACTTTTCCTGTGTCCTGATTTACTTCATGCCAGCAGCCTGGAACAGGGTGCGCACACACACACACACAAAATATTGAGATGAAACTTGACAAATTTGTTTTGTTAATCAACTGCTCATCTGGTGTCTTAGTTCTACAGAAGAGTGCTTCAGGTGCAATTTAAACTACACCTCCATCATTTTTCTCCCCATTTCAGCTATCATGTTGTATGTTCCATGGAACAACTGCTGCTCTCATAAAGCATCAATGAGGCAAGAGGTTGCCAAGTGCTCATGTCTCCTATACCAAAGTTTTCTAGAGAGGAGAACGCTTGTCTGTCTTCAAAGTCAGGATAAAGCACACAGGAGGTTTAAAAGGGAGAGAGGTCTTTTGAGAGTATTCTTCAGATTTTTATTCATTTTAAAGAAATGGTGCAAATGACAGAACAAGTGTGCCACTGTGTTCTTGAGCATCGCTCACCCAATGCTTTTTCCTCAGAGCTCTGAAGACCAAGTGCTGAGCAAGTGCTGAGCAATGTTCCAGAAACAGCATGCTGTTTATTTCCTTTGAATGGGCTTATCACCAGTTTTGCACGTGACTTGTGACCCACTGTTTCCCTTCGTGGCAAGCAACGAAAGGGAACGGAGGCCCTTAATAAGAAACAATCCCTTTTGCAAATGGACCTCAGAGTAGCTTTAAGAGGCATCAGGACTGCAAATGCTAATGCTGTGAGGATGCCCAGGAAACATGCCCACTACATAGTTTTGGGTGTTACGTACTTAAAAAAAAAAAAAAAAAAAAACAACAAAAAAGAAGAGACATGTTGGCTCTTGTTGGATATGAGCCTTAATAAGGTTGCTTCTGCCATTTGTTGCTAGACAGAACCTAAAGCTATTCAGTGAGATTATCTGAATAAATTTGTCTTTAGAAAGCAGCTGTTCACCAGATGTTCTGAAACCCATACAGTAAAATTGCAGGTAGATATATTCCTTTCTTTTTAAGCCACAAAAACATATTGATAGGCATGAAATCTGACTTTAACTATCCTCTTACTATTGCCTTCTAACAGAAAAAATAACATTTACAGCATAGTACCCTTTAGCAGTCACATAAAAGTGTGTATGCATGCTAATTACTTTAAATATGCTGTGAAGACTCCTTTCATAATGTGCTGGCTACTGTCAATATGGAACTGATTAATCCATGAAAACGCTCCTGTGATTCCAGAAATATCTGCCCTGCAACATTCATTCTGCAACTATCACCATGGGAAGACCAAGCAATGTCATCTACCCAGACATCTGTAAGGCCTTCAACAGTGTCCCACACAACATCTTTAACTCCAGATGGGAGCGACATGGGTTCAAAGGATGGACTATTTGGTGGCTAAGGAATTAGCTGAATGGACAAAACCAGACAGTTGTGGTCAATGGCTCTATGTCCAGGCTGAGGTCAGTGACAAGTGTTGTCCCTCAGGGCTCTGTCTTGCCATCAGTGTTCTTCAGTATTTTCATCAACAACACAGACAAAGGGAAGGAAGCTGAGTGGGGCAATTGGCATAACACAAGGATGGGATGCCATCCAGAGGGACCTGGGCAAACAAGAGAAGTTGGCCCATGAGAGTCTCATGAGGTACAAGTCCAAAGGCAATGTGCGGCACCTGGGTCAGGGTAATCCCAGACGTGAGCACAGACTGGGGGAAGAATTCATGGACAGTCCTTCCCTGTGAAGAAGGACTTGGGTGTTCTTGTGGATGCAGAGCTGGACATGACCCAGCAATGTGCACTGGTAGGCCAGAAAGCCAAGAGTATTCTGGGCTCCATCCAAAGCAGTGTGGCCAGCAGGGTGAGGGAGGGGATTCTACCCCTCTGCTTTGCCCCAACTGCAGTGCTGCATCCAGCTCTGGGGTCCCCAGTACAGGAAGAACATGGACCTGATGGAGCAGAGGGGGGACATCAAGATGGTCAGAGGGCGGGAGCATCTGTCCTGTGAGGACAGGCTGAGAGAGCTGGTCAAGAGAAGGCTTCAGGGAGATTTTGTAGCACCTTCCAGTACTGGGGCATATACAAAAAAGGGAGAGTGACTTTACACAGGCAAATAGTACAGGATAAGGGAGGATGGCTTTAAACTGAAGAAATTCTTCACTGGGAGGAAGGTAAGACACTGGAAAAGTTTCCCCAGAGAAGCTGTGGATGTCCCATTCCTTGGAGTGTTCAAGGCCCGGCTAAACCAGGTTTAGTGAGACGTGTCCCTGCCCATGGCAGGAGGGTTGGAACTAGATGATTTGTAAGGTCCCTTCATACCCAAGCCTTTCTGTGTTTCTATATTTTTTATGATTCTCTCAATTCTGTAAAAACAACTTTGATACATTTTACCATGCAATACAACATATTTTTTATCAAATCCTAACAGAAAAAGTATTGAAGACATGCAAGTTACCTGACCACTGTTATATGTGCTTGTTTAAAGTAAATTACTGGTTTTATCAGTAAGTACAAAAAAATTCAGAGCAATGATGCCTCATATAAAATTGAGAAGGGTTTTGTAGAAGAAGAAAGTCTGACAGAAGTAGTCAAAGAGAGAGATAATTTTTCAGAAACAAAAACTATTCACCAGATAAAGCCAAGAATATCTAAGCTTGACAATTTATGTGTATCACAATGTGTTAGGAAAATGTATTTGTTTGGTGCAATTCTATTTCCCCTCTTATTTTAATTTATCTTTCTTTAGATTTTTGTTGTCAGTCTGATATTTGAAAGTGCATCTGTAATAAAAAGAAAGAACCATAGTTATCTAAAAAGACACAGAAAATGTTGAGCAGATGCTAGAAAATGAAACTGAGAAATCTGCAGAGGATAACTAAGTCAACTGGACAGAAGTATTTTCTATCAGTGAAGTTGTCAGTGGGTTGAAGAAGCTACTTTTAAGAGAAAGGTCCAAAGGATGGTCATGAACTCAGATTGTTCAGGGACCCATGAGGGACATTACTGCAACAATACCTGGAAACCATTCAGAGAAAGATGCTGTCCTCATGGTGGGATGATGAAAGACAATGTGTCCCAATTCAGTATGTCTTATAACAAGTTTGTACTAAATCTATGTTTTAAAAGTAAGGATAGGGGGATTAGCACCAGCAAGCAAAATCAGCCTGGCTGAAGTGTCTTGTTCACAAATGTACAAGGCAACAATGGAAACCACACACCTGATGAAACACATCATTGCCACCAAGATGAACCTGCAGGTGAACCTGAGGGGAAAAATCCATTGCAGGAGGAAATTTTAGTGTAGGAATTCAAGAGGAGCTCAGAAAAACTTTGGTGTACAGACTTTAAAAAGCTTTTGCTCCTAAGAATTCTTGGCTACCTGCCTAGCACATCCTGGCATAGACTGAAAGGGGTGGTGACTACAAAACCTGCTTCTCCATACTGCAGGTGTATAGATGGCAATCCTTGAGCTGTCATAGTCAGACTCTGGACTCTGTGTATGGTGTATGTGAGTGTGTCTGATCAGTTTTTCCTAGATCTCTGCAAGACCCAGCCATTGAGTAAAATGGAAAATGTCATATTCTGGAAAGATATTTGATGAAAGTATTTGGTGATATGAGACACTATTTTCTACCTTATCATGAGAAAATAAAAAACCAAAACAACTATAGCAAGGCCCCTTTGCATGCAAGAAGGCTTTAGAATAAAACAAAAATATGGAAAGGGAAAAATTTTGCTTCAGCTGGGGGTCTTGTAGAAGAGTTAGACAACAGAACATGATATCAGCTGTGCAGAAACATGGATTTATGGTTTTCCTGGGGACAGCATAAAAATGCAGCAGACTAACCTTCATCTTAATAATAGGCAGACTGTAATGTCTGTCTTACAGAATGTCTTTAAGGCTGGATTTGGTCATGGTTTGGATGGTAGAAATAGGAAAGAATTCTGGCAGTAAAAATCCCATAATATTTATCTCACTGGAATGATACTGCAGGGTGATAACACTGATATGTGTGTGTGTGTGCACGTTTGTGTCTACACACGTACTTTAGCACCTGTTCTAAACAAAAGTCTGTTCTGTGCTCTGAATACTGGAGCTGTCTGATTAACAGACCACCTGGCTACACCCTCCTTCCAGGCAGCTGTAGAGGCTGATAAGGATTTTCCTGAGCCTCCTTTCCTCCAGGCTAAATAACCCCAGCTCCCCCAGCGACTTCTCATAGGCCTGGTGTTCTAGACCCCTCACCAGCCTTGTTGCCCTTCTCTGGGCAAGTTCCAGCATCTCAACACCCTTCCCAAACTGAGGGGCCCAGAACTGGACACAGCACTCAAGGTTTGGCCTCACCAGTGCTGAGCCCAGGGGGACAATCACTGCCCTGCTCCTGCTGGCCACACCATTCCTGATACAGGCCAGGATGCCAATGGCCTTCTTGGCCACCTGGGCACACTGCTGGCTCATGTTCAGTGTGCCATCAGTTAGAACCCCCAGGTTCCTTTCTGCTGGGAAGATTTCTAGTTACTCTGTCCCTAGCCTGCAGCACTGCAGGGGGTTGCTGTATCCAAAGTGTACGGGCACTTGGCCTTGTTGAAGCTCATGTTGCTGGACTTTGCTCATCAGCCCAGCCTGTCCAGGTCTCTCTGCAGAGCCCTTCTACCCTCCAGCAGATTGACACTCTCCACTATTTGGTGTCATCAAATTTCCAAATGGCAGACTCGATCCCCACTTCTAGATCATCAATGAAAAAGTCTTAAACAGCACTGGGCCCAATACAGATCCCTGGAGGACATCGCTGGATGCAGCACCGTTCACCACCACTCTCTGGGCCTGGCCATCCAGCCAGTTCTTAACTCAGCAAAACTCACCTTAACAAGCCGTGGGCTGCCAGCTTTTCCAGGAGGCTGCTGTGGGTGATGTTGTCAAAGGCTTTGCTGGAGTCCAGGTTGACGCATCCACAGCCTTTCCCTCATCCACCAGTTGCAGAACCTGGTCATAAAGGAGATCAGGTTGGTCAGGCAGGACCTGCCTTAAACCATGCTGGCTGGATTCCATTCTACAGGAATGAGTGCACTGTGAGGCAGGAAAGATCACTGATGTGAAAATTGAGGTAAGTCTAGAATATGAGCATGGTGTAGATCAGGGATCAGCAGCTGGGCTTTCTCCTGGCAACTGGACAAAAGAAGCATCCAGATTTTGAGCCTGATCAAAGCTTGTCAAAGAAGCAGATGCAGCCTGCAGTTTTACCTTCAGGACCCTTCAGACATCCTCAGGAGCATGATAATGCCTCCCCCACAGCTTATAATGAGGTAAGCACCAAGCATGCACGCACCTGTAAGGAGACGTTATCAGAGTCAAGCATTAATGCAACATAAGCCCAAAATGTCATTCTAGCATATATAACTGACAGCAAAAGTGTATTTAAATACTTGTGCTACTTGAGCAACTTTTAATAGCAACTAGAGCAACTTGACAGAGGAATTATCCTACAAAATGAGGAACAAGTTAAAATATTTGAACTTCCACATTTTTATTTTATATGAGGAAATATATTGTCTTTTATGTGGAGTTTAGTGGGAGGTTGAGGTGACAGCTTCCAGGCTGCACAGCTAAAAATGAATTGCAACAACAGAGCTTTTTCCAAACTCAAAGTTTTTATGCCACTAAATGTTGATGCAAAGATAAACTAGAGACAGTGGCAGCTCAGAAACACATGGGCCTTGAGGGTTAAGTTTCCTAATACTTGATAAACACGAGTTTGCAAGTGGTGTATGTGAACAGTTTTAAGTTTGCATATCTATGCAATCATGAAAGAGAGGTGAAAATTTTCTCAGGAAATACCTTCTTCAGTGACAGGAGAGGGAGTGGATCCACAAATCACCACATGGGAGTCACATCACAGCTCTGCTGTTCAAGAAACTCCTTCCATGTGCTGGTGCACTGCAGATAATATCCCCAGCAAATTCATTGCATGCAAAATATGTTAGAGGTGGGGATAAAAAATTATATAAACCCAAAGAATTTGCTTATAGGTCACAAATTAGAAACCTGCATAATGCTCCTTTAGCTATGGCAGAATAAAAAGAAATCCCACAAATTGTTTAAAACCAGCAACAAGTGCATGTGCATTTACTTTAAACATTTTAGGCCGTGTTTATGTTGACTTTGCCGTCTGCTTCTTTCTACATATGGAGTCTTGTGGGTCTTGAAATCAGCATGATTTCCCTTTCCAATAGCCAGCACCTCCCTGGAAAGAGGGACTCCTTTTGTTTTTGTCAGTTCTTGGGCTGCTGCCCTTCTAGACAAAACCAGTCCAATAGTCTCAGCAGGAAATCACAGCCAGTGCTGTCGGAGCCAGTTGGTCTCCTATTATCCTATTCCTGTGGAATGGCTTATCTTGACTCATTGTTTCTTTACAGCTCTTGTTAGATTGAATCAATGTACTCACACAGTGTCTACCCTGTAATAAGGCCATCAGAGTTTTTATACACTTTTATGGCTCAGTCAACATCCTTCACAACAGTTAACCTGAGAGATTTCTGTCATTGTAGAGATGGGCCTTAGGCCCATAGAATCTTGGCTGAACTAAAAAAAAAATCTTTTAGAAAGACACCCAAACCTTAAATAATTTTGGAAAATATGATCAAATTCTTCATAAAAACAAATGTGTAATGAGGCAAAGAAATATAACCAGAAGAAGATGAAAGACTGGGCAACCCTTTTTCTTTAAGAGATGGGAATGTGATATTTGAGACAATAAATAATATTAGAAAACAATTTCAACAACAAAGTAATAAAAAGGATCAGGAAGAATACCCTGGAGATCAACTTCACTGAGTCTGGTTTCCACATCAATTCTTGAGTGCACTAATATTACTCACTCCTGTCCTAAAACTGCCCCTTCCAAGCAAGACACAGTTCTGTGTAGCCCCATTAATCCCCCACATCCCCTCTCTGCTGATTAAGTGGCTTAAAGAAGTTTATTTAGTCTCTCTAGCTTTCAGGATGAAAGGCTATTTCCTCAAATACTCAAGGCTTGTAGATACAGAAGGCTCAAGCTTCATTCCATATACTAGACAGGAATATCCTTGGCCAAGGAGCCCCTCAGAACACAAACATCAGAGCACAGCTCACTGGGAAGTGCTAAAATGAGAAGAGACAGGATGACACCACTTACAGGGACACTCTTTAGTTCAGGTCACAGCGTGTTGTTCTTGCAAGATCTCCAAGATAACAAGGAGAGAGGGTGAGGAAGGCAAAACAGAGCAGTGTCTGCTTCACTTGTCACCTTCATTCATTCAGAGGAAAAGAGTGAATGAGAATCCACCCTCAGCCATGGCTAAATGCACTAAGGTGCAGAGCTAATTAACTACTTAATATTTCAGAAAAATTAAGATCATATTCATGCAACAGCCGAAGAATATCTCAAAGCTCTGTCACATATTGGAAACACTATTCATTCTGTGTGGACATTTCTCCTGTCTTGAGCCTTCTGGAGCATCTGTCTCCTGAGATGTCTAACCTATCTAAAAATTGCTGGATCTCCACATCATGAGAAGGAAACTTCCGAAAGGCTTTTTCATCCCTTTTTGCAATTCAAAATTAAAGGAGTTATCAATAGGAATACTGATGAGAAGTTGTATTGAAGTTACTATTAAGAACAAGTGATAAAGATAAAAGCATTTTGGCTGAAATGTGAAAAATTCAAAGTTAAACTCCAGGATTTGCATCAGGTAGGTATAGAGCTCCAACATGAGACCTTTAGCCTGTCTGGAGGTCCCTGGGCAGAGGAATGAGAATGTCCTTCCCTAGTACATGTGAATTTCTGCATGGACAAACCTGGGCCATACCCAGCAGCCTGGGTCCAACAAGGAGCTCTCTCATTCAGTGCAGAGAAGCAAAAGTTTTACCTTGGTGATGAGTGGTCTCCTCTGCAGAGGCATTTTCAAGCGAAGGCAAGAGCATCAAGCTTTCACTGGTTCCATCAACACGTTCACTTCTGGCACACACAGAAATAGAAGCTTGCTTTTAGCATGATTTTAACCATGCCTTCTGTTAACAAGGACCCATAAAGACAATTCTCCTGTTCTGTGAGGACACACTGATACTCCGTGTATCTTTCAAGCTAGTTCACCTTCTCGCCAAGGCAATAGGGTAAAAAAATTACATGAGTATAACTGGCAGGCTTGCAAATTGACTGAACTTAAAAAAGGGCATTCACAGTGTTTATGATACACAGTATGTATGTGGAGCCATATTCAGAAAAAGTGCACTTTGATTACTGACATTTTTACCATTTGAATTTTGCCCAATAAATCTCATAGAGGACAAGTAGGGGAATTTGTTCAAGAACACTGCCATGTTCATTATTTACAGATGCAATTTTTTTGAATGTTCGTTGCAACTGAATCTCTGCCTCTAGAACACTCTAACAATTTCTAATTTTTGCTTCTATCTTTTGAAGATTTTAATGGTAGATAAAAATATACAAAATCACTTTGATCATTACCAGCTTACATATGTAGGGAGAAAACTCCATGTAAGAGTATTTTTGGTATTTAAGTCTAAAAAATGTGCAAGAGAAATAAAGGGAAATGGAAAATTTAGAGAAAAAACTGTGAAAGAAAACTTAAAGAATTCTGTGAGAGCTGCTGATTAGATAATTGAGTTTTCTGATTATCTAATGGGGAAAGAAGATAACTTTTGCTAAAATTTCATAATTTTTTTAATGGTAAAGTGAAATCTGTAAGATGACAAATGTCAAATGAAAAATAAGATGATGGTAGAAACAGAAGTCATGTCTGGCAGAGCAATGAATGTTAAGAAGAAATCTGAATTAATTAATTTGTGTAATAGGGAAGCTGTTTATATAGGAATGTTGATGGAGAAAAGACAGAAGTCTTTTCTGTCACTAATATGACACTAATATTTCTGTCACTAATATGACACTAATATTTCTGTCACTAATATGACACTAATATTTCTGTTCTGCATTTGAAAAGAAACAGAACAAGATATTAGTAAGAGGAAAGTAAGCATGTAACCACTTTGTTAAGCAGTATTCAGTGAGAGAAACTAGGAAAAAATCCTGAATATCTTGAATGCTAGAGTTCTGAATTTTTTTGCTGGGGGATCTTTAGTCCAGGGAAATAAACTTTTTATAATACTTTGAATGCCAGCAGGAATCCAAACTGTGCAGGAGTCAGGGAGGGTGAGGGGTTTAACCCACTGGACTACAGCAGGCTTCTGTTAATCCCCCAGAAACTAAATGGAAAAAATTAATATGGTATTGTTCCAGCTGGAGGTATTCAAGGACAGTGATATAGTTAATGTGTTCTGTAGAAATTCAGTTCATTCATAGGAAATAAGTTCATTTAAACAAGTCCCACGTGGTTGATGCCTGTTTACAAGGGTGTTTTTATGCAAGCAGATCATCTGCTGGTGAGGGGTCTAGAACACAATGTATGTTAGAGGTTGAGGAGGTGAAAATAACAATACTCACTTATTCTAAGTGATGATTTCCTGTTCTTAGCTGGGCTTTTCGTGCTTTAAAGGCACTAGTTAAGGATTTTGTTCAGACATGTTCTCTGCTTTCCTCAGATTTTTGAGAGCTACTAAAATAAAAGCACAGCAAAATTTGGTTCCCTGCTTGTCCTGGCCAAGATATGATCTGCAGCATAGACAGACAGAGCACCCACACTGAATGAAAGATGCTTTTCAGCTTCATAAAGCCTCTTTATCTAAGTGCTCTTGCACGTCTCTAGCGGCTGCTGCTCCGGGTGATGTCTGGGTGACTTGAGATGTCCTGGCACCTGTGTGAGGCGTAGCATCAGCTCTGCATTTCAGAGGCCTCCTTGATGAGAAGCTAATCAAATGTACAGTATACTGCAGTGGGAAGTCCCCCACACAAAGCCCCTGGGGAAGTTTTCAGGATCACCTTCTAGAATTACTGGGTTTGGTCAGGCTGGATTTGGTTTGGCTCTTTTTTTGTTGCTTGTTTCCTTTTTCCATTTCTGCTCCACTGTATGAACATCTGGGCAAACTTGGCACATTGTACTGAGATGCAACTGGACTATAAATAAATATTAAACCCCTTGTTTGCACACAATGAAATCATGGGAGTTGCAACTACTCCACCTGACAGCATGGATCAGTCCATTATAATGTAAAAGACACACATTTTAGATGGCAGTGATATTTTGTAGCCTCATACACCAACTTTAAAACTTTAGAGGTGACACAGAGGGAATACTATTATCGTTCAAAAAAAAATCTCTCCAAGAACTTGTGGTCTATGTCAATGCCAATTCTACTTTGGGCATAACTATATGCACAAGGTTTATCACAGACAGTAACTTCTGCCAAAAGTTCTTTCCAAAACTGTGGATAATGAAATTTCTGCCAAGTATAAGTAAAGACTTTGAAAATACAAACTGCTACAAGGCAGTTATCCTGCAACCACAGTCCTCTTAGTTAAGAGTCTTGTATTCATTGGTTGCAACATTTAAAATGTTGACAGGGCTGCTCTTAAGGTTTATGTATTTTTCAAGAAGTCATTTGCTATCATGTGCTACAAATTCAAAACATCTCAGAAGTATCTGTTGTTGAAAATCCACTTAAGAATAACACAAGCTTTACCGACAGCCAAGTATTTTCAGACATCGGTGCACTCAGATTGCATTCACATTTTATAATGGGAACAAGGAAAGATTGCCTCTATTCCTTGTGGCTGTGGCAAAGTGCTGTTTTATCCTGCAACTGTTCTGAACACAAGCATCCTTTGGTCTGGTTCAACATCAAACTCTTGGTAAGCAACCCTGACTAAGTGTTACAGAAACAATTCTGTATCTAGTGGTACTACAGTCTACTCTGAAATGCATTTACAGCTCCAAATTGCAAAGATGTCTAATGTTCAAAGTAAAAGGAAGAAATTCTCTTCTCCTTCAGTTTGTGCTGTGAGGTCACACCTGTAGCTCATAGAAGTAAGACAATATAGTGATATCAGAATAAAGAAGTACCAAATTCAAGTTCTGTTTTCTGCCTGTCTGCCAAGTCCACAGAGATGAGTATATATAATTGCCTACAAAATTTAATCCATCACCTATTCAAAAATCATGCATCCATTTACAGTCCAAAAGCATCACATCAGAGCATTTTGTTTTAAACTCCCTTTTACTGAGCATTACTGAACTCTTGCCATGACTATTGATATTAGCAGTAGCACCTTATAATCTTTCTGAAGTACTAGTGTTTTCTATAATTTTCCATATTGTCTTGATTTTTCCTACTGGATTTCAACAGAAAGGCTCACAGACTTATCAATTTGACTTTTATTATGCCAGATTCAGTTTTCTAGGTCTCAAATTCCCTGTCAAGATATTACAATAAGCAAACTGTAGATAATAAGTAATTATTCCTTTACACAAGCAAATTCTATTCCTTATATCAAGATTCGCTTAGCCTTCCCATCTATTACCTCTATATCTTAAAAAAAGTTAATTTTCTTTCTTCCTTTTTTTTTTTTTTCAGGAGGTTCACCAAGACTAATCACCTTTACAAAATCTGCTGGTTTTATTTTTCCTCATCAAAAAATTCCAACTCCATTCTAGTTACTTTGATTTTGCAGGCTGGATTCTATAATGTGTCATCATATGAGTGTCATCATGTCCTGTCCATCACTACAAATTTTACTTCCTTCCCTTTGACATTTTAAAAAAACTTCTCACATTGAAATTCTCTTTTCAAAACCTCTACATTTGTCTGTGCCAGTAATCATAGAATAAAGTCAGAATATTTTTGGCATGAACTAGAGGAGAGCATGAGCTTATTTGTCTCCCTCGCTTGCTAGCAGCAGCTTCTCTAGCAGATATGAAGATGACATTAGGAAATTAGTGTTTCACCCTGTGGTTACTTGTTTCTGGACCCCAGGAAGGAAACACAGAAGAGGAGCACAGTGATACTAGTTGGCAAATGGGATGTGGTCAGGGTTCTGTTCTGAGGAGCCTCTTCTTACTCTTGGGTCAGCACTCTGGTGTCAGGGACCACACAAGGAAACTTACAGATCACTTGCAATGAATTCCTGGAAACTAGTGCCAAAAAAATTAAAGAATTGACAGAAACAGTAACATATGATGATGAGTGACTGGAACCTTTAAGCTGATGAAAGAGAAAGCCAACATTTCCTACCTGGGCTTGGAAACACTTCTCAAGGACTTATTCTCTTTGTACTCTGACTTTGTAAGAAAACTACCCCAAATACTGCAGAGATGGCAATGTTGTCAGAAACAGTATACCTTCAGTAAAGATTTTTTAAGAGTTTCCTGCGGATTGTGGTCCTTAGATGCAGAAAACATACATATTTTCTGCAAGCAAGCCTGCTTTCTCTCCTCAATTACACCTTTTAACTGCCAAGGAGAAAATTAGGCTGCTAACAGTCTGACTAGGGAGACCACAGAGCTTTTTGACTGTCATCTTCCTATTTCCTTTGATCAGATTTGGCAGCTGGGGATGAATTGCATTAAACTTTCCCTGCATCTGCTGACCCAAATGCTTTAGTAAGAGAGAATAACTTCTTCAGGGTGTATAAAGAGTGACTGACAAACCCCAGGTTTGGCTGAAGGTTCTGTGAGTGAGATCCCTGGCTACAAGGGGAGTGATCAACAGCACATTTCCCTGAGCATCCAGAACCACTAACATAATCCCACTCCAACTTCTGCTTGCTTAGTGGAGTTAAATTTGCTACATTTGCTAAATCCTTCTAGCTGTGAACTGAAATACTTCTTACCAAGATCTGGTCCAATTTAAAGCACACTTCAGCCATCTCCACAAAATTCAGCCCCCAGCTAAGATGAGAGTGCTCTCTGTGCCCTCTGGCTGGGGCCAAAAGACTCTTTGGCATCTTGTCTGTAGCCTCCAACTTGTTCTCACGAATTCCAGTAGCAATGAAGCCTTTTTTAGCCGTCCTGAGGGTGCAAAATGTTGCCTGAAGGAGCCCTAAGGCTACTTGATATAAGGAAAAGAGAAGAGCATCTGTTACCAGGGAGAATTTCTGGCTTTTTCTGTGTCCACTGCTGCTTCAATATAGATAATGACAACAGGAGTCACAGGCCATGATGCTGATGATGCTCAGCAGAGTCCAGCCTCTCAGAGCCTGAGGAATACAAACTCCTGACACAGACAGAGGTGCAACACCAGCAGAACCATGAATTATCCCATATACTCCAGTCAGGATGTTATTACAGCCCAACAAGAGGTGATGCCCTCACTGCCACACACAGAATTTGTGATTGTCTGAAGGCAGCAAGGCCCAGAGCAGCTCCTTTGTAAGAGCCATGCCTCATTTATATTGCATGTTTCTCACCTCAAAAGAGAAGTCTTGGTAATTATCAAATTCTTAAAACAGACTACACAGTCTGCTTAAGGCAAATCCACTTAACAGCCTGTGTGATGCCCTCTTTCTTATCTTCTCTCTTTGTACATACAAACTGTCCCTCCCTCCTAATAGTGACAGAGGTCATAATCAATCCCCCTTTTCTTTTCATGTGGTTTAATACAAAACTTCTCTACAAGTAAGCCTTTCAAGCTTGCACATTAAGCTAAATGTCCCCTTCCCAGCCTTCCAACTCACTGCTGCCCTTGGGCTTCATTTAGTCCAATGCTTGAAGAGTTGCTGCTAAAATGATCTCTGTGCTTTTCTTTGTTGGGTTTGCCTGTACATTAAAATAAGAATCTTGTCCTTGACTTTGCTTATTTTTAAGCTATACTATCAATTTTGGATTTCCTTTCTGTTACCCAAATACCTTCTTTCCCAGTATCCTTTCTGCTGTGGGGAGTGCTCTTTGATGGAGTCTGAATTTTCATATGTGCCTTAGTGTTCCCCTTTACTGGGACTGTGTGATATTCTGATGTCTAAGTACGTAAGAAGTTGTGATTGTAGAAGATTTCTTACACCAAGAATGTGTAAGAAATAGGTGCTGATCATTCTTCAGGAAATTCATATCCCAGTGTATTTAGATCTCCAGCCTTGTTGTTTGCAGAGCCATGCTCTGAAAGATACAAAGAGCAGTAAACCCTGCTACTTTCTAAAAGTGTCAATCCCCTCCACAAATAAATAATCTCCAAAGTTAAACCACACATATTACCATCTTATTTTCTTCCCACCTTGAAAAAATATGTTCTGAAGAAAAAGTAAGAAGTTACCAGATTATAGAATCCACTTGCATATTCAAAAATTCCCTTGTGGTGTGACAGAAGCATAAATTATATAATACTGTTGAGAGTTACTTGAAAATATGCATATTTATCCATTACATACCATAATGTAAGGTGCACTCTCAGGTTAATTACTAATATCAAGTAAACACAACTTTATTGATACCCTGATTACCTCTAGAAAGATTTCTAGGATATTAGCAAATAATAAGCTATTAGCTCATCATTATATCTGCCAACTAAGTCATTCCTATCATAGAAAAGTAAGAAAACCTAAAGATGATGGAACTTAGCTTTGCATAGAGTATGCAGATTTGGAGAAGTAACTATTTACATTAAGCAAAATTAGTTGGCAAGAAACTTCTTAGAGTTCTTAAGACCAGCCTTAAACTTAAACTTGTTAGTTTCTATTAAACTGTCTACCAGTGTCTTTCAGTAAAGAAATAGTAAAAATTTTGTAACAGTAAAAGAGTTTCTACTGAAATTTTGTTTTCCTATGAGGAAACTTACTGGTTGTCATATTCCATAGTAAAACAACCAACAACAACCAAACAAACAAACAAAAAAAAAAAAAAACCCAAAAATTTCCCAGCAACTGGCTGTTTCAGGTTGTTTTTTTTTTTTCAGATTTTGTAGTGTTTTGGCTTCTAAAAAGATGCCAAATTTCCAGACCATTTAATTCTGGATGCTAACTGTGTCTTGTCCCACATGCTTGTAATCTGAACACATTTGAGATAATTTCTCTGGAAACAAGGATTCACTCTTTATTTTCAGGCTATGGTGTGCTGTCCATTCTTGAAAGAGAATCCCCCAGTGTAACTAGTGAGGTTAAAATGATTTAGGGCTTTTTTTGCCAGAGAAGAAATTCCATTTTCCGTCTAGTTTAACATTCTAATAGTTATCTTTGGGGGCTTGATTCAGGCTTGCTGAAGTCCATCAGGCTCTTTCCACTGCTCACAGAGCCAATATCATCAAATTTTCATTTGGCTTTGGTCACTACTGCCTGATTTTCAATCTACTTTATCATTACACTCACAGCTAGTTTTATTTAGATCAGAACTGTTGATACAGGGATTATTTAGATTTTTTTTATTAACCTGTGCAGCCGTTGCTCCCCATAATTAATGCAGTACATCTGGGAGGTGTTCCAGACAGACCTACGTGAAGGCAGTCTAGTCCACATTCAAAAAGGTATCTTGCCATTTTACAAGAAGAGTTTCCTTCTTTCTTGACTTTACTGTGAGGTCAATAATTTTCCATAAGTTTATGTGAGGAAAAAGTTTGTTGAAACAATATCCAGGGCCTCTTTTTAACAATAATTTTCCTTTGCTATATCTTGCCAAGATTATTTAAGCCTCCCAGTGCATATTTATAGGAAGCCTGGACAATGATGGAAGGAGAATTCATTTTTTTGAGATCTCGATCAGAGTCTCAGTTATTTCATTGCTTTATTAGAAAGGAGAATTTTTACCCTGCTGTAGCTTTCTGATTCCTGGGAGAAATGTGTTTTCACAGGTTACTCCAATGTCCATAGTACACATATTTATACCCAACAGGCAGTCATGGTGCATGCCTTTACCCTGGTGGATATACTCCAGAGGTGGATTTATTGCAGACCTTTTGTCACCCGCTGGCCCCTCACCTGAGCCCTGCCAGGCTCTGGCAGAGATTTATGCTCCCTGTACCAGGGATAAGATTTCAAACCACTGCTGTAAAGCAAATGCAGAGCTCTTCCAAGATAGCCTTGGCTAATGCTGCCTTCAGATGGAACGAGTAGAAAGTTTACTGGAGGCTATGACACAGCTTTGACTCACCTTTGCCTTAAAGTTTGTCCAGTTTTAAGTGCTGTGGATTTCACTGACAGTTAATTTCCTTTGTTGCTTGCTAACTGTTGTTCTTCTTGTATTAAGTATGGAACAAAGAAAGGAGAAGATGTACAGAAGTCAAGACTAGTCATTTTGTCTGTTTTCTAGGCAGAAGGATCTGAATACTCACCAAGAGAGGGCTACAAACCTCTTTGCAAGATTTTGGCACATGCTTAAAGCATTTCTGCTCATTATAACACCAATTATAGAGCAGGATATGCCCATGGATGTGTCCTGGGACACTGAAAGAGTCTCACCCTCCCCAGTGCTGGTACACATCTGTACAGTGACATGTTCCATGGTGTTTTGCAGCTACATAACAAATTACAGGCTCTGGAATTGGCTCAAGCAAGAGAGCAAGCTTGGTGCAGCAGTGGGAGAGAGGTTGGTGTTGGAGAGAACTGGACTCTGAATTTGGAAACTGAGAATCGGTATTTTTGAGCAGAATACCTCTTCAGATGGGTGAGTCCTGCTCCTACTCAAAATTCACTCAGAAAAAGCTATGGAGAGGCCCTCACTGGCATGACGCTTCATGTAGGCTGTGTTTCTTTTGGGATTTCCCAGCAGAGGTTTGTCTCATCAGAGCAATGCCAATGTAGGCATCATTCTTCATTTCCTGCAGAGAAACTTGCAAGAGGTGAAGCTTGAGAACAGCCCTCTCCCTTTTCCAAACTGCATTCCCATCAGAAAACTTGGAGAAGTTATGATAGGAAAAAATTGTTTGTTTTTTTTCTTTAATTGTGTGTTCCCAAACTGTTTTAAAGGGTTTATAAACCAGGGCATGCAGCTTTGCAATGGATAATCTGCATACTTACTCATTCCCTGACTACAGGCCAGAGGCTTCTCTGTGACAACAAATGAGTTCTGACTGGGCACCAGGTCTGAAAAATATATGTACGCATTGTCACTGCACATCTGGAATTTAGAACTGCTAATGGATATGCTGTGATAGAAAAGAAAAGTGTCTGGCCAATAAACTTGGTTTATATATTTATTTTAAAAAGCATTACCACATTTCTGGCTAGTAGCCTTTCATCCTCTAGACTTTACACCAGTGCATCTGGAATGCTAAGCAGCTCTTTCAGGGATGCAGCCATATCCCAAAAAGCACCTTTTAATTTGAAATAACTTTAAAAACTAATTAAAAAGGAGGAAGGCTTACTTACCTAGCCTTGTATATCAGCTCCTACAATCTCAGAAACCACAGGTGAGAATTCTCTCTCAGACTCTCTGTCAACCTACTTTCTTTTCCAGGGTGCTATGAACATGTGCAGCTGTCTTTGAATAATATATTTTGACCTCATTACAAGTACAACTCAAAAGACCAATTGTGAGTTACTTTTTCCCAGGACTATCAGTGGAAGTCTGAGCAGTTCCTACAAGTCACTTTGACCCCCTTGTCACCATACTCGTGGAACCCTCAGGCAGACCTCAGCTCAACTTCTGTAGGGGCAGGGATGCCACGTTTGTCAACTCAGCCTCTCTCCAGTGCTGGGAAAGAGCAGTAAAAGAAAGCATCAGAGACCAGCAAAGAGAGAAAACTGCAAGAGCACTGCCTCTCCAGGCGTGCTCAGAGGCAGCCACCAGAAAAATTCATTTCACAATGATGCATGGAAGAGTATTTCAGCCAAGTTGAAGGCAAGTCTTGTTTACAGAACACCTTTACAGCTCTGAAGCTCTGCCAGGGACGGTATTTCACATCTTGATGCAGAGGCAATGTCAAAAGCTTCCCCACATAGAGGTTGATTTTCTTCTTATTGATGTTTGTTTCTGTAAATCTCACACCTGTATGCTGTGAGCTGTGTGCACAGAGTATTTTTTAGGCAGGAGCCAACTCCAAGCTGATGGCAGTCCCATGTATGTTTAAGTGAGGATTTGTAGGGCTGGAGTACTGAAAGTCTGGAGAACCAGAGAAATATTTTCACTTTCCTCACTCAAGATTAGGAATTAGGCTCAAACTGTGGAACTAGGTACAAAAGATCAGCTTTTTATGATCAGTCCACTCAGATGGCTTACTGGTAGCTGTTTTGATGTCCACATGATGGCATTGCAGGCACATGGAGGATATGAGGAAAAATAATTCATGATCCCCCTTCCCATCCATTTTCCACCCAAGCTCCCATGACTGGATGCATCAACAAAACCAGAACCAGCCCAGTCAGTGCTTTATAAAGCTTTATTGCAAGATGTGTTTACATAACGCTGTAGAGGTGAGCTTTTTAACTACTTATATCAAGAACTTTTGGACACTGGTCTGTAGTCAGTTTTCCATATTGACCCTGCATGGCACAGAAAAAAAAATAGGGTGTGATTGGATCTTTCCAGACAGTTAAGTGGGAAGAGTGGGGGGAGAAGAGGCAGATAAAAATAAAATCCCCCCTAGTTTACACTAAATGTGACACAGCTTCTGAAGGATCAATACAAATGGTAGGTGAACTTCATGTGTAATAAAATCTTAAAAGAGTAATTCAAGTTCTTTATGAAATAGAACAGAAACAAAAATGCATTTTCAAGGACAATTAAGTTTAACACAGAATGAATTCACCTAAAATGGGAAAACAACAAACAAATCCAAAAACTCAACCAAAAGGACCTGTAGATAATATCTCTGACCATGCATGGCTTGTTTTTTAAATTACAATTCACAGAATAACACTGCTGGAGAGCCTATTTTACACTATGCTACACAGAACATGGAAAAACATGAGTAGTGACATTTACACAATTTTACATTATTTCTCCTTTGTCTAAGAAACACATCCTCTTCTACTTTACATTTTTTTACAATTCCCAGCTCACAAAAAAAGGACACTATATGCGCAAAGAAGTCTTTAAAAAGGAGAAATGTATCCAATGCTACAAATAAACCTTTTCTTTCACAGAAACCTCTGTATTAGATAGTGATTAAACAAAATATATCTCTATCTGCCACTCAATGTGAAATGGGACTAATTAGATTTTTTTTTTTTGGCATAAACATCAAACTATACATCTCTGAAACTCCTTGCTATGTAACTATTAAACTGCTTGCCAAAAACTTCCTGGGATTACATCTGAAATGCCAATTGAGCCAGTTGCTGCCCCAGTTGCTGCCCCAGTTGAAGCAAAGGAAGGTGGGCCTTACATGCTGTTCAAATGTTTGTGAATGATTTTCAATGGTTGCCTACAACCAAACATTTTCTCATTCAAAACCACTTCAGTTTATTTTCTTTCAGAGCCTGTAAGCACCTGGCAGTTTTTCCTCCAGAGGAACATCAACATTTGTATCCCTTCCAGCTTAAACAAGTGTTTCTTGCATCCTGCTGCTGAGGAGGATGCAAGAAATACTGATATACTGAGCCCTGGGTGTGTCCCTGGGTCAGGCTGCCCACCAGTGCACACTGAGCCTGCCTTGAAGGTAATGGGAGGATTGGAACATGTGCAGTGGGCTACAGGAGTGAAAAGGAGAGAGGAATATGCTCCTGCTTCTGCCTAACACCATGTCCCCGTGCATCCTTTGGATAGAGGCAGGCAGTGCGTGCACCCGTCCATGAGCTGCAGTGGATAGATGAAGGATGAAGGATGTGAAACTGGTGGGCTGGCACCTTGTTCCCATTTCATCTCTGTGAAATCAAAGCATTGCAATAGCCACAGCTGCACAGTGAACCTGAACACCGACTACTGCCCTCAGCCACACATTTTGGACGGCCACTGGCTGTGCTTACATCCCCAGGGAGGCTGCTGCAGGGCAGATGCCTGACAAAAGGAACCCTTGCTGCACCTGCAATGGCATTGTGCCCCTGGGGGTTGCGGTGGTTGTTGAAGCCCTCAAATGTAACTTCCCAATAGCTTTTAGTGTTGGCCAGGGTACATTTAGAACACAGCACACCAGAGATTTAAGGTGCTGTCCTGCAGAACTTTACAGGAGGCCCTTGCTGTTTACTCACATCATCACTCACTCAAAATTTCCGTTAAATTGGAAAAATAACTCATATCTTTATATTGACCTGTGGGTATCTATTACGCTAAAGTCAAATTCTTGTTTATCTACAAAACTGATGTGTTATTTTGCTGACAGAATCAACCACTGCAGTTTCACTAAAAAAGGGTGTCAGAAGAGAAAAAGAAATGTATTTTTAAAACCATGTTTGAAGCTACTTCCAGTATTTAAGGGAAAAAGAAAGACCCTCATTAAACCACCTTTTTTTGTTGATTTTGGATTATGGACAAGGAGCTATCAAACAGAAAGGTCATACATAGCAGCCAAGGGGCTATAAAACATCTGGAATCCATGAATCTGGTGCCTGGCCTGACTGAAAAGTGAAGAGTGATGAATTTAACTTTTGTGAGGGATCTTTTACTCTTGAGTGTGGCACACAAGATTCCCTGGGGGTTTCTTCACTGCAACTGCTACTGAGCATTGTCTGTACTTGGGAGTGAGATTATAGAAAGTATTTGCGTGCAGTCTGCTTTTAAACATCAATTGAGATGAAAGAAAATTAGGGTAGCTTCCCTTTGGAGGTTATTTCATGTGCTAAAGCTTACCTCAGCAGCCAGATCAGGAAGGCTTTATGGTGGCAGTCAAGCAGACACAGTGCTCTGGGCACTGCATCTGCAGCTGACTGTACCTATCAGAAAGGGAAGAGAGGTAGTTATTATGGCTCCAAGTGTTTAAAAACAGCCTTCATGGATCTCTGAGTGAGAAATGGGAATGTGTGTTACTACATTGTGTATCCAAGATTTTTATATTCATCAGAAACCAATCCATATCTCACACAAAACTTGTCTTAAAACAAGAGTTACATCCTCATGGTGGGCTCTTCCAATGATGGAAGGGCAGGCAGCAGCTCAAAACCTGAAAGTTATAACCTCACTGGGCAGAGGCAGGCATACAGATACAAAGAATTCCTCCACTTCATCTGGAATCCAGCAGTTAGATGAAGGGGAAGAAATGTTATTCCCACAGTCAGGGCATGCTGGCACTCTGGAGGAAATACTGCCCCCTTACAGATCGGTTGGTCTTTTTTATCAGGAACCAAGGAAATCTCTCCTATAGTTACTGGGCTACACTGTGTCTGATGATCTTGTTGCAATAAATGGTGAGGACAGTGGAATTTATCTGACTGGATACAAGTGCATAAACAAGACCAAGTTATTCCTCAGAAAAGTTGCTATCAGTTTTACAGACAGAGAGCAGAAACCGAAAAAAAAAATGCCATGGAAGAAGAGAAAAGGAAGAATCTGCTTCACACGTAAGACACATCCAGAGAATCTGAATGAAACCACCCTTTTTTTTCCACTGAATCTATCCCAACTTCTATTATTCCCCATATTTAGTGTTCTCCTTGGTAAGGAGCATATAAAGTTTTGCACAATTTTTGCACAATTTGGAAAATACATCTGCCCAACCATTAGTAATTCACCAGCTATGGTATGCCTCCGAGACAGAAGCTGTACTATGCTTAAATGAAACACAGATTTGTTCCCTGTAAGAAAAGCGGCCACCAACAGCCAAGTGGTCACCAATTTTGCACATTCAGCATATTTTAATTAAAATATTAATTTTTAAAGACTTGTTTGATTTTCTCCCTCCAATCAAATATAGGATCTCTGACAGCATAAATGTATACCTTACTGCATTTTTGTTTTTTTTTATCACTTAGCAAGTAGGACAGTTCAACATGACCATTTACATTCAGGGCGTCTTCCTCTTGTTTCAGACTTCAAACACCTCCACGAACCCCCATTACCTTCAGTTCTTTGTTCTAAGCATCCTTTAGCAAGATTTTAAAAGTCCATAGTGATGAACAGCACATAAAGATCCACTTTAAAATCCAGATGCTCATAGGTCTTGCCTATTTTACAGTGAAATTAGTTATATGCCATTTCTGTTTTCCTAACCAGCTTCTTCCTTTCCATAGCCTTCAAATACACAACATATTGTATTGATTACCCAACTACTGCCTTCTGTCTACTTGTAAAATTGGCTTTTTAACAAATTGAGGGCAAAACCACATCAAACTCAATGCTGTTCTTAAGAACCATTGCTCATTAATGACTTTATTCCATGGGAGATTGTAGGCATTGGCAGATAAAGAATGAAATGTTACAATCAAGACGGTGGACAGCATAGGTAGGATGTTCAGCCACAGGTCTCCCTGCAGTGTTGCCAGCTACCTGGCTCTGCCATCACTTGGATGCTGTGCTCAATGCAATGTGATGGATGACCATGGTTTCAGAGGTTTATTGCGTTTGGTTCAACTCTCTTGCACAATCTCCACTGACTATTCTGTCCTTAAAGAGAGCAGAGTAGAATAACCTGAAGTACCTGACCTAGCCTGGGTGCCAGAAGCAACATTGCTATGGCATTAGGACCCCAGCATAGATTATTATTTAACTCTATTTTCCAAGTGTGTTTTGCAACCAAAATGGAACCCTGTTACCATGACTAAACTGCTGCAGCTCTTCAGTTAACCAGCTTGAAGAAAGTCTCAGTTGTTACTGCTGTGCAGACATACCCTTAATCTTAGAGGCTAAGGCAATGGAAAGAGACAATCTTGTGCATCCTTGAGGATCTATTGGACATACACAGACTTTGGCTTAAAAAGTTCCCTTTATGTTATTGTTGTTTGCAGTTCTCTTTAAAATACTTCAGCACTTGCTGGGGTGACTGTTCAATTCATCTTCACTGCTGTACATGTCCTCCACTTAAAGGCAGATGAGTTGACTAAAGGTTCTTCAAACATGCTGAGGGCAGTTATAAAAGTCTGTTATAAAACTGTGAGATAAGGGCAAATATATTGGAGCTGTTTACTGTGGTACCCACTCCACTGGTATCAAGGATAATCACAAAAAACCAGTAAAGAACAGCAAAAACACAGCAGGCTTTTTAGCAGGGCTATTTCATATTCAGATTCATAAAACTGAAATAAAATCACCACCACATTATCTTGCAGCAGAGAAAAGCAGCATGAAGGGCACAGGCAAGTGAACAAAACTTCTTGATCTTAGCATCCAAATGCATTTATCGAGTATGTAAAATTGCTGACGTAGATCTCTCTGAGACTGTACAAATGCAGAGTACAACCACAGCTCAACAAGAGGGGGGAATTGTGTTCTCTCCCCTGTGTGCATGCTGCTATGTACAGTGTGGGTGTGCCTTAATGCACATGAATTCAGGATCCTAAACTCTCCATTGTATTGCAGGCCATGGCCTGCCCCACAGGGTGAATCACACTGAACAACACTGAGTTCCTGCAAAAAAGACATTCTTTTCCTCCTGTCCAGGTGGAACAGTAAGGCCCCACAGTGAAAATCATGGTCCAGCTGGCTTCAGCAAAAGCATGATTTCACACCATGACTGCATATGTACAGATACATGCACACATGTCCACACATTCATTCTGTACATATACAAAGGTACACATACATTTTTACATTCTTTGGAGGCAAAATAATAAAATATGCAACAAACCACAGGGTTGCACAGACTGTGCATCTTTGCTTAATGAATCTGCTTGAGGGAAATTTGTGTTGCTGTAACAGGAGTTATTTTGCCTCTTTAAGGACTGTTCCTTGCATTGACAAAACGCCATACATTTACAATGACTAAAACAGGGCACAAGGAAAGCCAACGTAAACACAGCTCACATAATGACAGATAACTTAGAGAGCCCCCTCCTACCCACATCAACACATCATGAGGAGAAGAACAAGAAGTCATGTGCTTTCACTTAGGAACACTCAAATGCTTCCTCAGTTACCGTCTGGATGTCATGCTGAGCTGTGGCACACCCTTCTTCTGCCCTGGATGTGGGGTTTTGCTTTTTGTTGCTTATTAAAATTGAGCTAACAGAGGAATGGATGTTGGGAGCAGCAGAGGAGGCTGGCAGTCCAATGCCACGCTGAAGGGGTGTCAGCCTGTGTGCTTCAGATGATCAGCTCTTCTTGTGGCCACCTCGGGGATGTCAAACCTGCATCTCAGAAGTGCTGATGAGGCCCAGTGCTTTGGCTTCTTCTGGTGTTAGCCCACTCTTTAGTGTCCTTCTCACTGCACAGTCATGAATTCCAAAAGCAGACAAAACAAAAAAACCCAAACAAAATAAAAAAAAAAACCAAACAAAGAAAATGCAAACAATTAGAATCAGTAATTACACAAGACTTTCAGCTGCAAAAACCCCTGTTAACATGCAAGCTCAATAAAATCAAAAGTTGCTATCTATTTAGGGCCTCAAGTTCAGAAACACTGAGTAATGCCCTGTGGCAAACTCATTGGAGCATCAACAGCAACTCCAAACAGTCAGGCCAAACTACATTTGTCATTTGACATTTAGTTGACAAAAAACCTTAAGGAATAATACCCCAGCTTTTTAAGAATTTTTTTTCTCTGAAATTCTATCGGTTGATTTTCAATCCATAGCAAGTATCATCTGCCCTATTATTTTATAATTTCATAAGAACTTTTTAAAAGAGCTTTGGGATCTTTATAGGATTCCATTGAATTTATCACTATTAAATCCTTTGAGAATATTTTAATTTGTAAAACTCTCCCCCCACCAAAAAATTAAAAGAATATAAAAATAACTACTTTATAGTTGATTAAAATCATTAAAATGACTGTATTCATACATGCTCCCCTTTCTTTTGTAATGTTCCCCCATCCTAGTGCCATTTGTGTCATCTTTGCTATTGGTAGTCTCAGCATTTTAGCTGAATTTAAATGATAGATCTAAGCCAAAATCTTGTTTCTTAATTTTCCATAGTGCTCTGAACATTAGCCCTAACAAGAGTTTTAAAATTTGTGATTGCCTTTTTTTATTCAGAAACAAGCGACTGTGTGACTGCACACATTGAACATCAGTGTCCTCCTAGTTTTACTGGTGCTTTGATTTTCAGGTGGATGGGCTTTAATTCAAGACACAGGTGGGGTGTTCATACTTTAATGTTCCTCAAGTACAAAATGCACACTGAGAAGTTCAACCTTCATGCAAAGCATAAACAGTGACTTAATATTGAACAGAATACATTTGAAGCCTAGAAACAGTGAACTCTAAAGGAAACTTATCTTAGAGAAACCAGTTGCAAAGAGTGGTCAAGGAGTTCTTGCATCATTTAGCAATTAAGATCTCTCATTTAGTGAGATATTCAGTCCATGTAACTGAAACTGGGTGGTCACACTCAAGGGTTGAGCAGGAGTGAGAGAAGGGAATAGACTGGCATAGAAAACAAGAGGATAAGATAAGGGAAGAATATGGCATATCTGAACATTTGATACCATGCAGGTTGAATGAACAGGGTCTATTTCTGATTATCAAACCACTTTCATCAGATACTGAAGTTAATCAAATGAGCTGGGAATGCCACATTTTTAGTTCCTCCATTATCAAATCCTCTACTTGAAAGCTTTTTTCCAAAGTTCACTCATTTCTTCTAGATTATTTGTATTATTAAACACCACCAGGGGCTGCATGACAGCCTTTTAGGATACCCAGTTTTTCCTACAGTACTGATCAGCAACATCTCCCAAGTTTACCAACACTTAGCTTAAAGTACTGCAAGGTTAAATGAAACTGCCAAAACTAAGTTTAAGAAAGACCAAAAAAGCACTACCAGGAGAGAAATAAACTTCAGAAAATGCTCTGGTCTCCTTGGTAAAGAGTAGCCAACAGGATTTTTGAGTCAGTTTGTATCACTGGCATTCTTTCTGGCTTCTCAGATTTGATATGCAAAATGTCCATGGTGATAAGTGGTAATTTCTGGATATATGCTGTGGAATACCTTAGGATCTTAAGGTCTCAGTCAATCACCCAATCCTTATTTCTATATCAAAATGAACTGTATGAGGAGTGGAGTGGAAGAAAAAATCCAAGAAAGCTGCAGTAGAAACATTTCTTTCATATTAAACCCAAAGATTTCCCTGTGTATTTCACCTGCTTAGCTGCCTACACTGCCTCTCCCCTGAATGCTTTTTTTCTTTATCTCTGTAACATCAACAGCCAAACATGGACCGTAGCTTGTTTGGCCACCAGGCAATAGTGTCATGCTAAAAAACACAGGGGACCAAACTTTCCCAGGGTGGCTATCTAGATGACATTTTATCTTCCCACTGATGCAAAAATGAACTGGAAAACCAAATGTGGAATGAATTTCCATGTTTTAGACACTTCTGTGGAAGTGTCAAACCAAATGCATTCAGGACTGCTCTCACACATATCTCCAACTCTCTCAGACCACAGTCACCCACTCACTCACTCACTCACATTTTCAAACTAAGCACAGTAACTACTGTAAAACAAAGCTATTTTTTTCTTGTCAGACACAAAGAGAACAAATTGTTATTCCTGCTTGTAAACATTTCACAGGAACGGATGTACTCTGGTTAGGTATTGGACTAGGCTAATTTCTGCTCTTATTTATGATAAGATAAATCTGGAACAAGCTTTGTTAGGTCAGTACAATTGCTACTGCACGAATAATTGAGCTGAGACTCTATCTAACAACTGAAAGGAAAATGAGGGCCTCTGTAAATTCTACCAAACAGAACACAGTTGCTAAATTCCTCCATCAGCCTGAGTAACAGAATTACTAGTTTACTAGGAAAAGCCAAATGGATCTACAATAATATATAGGTTTCTTTGAAGCAAACTACAGGAGTTTATATTCAGAAACCATAATTAGGAGTTAAAATACCATGGTAGAAACCATCTTCACGGAAAAGCAAGTAGTCTTCTTTATTTTAAACAAGATAAGTCTCTGAATCTCCAGATGCCTACCTTCCAAACATACTAAAGTATTAGACTGACATCTTTTTGTATTAACCCTTTAACGACTGAAGGAAAGAAATCCTGTATGTAGCAGATGGTAAAGATGAGTGCCCTTTTCTGGGTTTGCTGTATGATTCACACAAGAAGTCTGGAGACCAACCCCACACTTTTATTTTTTGTGCCACTGCAAAACGAGTAGGAATGGCAATATTCAATGAATTGCTGAGACATATGCAGCTGTAATTAAACAAAACAATCCCAGGTTCTAACTTAGCTCTCCTGTAATACAGAGAAGGATAACTTGGGTTTAAAATATTTCAGGGACTTAAGCAGGACATTTCCAGCAGGAAAAAAGAAAAAAAAAAGAGGAAAAAAAAAAGAGCTTCAAACAATGCAGAATTTTTGTGGTCATAATGAGATTGTCAAGAAAATAATAAAAAGCAAAGATGTGAAGAATATTTTCAGTGACAGAATGATTCCCACAGAAACTGATGGCTGCTGACTTGTATAAACTAAGCTTGTGGGGCCAAGTACTGCAATATACTGTGGCTACTGGCAAGATTAAAGTTGTCCACCATCAATAGGCAACGGGAAGGCTAACAGCCGACAGAACCATGGTCCAGACTCAAATGAGGGGATCCTTAACCCTATAATGTAACAGGCCAGTATGACACAAATGAAGCCACTTAGTGTTTGAAGTCTTATGTACTTAGGGAGATGAAAGTAGTTTAATAAAGGGTCTCTTTGTATAAAAATTGTATCTATTATGCAGAAATTACAATACATTTCCTCATTTGAAGATACAGTGGATGGGTGCAGCATACATAGTAACACAAGTTCCAGCCCCACTATTTTCTGCACTGATTTGTTGAATATAAAGGCTTGTGGGTGATGAAACCAGGAAAAGGCTGAGTTACTGCAGGAGCAAAAACTGTTGTGGGAGGTGGGTGAACCTTGTCTTGACATTCTGTTACACAGATGTCCTCAGTCATTTGTCTATTTCCTCATAAAGCTTGGTAGGGTTCCTCTACCTTAGGTCATGAACAGGTTCTGTCATCAAAACTGAATGCAGGGAGATATTTTCCTTCCATGTTTTATACACAATGCAAAATTACATTTCTCAACCTAGGTCTTCACTCTCCCTGCTTCACTGAACTTTGTCATGTTTCTAACTGGACTAGACATAATATCTTGGCTTGTAAAACTCTTGGCCTGCTGCAGATCACATTAAACTGAGTTATGGAATGCATTTTGGAGGCAGTGACAATAAAAATAAGACTTTCAAATGACCTTTTAGGTTATTTGAGCAATTTTTAAAACATTTGCTAAAGAAACATAACACAGAGAGAATATAACTTTTACTCTTGTCACAAGCAAAGCCTGCTGAGATCCCATAACCAAGAAACTAAATGTTGTTTTTCTGGGGTTAGAGTGTATGATATTCTTTATTAATAATGAAATCTAGAATTCTATTTGATATTCTGGCACAATGCAGTGTGCTCAGGATGAACTCAATGACTTTGACTCTGACTGTTGGGTCAAAATCTACAGAGACATACAGTCCTTGCTCTTGCTTTATGCTGGAAAAATTTTTAGAAAGAGTAATTCCTGAAGTACAACTTCTCTCTTGATCAGAGAACATAATTATGTAGGGTTTGGTTGTTTCTTTTAAGAGCAAATAGCACTTTAATTTCCTCTCTCCATCTTCTTATTTATTTATTTTTTTTAAGATTCAACAAAGAGTAAAGATCATTCTGGCTGGCACCATTTATTCTTGCACTTGTAATGGCTTTTAGCATGTGTGTCTACATTTGTGTGAGTCACTTGTAAGGCAGATGTAACCATTCTCCTGCTCAGGCAGTCACAGAATGAGTGCCATTCCTGCTACAAAGATGTGGCAGCCACAGAACTTTCCCTCGGTCCCAGCTGCAAAGGTAAAGCAGCAAGTTGCTGATTTGGAATGAAGAAAATTCCACATGGTGTAAATTACACAGTGAGGACAGCAAAAAGTGCAGATTATAAGAGACAATACAGGCCAGCTCCATAATCTCATTTTATTTAATGTATTTTAGGTTTTTTTTTCTGTTACCTATCCACATACAGCTTGCACTCTTAAGTCTATGTTTTCATATATTTACATTTAACATATTGTCTTGGACTTTATTACAGTGAGTCCAGCAATGGCAATTTCCAACTCAAAAGTTCAATCCATACAGCCTTGCTCCTATTTTCTTATTTTAATCCTTGTCATATTTTTATGCCACTGTCTGTATAAGTTATGCTTAATTATGCATATATCATTGCTTAATATGAGTAAGCCTAAATGCTTCATAGAAATGCTGTAACATTTTGTGTAGTGATTTTCTTAGAGAGATTTGTAGGTGAATTTTTGGAGTATGTCACACACTTCTCTGAAGAAATACAGACAACTGAAATGTGGTCAGCCACACAGAAAGCTCTCAGAACCAACACATTGTTATGCATTATTACTCTGCAGCTTTGCTTTGAGTCCTGTCAACTCTTCATAGATGGCACAAGTCTCTCCTAACAAGAAATCCAGTAGGTCACAACCACCTTTGGGTGTTACTTATGGTGGCTGTGAGATAAAGAGGAGTCCTGCAGTGGGAAAGGACAAACTGGCACTTTCTAAGAAAAGCTAAATTTGCTTTTTTCATCTCCAGGTGGCTTGTATTATAGGGAACAAAAAGTAACATTGCTTTAGAGAACCTGGGCTGCATATGAAGAGCATATGTGTTTTCAAAGTAATATTTAATATGTAGTTGAAACTGTTAAAGTTTCCAACTTTATGTATTTCACAGATCATCATTTACACAGTCCCAAGAGTAGGGCAGAAAAGATTTAACTCCTTCCTTGAAAGCCTTCTGTGCAAAATCCCCTTCATTTACATGAATTCCACTCTGGAGAATTACTACTGAAAGCAATCTTGCTGCCACCTCTTTCATAATTTCTCCCACTTAACTCCACCAGTCAGAAGTGATTCCACTAATAACAGGTAAAGCATCAAGAGTATAAAGCTCACCAGCAACCAAGGCTGCATGACCGAGTATACAGTGAGTCATGACTGAGTCACTATACACTGTTTTCAAGATCAGACCATGCATTAAATATGCACAGGTTGGAAAAAGACAGGAGATGTGACACAAAAAGTAAATAATCTATTGTAAGTGTTTAAGGCCTGCAGCCTTTACCTTTAATTTGAAATTTTAAAATGACCCACTAAGAGTATTTATCAGGCTCTGAACACTGACATGTCTCTTGGAGAATGACTTAGCAGAGAAGTGTGACCAAGCTTGAGCACCTGGACTCTGCAGAATGCCAATTAATTATTCCCATTAGGAATCCACGCTGGGGAATAAAACAGTAAAAGGCATCCTCTTTATGAGCCCATCAGATGAAAAATAACTGTGATCAAAACAATCTTGTAAATTTACTAATCAGATGGTGTCATTCTTCCTAGAAAAAGCCATACATATATATATATATATATATATATATATATATATATATATATTTCTTGGCCACAGTGCTAGGGCAAGATAAATGCAAAATAGCTTTTTGTGAAACATTTTTCTTCTTCTTCTAGGAGAGACTTCCCTCCAAACCCTTCTGACACTCGTATCCAAGCAAATCCCTGCCTTCCCAGCTCTTCCTGATAATCTCCTTGGTGGCAGCAGAGGGCTCCCTTTGGCAGCTGTGGCAGCGCCCTGCTCTGGAAAGCCACAGAGGAGATGGTGTTTGTTCGCCGCACTTCTTAGAAAGGCAGCATGAAAGCTGCCCTGTACCTCTCTGCCTTCTTTCCTTCTCAGATGAGGTGCTTTCCAGAAGAACTCAGTGATTTTGCCAGCCAGCAACTCAGTGACGCCGAGTTCTTACTAGGATGCTGAAAGACACGATCTTTCAGGAAGGAAGGATGATGAAAATAAGGAATAAATTACTGACCTGGAGAAACATTTGCAACTTACTTTAATACCGAGAGAAAGCAAACAAAATACATATCCTATCAACTTTGGATTAATGGTGTGCAAATCAACTATCCCCATTTTTTTAGATACTTAAAACTTAGGTATCCTACTTTTGGGAATGAATCCTGTGACAAGAATTCAAAAGCCTTTACCTGTAAAAGATATCAATTAAAATGAAATCAGAGGACAATATAGATGAATTCACTGATGCAGTGAATGACAAACTGGCAAAAGTGAAAACAATTTGTATGTCCTGTAAGATGCAAACAAATGGAGTAAAATTATTTCTTCTTCCTACAGAACTACAGTTGAAAAAGTTGCAAAACTGTGTAGCATAATGGTATTTATATAGAAAATGTCAATGCCAATATGCTGTGATCAGGGAATGGGAACAGCTTTTTTTTTACATATAATACTAATAGCACCTGCTCTTTATCAGCTGCTCATCTCTTGCAGTTTCCCCTGCATTACCTTCAGCTTGTTCTCTCCTGAAATTAAGGAAGTGCCATTTAGCTAAGAAGAGTTGGCCAGAGAAATTCCAGCACTTCTAAGTCCTTGTCTAGAAGCCCATGGGAAGTTGTATTTGGTTCTCCCAATGTTGGAGACACAGCACAAGGATGCTCTGCCTATGCTGTCAGATCCAGGGGGGACACTGGCTTCACCTGGACAGACACTTGTCCCATGAGGTGACAGCTACTCTAAAACCACCTGGGACCACCCATCATAGCAGCAGTTTTCTCCTTGTTCCTACACCACACCCTCTGTGCTTGGGTTGTAATGTACATTACAACAGAATGTTGTAATGTACATTGTAATGTAAATGTGTAGTGTTTGTATCTCTCTTCTCCCTGTGAAGTGAAATAAACAGGAATAAAAGATATGTAGCTTTTGTAAGTATTGCATATTTAATTCTGACTTCCACATCAATGCAATGACTTCTCGCCTCTTTTTCAGGTGATTATTACAACAATGCTGCCCAGTTATAAGCAAATACTACAATCCACAAAATCTCTAATAGTGGCACAGGAATCCAACATAAAGTTAAGGAATGCACATATTGGTGCAGGCTAGGATAATTTGTTATGTGACCTCTATTAACAAAAAAAAAGCTGTTTTAATCAGAAAGTTTGAGCCTAGGAGCACCAAAAGAAAAAATTTCTATCAGAATAATACTCATTTTAGAAATGACTCACAGATTCCCCTAAAATAGTGAGTGGAAAATGAATTTAAGCCTCTTTTACAAGCCATTTTTTAAACAGATATTCAAACCAGACTTTCAAAAACCCTTTTGTTTTGAAGGCTACATGATGTAGAATTGTACAGGATGATTGCAAGTTCCCTTTACAGGCAAACACTCTTGAGCAAACCCTGAGGTATGAGACATACGGTCTGAAACGCATGGAGACTGCCAACAAAATACAGAGGTACTGTACATTTGAACATGCAAAAAGTAGAATGCCTACTCCATCTGTCAAAATCAGGAACTTAAAAGAAAGCTATTGAAAAACCCCATAATACTCATTGTAAAACAGAAACTGAACACTTACAAATAAATGTGTGCTAACTTAGAAATGGTATTGACATCAACAATCACAATCATGTATGCCATCAATTACAAGGGACAAAACTGAAAACATGGAACCAGCTATTCAGCCTCAAGAGTTACATAAATTTATGGCTATCAAAACTCATGGCAAGTCCTATGGGTTACACAACTAATGGCTAATGGTTATGAAGCAGAACAGCAGATATGGTGGTACTTAGGCAAAGGTTGGACTTGATGAACTTGGAGGTCTCTTCCAACCTGAGTGATTCTGTGCTTCTATGATTCTACCTCTCCGTTTGTCCTCCTACAGCTGTTGATGTTGGCCTCTGGCATAGATGAGATAGGGGACTACAGAGACCTCATCCTAATTAGATACATCAATTTCTAGAACTTACTGTGCTCAACTGCATTTATTGTTAATCCATGAAGTGCTATTAATAATTTAAATTCATTGGTTTTGTTTTTATTTATTTTTGATCATGGAATTCTATTCTCCTGCTTTTGCAAAGATCTTTCCATCTTAAGGATGGAAGAATGTATTACTTAAAGGCATCCAAGACTCAAGCTATCTTGGCATCTAATGGAGATAACCTTCCAGCTGCCAGAGCTCTAAGTGCTTTATCTCACATTCTATTTTTACTCAATAATTACATTTTTTTAAACCATGTACAGGCCTTTTGAAGGCTCAGTATTTTCTCTAGGAACAAACAGACTTTGATACTGAATACCATCAGTCATACATTTACTTTTTCTAAATGCAAAGAATGGTTCCTAAATATGCATCACTAACTAGATTACTATGCCCCATACTCTAACTCCTGATAGGATCCAGCTACTCAAATCCTAAATAATTAATTGCAAATTCAAAGTGATGTTGTTTGCCTTTAAAGCATTTTATACAGTCTTTCTTCTTGCAAGGTTTTCATTTTTTTAAAAGTATAATTTCCATTAACTCTTGCTTTTAGTCAGGCTATAAATACCAGAAGAACAGTCTCCCTCCTGGTATTTTGGCACTTCTGTACATTTTCAAAGCCAGAAAAGTAAGTGAAGAGACATGAAACTGAAAAATAACGAAAATAACAAAGAAAATGTGAAGAAAAAGTTAAATAATGCACCCTATGACTGCTCAACAAAAAAATATGCACCTTTGGATTCAAATAGTGTCCCATGCAGTACTTTGTTTGCTTACAACATGTTTATTCCAAAGCAGCACTGCAAGTGGTACTAAAACTTGTCTAAAGCTGGCCTCCATGCCTGGGCCTTTGGCACAGCTCTTTCCCACATTTTAGCACCTGATGACACCAGGCTGATTCCTATTTCACTTTTACAGTATGAAATACCTGACCAAGGATGTTCTGTAGTTAAGTTTAATCCACCAGTCCTGAGTTTACTTGTCTAGGATTCAGGTAAACTTGACTCAGCTCCTATCTCCACCTACTTGAGTGGTGCCTCAGACCCATTTCTGCATCATGATTTGCAAGTATTTGCTACTCCCTGCAAGCCATTACATAAATAAGTCATAAATCCTTATGAGATGTTTCCATACCTCAAAAGTCTGTCATTATTAGGCTAGCACATGATTTCAAAGCCTGATAAAAGAACAAGGCATTACCATGTCTCTCTCTTCTTTAAACATCACAAATAAGTTTGATCATGTTATCTCACAAAATATTAAATTAAATTGTGATTCAATTATTATGCGTTCCAAACCCTCTTTTCTAACTCAAATCTAAAGCAGATTTTAAATTTGAATGAAATCTAAGAGTAATAGGAGTTTGCGCACACACACACAGACACTCTGAGATAAAACAAGCCTCTCACTCTGTGCCTCCCCATGCAGCGTCTCCAGCAGCATCTGATAAAACCATCAGTGTGCTACTCATCATCAAATGCCAATCACACCCAGGCCCTGCATTATAGTTCATCATCCAGGGTCAGGTGAAGATCTAGATCCAAACAGTGCTGCACAGTCAAGCCATCTTTAAAGAGCTATTTCCTTTGAAATAAATAGCCCTGTTTGGCTATTTATTTCTAAGGAATTCACAAATGTTGCTCATAATTTCTAAGCATTACCCATTTCTAAATGTTGCCCAGCATATGCTAGAATTAGTGCAAATATTTTCCATATGCTTATTAATGTTTAATAAACTGGAGTGATTTTTCCTGATGCTGACTCATAGGAATTGTATCCTTCTCCTGAGACAGATCCATCCAGTTCAATGAGACCAACACAGAGATGGCACCACAGCAAGGGTCTAATCCTGAGAAGACTGATTTTCCCTTAAGGGATCTATATTTAGATAGATAGCATGGACAAGTAAGGAAACAGTAGTATCTTCCTATTAGCTATTAGGGAGCTTTGGGGAGGCTCTTTAATTAAATATGAGTCAGTAAAACATTGTATCCTATGGATGATACTGCTAGTCTTTATGAAATTTGGAATATCAAGTAGAGTGATTCCTAAAACTTTCTCATCCCAACTTTCCCTTGCACTCATTGTTTGTTATGGCACCATTTGTGAAGGCTTTCCTAAACTCACCAGAGAACCAGACAATCCTAATTATATTATCTTTATTTCATTGCTAAGTTGAACACGTCTCTATAATATTATAGAAAACCTTCTCAGGAAGGAAGCTGTCCTCAGACTGTCCTTCTCAGGAAGCTGTCCTCAGACTGCAAGAACAGAAACAATATATTTTCGACTTAATTTTTATGATTTTAAAAGGTGCTGAACTGACATCTCTGGTGGCTGGAGCCTTTTTTTTTACAGAGTATAAATATAAGAGGGAAAAAAAAAACCCACAGCAGAATCTTCCCATGGCAACTTCCTTTGAAGCTGTCTTTGAACGATTACCTTGAGGGGGTGACAGAGCATTTCAGTTCCTGTGGCTTATTCAGTCCTGTGGCTTTCTGATGAACAAATAAAACTACAATGATGTTTTCTCAGATATAATGCCACCCTAGTGTATCTGGTAGGCAGGTCACTAAACACCTGTCATAAGGCAGTGACTTCCAATTGATTACTGTACTTCTAAATGACAAATTTTATCCTGAAAATCTTCCACTATGTAAAGGTCTAGCACAGAATCTCTTCAGATCACCACAGGACCTCAGTTGTTATGCACTTACCATGTACCTTAGATTTCTCTAATTCACTTCAGCTCCCACTGAACAAATTCCTTTCTACTAGTCATATCTTGATTTATCAGTGACCCCTTCTATCTTCAACCAACAGATACAGACATGTTAATCTGTCTTTTGTTAGGTGACTCCCTGCCTTATTCCTCCTCCAATTTTATAGTTCTGATGCTTACCCTGAGCTTTCAAACTCTTCTACATCATTATGCCCTAACCAAGCTCTCTCCATACCAGTCACACTGCTCAACAACCGCAAAATGTAAAATGCTTCAAATTAACATATCAAGATGTCTCATTTTCCCATTGCAACAATTTAATATGAATTTAACACAACATTTTCCATAAAGCTATTTCTGCTTTCCCCTAGCTATAAAGGACTTGATTAATTAGTTTGGGGTTTTTTCTTATTTTTTTTACTTCACATTTCGCTGTCTTTTTTTTTACGGGAAAAAATCCCTGCCCATGAGAACCTTCTGCTGGAACCACAGCAAATGTTTATAGTGCAACTGCATATAAATATTTTGGGTTTCTGATTTTGCTAAAAACCATGTGTCTCAGTTCATGCTCACTAAAATCTTTGCTGAATGCTAAGTAAGCCTGACAAGTTTTCCAGTTGTGCACTGAAAGCAATGAGACATATGCAACATGATGCACAGGGAAAATAATTCCTTTCAAGTGAGTTTCTCTTTGATGTTCCTGAAAAGATTGAATACCAAGCTCATGGCAAAAGCCAAAAGATGTGTATGGGAGTCTGAAGATTGAAAGTGATGAATCAAACCTATCAGATAATAGGGTCTCATTGCTCTACAGGTAATAAATATCGTAGTGTCTGCTAATCTAAATCATTGAGATATGCCTAAAAATCTACTTTCTTACATGTTTATGTGTTTCTAATTGGAATATCTTCTGCTCATTTAACTCATATCATGCATTAGCAAGGGCTGATCTCTCTTAATTTCCTGGAGATGTCATATTATCAGTCCAGTTGAGTGTATTTAAAAGATAAACTACTTAATTAATTCATCATCCAAGTATATTGACTATCTCTCAGAGTAAAACAGTTCAGTTAGGATATTCTCCTTCCACGCTTCTGCACATGTCAGCTAAAAGGGACATTAAACTACTGAACTTTATGTTTGTTTTGAAACTGTCTTTTAATCCACTTAAGAGTCTCATCCAGATCTTGAAGAACAAACAAGCACAAGAGCTGGATTCTATCATGATTAATTACAATGGAAATCAGTCCCAGCCTAAACATTTACTGAATGTTTAATCCTCGTTAATGCTTTTACTGAGTATAAAAGACAGTTCAATTGAAAAATAATATAGTATTTTTATTATCATTATCCTGTTTTGTTGTTTCTGCAGCAAGTGCTTCCTAGGGAAAAAAAAAGTACCTGGCAAAAATTAGGAATAAGAGGTTTTGGTATATGTGTGTATGAAGACAGTGTTGCCAACAGAGGAGATACTTTAATATGGGATAAACCACAGAAATAGGGATAAAGCATGGAAATAGGCAAACATACAGGAGATTTATTTGATTTTCACAAGGCAACTGCAGCAGTCAGCACGTGCAGAATGCCAGAACTGTGTGGGGAAGTAGGTAGCAGCAGGTGATGCCAGAGATAGGTAAGGCACAGTGTATGACAGAAAGTAAGACAGACAATCCAGTGTCAGCTCATTTTCTTTGTTTAGAGACTGGCTCATCTAACCAGAGTGTCCACTTTGCCTCTGCTCTTGTCACATGCATAAGTTCCTTTTTTAGCATGTTGGGTAAAGCGAATATGCTTTCAGCACATGCTAATTTATAGCAAATACCAAATGTTTTTGATCACCCATTATGTTAGAACAACTCCACAAGAAAGAAAATCTGTGTCATTTTTCACTCACTGTTGTTGTCTCCTCTTTGTCCTAACTTCCCAGAAATGCTAAAAAAATGGATGGAAAGGTAGTCAAAAAGCCACATATGGTTAAGGATTTTAAACACTAAAATCTTACGTTCTTTGGGTAGTTATCCTTCTCATAGTATTTGCATTATTTCTGCACATTAAGAAAAAAAAAAACAAACCCAGAAAGCTTCATCACCTCTTAAACACTGGATTTACAAAACCATGAAACCAAACTCCTCAAACTTGGGTGTCGTAGCTCATTCCCAAGGCCACACTACACCATTGAAAGACCACCTTATAAATGTGCTACCTTTTCTTCCCAGTGGAAGTTAAACTCCTCTATAACCACTTTGCAGCCAAGCAGCAGTAGACATTTTGTTTTCAGGGCTGCGGAAAGATAGCATACAGCACGAGAGAGAAAGATTTTAAAAGGCGAAATATCTCAAACTATTTTTTGCTTTATGAATAAGTTCAGCTACAGACACAACTATTAATCTTTATGCCAGTTCACAGTAGGTTACAGCATTTTAAGCAGTCTCCATCTGAGGTCCTGATCTGAACTCTCTAGTTATGCATAAGCACTGTCATAAATCACCATAAACCATTCTTCTTCTTCTGCTAAGGATGTTTCAAGTTCTGTAGAAGACAGAGTCACCCACTGCATACAACACTGATTAAACAACAGTAAGAGGAACATAAGCCAATCATCAGCACACACTCAAGCCACTCCCAATGCATGTCTGCCTACCCAGGGCCTGGTTCCTACACCGATATACATAAAATATTTGCACATTCCCTTACTTTGAGCAATTCAATAGCCTTATACTCACACGACTTCCTATTTGCTCGTGACCGCTTCCTCTCTCTAGGCACTGCTCGCTGGCTTGGCACTTGGGTGGCGGACTTGACGATGCGATCCATGATCTCATCCGCGGCGTCATCCGTTGCGTTCGGTGAGTCGTCGTTGCCAGCGTTCCACGAACCGATACGGCCTGGAAAAGTCCAGCAAGTGAATTCAGGGAAAAGAAGAGTGGAAGTCTCTTGCATCACTTTGGTTTTGTAACTGGGTTTTTTTGGAAATTACAGCAGGCAGCTCAGTCATCCCAACTTCAATTCGACCAAAAAAAAGAAGAATCTGCTTAATGGAGAATATTTCTAAATAATAGCCCAGCGTCTTTGCTGTACCAGGAGAGAGCCAAGAGCTCAAACACAATTATAATATATATATATATATATATTTATATACACACTTTCTATTCCTTTAAGCTGTGGTGTCTTGCTCTTGAGCACACAACTGGCAAATGCCTGCTAGAGGCTGCCTATAAGCCAAGGATGGATAATGTAGTGTGACCATGTTTCTCTCTGCTCCTATTACAAAGACACCAGAAGACATGGCACATCTTAGAGATTGATGCAAATCAGAAACACAGGTCCTTTTGTACTGAAAGAGAGACATAACAATTTCTGAGCATCTGTATCACAACCTAGTGCAAAGGAGACAAGAAAAGGGCATAAAGTGTGGTTTGACATGTATAGTCCCCTTCCAAATGAAGAATTCACCTTCCTATCACAGAGATGTACGTGTCCTGGAGTGACTGTGTGTGCTCTGTTGCGAGTGGAAGAGTTGTTGGCAAGCTGAAAAGCTGAAAGCAATTTTGGTTAAAAGAACAAACAAACAAGTGAGCCATATTTCCAAATCCAAGGCCCTGGCACTCCTCACCCCACAGAGCATTGTGTAACACATCTTTGGGTTCCTCCACTACTGGATACTCCAAGTAGTTCCAGTTGACCAGATGGAGTTCTATGTGCATTTTATTTTTAAATTACTTGAAGGCTAGTGTGCAGTGTGAACATTGACAGTGAGCTTTGCAGGAGTGGATGTGGTACAATTGCAAGCAGCTTAGAAATCACCAACCAGGCCATTTTATACCACATCTCTGAAGTCCATGAACAGCTTTGATTAAGCTTTTACTCAGCTGATTCATCTCCTTGCTTTTTCAGGAGCAGTTCTACTATAACAGTGCATCTGACAAGCTCTTGTCTGGCTCACCCATCTTTTGCCTCTGCTGTTTTTCTGGGGAACACAAGCTGACTCTCACAGTCAGGACACTCTCCTGATCATCAGAATTCAGTGAGTTACTTCAGCTGTTCAGCTTGTTGCAGTGCAGCTTGAATTACTTAATCTTCATACTTTACTTAGCTGACTGGCTTCTTACACCAGGGCTGTGAAACTTCTGAATTAGCCAGGACCATGGTTTTAAGCCTTAGTAAGCTACACATACACAGACTTAGAGTTGGATGCTGTGGATGTGCTATCAGTTGTATCAAAAAAAAAGGTATCAAGAAAGTGTAAGATATCCAGATATGAAGGAGAAGAAATACCAGGTAAGAAAATGAAGACTTGAATTTTGGTGCATCATCTTTACTCCAAAACCATCTTCCATGTATTGCAACTATGGGAGTGATGAGAGGAACACAAATGCAAGTACCCATTACCTTTGGAGTTTAGCAGGGAGGTGGTTAAAAGACATCACCTTTTTCCTACCCATTTTCTCCCTAATCATTCATAAAATGCTGCAAAGTCTTTTCATTTGAATTGCTACTTTCTACTTGCTTCTATTGAAAACAAAGAGAAAACCACATCCTGGATTCTCCAGATGGCCCATTTTGCTTACATGATGAGAACAAGAATTGGTGCGTTAGTGGGCAGTCACCATCATCATGCAGGGAGAATTGAAAATTTCTGCAGGCTTGGACTCCTGATACCCCTACTCTGGCTGTGAAACATCAGGAAAATTGTTTTGAAATGTCAGGAAAATTCTTCTTCATCCCCTTGCCTCAAATCACTTCTATCATGAAAACACCACTGGGATGTTCTCCTTCCCCTTCCACCTTTTCAGCTGTAGGTGGTACCCAAGGGATTCATGACCCACGTCTGGGTCACTGTGCAGCTACCATAGCCCAGGAAAGGTGGCCAAGAGGAAACATTGGCGCTCACCTCGGCTGGCGCGGCTCCGAGTGCGGACGCCGAGGGCCATGGTGCTGTCCCCCCCCGTGGAGCAGGTCTTCAGCACAGCCTTCATGTTCTCGTGCTCAGCAGCATCCTCGGCATACTGCAGGCCCTGGGGCTGGCTCTGGCAGGGCGGGGAGCTGCTGGAGAACTTGCCAGACTGCGGGAGGAAAAGGATTTGTTGTGTCAACTGAGAACAGCATGGACAATAGGCCAGGGGCTCGACTGCGAATTGCAAGGAAAGAAGTGTCCTCCCAGGCTTGGTTTGGAGTAGGGCTATTCCCAAAAGAGCCCAGCAACAGTTGCTCCTCTCCCAGAGCATTCACTCTGACCAGAAATAAACCTGAAACAGGGTGACAGCAGGGAGCAGACACAGTCAGAGAAAGAACAGATGCATTAGCTTGAGCTTTGTAATTTTGACCTTATGTCTGAGAGTAAAAGGTACAAAGCAAGGACTTGCTTTGAAACCTTCAATCCAGACTGGGCCTGATCTGGGGTCAGGCATAATACTGAGAGGAACAGCATGAGACCCAACAGAAAAAAGAAATTGCTTTTTTTTTCTGTACAATCAACTTTCATTAGCAAGGCAAAATGGGGACAGTGGTCTAGGAAAAGACACCTTTCCCTCCTGCCTCTCTGCCTTGCTGCTCAGAAAACTCTCAGTCTCCTCTAAAACTCAATTATCTATAAGTAACTTTAATACACATTATCACTAACACTTAAAAAGTCCCTGGTTCCAAAACACCCAGACAAATTATTTATGGCTGAAACACAAAAATTGCTGTCAGAAGTCAGAAGAACAAACAAAACCTTACAAGAGATTGAGGAGTCTGACCTCTGCTTCCCTGTCACCACAGACTTTGTGAACAACAGCATCTACACTAGCTGGGCACGCACAGTGTGGGTATGTAGCATCCCCACCAGTGACCAAAACAAACACCTAGGAATGAGTGGGAGCAGCAGGAGTGGGTACTTCCTAAGGAGAAGGGCTTGCATTGCTGGGCTGCTCTTCCTTCCCAGACTCTGCCTCCAAAGGGCCTGGATGCTGGTATTCACCACTGTGCTCTTATCTACAGAAAGGTCAAAGCACATTGGAAATACAGCCCTGACTGCAGGAAATACCGACCCTGTTGACAGCAAACAGGCATCAAGAGATAATAATAAACCTCAGTACTCTCACTCATATCAGCCCAGCATCAGACAGAGAAGTATGTTTTGTTATTCCTTTTAATCTTTCTTACTCTAATTCAGCACAGATGAAAGGACAAGTGCTGCATTCTCTTCTTCCTTTGCATAATAAACAACATTAATTATTCACTTGATGATATCAAGCCAGTTAGTTAAAGGGATGCAAACCTGCAAAGCTCTTTGTCAGAGAGTGGTAATTGAAAGAAAAGACTGAGCCCTACTTTCAGAGCTTTGATCAAGTCCCCATCTCAAGACTGCAAATTGAAAAAGTTTAATCCGGAAACCAATGATAAGATGATTCTATTTTAACATAGTGACTTTTTGGGGTAAGATAGCAAGTTAACTGAGTAGCAAAACAATAATCCCTACAAGGCACTGAGCTAAATATATCAGCAAAAGACCTATTTTGATAGCTAGAAGTTTGTTTTCTTGTTAAAAGATTAGCTTGAAACATTTTGATGTGAAAAGTATGCAAGTGCTAGAGTTTCACATGTGAAATTAAGAGACAGAAAAATATTAGATAAAAACTCCTATGAAAGGACATGCCGTTTTCACATTAAGACTACTCTCTTTTACAAAGTGCGTTGTTCAGTAATCAATACAATTTCCAAAAAATTCCAAAGGATAAAGCCTCCACATAACTGTTAGCTCCTGTTCACACAGATTAGTTACATGTTGGCATAAACAGGCAAATTAATGTAATTTTCTTTCCATGCCCTAAGCTATACATCACAAACCATGACTGGGGGGCAAAGCTCTAGAGCCAAAAGTTTAATTTCATTTCCTTAATTTCCGATGTTGCCATAAATTGCTGGTCAAACCCCAGCCTGGTGGGAAAATGACCACCACTGTGAAACAGCATTAAGCCACATTGTTTATGTTCCGCAAATTGAAGAAAGCTCAAATGCTGAACAAAAAATGCATTACAAAAAAGATGCTCCTCAAGTCAATAAACTTTTATTATGAATTTAGCTAGAACATCACCTTCAGGAGCACTTTATGATAGATACATGAACTACTCCATGGCTCACCTCTATGATGAATGTAGCGTCTCATTCTCTATTTACACTGCAAGGCAAACAGTTAGGATTTGCTTAACATCCCCATATCCTGATGCTTTGAATACCATATGGGGTTACACAGCTTAAGGAGTATGAAGTTAACCTGGTAATCCGTAGCCCAAGGTAACTTATGATATCCATAACATTTAGATCACTGATGTTTTGGATAATGGGGAGAATTTGCAGTACATTATAGACAGTAAGGAAAAGAAATGAGGAAACTTAAAATTATTAAGGCCTCAGATAAGGATTTCCTTATTCAAGAGGACAGGAATGCATATGGTTAAAGCTGACTGTAAAAATTTATTCTTATGATTGAGACAAAAAGGTATGAGAAGTATGTCATGGTTCATAGTCCCAGTTGAGCAGATGGAGTTGAGCAGTCCATACTGAGTTAGGAATTAGATGTCACAGCACACAGGAGACATGAGATGACATGCTTTTTCAGAGAATCATACCTCAACATCCTCTTCTTCATCGGTCTGCCACTGGAAACAAAGGACAAGGTGGAGAAGGACAAACAGCAAGATTTAGGAAAGACAGCACTGTCAAGCCATGACAGAGTAAGAGGTAACCATGGTACTGTTTATGCAATAAGAGGACATAAAAATAGAAGACATATAAGGAGTTCATTTTCATGCCTTAGACAATCAGCTTGCTTTTCTTTTTCTTTTTTTTTTTTTTTTCTGCCCCTGCCAGTACTGTATGTAGAAATTTCCTGATTTTCCTTACAGAAATGGTGAACTGAAACTACCCCTAACCCATCCCATTTCTCTCCCTTGAGTCATGAGGTTGTTTGCCCCATGGAAGCTGACAACACTAGGAAGGGCTCCTTCTCCTTCTTCCAGCTCTGCAGCACAGGGAGGTCCTGGCTGCTGTTCCTCTCAGTGCAGAGGTCAACTTCTTGGCAATTCCTTTTCTCTACACTTAAGTGTTTGTTTTAATTCCTTTTTTAAGCTGGGGTTTTTCAACTTCCAATTCAACAGAGCACTCAAATCAAATGCTGGGTAGTCTTTCAATAAATGCTTAAAGTTCTCCAGTAGCTGCCTGATACCTGATCCTGGAAATCAGAGATGCAATTATTCATTGTTATTCAGGGCCTTCACCCTCTGTGACAGCAGGCATCTAAAACGATCTTGACGGTTGCACTACATTAAATGCAACAGACATACAAAAATATTGTGGGATATGGAGTACTCTTAAATTTGGGGATTTACAGGGAATTAGAAAACTATTTAGATCTGTATTCCCAAATGCCTTGGGAATTCTTCACTGGGCTAGAAGATACCCCACATGGAAGTTTCCCAAAGTAAAACATGGCTTCTCAAGTATCTGGGCTCCCTGTTTTCATAATTTTCAGTTTGATTGTTTATAAAGTGCAAACATAGTCCAGAAATTTTATGCACTTTTTTTTAATTTGTGGGGTTTGTTTTGTTTTTTTTTTTTTTAGAAGAAGCATTCCTCCAATAGTATTCCTCTCCCTCGTGTTACTAATACACATTTTTGACCTTATCTCCATCTCAGCTCTGATTTCTGTCTGGGATTGATACATTCTGTTCCAGAAACATTCATCATTAAATATGAAAGCCTGATTTACTTTGGCCCTCAGTTTAGTTTCAGCACAATCTCCATAAGAAGATTAGCTGTGACTGCTGAGCAGCACATTAACATTACTTTTTAAGGGTATGTTTTATGCAAAGAGTGAGATGCTTATTCTAATTTGGACACAGTGGTACTGACAGAAACACAGGCAGTGTGTTTTGCAGAGAGACCATAGCAGGTATGTTCCCTTTGCACTAAAATTGTCTGTTTGTCTTTTTTCTGTCCCCTGGGGGGCAGGGAGTCACTCTATAAAGCAATTTTTCTGAAGAGGACCACTGTTCACTTTTTGTCATGAGTAAGAAACAGAAAGAAGAATAGGAAATACAAACAATCTTGTATTCTATCATCTATATCTATTTATCATTTATTATAGCTATCTATCTCTCTGTCTGTCTATCTATCTATCTATCTATCTATCTATCTATCTATCTATCTATCTATCTATCTATCACATCATTCTGTACATTCAGCTAATAAGTAAAGGGCAGCAGAAGAGTAAATTAAGCTAAACAATACAAAAAGGCAGTCAGGGCAAGATAACATACTAGAGAACACACATTACAAAGACTGTGCTCCAAACAAAAGCATATTTATAGTATTACTTTGTATCAAGCTAGCTTTTTACAAGGTAAAGGCCCAGCTGCTGGCCTTCCAGCCCATTTAATCCAGCTAGGATGATTTGCTGTGGACTCACTTTAAGGGCACTTCTTTGCTTGACTTTGCCCATCTCCAGTACCTGGGCATTACCATTTCTCTACCTCTGGCTCCACATGGAGAACACACACTCCTGGAACCACTGTCCTACACCCAAAGCTACTCCAGTGCACAGGAAGAATAGCTCACCATTCCCTTCATATTCCCATGTCTGAAGAGGCATTTGCCTCTAGCAAATACTGACAACGGAAATAATAGCAGCAAAATAAACAAACCAACCTTATGTTTCACAAGGAAATCTGCCCTTCACCCTGGTGTGTACATTCTATTTTGTATTTACTTCTTTATTTCATCATTATAAAAACCACTGAGAAATAGCAATAAATTAGGATTTTTTTAACATGTAATATTATCAAAAAGCAGTGAAAGAATATTGGTACACTGAATACCACTTGCAGACACAAGATGTTAACTTGAAGGAAAAAAGGCCATTTGATTTTTCTGTCATTCAATATTAGATGTTGCAGGACAGTTTGGGCTCTCTCTCCTTCTCTTCCTCACATTTTTCCTTTAGGCTCGCATTTCTGTGCAGTGGATTTGCTGTTTCAGAATATTATGTCTATTACACAGCAATTTTGGAATTGAAACTCTTAAGTATCATGAAAAGCAGAGCTTCATAAATCTGGGAGACAGATGCTTATATTACCTACTATTATTAAAATAATTTAAAAGCTCAGACTTGCATCTGTAATTGCATTTCTTCCCTATTTTGCTTGCTTGTTATTTTTAGAGTGCCTGAAATGAGTGCTATCATTGGCTAAAGCCAGATATAAGGTTACAGAGACTAGGTAATTTTCCCTGTGAAACTGTGGCAAAAAACTGTTTTATTTTTTTTTCTTACCCGTCTCCTCCAGACAACATTCACCAAGATTTACTCTGACAGTGCCCAGTCAACTTCAGCTATTAAAGAACATCTAAACACAAAGATATCTGTGGTAAAAGGCTGAAAGAAAGACTGGAAATGTTCCCCATTGTGCTCCTGAGCCCTTCTCCATGTGAGCAGTTGTTGAAGCTGATGTAAGTTCTCCATGTCAAGAGCCAGCAGACTCTCCATGCAACAAGCCAGCACCCTCTGCCTTCCAAGTCTGCAGGGGGAACAAGGTTTGAGAGATACAGCCCTTCTCCTTAAAGAACTGGGCTGGTTCTGGCTTATTCCTTTCCTGCTTTTGTTAGAATCCCTCCCCATCTGCCTAAAAGGAGTGTACTGTGAGGTGATAAAAATGAGACTCTGAGGAAACTTTCAAAAGGACAGGGAGGTAAGTTTCAAATAACTGTACAATACTTTTAGGGGATCAAAACAGAAAGTAAAATTCCATATGACTACTGCATATTATAATCACTTTCTACGAAGAATTTCTTTCCAATGTCAAGATCTCAACTTTCTTCTATCAGTATTTTGTAACTAGTGAATCATTGTCAATGCATTACTGATCCATCTCCCCTTTCCAAGCCTTCCAATATAAAACACTAAGAAAATCAAGACCAGATACAAACCACAGCCAAAACAAAACTACAATAAAATTCCACGTTTTCATAATTCTTCACACATAAATATCTTCCATCCTGCTGACTTGGAAACTTGTTCTGAGGTAGATATAACTTTGAAGTTGTCAGAGGAAGCCGTGACAAATAGTCTGATGCAACTTCAATTCAGTTTTACCATATAGTGCAGTTCAAATAAAAGGTAAACGAGGCCATATTACTGGGCTGTGCTCAAAGAGATTTAGCTATGTTCTGAAATAACTATGTGGCCACCTTAGTAACTCCCTTAAAGAACATTCCTGTAAGGGCAGTTTTAAAGACTGTCGGTTTTTACTCATGTAGGCTTTTTGGTTTCAAGCTAATAGGACTGTTCTGTAATTATGAATAGGCAAAATATACTTCCTTTTTTAAGATCTGTAAGATATTTTTTGGTGTAACACTAACTGTCAGATAGCATATAATTCTTGCCAAATCTCAACAGCATCTTGAGCTTAACAAGAGATCTTCCTCCAATACTACTTTTGTTCTGGAAAGGCCTTGATGTCTCCTTCCCTCCATTTTCAGGCCTTTGCTGACTCACTGTCAAGCCTGAGACTTTTTGTGGTTTGAAAGGGTCCCATTTCTCTGCTTCCTGAACCCAGCTGCCAGTGATCAGAACTCCTTTCCCTCTCGCATTTTCTGCAGCTTTTTGTCCTGCCACAGCAGTTATTCTGGACAGATAATACATAAAAACTACATTATATGGTAGGAACACAGTAGGAAAAAAGTAATTCCTTTACACCTCAGTCTTGCTCAAACTAGTAAAAAGTGTCAAGGCTATGTGAGGGAATGAAAATTTTAATTTATAAAATGCATTGGTTAATGTTGTCTTTTGTCTCCTTTAAAACACATCAGGAAAACCAAGAAGCAATTGCAAAAATGATTTCACTTTTCTAGTGGTAGTTTCGTAAATTTGAATGACTATATTACACCCTTTGTATAAAATCAGAACCTCTTCCTAAACCTGAGACTGCACCAACAGAAAAAAAATCCTTTGATAATAATTCAGGTTTAACATTTTCTCGAGATGGGGCAGATTTCCAAATGTAAAGAGGATATTGCCAGGAAAGATCTACAAATGATTTTGAGTCAATGACTTAAATACAATCTCAATTGATGCCAGTCCCAATACATATATATGTATTTATATATTTATATTGACCCATGTTGCCTGAGTCATAAAACTGTAATCAGCTTCGGGCTTTTCATGCCAAAGGCAGGGGTAGCTTCATATGCAATGAAACACTTGCATTTAATCGAGACTCCAGATCTGGATTTTGAGACAGCTGGAAACTTTTATTAAGTACTGGCACTTCTTAAAACTCTACTTGGATTGAGTCAAACTACATCAACTTAAAAAAAAAAGATAGAAAAAATATAAAAAGAGGATTTTAAAACCTATTATGCTGAGAAAACGAATCTTATTTTAATTTATTCAATGAGTATGCAATCTTACAGTCAAAAAATTTACAGAGTAACATCTACTGTGGACATAAATTTGTCCATCCTTTCAGAATCCCAAAGCAGTCTATTACCATAAAATTGGCTGGGTCTGTGCTTAAAGTTAAGAAAAAAATGCACATGAAATACATGTGTATGTCCATATATATATACACAGACATAAAAAAATAAAATGTCAAGGCTCAAGACTACTAGAATATTGTAAGATGGAGAAAAAAAATGCATTAAAAATTGGTTGCAATCACTTAAATAAATAGCTACAATGATTCATCACCGAAATTATGTTCTCTATTAGGATTATAATTTTTAGGGGTTTTTTTTTTTCATATTCTTGGCTGGTCAGATACACACGGCTCCTGATGTCTTCTAGATATTCTGGACACTGTCTGTGCAGCACACAGAGGAGCTCTTTTTGGATAATTAATTTCAGTTTGTTCTTGTCCTATACATTTTTATGAAGCAGAAATTATACACAATCAAGGACTTGCAAGTTTTGTCTTCTAATAGAGGAGTATTCATTACTTACAGCACAAGGACCTCTAAAATTAAAAATAGAGTAACAACACTTCATATACCACATGCAGTGAAAGAAAGTTTTAAAAATCCATGCTATGGGAGATACCATTTGCCACTTACATCTGTTATCATTTTCCCTCTGGTCTTGTTTCTTTCCCTGTGGTTAGCTCGTTTCTGTTTTTGCTGCAGGACTCGTTCCCTGGTGGTGCGGTACTCCAGAGCAAACTCACTAATAATCTTGCAGAACTTATTGATGTTGACTTCACGTATCGCGTAGGGAGGATGGCCCATAAATAACAAAAATGAGTGAAACCTGGAAACAAATGAGTTATAGATGTAAAGGGGAAAAAATCCTTATTGATGGTCTCTTGGAAAAAAAACAACAACAACCACCCTATATTTCACTGAGTCCATTTATTACATTACTAGCTCCCATAATTTCCTTTGTGCTACAGAATTTTCATGGATGCTTTGCATAACATTGGTATGTTTTATAATCAAAACCATGAAAGTCTAGCCTATGATAACTTCATCCTAGTCTACTTTCCCAGGCTGATGCAGGAGATAAAATATTTATGGAACTCCATCACTTTATATGACTAATTTGGCACGTGAATGACCACTTTCATTTCTCCTATAGAAAAAAATATTTATTAAGTTTCAATTCTGTTTATTTGTATTAAGCAACTTCAAAGAGGCTGTTAGGACTTTGGGCAAAGTCTAGACAAGAAGAATGCAGATTTACAGGCTAGCAAACACAAGAAGGAAAGAATTTCGGTTCACAAAACTGACCATAAAATTATATTATCTACCAAGTACGTTAGTTTGGAACACTCTTAATTCACAGTTTTACTGCTTCTGTGGCATTTAGAGATTTTGCACTATTTGCAGTTTTTAATACTGCTTCTATATTGCATGATTTACAGCAGCACACTGAATGTGTAAAAATGTATGGGAATTCCTTTTAACTACATCTACATCCCTGAGGACAAAAAGTCTTCCCAATCTTAGAAAGGTGCAAGTATATGAAAACATTTTTAAAAACTATCATAGCAGTTGCAGGCTATCAGAGGAGAAAGTTGATATTTTTTTTACCTGCACAATGCATATGATAAACACAACAGGAATCTAATGAATTCACTTCCTTTCCATTGCAATTGGGATTTCGGCTTACTTGAGGCATAAACACTAAGTCATTACAAAAATGAAAGAAGAACTGAATCAACTTCTCAAGTGTATACCCACAAATTTGGGATAATTTGGAATCCAGTTCTTAATTTTGACCACAGCAATCTGGAAATTATCCAGAAGTTGAAAAACTTCTCACAGTTTCATTAAACTCAACTGCAAATCCTAGGGAGAGGAATCTTAAATCTGTCTTCAGCTGGTATAAGCATAAAACACATAGTCGAAGATCTTGCAAATAGGAGTGGTTCTGCCAACAAAAGAACTCATTGTACAAGACTGATTACAGCTTCTGCATATGATGAATTTGTCAAGAAAATTTAATTTTTTTTGCTACAGTCTGCTCTTGTTTATCAGACAGTAAGTCAAGTCTCCTTAAAAGAATTCCAAGGATAAACAGAAGATCAATCAACTTATCTATAAAGCTGTTAGCTTTTGGGGACTAGGAGGCAAAAGACAGTTATTGCACCTTGGTAATAAATGATTGCCTGGGTGATTGCTTTTTTTAAATCAAAAATATAGAAATTTCTGGAGTGGGGGTGTTTCTTAAATGGAGGCTATAACAAAATATGCACCACATACAACCCAGCAACATTTCCTGCAGGAATGGGCATTAAACACTTACAAAACACATATATTTATGATGTCATAACTTATAATTTTATCAAGTCATTTACTATCAAGGTATTGCTGTCACCAGTATAATTCTGTACCTGTTAATTATTCTTCTATGAACAATCTTCAGAATTATGATTCTTTCTGCACAGTCTTTAAGGAACTCAGACATTTTTTGCTTTAGACTTGGCTTCATTTCATGCTTTGCTATAGCCTTAAGGTGATCCCATGATGCTTTGCACCGTCTTTCCATCTGACACAAGTTTTCCTGGAGTTGTTCAAAGTCAACCTGGAAAAAGAGAAAGGAAAAGGTAACACTTGAAGTGAAAACACTGCAGTTGTATACCTGGATATCCAAGCAATGCAATCTGTGTATATGAAAGAGTCAAGGTAGTGGCAGCATGACATCAATTCACATTATTAATTATTAGTAAACAATAAAAAATAGCTTTCTCTATCACACTATGTCTAGGCACGTAATGCTAGCAAAGAAAAACTGCAAACAAAGAAATACCCATACACATATATTTGGTTTTATTCTTGGAGGCCTAACATCTAAAGAAGGGAAAAAAAAAATATTGTGATGTGTTTTTTCCCTTGCTTAATAACTTCATGTTTGCACCAAGCAACTGCATGACTCAGTTCTTTCTGAGGTAATACAAAACTTTCTCTTTTTCTTAATCCTTTTCTCTACTACTCAAAGCTTTTTATACCCTGTTTACTGCTCACTGTTGTACCCCGCCAAGCATTCTCCATTTTAGGAAGTACTTGGATCTATTCCCTAGTCATGCACTGACTTGTTAATAGATGATCTAGTTCTAATCACAAAATTCATGGGCCAGAATTTTTTAAAGCTCTATTGAAAGTATGTGTTATTTAGTGATCTCAGCACTAACTTTCATCCCTTGATATACAATACCAATTTACTGGCTTGTAACAAGATCATATAATGACTCTGAAAGTCTCTCAACACAGTTAAAATAAATGATTGCACCTTACAGTAACATTCATCAGGATAGAGGCCAACACATTCCACAGAAGGTGAGGGAGAGCTTCTCCTTTATTCATCAACCAAAAAAGGTGTTCAAATCATGATACTCTTACAGGAGACACTCAGGACGTGCTGCTAACAACTAAACAAAGTGCATCAACGACCCAGCCACAGCACACAACAGATGAGAAAAATAAAACTACCCATGTTATGGAATTCTGGAGAAAGGAAAAAATGATTTTATAATACCACTTCACAGTTCAGATGAACTGAAGCTATAAAGTACAGACTTAGTTCTCAGATTCTAAACACATCAGTGCTTGGGATGTTACAGTCTCCTACTGCAGTTAATTCCTTAATGCTAAATGAAAACCAGTGTCAGGGGTAGGTTTTATTTCATTCTTCTTAGCTGTGTGCAGCATCCACTGCTGAGACCTATACTGAGAATAGCCATAAGAAATGCATTATTATTAAAAAGCTCCTGGTATTGATTTGATTTGTTTATGCTGTGATTTATAAAGTGATGAATTTTTCCTCTTCCCAAGGAAATAGAAAAATCCTTTGATCCACTCTGCTATTCAGAAAAGCCCTGCAGGCGGAGCAGCTGTGGGGTATTTGCTTTCCTTATATCCATATCAATGCATATGTTGAAAAAAAAAAAAAGAAGTCTTTTCCAGGTCAGTATTTTCACTGTTGATGATAAACACATTGCTGTTCTCCACAGATGGTGTACCTAAAACACACATGGAGAAAAATACTAGCATTCCTGTTAAGGAAAAAAAAAAGACAAGGTTTAGGCCTTCTCAGTAAGATTATCCAGCCTGGGTGAGGAAGCATCTCAGCCTCTGTAGCTGAGAAATTTAAACTCATGACATTTTATGGCAGAATGAGTTTTATTTTAATCAATCAAAAAGGTCTGAGCTTCAGGCCTGTAGGGGTTCAAGAAACATCTTTGGAGAACAACAAATCTGGAGGGAATGTGGTGAATTCCTGGCCCCTTGAAATCTGCCAACAGTCAGCAAGTCAGCACAATCACAGGAGTGGGACGTTCCAGCAGGGGATGGGGGCAGGCAGGTTGGGCTACAAGACACTCATGAGTTTTTGAGCACAAACAAAAATTCAGTCCTCTATGGAAATCCTAAGGAGACTGCAGTAAGAAGAACACCACCTGAATTCTCCTGGAATAAACCTCTGTAGAGCACAGGTGTGCTCGAGCAGGAGCTGTAGAGTCCTGGAAGGAGTAAAGTAGGAACTCCAGTACAGGATAATGTACCGGTGTATTCCCCAAAGGCAAACTGTACAGTGCCTGACAGAATGTGCCAAACCTCCACGGAATCTCCGTCTGCCAGCTCTCTACTGTTTGGTCACTTGCTTGTGGACAGAAAGGAATATACTTGCAGAAAAACATCCTCATGTGAAATATTAAAGTTCCAGTTTTTCTCGGATTCAATCAGGTACCCCACCTGAGACTTTAAGAAATGCTATTTCACCAGTGCCCATTTTGTGTGTAGACACAGAATCCATCACTTTTCAGTCTGCTCCAGGTCTGTGGTTCTGCTTAGGATATTATATACAAATGTAACAGTAAGCGTGATGAGAAATCTCAACTACAAGACATCCCCAAACACGTTCATATGATAAGGAGAACAAAAACTTGTGTGGGGTAATAATGGCAATTATTCAATATGTTATGCATAAAGAAAACATAAAAAGGCATTTGTAATACCACACTACCTCTTTACCAGTTCACATAGCATTGCTAAGGGATCATGGATTGCACCTTCTGATTTATGTGCTTAATTCCAACACTTCACTAAAGGAAGTAATGATGTATAATAGTAGAGAAATATGAATCCTCTTTTTTGTTCTTTCTTTCTTGAAACAAAAGATGCACCAATTCTTGCCTGCAGGTGGATGGTCATGCTGGAACTAAGAAGGAACTCAGGTGAGCTGTGGCTCCAGGAGAGCTCAGCATAGGAGGTACTCAGACAAGAATTGCTGTGGCATTATTTTATAACTATGCTCCACTGAATAAAAGGAAGCAGTAATCTGAAATAGTCAGTACAGCTTTCTTGCTGGACAGTACTGTGCAGATATTGTACCTGGCACGAGGATTTGGAGGAAGGTGGAAACATACATTCTTCTTCCTCCTCAGCACATATATGTGCAAAAGACATGCAGCTTGCTGCCAGAATAGATACCTTCTGCTAATTTTTTTTAAATTAATACATGTTCTTTTCTGTGGGAAAGAGAATGAGTGGTCTTAGGCTGTTATGCAAAATAGGAAAATCCTTTCTTTCAAATGCTATGAAATGTTTATTTTAATTTGTAAACTAATTTAAAAAAGCAACTTTCTAAATGGTTCTGGGACATATTTGATATGTTCCTCATTCCTCTGGCCAGGTTCCTCTCCATAACACTAACACTAGCTAAAAAATATTCAGAAGTATTGGTATCTGTGAAATCTCTTGCTAGGCCCACTGTTCAGTTTTCTGGGAAGTGCCTTATAGACACTGTTTGATCAGAGGGGAGTAACCAGAGACAGTATATGCCAGCAGAATGTAAATGCCAGTTTATGTGATAAAAGCCCCTCAGAGTAAGCCTCAGCAAACCACTGCCCTAAACTCACTAATGGGCAACTTTAGAATTAAAAACCTATTTTTCAATTTAACACAACACCACATTTTGCACAAATGACTCAGACCAAAGAATAAAACCTTCCAACCACATGCCAGAAACAGCAGCTCTCACTTTAATCACTTTATATCATTATTTACTGCTTGCTACCATAGAAGCAGATGACTTTTCCATAAACAACAAAAATAAAAAGAATTCTACCAAGTTTCTCATTCCACTGGGCTGAGAATTCAGTACCTCGTGACAGACCTACAAACAAACACACCAGAACAAACAGCTTCTGTTCTCACTGTTTTTCACCTGACTCAAAAACTGCCACCACCATCAAATGGCTCAGCATTTACTTCCCTGCTTGTTCTGGTTCCCTGAACATTGGTCCTTACAAGGCCTATTTTTTTCAAGTTCAACTCCGTCCAATATCACATGCCATGTATAAAAGTTTAAAACTTTCTCATTCATGAAATACTACACCATGCTCCAATCATTCAGGCAGGACATGGATCAGGGAGCCTTTCAGGTCTTTGAGTTGGGGTTTTATTCCTCTGTGTGGCCACAAATACCTCATGGCAACACAGGAATTGCACGCTTTATTATTTTTTGGGAGAGAGAGGAATGGCTGCTTTGGGAATTAAATGCAGTAGTTCAAACCTGAAGTGCCTTCCACTATATATTCCCCAGAGCAGCATATACACTTCCAGGTATGCACTGCCATGCACTGCAAACAACTGCAGCCACTGTGAGATAAGAGGTCATTTTTCTTCAGCTTTCCCTTAGCTGGAATGTGCTTTACAAACACGTTCCCTTTTCCAGCTAAATCTCCTCTAGTCTTTGGGCTAAGCTCTCCCACTGCAAATACAAAACCATCCTAAAGTCAAAGATGCTGCACCTAAATACACTCACGTTTCCTGCCTCCTGTGTTAACATTCAGCTCTTCAACAGGGTCAAAGATGTCACAAGTGGATTGAAGCAGAAACCCCAAAAAAAGTAAATGAATGGAAACTGATGAAAGACTTATTTTCAAAATCACTGTATCTAAAGTTTTGTTCTGAAGGCCAGTGAATAACTTATTACATAGCCTCGGCATGCTTGTATAAGATTTCTATTGTTTGATACTCTATTGTTTATTGGTATAGCTTGCTTCTTTTAGTGGTGAACATATAAAATCCAGTTATTTTCTAAGGAAGACCTGGATTTCTGCATTTTTTCTTAGTCACAAGGTGCATTTAAGAGAAGATTGATGCTTTCACAATGACATGTTGTCTTAAATGCACAATAAAATGACAACTATTTTATTGTACCTCATAGAAAGATATACATAACCACACACAAGCTTTCTCTTTTCAAAGTTCAAGATAGTTTCTGCAGCAGACCACAGTCTAGTCTGAGCTGTTTATAATTTAGGGTCAGACCGTTCATTCTCACATTATTACAGGGATGCGTTCTGGCAGGGAACATGAAATCTTCCTCTTTTCCTGAGTTGGTTCAGTGCCAAAGGAAATTCTGAGAATTGCTCCTTGCAAACACACTGTCATCTGAGAGCAGCGACCTTCTGTGGCGTATGTTCAAAACTCTGTCTCCTCTAATATTTCCAGACTGGTTTCCTTCACCAAGTGTCACAAGAATTATCCCAAGACCCTTGTTAGTCTGACTTGCACACTGTGGGCATGCATTTTAACCAAGATAGATGCCAGCTCTCTTAAGCAAGCAATATATAAAGAAGGTTCTGCTCAGACATTTCTAATTCCTGGGTAAGAAGTGGCATTCTGTGAAAATAATTTTGGAAATGAGAGCACCTGAATCAACCCACTAATGAAAAATTACAGGACAGAGATGGCAGAGGTGCTTACTGAGGTATGACCAGATGAGTCTGCCCAATTGTACACCCATCTCTATTGCATTTTGCTTCATTGAACAATATCCTAACTAAATGGGATCTTTTTGCAGATGCTGTATGGCAGTTCCCATAATCTGGGATAAAGGAGAGCCATATCAGGCAGTGGTGACGTAGGTCCCTTCAGATAGTGTTATGTCACCTGCAACAATTCCTGCAGTCATATCACCTGGAATGTTATTGAAACACCACAGTGCCATCAGGTACGTGTGCTAAACTTCATCTGCTCTCTTTGAGACACAACCTCAAAGTCTCATTTGCCATGGAAACTCCTTTCCCCTTGCCCCAGTATGCTCTGTAGCCGACAGGATCTGCCTTTGCCTGCTCTGCTTTCACCTCTGCTCCTGCTAGCCCATGCCATGATCTGAGGCAGCTGCTGGCATCACAAGGAATGACTGCAAGAAACCTTGCATTCCTGGACTTTTTTTCCATGGAAAATAATTTGACTTTTGGCATTTATTTTTGTTTGAAATAATGTAGGGAAAACATACTTGAATGATAACTGCACACAAATACTTTCTGTCAAGTGAGACATGAGAAACCGCACTGAAAGAGTACAGGAGGCAACATGATTTTCCCTACCTTTTTTAATTTTTTTTTTTTATCCTTTCTCTGCTTTCCACTGTATCAGGCGGAAGCTACAGCATGTCAAATATCACTTCTGTTCCAGCCAGCTCCTGCCTCCTTATGCCTCCCTGCTAAGGTCCTTGGAGGGCAGGCTGCTGCAGGCTTCCTTCTCCCCTGTGTATGCCTTAGGCTCATCCTACGTTCTTTCCTAACAGCAGTCCTTGTCCCCTCCTGTGTTGCTAACATTTCCTATTTCTTACTTTTAAAAGCCTGCCTGCTTCTCCACTTCTTAGTAGCTGTGAGTGTCCTGTGCCCAAGTGTCTTGCTGCAGGGGTAAAAAAACAGACAGAAATTTGACATCCTGTAAGTCAATTAAAATCAGGGGAAGAAAATGACAGTTATAGTTTATCTACAGAGCTGGCCAGTTTTCAGGTGCACAGGGGAAATATTTCTGGGTAAGAGAGAGAAGATGAACATTTTTAATATGGACACATTTTTTATTCACTAACAGAGGAGATATTGGGGTTGAGGCAACCACTTCTTAAGGAAATTTCTAGGAACAACACTCGATCTTAACTGCAGAAATCTGAGGGTCTGCTTCAGTACTGGGTACACCAGTTTTGGTACAACTTCAGTGAAAAAGCAACTTAAAATATCAAGAAAATAAAAAAGACAAGTGATTTTAATAATGTGATACTAAATAATCAGTGCTGTGCGTGACTTTATAAATGCTTTTTTTCATCTAGAATTGTATTTTTTCTCTAATTTTTTCACTTGTGTGGTTTTTTTTTGGTGCTATTTATGACTCCAGTCCTTCAGTAAAAAGCCACAAGTTTTGCAATAACTATACCATTTTGTTTCTGGTCTTTCTAGCTCCTTTTTGGTGGGGCAGCCTGTTTTCTTTATGATTTTGGGTTTTTTCATGAACTAACGCTCAGGAAATTCTTCTATGATGTGCATTTCAGGGGAAGGGGCATCTCTGTTTATCTACAGGATGGAAATTGTTTAGCCTTTGTGGTTTCTGAAAGATGTTTGTAGGCAAAACAGAGCTCAAAATACAGCCTAATCCACAGTGATATATTAGTTCTCCTTTCCTGTCAGCTTTCCTAAACCAAGATTTCGCCTTGTCTGTGAACATTCCCTTGAAGAGGGCAGCTTGGATGGCTTCCACATCCTAACTCTCTGATTTGTGGCAGCTATGATCAAGTGGGAATAGAGCTTGTTACAGAAATCCATCAGTGGTTTAACACATGCAGGAACATCCCAAGGAGGGAGACCTTGGGCGACATGGGGAAGGTTAAGGCTATAATTTCTCTTAATGTGATTTTGTCTGGCCTTTTTGGATTTTCGTCCGCTTTGGGCAGGGCCACTGGATCAGCAAACCACAGACTGAAAGACTGTGCTCAATTTTGCACGCTCTTAGACCTAAATTTTTTTTAAGTGACAGCAGTAGGTTAAGCTTTCTTCCACTTTCTATGATTGAAAAATAGAAGAACCACTTGGGAGAATACCATACATGGTGGTGAGAATTTTGATCCCAATCTAAGAAAAAAGGGAAATAACTTCTTAGCAAAGGGAAGAAGCAGGAAATGAGAAACCAATATACCTAAATGCTAAAAAAGTAAGAATCACTCAAATTAAAACCAAAAACGCAATAGAAAGTTAAAATCTTCCAAACATGAGAAACCAAACTCACTGAAGGCAATAAACCAGAGCCTAAACATAGGCTGTACAAGAGGAAAACTAGGAGAAAAGAGATGGAATCTAAAGAGAAAATATCTAAGGATATAAAAGAAAAGCCACAAATTCCTTTATGGTACCAAAAAAAAAAAAATGTAGGAGGTCCTGGATCACTGGGGAGAAAGAAACTGAGGAAGACAAAAATTAGGGAAGGGAAGCAAGATTACTTATTTTCATCCAGCTTCACCACAGAGGATGTTGAGGAAAAAACTACTCTGGTGCTCCTTTCCTTTTTCTGTGTTATATTTTTAAGAGATGTGAACTGATAGTAAGGTTTGAAACCTTACTAGCAGAAATACATGTTGGAGAGAGATGATATCTTACAAAGAACTAAACAAGTAGAATACAGTAATTATGACATCAATTAAAATCTAGAAATTGAAGCACTGGCTAAAATGAACATGAACATGTATGAAACTATACTTGGTAACTTAGAGAATAAAAGGATAGTGGAAGTTTTGCCTGTTCCTAGAAAAGCAGCAAAGTTGGTGCAGAGGTCCAGGTTTTGTTACTGCATCTGGTACCTTGGCTGAAAAGATGAGTGACAGGAAACTTAATACGTAAAAATAACCACTATATTCTGAATGTTTATAAAATAGCAAATGGATAGGACTAAGTAAGAAAATTAAATTTCAAAATCTTTTCAAGGGACTCATGTGAGGCCACCTATGAATTGTGAGGTTAAGAGAGCAAAAGAAAAGAAGGAATACACATTGATTCTCATTTGGTGACAGGGCTAAGAGCAGGCGTCTCATGGTTTCTACTTTGTATTTCAAAATTATCTGGAAACAAGGAAGCACATCCAGAGGGTAAAATCTACAGATGGCAGGAAATTATTCAGATTAGTCCTGACTGAAGATCATCAGGGGTTTGAGAGATAAGCAGTAAATCTTCTTCAGCAGATCATGGTCACTGCTGCAGACTGCAATGCAGTGCAGAGTGCACGGCAGCATCTGACTCCATTGGGAGTTCTGAATGCTCGGTCAGCTCAGGAGACTGCCTGGCTGTCCTTGGGAACTGCACTGGGACAATGGGTGTCCAAAGGGTACCAGCAGTCAAAGAACACAGAGAAAACCTCAGAACATCTAACAAAAGGTAGCAGAGTGGACAAAAACAGTAAGATTTGACAGTGATAAGGAGAGGCTGGGATACTGGTCTTACTATTGTTTAACACATTCTAAAAAATAAGATGAAGGAAAAGTGTGAAAATGGTTTCATAAACAAAAGATATAAAAGGATCATTTAAGACTTAGACAAAGATCTGAGCAGCCTAGTTTAATCTGGTCTTGCACTGAAAAGAGTGATGGATCATATGATCTTCAGAGATCCTTTCCAACCCAAGTTATTCTGTTCATTAGAAATAAAAAATATTTTTGCTGCTCAGTATATTCAGACAGTAATTCCTGAAACCAGCAAATTGAACAGCAGAAAAAAAAAAAGATTATGAATTCATTGTTGCATGAACTGCACTAGAAGCCAAAAGAAGATTTCATTTTTGCAGTTAAAAATAAAGTATTGTATTATACAGATGTCCTGGGTTGTAGGAGCAAACAGAGTCGCTTACCCCCACACTCTCCAGCTCCTCTCCCAACATCCAAATAAGGTGGCCTTTGGAAAAGAAATCATTCCTCTATTTGATGCACATAATGAGAATTATGGCTCATGAAATAACATTTTTCTAGGAGAAATCTTTCATTCCCTTAGAAAGTTATTGTGCTCTTCTGTCAAGCAGCTGGTATTGGCCACTGTCTTAATCAAGACACCAGACTAGAAGGACAATAATTATCTGCTGTAATTATTACCATTTCCATGAGACATGACTCCTAAAGAGAATTTTTATGTTTGCTATCTCCCATGTTTACTCCATTAATCAAGCAATGTACTATTTTTAAGGGTTATTAATGAAATTTTGCACTCTGAGAGATTCAAGAGTGAGTTTACAGTGTTCCTATCATGCCTGGTCATAGCAGTTATAATTTCCATACCATACTGAGCCATTGACCAGACCTATGCATTAACCAGGGAATTACCATTTTTGACAAGATTCCTTTATTTCTATTTATGTTCCCTAACTCCTAAGGAGATCTCAAGAGATCCTCTGGAGATGCTCAAAACCCACCTGGACTTTTCTTCTGCAACCTGCTTTAGGTGAACCTGCTTTAGCACGGGGTTGGACTAAGTCATATGCTGAGGTCCTGTCCAACCCCAGCAATTCTGTGATTCTGTGAGTTAAACCGAGTATTTCAAGGACTCTTAATTCTAGAGACAAATTTTATTAGGAAAAAATTTATTCCTTCCATTGGATTTAAAATACAATCAGGCATCTGCTTTATAAACGAGATTCCCCCAAGCCACAGAATAAATGAACCTGAAGATACTGGTCGAAGTTTTAACTTGAAAATAGTTCCTAATAGTTATGTACATTAATAATGTACATAACATTAACATGGCTGTCACAACCAATGGCTGCCTAAGAGTGCACTGATGACGGAGCCTTGTGACAGGCAAAAATAAAGTTCAGAAGAGGGAGTACTGGCATCTTTGAAACTCAGTGCAAATGACACAATGAACACATATTTATAAATAGTGCTGCAACCAGGGAGGATCAAAAAATCAAAGAAGAGAATAGAATAAAATCTTAAATCTTTCACTTCAAAGAGGTGTTATAAAAAATGCACATAGAGATGTATTTACCTACTGGACATACCTTGGCTGACCTAGTGATGGCCCCGATCTCTGAATAAAGATCAGTGCTGTCTGGGAACTTTTCTACCACCATAGTGCAGACGTGGTGCAGGAGGGACTGTTTGTGCACTGTGTCCTTGACTTCTGGAACCTTCTCGAGGTAGCTCAACTCAAAAGCTTTGGCCTGCAATGAAAAAAAGGACATTAAAAATAAAGACATTAAAAAAAAAGACACTAAAAATAAAATGTTTACTCCTTCTCATGTAGACTAGTAGACAAAAATGATGACCAGTCAGGGGCAGAGGGGAAAGAAGAAGAATCCTACAGGAGAGGAAACTCATTGCTTTCAGTAATTTTTAACTTGCTGAAGATTAGGCCTAAAATCAGTTCATCTGCAGTGAAATGACCCACGACATAGTTCTCACACTTTGAATACAAAGCATCAATACTACACTTAAGGGAGTTACACTAGAACAGTGCTTAGCTCCACATTTCCTTCAGATTATGCTGAAAGAGGTTAGACACAACACAAAACACCCCAACACAGAATAAAAGCATGTTATATTCCCTAAATTACTTTTCTGGTACAAAATAAATAGCGGGTTGCAATTTTCACAATGATTTTGACTTCTGTATTTTTGAAGGTAAAAAGCTGCAGGGGAAATGCTGGGACATCAGACTTACATTGGTTCCATTCAGAAAGTTCCCAATGGCTAGCAGAGTAGAAAGGATAAATCCCAAAGTTTTATTGTGCTCCAGTTGGTCCATTCCCTCCTTCAGGTCTAGCAGTGGTTCTGCAACTTCCTACCATAAGAACAGAAACAAGAAAGTGAAGGTTAGTTTTTAATTCTATGGTTTAGATTAATTACTGCAAAAAGTTCCTGAACTGGCGTCTTGCAGAGTGTAAACTGGCCATGTGTGTTGGCTTTCTTCCATGTTCCAGCTAATAAATCACATGCAAGGACAGCAAAAAAAGTACATAAAATATTTTCCTACTGTTGTTCCTTTATGTATGCAACTGCCTTACTTGTCCTGGGGACTATCCTGTGGTTCCAAACAGGAGAATGCTGCTGCATTTCAGTTAAATCCATGAACACACCCAAACCCCAACTTAAAAAAAAACTTGTTATAAGTATTTTTTTCTAATCTTTGAACAACAAATTAAAAAAGTTAGAAACCTTGCTGACTTAAAATTTTTAGCTTGACCCTACAGCTTTCTTGAAACAATAGACATTTCTGTGTTTTAGATATGGTTTTGTGCTTGTGAGAATTTAAAACTGAAAAAAAAATCTGCTGTAAACATCAAGCTTTACAAATAGTCTCATTTCAATATTTTAATTTAATGTATCTTCCACCTACACATGTTATCTGAATATAGATGTGCATACTGGTAAGGCTTGAAATCATAAATTCTATTCCATTACCTCAGGAAGTGAACTGCACCAGAGAGTTCAAAGAAAGAGAGGGTAATTGAGTTGTCAGAACTTATTTCTGTCTCTGTGTGAGGCCCAGGGTTATTTACTTTGTATGCACACTAACTGTTCACATTGTTTCTATCTTCAAATGCCATTCTAACATCCGTGAGCAGCATTCTTTTCACAGAATCATAGAAAGGTTTGTTTTGGAAAAGACCTAAGGATCATCTAGTTCCACCCCTGGTGCCATGGGCAGGGAGACTTTTTTCCCAATTTCCCATATTGTTATACTCTTTATGAGCCAAGAAGCCAAAATTAAGCTGCTATTTTAGACCAAGAGGCAAAGTAATTGAGAATTTCACTTTCTTGGAGACACACAATGGTTTCTTCAACAACTGTAGTGATATTTTGCCATAAAAGATGAATGAATATATTTCTAGTCCCTACAGAAAAATTTGTCTCTTGAAAAGAATATGGAAAATTCGAGACAAATTAAGAGATGATAGCGAGCTAAGTAGTTTATACATCAGAGGAGAGGTGCTAAATAATACAAGACTTTATCAAAGTGAATTAAAATGATACTGCTGCACAGTATTCTTTGAGTTGCTTTAAAGTCAGAGTTGATTTAGTTTGTTTTGTTGCATTATAGGATGACTCAAACTGCTCTGAATCTGTGGTAAACATGGGCTTCTGAACTATTTCATTTAGCTCAATTTTGAACCTGCCAAAAAACATTGCTAAGAGACTGATTTAAAACATTCTCCAGGTGAATAAGAAGGTGGCATAAGAGGGTTCTAAACCAGGCCATACTGAGCCCTTCATTGAGCTATTTAGACAAGTTATCTAATCTTACACTTTTTTGCATATAGTACACATTTATAATTACTCTTTATTTCTTATTTTATTGTAGGATTAAAAAACAATTAAAAAACTGTGCAAGATACTGAACAATCAGACAAATTTCTGATTTTTTCAAATTTACCCACTCTTTTTTCCTATAAAACTCACCTTCTACCTAAAGAAGGCAGATAGATAAGGTAGAGCTACCTCATATCCTTGGATACCACATTTATATTTTTCAGCTAAAAATTAGTTTTGAATGAAATTTGAAGATTGGTCCAGAATTTTTCTGAAAGGCATCTTATAATGCCTGTGTGGTGGTTTGACAGGAAATGTGTTTTTTGGGATGCTGTGTTTTGGGCCAATGGATATTCAGGCTTTAATATTGGCATTTAACCTGGCCATTGGGACATGGACCCGCCTCTGAGAACACGGGGTTAAAAGCAGAGCTCTCCCCTGGGAGGCTCTCTTGGGTTTCAGGCGGGAAAGAGTTCGGGTCTCTCCCCCGGCCCAGCTGCTGGCTGGGCAGGGGGAGGGGAAAGCCATGAGGCCGGGAGAGGTAGGCCTGAGCCCGGGGTGGAAGGGTGGAAGAGAGAGAGAGAGAGAGAGAGAGAGAGAGAGAGAGAGAGAGAGAGAATGAGAGAGAGAGAGAGGAAACCTTGAAACTTGATAAACACGGGCCTGTGCCGGCAGCACGGCTGGGAGGAAGAAGGGGGGGTTCAGCCGGCCGCTTGTAGGAGCTTTTAACCCCTTTTGCAGAGAATGAGAACTTTACAGATCATTGACCTCTCCTAGAAGATAGAGTGGAAGATGAGGAAGGAATGTGCAAGTGTGAGAGAGGTCTGGGTGAGCGAGAGATAGTAGAAGAGTAGAGAAGAATCCTAGTGGGAAGAGATGATGGAGTGGCTTTTGCTGGACTCTTTTTGTACAGTCATGGACAGAACCATGTTCCTTGTGATACAGAGACTGCATTCTAGGGGGAGGCAATGGCCTCAGAACCAAGAGGGTTCAGTGTTGGTGCCCCTCGGCCCCAGGGGGTGAAGAAATATGGGGGGGACAGGTGTCCCAAAGGAGAGACTGTGCCTTTTTTGGATCGGGACAGAGCATCCTTAAAAGACAACCCTAGAAGCAGCTCTGGTCCGTGTTCAGTGGTGAGAGCACTGTGAGGATTGATTGTCTAAAAGGTGGTGCTGGACCGAGAGTTGGTGATTTAAGGAATAGATGTATTGTATTGGGAATTTGGTGGGGGGAGGAGAAAATGTATTTGTAAGGTTTTCATTTTTCCTATGTGTGTTCCTTTTATCTGTAGTTGTAGAGTAGTTAATAAAGTTCTGGTTCTTTTCTTTCCTAAGTAAGAGCCTGCTTTGCTTATTCCTGGTCACATCTCACAGCAGCTACCAGGGAGAGGGTATCTTCATGGGGGCACTGGCATTGTGCCAGTGTCAAACCATGACAGCCTGATTCAATGTTTGATGGACATGCACAAATGAACTCAACTCATTGTACTTTTTTCATTTCTACACCTGCTTTTATTAATTTTGTGATCCTTTAAGTTGTCAGCAAAAAGGATATATTTGTCTGCAGTGATCTTAATTAAAAAACCCCAAAGTTCCTATTCTTTTTTTTTCTATTCCTTTTTTAAGACCTTTACAGCCCCTTTGAGATAACAGAATTTGACAATATCTGCATCATAAGTAATTTCATATGAGGAATGAGTAGCAACACAGTGCAATTTTTTAACCTCTTCTGTCTGTGCATTTAAACTAGGATCTCAAAAGAAAGGAGAGGGAAATTACTGTTCTGCTAATGACCTTTGGTAAACATTTAAGTTAACACTCATTCATTTTTCTTTCATTTTAAATATTCTATAGAGAGCAAAGAGTGAATATTTATTCATCCAGTTCAGCTCCTCACAGGTTGAGGATGCTCCCTACAAATGTACCCCTACTTGCTTCAGTTAATTAAATTCAAGCTAAGAAAGATTATTTCTCTTATTATGCCTGAAAAGCTTTTAATGAACATAAACAATGTATCACTTAACCCATTTCTTGAACAATTAATATTCTTTTCTTTCAGGTTGTCAGAGATGAAGCTAAAAGCTACTTAGGCAGAACTCTGTTCTTGGCAGGTTAGCAGAAGAGTCTCACGTATGAGAAGCCTGGTCTTACCAATAACTCAGGTATTTCACACTGATGGTAACAGGGACCATCTAAAACTTCCAGCCTCATGGAAATAATAGCACTCATATCTTACATAAAATGTATGTGGGACTTGGTAAATAATATGAGTGCATTCTGAACTGCTATGAATTTTCCTTATTACAAAATAAGAATCAAAAAGAAAAGATCAAGCAAATGCCTGGACAAAAAAAGAAAGGCAAAGCTGTGGACTTAAGTGATTCTGGGACCTATGTTTCATGAAGTGTTTGCCCTTTTGCAGATAGATCTTCTGAAAAAACATAGTTTCAAGAATAGAAGAATGTAAGCAGCTCAAGGGTCTCTTTTATCATCATAATCACTAATGCAAATTACTTCATTTTTTTAAAACTGAGTATCACAGTATCTTATTTCAGTCCAAATAACATGTACATTTACTGATTACCTGGAACTCTGACCTTAACCTTTTGTAACTGGAGACACCCAGGTGCTCACTCTGCCTTGCACTCCTGACGTCTGATCCTGTTTCTTTGTCCTCACCCAAGATCCAGGCTGTCTGTCCTATCTATGCTTCTCTGCTAGGCTTATCACATGCTTCTCATACTTTATCACACTTATCACATGTTACTTCCTCTAGCATTTTATGGTAAGTACTGTGCTTAGTCCCATCTACCTTGAAACAGGGACAAAAATGTTGGTTTTGTCTTCCCTACAGCTGTTGCTTCTCTGAGTAATTTAAGTATTTGAGACATTTTGTACTAGCATGCATTCTACATGAATTTTAGCTGGCAATAAATTAACTTTGTGGCAAAAGTAAACTCAGAATTTCTTTAGCTTTTAGTGGTGCTTCAAATGTTGCTTTTTGATTGAGAGGACCCTAGAAATTCTAGGTATATGCAGAGATTAGTAAGTACTGCTAACTCAGCTTACATGAAAGGTACAATTTAGCCTTGTGGTAGCTTCAAAGCAGAATAAATAGCTGCACCAGAGTGAAAAAAAATGAAAACAAAACAGAACGAACTGGCAAAAAAGTATTCATGCCAGATACAAGTATTTTGCTATACAAGTCAGAAATGTAAATGGCTAATACTAAAACATTCCAGTAAAAATTCTGAGTATTTGTGTGATTGCATATCCTAACATCTAAGAAAATTAAATAAATGTTGAGTAATCTTGACAGTATCACCTGCAAATCAATCCACTGTCGCGCAACTCATTAAATAACCATTGCCACGTAAACGTAAGGAATTTTCACAAGCATGTGAAACTTTTTTCACGTTTCACTTTTTAGAATCCATATCACACAGTTATACTGATTTTTCAATACACATCTATGTGCGCAGATACAAAACGAATATGCAGAGGAGAGAGCTGCTTTAATGGCAATGCCAGGGGTATGCACCACAAGTGCAGCAAAAAGGAAGCTCCTGTGCAGAGATTCTTGAAAGACCTTGTGAAAGGCAGCAAGTACCTGAAATCTGTTTCAAGTAAACTAAATCATAGTTTCATTCTGTCTCACCTATGCACCAAATTTTTTTCCACTTTTTAAAAATTTGTGCCCATGATTCATCATGTTGACGGACACCCCAATAACAGTGTTCTTTGAATGAATGCCAGCCATGGAGAAGGTGGCAACAACTGTGTGTGACTGAGCTGAACTGTCTTATCTTTTGTTTAGAATTTTGAGAGCTATAAACAAAAAGAACCGTAATGGATGGTGTTTTCCTTAGTTTAAATAGATGTAAGATCAATGCTCTCATGATATAAGACTGAATATGGTAGTCCTTACTCAATCTTTATGGAAGAAAAATTCTCATTGCTCAAAAGTAATTTCCTGAAAAACAACATCTGGAGAAGATGTGGCAGAGATTTAGCCCTCTTCTTTGTTTCAATATCATTAGTGACTAATTAAAGGAAGGAAGACATAATCTCCTAATTTTCTTTTATAGAAGGAAGAGATTATGAAGGATCAGTTTAGCTGTTTCCTGCTTGGCCACTGAAACAAAAGTGACCCATTTACCATTTCCTCAAAATGTCCATATAATACCAAGGTCAGGGAAAGATTAAGCAAAGCCTCGGAAGAGTCTCCACCCATCCCTGTGCTTTTCCTCACCTTTTCCACTATCTCATAGTCCATCTTGAAAGCCCAGAGCTGGAGCCTGGCGGAGAGTTCGCTGATGGAGGAGAGGGTGAGAAGGAACTGCTCAGCGCTGCCCAGGGGGACATCGGGATTCGCCAGCTGGGCCTCCTGGATCTTCTGCTTTTCCTCCTCGGTGGGGATCATGGTCAGGATTTTCTGTACAGGGAGCCAAAAGGCAAACATCAGTGGTGGGGCTGAGAGGAGTGTGAGGGCTGGTTGCTCTGTGACCCAACAGCAGCCACAGTAGAAGTCCTGGAGTCCTTGGCTGTTAAATTAGGACAGTACAGCAGCAACCAAAACTAATCCACTGCACAAAACAAGGACTGCTATCTCACACACCTGCAGTTTGTTTAAAAATGTATCTGGATTGAAATTTTTATTTTTTTAAAATCTGTATTCAGTAGATAGTAAGTGGCTAATCATGGGATGAAACACTGAAGGGCATGAAAGGAAATTGGTTAGGACTGATCTCATCAACTTTCATATGTTTAAGTCAGAACTTAATATCTTTTTGTAAATTACATGAGGAAGTAAGGGTAGAAGGAGAACAGTTTTGTGGCCTATGATTTACAGCAAGTCAGACTAGACTTTAAGGTCCCTTTTAGTCCCAATATCTACAAATCTTCTAGCACAATTTTAAGTATACAGGAATAACTTGAAGACTCCCGTCCCTTGCTGTCCCCATCATTTCTTACTTTTGTTTAGTCTGTTTTGTTTTTCTTTTGGAACATGGAAACTATTACAGCTTACTAGGTCACTCTTAAAGATTTCACCCTAACTGACAACTTCCAAAGGAACACACATTGAATTTAAAGCTGAATTATGCATTGCATAACATATGGCCTTTTTTTCTTTTTATTTGAAAACGGATCTCAGTATTTTCAGTTTCTGCTGTCAGTGTGGTACAAAAAATTTAAATTTTCCCTTTAAGTCATGAATTTTACAGACTTGCTTAAATGTGTCAGCTTTCCTTCTGAAATTATTGCTCTCTAAGGTATTGCTTCTTAATCACTTTTTAACACAATAAATGCACTTCAAAATAAAAAAGAAAATCAAAACATAAAGGCATCAGATAAGTTGAGGTCTCTGCCGTACTGATCAATGCCTCCTTAAAGCAAAGCAGATTTCTAACACAACTTATGTTTATTCATCTCAGGAATGACATGTTTTTGCTGTAGCCGTCTATAATGATAGAGGCTGTTTTGAAGGGGAGGAGAGAATAATAAAAATACAGCCAAAGAGCTATCAGACCTGCCAATCCAAACTACAGCCTTGTTCCAGCACTGGACATAGCCAATTTATCAAAGCAGCACAACTGCCCCCTTCTAGTTCTGAAAGTTTCCCTGGCTGTTTGTACAGCACTGGAGCTAAGTGTGGATAGAAAGCAAGGGACTTCTCCTGGTCAATCAGACAAAGAACAAAAGTAAAGCAGGCAAATAAGGTTCAATTTGTTGAAATGGGACTTATTTAATTTCAGCCACAGCATTTCTATTGCTGTCCATTTTCTTCTGTTGACTTCCATAAACATTTAAAAAGAAGAATTTTTTTCTGTTAATGTTGCCTCTCTCTCTTGCTCTTTGTTATAAACAATGACAAAAACAAAAAAAAGCCTCCTTGCTTGGACACTCAAGATTCCACCTAAATAAATTAATATCTTAAGGAAAAAAAAAAATAAAGAGGAGGAAAATCCCTCAATACACTCTGGTGCTTTTCCTGAGCCTGAAAGGACTGCTTGGAAAATATTCTGATGTACACGTGTTTCAAATGACAGCATTTGTGTATTGATTTTGAGATGTGCCATCCATCCATCCATCCATCCATCCATCCATCCATCCATCCATCCATCCATCCATCCATCCATCCATCCATCCATCCATCCATCCATCCATCCATCCACCTAGACATGCTAAAATCTGTAACTTGGGTCATACCTAACGTAAAACTAGATTTCTAATTAGCTGCTTTATGATCTCAGTGCTGAATCAATACTCACATAAAAAAGTCTGAAAAAAATCCCAGACTGAGCCTGAAACTCATAAAGAAAGGTTCTTTGCAGTGTCCCTTGAAGGAGTCAGGCATCTTAGTGCCTACTCCTCTCTTCCACAAGAGGAAGACACACCCTCAGCTGAGACAGGGCAGCTTGCAAATAGGATCAAATTGGACATCCATACATGGAGAGTTTAGCAGTAGCCATGTGATGGGTGTAAAAATGCTTCTGATGCATTTTTGAAGGCTAACGCTGCAGCAGTATTCTCAACTGCCTCCTACAAATAACTAGGATTTTGGCAGCTGCTCAGGGATCCCACAAGTATTTTGTGGTGGGGTAATGCCTTCACTCCAGATTTTACACTGCTTTGGGGCATTTTAAAAAGAGCAAAGAAACAGTAAGCTTTATTTCCAAAGGGACTCTCCTCCTCCTTGAGCTTTATATAAACATCACAAGATAGATGGAGCTGACAAAAAGAATTCTAGTCCAAGTTCTGCAAGACTGCTGTGCTGCATACCATACTCTGTGAAACAGGGGATGCCAAACAAAAGAGGCTGTGCTTGTGGTGCCAGCTGCTGAGGATCAGCCCTGCTGCTGAAAGCCCTGCCTTGGTGGGGCCAGAGCTGCTGGCAGGTCTCACACCATCCAGGGTGCAAGTGTCCCCATAACAATGACCTACACCAGCACTCCTGAACCTGTTTGGGCAAATGATTCTGATCCTGCTGGTCATCATCCTTGGTGTGCCCCTGAGCAAGTAGAGAAATGCTCCTCTTCTTGATTCCCACTCTGTGACTAATTTGAGCCATTTGTTTGGTGCTGGAAACTGATGAGTACACCATCTGCCACTTTTTTATTATTTTAGTTTTTATTTCTATTATTTTTTGAAAAAAAAAAAACAAACCCTAACATTAAAAGTAGCATAAAATCACAGCAGGGCAACAGGTTACTGGCACCTGATGTGACCATTAAATCACAAACAACTTAGAGTCCAATCATTAGTTCATATTGCTCTTCCCAGTACACAGAATCCCAGAGTGGGTTATGTTGGAAGGGACCACAGTGGGACTACTGATCCAAGCTCCCTGCTCAAGCAGGGCCATCCCAGAGCACATGGCACAGGATTGCAACCAGACGGTTTATGAATATCTTCAGTGAGGGAGACTCCACTGGACACGTCGTTCCAGTGCTCAGTCACCTGCACAGTAAAGAAATTCTTCCTCACATTCAGGTGGAACTTCCTGTGCATCAGTTTTTGCCCATTGCTCTTGTACTGTTGCTAGGAACTACAGAGAAGAGCCTGGATGCATCCTCTTGACCCTCCCTTCAGATACTTAAAATACTCTGAGTTTGCTTTTCCCCAGGCTGGACAGGCCCAGCTCCCTCAGTCTTTTCTTGTAATTGAGGTGGTGTCAGCAGCCTTCAGGTCAATGAAAGGAGAACAGCTTATCAATAAACCACATGCTACTAATCTCTAGTACATGTGACAAACGTATTTCACCTTCATGCATTCTCACAAAACTGTTTGGGCCAGAGTCTTATGTTTTGAGGAAAATATGTGTGCAAATAATTTAGGAAAATAAGCAATTTTCCCATGAGATAATGGACCCCAATTATTCTGCTGCCAGACTCAGCCACCTGCTTGAACTTCCAGCGAAGGGATCAAACTGCTTATTTCCTGGACTCTGCCACCGTGAGGTATAATCTCCAAAAGTTCCTAAGAGGGAGGACTTACAAAACCAACATATGGCTGAGGGTGATGGACCTCAGTGTGGGATGCAAGGAAGCACCTAAGCAGTGATGGTGAATAGCCCAGTGCCTCTGAGGAAATTAGGTGCTTAAGTTTTCTCTTTCATGAGATACTGGGGCTTCTCAGTGATGATGAGGTTGCAGGGGTGTCTCATCTTTGTTGTTTGGTTTCACCTGATCTTACCAGGTGAACAACAGCCAAAGAAAACAGTAACTCAAATATCTGCTTGTTGTTGTTGTGCCCAAAGCTTTCTGTGGCTTGAGGACTACAAATACGTAAGCTGCATCACCAAGTACATGTTAGTGGGTATCTCATCAGATATTTGACAGGCCTCAGAAGACAATCCAGCTCCTGAAAGGCAGTCTCACATTTCAGCTTCCCATGCTGCTGTTAACAAGACCCATTGCTGGTTCGCACTACCTGCTGAAACTCTAAGAAATGTAACAGCATATGAAGGTCAGAACTTCACTGTAAGGGAAGCTGCCTGCACTAATTTTATTACAACTCTTCCAAAAATGATCAAATTCTGAGAAAGAATTACATCTAAAATGCTGATGACCATCCCTGTAAACCGGGATCTGATACCTCAGACCAGTCCTCTTCCTCAGCTCTCTACAGAAATACATGAACATGTCATTGCTGGTCACAGGAACTGCAGATTATGTTTTCGTTCGCTGCAAGGAGAGAAAGTGTGGCCTTTTTTTTTTTTTTTTAATACAGTCTGAAACATATTAGGGCTGTGATATGCTGACTGTGGGTCAGCAAGGCACCACTGAGGCCATTCTCTCTTCTGTCTAGAGTTGTGAAAAAAGGTGTTCTTTCAGGTCACATAAGCTAGCATGGTTTGAAATATCACACTCTTACAAAGCATTAGACAAACAAATCGGAAACTGCAAATGTTGATGCACCATGTCAATGATCAGAATAAAAATGTAAATACCTTACTTGTTTACAAAAATCAAATTTTGATTTCTCTTTATACATATCACAGTCTGGCTTTTTAACATCAAGTTCTCACTTCTTACCCTTTTTTACATCACAGGGCAATCTAGCCATTCCAGACACCAATACTTCAAGTTACTTATTATGGGTAGGCAGGGTGTAGCACACCTGGGTATGGAGGGTACTGCGCCCAGAGAGATTTTTTTTTTCATTTCAAAGATTTATTAAAAAGCTATACCTACTAATGCAATCAACATTGTGTAGCATCACAAAGACATATTGTAAAGCAGAAAACAAACCATGCTAATTTCCTCACAGCATTACCCTAATTTTAATCTGCTGAATTAACCATAGTCTTTGGTATTGCTTGATTTTGGTCCACATTTCCTTACTAAGCAACCTTTTATAGAGGGATCCACTCATTTCCTTCTCTACAGACAAGCACCAAGGACTTGTTTATTGGACTCCCTTCTTGCAGTTGCCTCTGATACATATAAGTTAGGTGCCAGGATTTTAAGCTTGCCTCTTTTGCTTAACTCACAGCAAGACCTCATCCATTGTAAGGAGGCAGTTCTTTATTCAGCAGTGAGCTCCAGGTTGTTTGAACACAGTGAATGCCAAGTTTTCAAAGAAAGGAAAACACAAACACTTTGGCAAATGTAAGATGGCAAAATTTTTTTTTTTAGTTGGACTGGCTCATGCTCGCAAACACATGATGTGCATTCCTTTGAAAATACATTTCAAACAGTGCCTGCTTTGCATACTAAGTGGACTACATCTGCCTTTCTAGTGTCATGGCCCCACTTTCTGCCTTTTTTCACAGTTCAGGGATACCTAACTGCTTTAAGACCAAAAAATATGCAACATACTTAGGAACAGAGGGCTTTAAAATAAGTGGAGTATTTTTTCCACTTAGTTACATATTTAAAGTTAAAAAGTAAAGTATGGATTACTAACAAGAATTCAATGTCAAAAGCAAAGCATCATTCAGCAGATGTAGGGCAGCAGTGGAGGCTCTACTGGACCCAGTGCTCTAACTATGGGATGAGTAGATGATGAACAGGGCTACCATGAACCTGGGCCTGCAGCCCACTGCATCCCTGCTTGTTGCTAGCACTACTGCCAGCACTGCTTTAGTCCACTGTCCTTAAAGGAATCCTTAAGGTCACTTTTAAGGCACCATTTAATCCACCGAGGTGCAGAACTAAAGGCACACACACACTCACATGACAGTGACAATGCTCCTCAGCAAAGGACACAGCACAGAGCTCACTGCCAAGGCAAAGGTGACTTTTTACACTGTAGGTGCTCTGCCCTTTGTTGGATCTGACAAAAGCTGAAGATGATCCTAAATTGTAGCTTCTCTGAAATATTAGCAGTGAAGGTTATGTTGCCACTGCACTTATCTATTTTCCTGTTCTCTTTACATCTCTCTTCTGCTTACTGGATGTGACATCTCTTCTAGATCTGCACAATTATTGTGCAGAAAGGCTTTTGAGTATCCACTGTGGTACAATTTTTTTATTAAGCAAATTGCATTTTTTTTCCATACCAGTCCTGCCTCAATCAACCCCATAGAAAAGCTATCAATTGCATTATATAGCAAATTGCTGTATTATCTGTGGGTTTTTTAATACATGAAGCTGATTCTTACACTATTACTGATTCATTCAAAGTGACTACGAATTATTTCCTGATGTTTAGATGGATATGAACCAGAAAACCTCTACAAATCCAGACTGAAACAACAACCTCTCTTCCCTCTGTGCTAAGTTAAGGGCTAAAGCAAATGAACAGACAGATAAAGAGAAGAGACACAGGAAGCAAAGCTTGCCTACATTGTAGACCAAAGGAGCAGTATGGAAAACTGGGGCAGAGATCTGATGAAAACAGTGGGGCTCACAAACATGCATTTTTGTACCAACCTGTGTGCTACCTGGCCAGTTCTGTGTAGCTTAATCTAGACCTCTCTCACTATAAAGGTCTGACTCTGTAACATGCTGTAAGAAAAATATGTAATTTGGGATTGAAAAGGAAATTTGCATTCAGTGTAGGGTTTTACTTGATAAGAAGTAAATAAATATATATAACTGAGGGACAAAAAGCACTTTTCTCCATGACATAATCCTTTCCAACCAATCAAGACTTCACTCCTCAAAGTGCAGAGTATCTGGGCTCTGCTGCACTCACCCTTTTTCTTGATTTCAAATATCTGAATGATCACATGAGGATTACTCACATCCCTAGCTTCAAGCTGTGGGGACAGACCTCAGAGACCTTTCCTTTAGCACTGGGCAAGTATATTAATAGTGTACAATTTCCTGTTTTCTTGAATTCTTCAAATTGAAATCCACCTTCATATATATTTTAAATTAAATTATGGGTTCCTGGCAGCTAATGGAAAGGCCACCCAAGGGAGGGTGTGGTGGTAAAAAGCACAGCTGTGGACACCACAACAGGTGGTTGGCAGATGGGCAGACCAGAGACAAATGTTGGCAGTAGAAAGGATGGGCTGTGCAGAGCACCTGAAGCCAGAGAAGGACACAATTCTAAGGAGACGATACCCAGAAGTTAATGAAGACTTGTCCTCCTTTGTCAGCCATTTTATGTTGGACTTTGCATGGAAACTGCCTACAGCACTGAGATCTGTGAATTGGGCTTGGCTGGAGGGGTACTTCTCTCCAACATTTTAAAGCTTAGTACTGCAGACTGCAGTGGTGGGTACATGGGCTGGGTCATGAAATAATTACTGGTGTTAGAGTGATCTGTCACCTTCATAATATGAGTAAAATATGCATACAGCAAAAACTAATATAGCTTGGGGAAGAAATTATGTTCTAGTAGGGACAAATCAGCCCCTGGCTTCTAACTAGAAGGATCTTTTGCCTTAAGCATTTCTTTTGCATGCAACTGTTGGTGATACCATTTTCATTCCAGGAAGCTTTTCTCATTTTCTTTTGTAGTCAGCAAGGTGGAGGTGGAAAGGGGGAAATAATGAAACAGTGCCAAACCACTAAAAGGTGACTGTGAATTAATATTTGATTTCTGAGAGCCACTGACTGAGATTTGTAGTTGTGCAGATTACTCTTACTAGATGATACAGGCTTACTGAAAAAAAAATTGAAATGAATATGACCATAATGAAAAAAACAGTGGAGCCACAGGCTTCTTTTACACTTCACAGAAGAAAAATGTTTTGATAAAAAAAATAATAAACAGAGCTCATCTTGGATCTTGGTAAGAATATCTGCAAAGTCAAACATGTAGTGGTAAAAATTACATCATCTGTAATCTTTATACCAACTGCTTTTCTTCAAACAACAGTAACACAGAAATGCTATTCTGGGCAGAACTAGTCTCTGTATTTGTTTTCCATTAGATATACAATCTAGAATGACTCCAACAGCTTAGCTGGGCATAAAATTTATTAAACCCTGTACCAGTTGCATCAGCCCTAGTAACTCACTGCCTGGTTTTGCTGCTCACAATATTTCAGTCAAGCTTCAGATAATACTCTGAAAAACCTGACAGGAATTAACACCATTGCTACTCAAACAAAGCAGATAATCCATGATCACTGAGCATGCCTCAGTGATCATGATACTTCCTGCTTCTGAGTCCACTACACTGGTTTCCCATATTTCAACACTCAGACATGACATAATACACCCCCTTCTCCTTCTTCCATGGCCAGTCTGGCCTGTACCATATGCAACATGAGGAAAAAAAGTATTGAAGATGCAGACTTGAAGACATTGACTGTTCTTTCTTACCTCTATTCCTTCCTTGTTTAAGGCATATTCATCAAAGTTCAAAATAGCAGTCTTGATGGTGCGGGGAGGGGGCAGCACAGTCAAGCCAATATTAATGGCGTTGCTCCGCTTTGAGTCCAACACAATGATCTCCTGTCGCTTCCCATCTGCAGCAGTTTTCTTGGTAAAGAATAGAACAAGGTCATTATTCCTCAGATCTGTTTTATAAAGGAAAAGTCACTCCTTTCACTAATGACTTCCCCCACTCAAGAAAGCTGACACTGAGTGTAAACCTAATTTATTTTTAGGCATCAAAACAAGCTGAATTCTTGTAGCACATCCTTATCCTATCAACATGAGCTGCCAGGATTCAATCAGAGATCTGAACACTGCTGTGCAAAGCAGAGCTAGCCTGACAGAGTCCTCAAAAGGGCAGTTTGGGGCAGGAGCCAGTCTGAAAAATACCTGAAACTGCCTCTGCCAACCCAGAGCTCTGCTATGCAACAGGACTGGCCAGCACAGGCCTGCTGGGGCAGCAGCTGGGCAGCCAAGGGGCTCCAGGGTTCAATTCCCTGTTCGATGCACCAATCTGGACCCTCTCTCACTTGTGTGTCTGGCTGGGAAACAGAGTAGTTCCCACGTGCCTCCTAGCATTCTCCTGTGTTATAAATCCACCTCGGACACTGGCAAAGGAGCTGTAGGTGCCTCTCTGGAGGCACTGGCTTGGTTTTATGACCTTAGGCTGCCAGGGAAAAGTTCTAGGACCTTGCTGCTCATGATATGTCTGCCAAGTCCTTCATAGATGCAGAAACATTTCAACTCTTGCGGTTCTTAAAAAGTTGTATTTGAGACTATCCATATCCTTGGATCTTACCTCCAGTACAAAAAATAATAAAATCACAAAGGACTGGCAACATGTACTTTAAATTCTGTTCTAGAGTAGATCCAAGGAATTTTTTTATCTTTCTCCCCATCCCTCATAGTGGCAAAATGTGAACCAACTATGCAAGGTGACTCAAAATCCACTTATATGGCATAATGTAGTGTTGAATGTGCTCTTTGGTTTTACACCTCAGCATGTCTCTCTTTCTCTCTCTCATCATCTCATGCTAGAAGGTGTCTCTTTGGTAACAACGTGCATCATGCTGGGTAGCTGAAAGGTGAGAGACTCTGCTCCTCATACTCAGGTTTTCTTCCTCTCTTTGCATAGATGTGAACATTGTAAGCATATTATCTGTGGTTCTTCTACCTTTTCTCTATCAGAGATGGGCTGAGGAATGCCTTCAAGCACAGCAGTGTAGGAAGAAGTCCTGCATGCTGATGTTATCAGTCTTTGATCTCTTGTGGATTTGGGAAAAGCCCAAGAGGAGACTTACTGCTCCAGTCTCACTCTGTGCTCAGGATTGTTTTTTAGACTACTGAGCTTTGACCTTTGCTTTCTTTGGGTCTGCACCACAGCCACTGAGACACAAAATACCCCACTGCTAGGCCTACATGCTGTTTCTGAATTGGAAGTTAGTAAATACGATTTCATCAAAGCACCTCCAGCTGTGGACAGCCCATAATGGGGAATACAGCTGTATCATTGAAAGATACCTTTTTTCTGGCACAGCCCAAAACCATACTCGCACAGGAAGAGGTTTGCCCACTGGTTCCTGCAGCCTGCCAAGCACCTGTATGATACCACAGTCCTTTCATCATACCAGAACAACTAACGTGGTAGGTGTGCAACTTTTGCACACACATGGGACTCAAGGCAGGTGCTGTTTACAGGAATTAGGGGATACCACATGTATATGATCTGAGAAAGTAATAAGAGGGTTGTTTTTTTTAAACTTAAAAAGAAATAACAATTTTGCAGTAAACAGAATAAATTTTAGAAAAGCAAAGATAACATTTGTTTTCAATGTTTTTCTATCAGTTCTGTCAGAACTGATCTCTTCTTAACAGCTTAAAAGTATCCCCGAAGCCTTCCGGAATTTTTCCTTTTTTAAATAATAGACTCCTCTTTTCTTGGGGAACTACCTGAAAGATCTGAGACGCAGCTCCTCTTTTAATGCAGAAACTTTTACTTCCCAAGCCACTAATCACATTCTCAGGACCACAGTTAGTGGCCAAGACCACATGAAGACCAAAGAGGGTTCACCAGAGACTGCCTCCTCTTGAGTTTGTGTTGCACTAAGCCTTTTTAAAACCACCACTTTTTACCTTGTCCTTTGGAGCACAGAATTACACAGCTCCAAAGAATTTATGCAGAAGGGAAAAAGCCAGAGAAAAGGAGTTAAATTTAGGCTTCCCACATGTGGTATGGGTAAGAAAGCCTCAAATCTTCAGCTCTGTTTTTTGGGCTCCCAAGTCTGACAGGACAGACATATTCATTTGGGGGACGCAGGATGCTCACAGCCGGGATCACTGTGATCCCTACAGTGCACACACTCCTGAGCCACGAGTTATTGAAGACAGATCAGCTGCACAGGCATGAGTGCATGCAGGTATTTTCCACAGCTAGAACTGCATATGGGATATAAAATGTTGGGGTGGTAACCCTTCTCAAAAACAGGGGCTGAAGAGATTTTAAATCCATTCTTGGGATGATGTCTGAGTTCCAAAGAAATCCTTTCCAAATAAATAAAATGATGAAGAAAAGAGAAAGATTTTACGACTATGAACTTTACTACCTGACCACTAGGAAAAGAATTGCTTTTTGTCTGCAGTGAAATTGCACAGGTGGAAGTGTCTGACTGTTAAAATAAGCTAGAATTACTAATTTCTACAACAATATTTAGTGACTTCAATCTATGCTTTATAAATTCATTAACAGAGAGTGAGTTAAAATGCTTGAGGGAACAGTGAACTAGTGCACTGTTTTTATATAAAATATAAAAATATAAATTTATAAAATATTTTATATTTTAATGTGTCAGTATGAAGTGTGATCCCTGAACTTCTGAATATTATATATACTATATTATTATGTGTAATTGCAAAGTAATTATAAAATACAAACATACCAGCTAGTATAATCTTTAGAAAACAAACACTTCTGCAATGTATTAACAGTTATAGTGTTTATAAGACACTTTACAAGACCTAACTGGCCACATTCTCTTGCCTCTGCTGAAGACTGGGTAGTCCAGATGGATTATTTAAAACCTATTACCATCCCACAGAAAGGGATTTGCAGTCTGATGAGAATATAGTCTTAAACATTCCTCTTTGTTAATTAATATGGGAAGCAGAAAAAAAATAAAAAACTTTTCAAGTGGTCATATAAATAAACAAATATATACTGAGTATCAATTTAGAAATATCTTCTGCCTTTAAAGTTGTAAAAGTCTGCATTTTGCACTACTGCAAAAGTAGTGCACAAAAATCTACCTCAATAGTGAGATGGCTTTTTAAATTTTTTTAAAAAAAATATTTTATTTCTATCTCAATTAGCAAGGATTTAATACAAGAGATGTAAAATGGAATCGCTCAGCTGCCACTGACTTTTTCCAGGATATCTATGCAATCTTTTTTAGAAATTCTGCTCCACATTTATGAGTTGTCTTGGCATTCACTGAAATTGCAACAAATCCTTTCAAAAGGAATATGTCTAAGCATGTGCACATGAAAACAGATTCCTTCCTTTTTCTCTCCTACTAATTTTTATGTCTGTGGGCACATGATGGATCATTATATCCCACAGGGTATATATGAATCAGCAAAATAATACTTTCATGCAAAACCAAGTGGATGGTAAAAGGGCTGAACAACAGCATTTGATTGAGGACGGTCTGCATGTTTTCACTTCTCTTCACAGAAAAGTAAACACTTTGAAGTACTTTGCCAAAATATCTGCTTTGTTCAGTGGAGTGAGAAGGAAGGAAATACTACACTGGTTTGGAGGGGATACCTGATCACTCCTTCTATTGGCAAATATAATGGAGGGTGCTCTAGTCTAAAAAAATAAACCATCTGCAATTAAAGGTACTCCACTAAATAATATCAATGTGCAAGTTTCTCAGTGTGGCATAAGTTTTCCTAAAATCAAGAATCTCCTCTCACCAGTCACAGCCCCCAAAATCCTGTATTATATCCTACAATTTTCAATCCACTTTATTTTATTACAGTCTATTGTGTTTAATGAAAAACTTCTCATGAGCCAGGAAGTAGCTGTTTATAGCTGTGTGTTGTGGAAATCACAGTGAAGGATTAGAAACTGGAGTAAAATTGGTTACAGCTGTATGAGAGAGCATAAGCACAAGACAGAGCCAAGCCCCCCCTTTATGCACCCTGACTTTGCTTTTCCTCTCATCCTTCTGGGCTGTTCCTTTTCTATGCACCTACTTCCACCTCTTAAAATGAAATCTAGAGATTTGACTTCTGATTTGTTGCTCTGCACTCTCTTTTTTTCAGCTGAACCAACTGAGCTGTGAGTCAGACTTTACGATATTATAGCATAAACCTGTTTTGGATTGCGGCCATTGGACAGGAGAAACTAGACACAACGGGGAATGTGCTCTCTGGAAATAAACCAAGCAGTCTGGAAAAATCGAGAGCTATCCTAATTTGAGTGTAATCTTTGTACCAAACCTCAAGTCTTTTACGGATTCGGTGGTCTGCCTAATTATTCCCACTCTCACTTGATCTAAGGACCATCTCCTGCTCTGGAAGATTTGCTGGTGTTCACGAAAACCGGGCAGGATTTTCAAAAGCCTGCACAGAGCTCTACTATGGTACTCCTAAGTCCCCATTGTCTTCTCTGCAATGAGACAATGAGACTTCTATGTCTGTGTTATGGGACAGGGTGGAAAGAGAGCCAAAAGTACAATGTCTCATGCAGAGAGCAGTTATTGGTAGCCAAGGGGAAAGCACCTAAATCATTCCTCAGACTTGCACTAATTTCAAAGAAACCTGCTCACTCATCTTCCAGCCAGAAGCCAAAAGCTCTGCCAAAGCATCAGGCAGGCTTGAGAAGCAAGTGTGAGGGAGAGAAAATGGCCAAGGGTAGTTTGGGAACGTGCACGATGATTGACTGGAAAAGTAAACAAGTCATAACTCCAACAACTTAAAATTTTATCAAAATTTCATGTGAGAATAAAAAATTAGGAATCAGCCAGTGTACTCCATTACAATGCTGGCACTTAGCACAAAGCTAAATTTTGGAAATGGCAAATATGTTATCATTCCACATTCAATTCAAGGAATTAAATATTTTATGGATCTAAGAAAATGCTCTCATTCCTTCCATCTATGAACCATCTGTGTCAGATTTGTATTTACGGGGAGAGAGATGAGGAGTAGCATGCCACGGTGTCACCAGCATTCCTTCCTCGGCAGAAAAGGAATCAGGGAGAGAAATTAATCTCAGCATTGGCCAGATGAACAATCAGCTGAATGTGTTTTTAAAGGTGCTACACCACACGTTTCAGATTTGCGTGCATCTGTGTTACAAAGAAATTCACCTAAGAGCAGTAATGGCAGGAACCACATGAGCCATCTCTTTATGTACCTGTTGCATGCTAGGTACTTGGGAGCTTGATTATAGAAATTCCAATGTTTCCACTTTGTCAAGATGATCAAGAATGACTATTAGAAAAATTTGACTTAATAAACTGGGCAAATGACACAGAAAACCTTTACTGTGAGACATCCAGATTCCCCAGAATAGGAGCAAACAACAATATCTATAACACATAATAGGTGTAACAATTTTCTCTAGCTAAAGAGAAGTAAAATATTCAAGGTGCTGACTGTTTTTATATTACTATAACACATATAGGCATACAGAGAAAACACACAAGCCATTCATTTATTTTAAGAGAGATGGACATTTTTTGCTATCATTTTAACTGGAAAAAAAAATTGTTTCCCTGATACCAATTATGCTGCTTAGAAGAAAAAGAGTTTATGTAGCCACAAAAAACAAATGTTCAGGCTAATAACTTTTTTAACGCTACTTCAAGTTCCTCTTAAGTGTAACTATAAAAAGGTTCCTTTTACTGTTGATTCCAATGTTAAACAGCCGTGTCATGAGCCTTTGTGAGTTTATTTTATAACAATACTAAGGAAGAGGGAATCCTAGCTGTGGAGGTATTTCCTGTGTCAGCTTCTATCCTAAAATTTCCACATTGTATAAATTAAAGATTTTAAATAGGCCTGTTCACCAGTATAAAACAAAAACCCAACACCCCTGCAGAGTTCAGCTGTAAACATGGTCCAGCTGATAATTCCATCCTTCAGAACAAAGCACATGTGTAGACTCTTTGCAGCAGAACCAGTCTGATATTCCAACCTTTCCACATAATGATTAGGAAAATATTACCAAGTGAAGAACTGTCAAATACACAGATATGAATCACCATGCTGTGACCTTTTTACGAATGCAACAGAAAATTTTTCAGATTCCAGTATCTCGTCTGGCACTCAGCTATGGACAATCTAATGTAAAATTTGTTGCTGTTCGCCAGCTGGAGTGATATCCCACAAATGGCAGACCTGAGACAGGAGGGCAACTTGGCACATAACCACCCTAGGCTCATCTCTAGTGTCAGGCCATGGAATATCTTCTGTCATAGGCCAAGCTAGAATCACATCCAGTAATTTCCACTGGTTTGATATAAACAACATAAATCACCTAGATCTAATTCAGAATGAATACCAATACAATAGCAGAAAAATAGCAAACTGAATACAAGCTGTACCTTTGTGACAGGCAGTTCTTTGGATTTAGACTCAAAGAGATGCTCCAGTTTGGAAGTGTCTACCTTAATGGGTTCCAGTTTCGACCACAGGAATTCTCTGCAGCGTTTGTTGTTTTTACACTGCCACTCAAACGGCCGTACCTCATTCCAAAACAGACGGATGGTTTTCTTCTTCTTTATAAATGCTGGCTGACCCCGAGAAACCTGGGGTGACCCTAAACCCTGAGGAGTGCTGAACAGTGGAGGAGGAGCCAATAAATTACCAGAGGGCGGTGGTGGAGGCGGACATCCAAACAAGGGGGGAGGTGGTGGAGGAGGCAAACCCAGAAAAGAAGGTGGAGGTGGAGGAGGGGGAGCAAGGGAGTCCCCAGGACCCATATCCATGTCCAACACATCTACATCATCCTCCTCCCCCAAGTCTGTAAAATCCATGTCCTTGATTTTAAGTTCTCGAGGATTAGCCATGAGCTGATCCCAGATGTAATCAGATTCCTTCTTTGGCTGGGCTGGTGTTTTCTCGGGGACCTGTTCACTGATTTCATCTTCAGGCACTGCTGTCCCCTTAGCCAGCTCACCACTGTTAAATTTTTCTGCAAAGGCTTTCACACTGCCTTGGTTGTCCAGATTTCCAATCTCCATCTTTTTGACACTTTCATCTTTGGCCTGCTTTGTGGCCTGAAGAATAGAGATCCTGCTGGCTAGGCTAGTGAGTGACTCCTCGCTTTCCTCCGTCTCCTTCTTTTCCTCCTTCGCCTCCAGCTCCTTCTCCTCTTCATCTTTGGGCTTTTTGTTATGCGCATACAACATGTCCAGCATAAACCGCTTGTTGTTGAGGATGTTGCTGCACTGCTCATTCACACCAGCATCCTGAATGGTCTGTGACCATGGACCTGCAATCACACACACAGAGAGACGGGAAGAGTCAAGGGAAGGAAGTCAGAGCACCAAGAACACTCTTCAGCCAACAAAAAAAACCCACATGAGGGATGCATGTACAAATACTCTTAAACTAGGGAAACAGTTACTGTGAAAAGTTTGAAATAAGATACAGCACTGATATGGCCTGATCTTGGTGGGTTCGGAGTAATTCTCAGAAAAGGAAGGGGACTAGAGAACAATATGTAGTTTGGTAGGGACTATATAACTTTCAGGATTTGAATATTCAGGTTTCTCGTGAAATGTGTCAGGTTTCATTTTGTACTTACTACCTCAGCTCATTTTATACAGTGCATAAATTCTTATAACCTTTGGTATTTCAGAATGGGACTTAAATATCATGACAATGACACAAAACAGGTTATCATCATATTCTTCACCTGGCCATGTACTGGAACAACCTCAGGAAAATATTATCATATGAAAGAGATCTTCCTTGCCTGATGCCAAGGCTGACCTGTAGCTGTTTACTTCTCCTCCTCCCACGTTGCTGGCTAGGGAAGGGCAGCTTTCAGACCCTCAGAACCCCCTGGCTGGGTACCTGGGCCATCTTCACAACATAGACTATTGGAATTCCAAATTAGGCTCAGGGTATAGCTCTCAGGGCAATTCTTAGGACAAAGAGTGTAAGCATAAGCAAGATTTTAAAAGTTGTTTATGATATGAGAACCTCTATAAAATAATTTTGAACAAACTGCTCATCAACCACTGTTAACCTCCCTGTTATATGTCAGTGTTGAAAGACTATTGGCCTTCCTACATTACAATCATTTAACATTTCACTATAATGAAGCTTCATCTTTCTGACTACTGCTTTTCTCACCAATAATAAGCAAAATAGCATGTCTGAGACAGCATCATAAATAACAAATTATAGTGGTCAAACTTGAAAAATATATGATGTAAATGTAAGAATTTAAAGTAGTATTAAATTTGGGGAAATGTGACTCCATTTCCCCGAATTTAATACTACTAACCAATGTGGATAATGTGTCTAACAATTATGGTCCTCCTTTTTCCAGTGGCATCAGATGAAGTGATTAAACAATGATAATTCTTCACACTTATTATATTTCCTGTATGGAATTCCTTCTGTTCCCCATAGTCCTTACACATTTTTCATAAACTCTACTTCTTTTATTTCATCATTTTACTTTGATTGCTAGCCTGCCTTTTTTGGGGGGCCTTGTGGTTTAAGATTTTATTTTATACCTGTAGGTTGCCATTTTTCTTAAACTCTAATTTTATCTTGCTTTCTTCACTTATGCTGCCACCTTTTTCAATACCTTGGAGTTTTAAGTATATTTTACAGCTTTCTCTGTCAATGGAGTTGCTTTCTTACCACAATATCTAGTCCTGTATTCTGAGAAGGTGTCCTCTTGGTGAGATACATCCAGGGCCCCACAACTCCCAGCCTCCCCTCACTTAAACCAGCATTGCATTAAAATGTAGGGCCTTGCAGCACAAAGTATATAGACAGCAGTAACTCCTGCCGCTATTTAGATCAAACTCTAAACCTGTGTTTTGAAATCAGTCCAGAGGTTTAACCCCACACAAAAGAAAGACTTTTTTTCACAAATGGATACGACCTACTTTCCTGCTGGTGGACTGACTGCTTCCATTATCTGCTCATTTTTCCTCAGACTTGATCCATGGGATTGTTTTCTTACCAATACTTGTCCACCTGAGGCAGTCTCTTTGATTTCTCTCTGAGGTAGCTTCATTAGACAACATCACTAGACAACTCCTTCCCCACACCATAGATTCTACCCAGCTGTGCCCTCTCAGAGGATTTCCCTCTACTCCAAGCCTTTCCTTCAAAGACGTTCAAGATGGCTCCCAAGATCCATCCCACAAACCCCACATGATCTACCCCCTCTCAGTTTCACCAGATGGGATCCTCCAGTGTTTAATTCCTTTGCAAAACTACTCATCAAAATTTGCCCAGACACAATCTCTAATTTGCATTCCCCAATTCCACCCCCAACTGTCCAAGCTGATCAAAAATCATATCTGTGAAGACTCTTGCTACCTTGGTGGCCTCTTCTGCTCTCCTCTCCACAGGCAAAGCTTTGAAATACCATTGGAGAAACAAAACTTGTTGGAAAGCCAAATTTGGCAGGATGGCTAATGAAGAAGCTTGCACCAAGGGCAAGCCTTTGTCCTCATTGCACCTGGGCAGGACCAATGGACCATCTCATAAATGGCAAAATGCTTCTTGGGAATGTCAAAACTGAGGAAGTGCTCATTTGCTTTCCAGAACTCCTCACCTACTAGAGAGCAAACAACTCACTACATGAGTCCTCCTATACATCACTACCAAATAAATCTCTGTGTAGGACAATTTTAAGATGTTGATTTTAGTAAGAATACATTTCTTAGCTTTTAACAAAAGTACATAAGGACTTTAAATTAGAGTGGTAACAGGTCAGTAATAGACAAGGTAATAAGAAAAGACTTGCAACTGTTCTTTTTTGCACTTGGCCTATCTTGGACTATACCACAGTGTAGCAACATCCTTCATTTGTGATCCTTCCCTAGCCTTTCCTACAGATATATCCATCTACATTCTTTATGAGTACAATAGCATTCTAGGTAACTCAATCTTGGTACTGACTGAAAAGAAGTTAGCTTTAAAATTTAGGACAAAATTCGTGTAATGCTTCCCAGAAAAAAAGTGACAGATTTAAACTTGAACAATTCAATCTGACAGTTTATGTCTGTGAGGTAATTGTTGGCATTCAGAACTATCCCTCTTCTTTCAGGACAGAGCAGGATTATTTCACACTGTGAAGCACATCTCATTTTCTTATCTTGAATTTAGAGAATATAGGACAATTCCATGGTTCAGACCAAAGAAAACTTGGGAATCAAATGCCCTAATTACATTACATTTCTTTACCTCCCTATAAAAAAGGGAAAAGAGTAATCAACAAAGTCAAAATCTGCCTTTTATTTCCTCCCTGCCTGGGCTGAAATAATTATCTCTCTGGGCAGAAACTGGTTATCATTATCTTTCTGGGCAGAAACTTGGTACTTAAGGTGTTTCCCAGGCTGAGCCTTTCCAGGCTGGTACCTGGTGGCCTATTTGACTAGAATCCCTCAGCACCATGAAACTGGTCTTTTCCAGACAAGGTGTATTTCATGTGCCTTCTCCACATGAGCCAAAGATAGCCCAGACCTATCTTCAGCAGCTCCTGTGTATCTCCCTCTGCTGTCTGAAGCCTGTCTAAGACAGAAGGGAAGGAACAAACATCTCAGCCCTCACTGCTCTTCCTTTTCCACTAAAATTATGAGAAATGGTATCTGGAACTTCATGATGAATCATGCCAGCACAGCCCTTTGTCTCACTGACTTATGTACAGAAAACCCAAATAAGTTCTCCAGGAGCTAGAGATCCAAGTCTCTGCACATGCTGATTCAGTAGTTAATATATTAATCTTAGGGGAAGAAAATGGTCTCAAATCAAATGAAACTTCATTTCATCAAGGCCCTACTGTCCCTCAAACATAGTAACCCAAATAACGTCTGGATGTCCAAGCAGAAAGTAGACAAGACTTGGCCATGGTGAAGAAAGTCTTAGACAGGTTTGTTAACTAATTAACACAATATCAGAGCTAATTTAACACTTTTTTTTTTCCACCAGAAACCCTTCATTATTGAAAAAGCTTCACTTTACCAGTTTCATTGTCACTGGTTAACTTGTCCTCTCTCTCTTCCCTCTCTAAAGTGCTGCTTGCTGAGGATATACTGGATGCAGAACAGTTGTCTTTTTCATTCACTTCCTCATTCTGCCTCTCCTTTTCACTGAGTATTGCACTTTCTTCTGGCTCTCTCTCTGGTCCTTGCTCCACCTCACTCTCTGGTCCCACCTCTGCAGCCTCTATTTCCTTGGGTGTCTCCGTTCCCTGCTTGGCCTCAGCCTCAGCCTCCTGCTCTGGTTCTGGTTCTGTCTCTGTCTCTGGTTCGGGTTCACTGGCACTCACTGGTGGAGAGAACAATGGGAGAAAGAGATTCACTTAACAACAGAGCCATCTCAGGTTCACCCCTCAAAATGAGAGGGACGTGAGTGCAGTACAAGTGCCTTATGGAAATAAAATAAAACGCAAGCCCACGGCGTGCTTAGGAACATTAGGAGCAACAGACTGATGGATGTTGTGTGACGACAGCATTGCAGGTGAGAGTGGCCTGGCAGGCCCCTCACTGGCTGTCTGCAGCCAGCCCACTGTTTTCATACATACTTCCACAGCTGCAGAGTTGGACTCGCACAAGGATTTGAACGAACCAGCAGAAAATGGGCATCTCACCTGAGCATTGACAACTCAGTGCCTAGACAGAGCCAGGAAAGAAGAGATTTAAAAAAAGGAAAAAAAAAAAAAAAACAAACAAAAAGGAGGGTGATTGTGGCTTTTGGTTGAATTTTCTTTGGGTTCTGGAAGAGTTCTTTTTTCACCTGATGAGGAACACTTCAACAAAAAAAATACAAATATTAGTTTTAATAACACACTTGAATGGCACAGTCTCGAAATGGCACTGTCACACATTTGGCTGACAAAAACCATATGTTGTTTCATGCACATTTACTTCAGAATAGCCACATCAAAATTAAGCAAAGTTTCCAACTGCCTGGCATATGGCACATATTTAGTTTCCAGTTGGTTGGCATATGGCACACAATGAGCTTTTTTATCAGTTGGCACACAGCAAACACTGTTGATAGTATACTTGGTTTCTTCTTCCCTGCTTTCCCAGTAAAAATAATTCATTCACCTTTAGGGTTTTTAGCAGTAACAGCAGATTTTCACATGCAAATATTCTCTGCATGCTGCAAAGAAACTGAAGAGCATCCACACATATCACATCAAGAAGCTCACAGTTCTCTGAAACGGCCATGCAAAGTGTGGCAAAAATGGACATGCATGTTAGCTCTGCATAGTTTTGAATTCCCTCTGTACTAGATCTTGTGGGTGGCTGAACTATAATGACCAAGTCATACTTGTTTTGTCTCTCTGTTAACTATTTTTCATTGCAATATTGCAAAAGAGTCTTCTGGACTTCTCATTGTCTTAGGATTACACAAAATCCAATGAGAATTTATTCAGGTACTACATGAACCTTTGAAGGAAAAAAAAAATCACACTGAAACACTGGAATGCAATCCAAATATTTCAGTCCTCTAGTGAGCAGGAAAGTAGATTTATCCTAAGTAAATATAAGCCAAAATAATGAAGATCATATTCTTCTCCATTGAGAGCACCTAAATGTCTAACACTAGATATGCAAGCACCTCTGCCCATGCCTCATTTCTCTAAATGTACCTTACCTATGACTGTATCCTGGATACTGCCTAGAAGAGAATCAAAATTACAGAGGGCTGTCAAGAAGTTGGCAGACGCTGCAAATCCCGGTGATGTGTTTCTCACCACAGCTGTCAGTGTGTAGGTATAGAATGAGAACATTTAAAAGTCAAGCCAAGATTTGAATACGACTGAGATGAAAGCTTAGGAATTCTTCGGGAGTTCCTGGAACTAATGTGGTACTTTAGCATGAAAGATTCTCAGCTTGCCATGGTTCAGTGGTCCATATATACAAATGTCACCAATTCATCCATGAATAATCTTAATTTCAGATAAATGTTAGATATTTATCTCTACAAAAACCCAAAAAACAAACCAACTGTCATGCAATAACCAAAAAAGTCAACTCCAACAGCTCAGATGGAGAAAGAAGCTAATTAAAACACGGCCAGGACTCCTAAAGCTTACTGCAATGTTGTCATCATGAAGCCACACTGAAGATTCAATAGAAAAAAGTCAGGGGAAATGTAAGAAATGCTTGAGAAAATTTGAATGTTGGAAAGAATTCCAGATATTGTTCTAACAAGAAATATTTCACATATACCAGAAATACACAGCAACTTAGCAAAATCTAATACATAACAAAGAGTAAAGAGCACTGTACTGACATAGTCTGCTCTTTTGAGTTCCAGGAGTAACATAATTTAAGTACTGGAAGAAAACAAGGATATATTGACACTCATTTTGACAGCCTCTCTCTCTCTCTCTCTCTCGGGATAATATCAAACAATCTACCTATAGCTAAAATCACTTGAAAACAGTGAGCTAAGTCCAGCAGGACTTTCCTTAAGAAACAGTACAAAAATCCAATCTGCCAGGAAACACTACCAAGAGAACAAAGCCAGCAAGCTAGACATGTGTCTATCACTTGCATTTCCATCACTGCATTGATATTAGTGAGAACTTCCGAAGATGTTAAAAAATACAGTTCTCAGTGAATGCTTGGTAATGGCCTATTTGAAATGAGCCCAAACTTTCAGTCCTTCACCTACTGGGTCCATTTTCATATCAGACAAAACACTACTCTAAGTGGCAACCTCACAGGTGGCAAGAGAAATAAATAACAGACCAGGCTCTGTTCCCTGTCTTCAGACTTCTTGCTGGTGGAGACTGCAAAGACTCAGGAAAGCAAGCCTGGTCAAATCAAAAAGCATCAACAGCAAAGAAGGTGTGCCTGAGATGTTAAGAAGCATGATACCTTTATAAGCTGATCCCTTCTGAAAAGCAAGCCTAAGAACTTATAATGTGGTAGAGGGATATGGACATTTCCTTTAATACTCAACTATAAATCAACTTTGAAGCAGACACAAGATGCTGTATCCTGCTGATAAGAACTCAACCCTACAGTCCTATAAGCCCTCAGAGAGAAGAAATATCCCTCTGGGCTCACATCTAATCCCCTGTCAGGCTAATTGATTAGCCAGCCACATCCTCATCTATTTTCTCTGCCTTCCACTTGGAGGTGTAAGATAGAGATGTTTGGTGTCTCTCGTGGATGCATACAGTAAGTCTGAAAATGTCTATGTCTGCCCAAGACCTCTTGGTCAATTGTTCAGGCATTGCCTAAAGTCTTGGCTGTTATTTCCCTTCAGCTACTCCAGCACAGTATTCCTTTTCCTCTGAATTCTGCAGAGACTCTTTATCCGTCCCCACTCCCACTCCAAGTTTTTCCTCCCATTCTTTGTGTTGGTAAGAACAGGTGCAGACTGAATTGGCTCTTTCTTCATGCAGTCAGAAATGTTCATTTTTTGTCCTCCCACCCCAGATCCTCCTGGGACTTTCTGTATCATGTTTCCTTTGGCTCTGCAACTGGGGCTGCATTGGCCTCATTCCATGCTTATGCTCTGGTGCTTCTTCATCTGCTGAGATGCCATGTGTTGGGCAGCATCCTAACCCTACTCAACTTTCACTATGCTCAGAAGGTCTCCTACTGTCCACCATGTACACTTGGGTTGGACTGCTTACTTTCTTAAGTGCTAAAAAAGCTGCTTCTTTCACAGAAGGGTTCACCTGAAATTCCTTTGTAGATTGACTTCAGAGATGTCTCAGTTATTGTTGCTCCTCCTTTACTGCATACTTGCACTTCACAAAACATTCTCCAATTAAATTACAAAAGAGTAAGTAGCTGCTCTGAAAAAAATTAAGTTCCTTTTTGTAGTTACAGGACTGCCTTCATTTCCTCTGAATGCCACAATACAAGTTTTACAAGAGCAAGTCCTACAAGACTTGATTACTTTAGTGGAACCAATTGTTTTATACAAGAAAACACTGCAGCTCAGTAAGTCCAGATTTTTATATTGGGTAATGGTACTGACACATTTCACAGTGTGAGACCAAGTTCCACAGACAGAATCTGTTTCCTTCTTAATAACAGTAGATACTGGATTGGCCAAAGGATATTTCAGCACAAAAGGAATAAAATAAGTCTGACTTCAAAAATCCCTTATTGTTTTGCTAGTAGATGAACACTCTTTGCCTTTGACCTCAGGTTCTGAATTCTGCAAATGAATATCACACATCTGTTAACACCATTCTTGCAGAGTCTTTAAAGCATCATATGCACAGAATCAAGGAACTGTTTTCCTTCTGCAGTTTCATTCCTGCTTGGGAAGATGGTGAACCCCGTTATATTAAAAGCAACTGCTTGGGGTGCAAGTAATCTGAGTTCTGTTCATGGCTCTGTTTCAGCTTTTCTTACAACTGACTTAAGGAAGTTAACGACTCATTTTCTCTACCTATTAAGTGGGATTCATAACCCTTCCTAAAACCAGTAAAATTGAGATTTTAATTCAGCATGGAGCATAAGGAAGTCAAGTAATAGTACAGAGACCATGGCACAGCTCTACATTAAGCCCGTCCCCTGCTGGCAGATATCCAATAATATGGGCACTTCCAGATGGTGTGTCCTGCCCACAAGCTCATGACTACCTATGATCTTTCCAATGCTCTTGGTAGGTCTGAAAAAACAGTCATTCCCCATGCCCAGATCCTGCTGAAGTATGCAGATTTCAGGCCTCTGTTTAGGTTCTATCCTGGCTCTTTGCCTGCAGCTGCCCCTGGCTGGAAGGCTACCCTGCCCCATCCATATATTGTCTCCTTGTGGACCGTTTGCCAGGCTTCCAGGTGCTGCCCTCCAATGCCTACTATATTCCAGGAGTTTTAGTAGAGATGTCCTGTCTACCTACATGTTGATAGCTTTGCCATATTCTGGCTGTCTGAAGCTGCCCTGTACACCTGCTCTAAATGTATTCTCCAAATGGTTCGTGCTGCTCCATTTCATGCTGCAATTTTTTTTAATGCTTCCAGGAGAAATATGTTAAAATAATCATCACAAGAGATACTTGCTCCCTACCCAGCTCTGAAATCCTAATGGTGGAAAAATCCAGCTTATTTGGTCTAAAAGCAATATAGCACTAAACAAAATGGGTGTTTTGATATTTCTGACTATCAGTATTGGAGGAAAAAATCTGTGGTTTCTAAGTTCAAATTATTCCACTGAGACTCTTAAGGTTCCAAACAAGAAAATTGGGGAATATAATTGGGAAAATATATAAAACTAAATAAAATAAACTTCACCTACTCAGTACGGTGAGGACAAACATATGCAGCATTCAGTATTTGTAACGTTTTTCTTAAATTGCCTTGCTTTATAGCATGCTACCAGCCATAACACTCCATAAAACCAAGCAGTGCAAGTTACAAATGCATTAATCACCAATAGCATGTAGCAGGAAATCAAATAAAATAAAAATGAGTGATGGTGATAATTTGCCCTCAACATGCATTCTAGCTCCCAATGTTAATGCAACATCATGTGGTGCAAATATAAATCTGTATGGCATGTGTTGTTTTGAGGACTGAAGGAGAGGTACATGATGCAAGTGGCAGAATGACATACAAACATACACAAAAAGCATTGCTCTGTAATCCAATAAATTATGTGACAGCCAACCAACCATGCAAACACTAGTTATACTTTCCTTTTTACTAATTGTCTGTGGTCTCTTTTAAGTCCTTTATGACTTGTGCTACAATTTTAAGAGTTTTTTCTTGGTATTAAAAATAATTAACACATTCCCCCTGCCTTCAATTCAAGAACTTTTCACTTGGTCACATTCAGCCTGTGCTCTACTGGAAGGTTATTATAATCTTGGCATTCATCTGCTGCATTTCTTTCAGAGAATCCACATACGCAAAATCTGTTGGCAGGAATACTGTTTGTCTAGTATTCAGTAACTCCTCATATATAAGGAACATGACACAAAAATTAAGACCCTCTGTATTCTCTATTTTCTAATTATTCCATTTGAAAAGCAACAGAAAATGATAGTATGAATCATAGCAACAATTTGCAATGTATCCTATTATTGAACAGATTACATGATATCCAAATCAATGCAAAAAATAGGCAATTTAGGAAGACAGGATGGAACAATGTAGGACCCTTTACTCTGGCACCTTATAGATTGCGTTCTTGCATTCATGCATCAAAAATCACCATCCCAAGAGAAACTGATAAACGCAGCATTGTTTCCCCTACCCTCCTTTATACTTACCTTCTGAGGGCTGAGGAGTTCCACACGGGATGGAAGGGGTCTTCAGCTCTTCCTGGGACTCTATGGATGCTGGGCTGATGCACTTGGGTACAGGTGAGGATGGAGCTGAAGGAGATCTCAGGTTCAAGGACAGCTCACTTCTGCCTCGGCTGACACTCCGACTCTTCAGCTCCTTCTCATACTCCTCTGCTGCCAACTTCTCCAAGTATTTGTATCTGAAAGTTAAATTCCAGAGGGTTTCCGTAAAGAAAAAGAAGCCTGTGGCTGATGCTTGTTTATGGATGAAACACCTGCAGAAAATGAGCTGACTTCCTGACACAAGGAGTACAGCACTGAACTGCCTGCTTGCTCAATCTGCCAAAAAGGGCACACTAAAGCAAAGACTACTGCCCTGAAAAATGTTAAATTGCTCATTACAATACAAAAGCAAAAAACCAGCAGAGTTAAAGAACCTTTAGCTATAGTATTTTGTCTGCACAGCCCTCCTTTTTGGAAGCATTTGTCTGTCCTCCTTTTCACCCTCCTCTTTCACCTCCTCCTCCTCCTCTCAGCCCTCCCTCTCCCAAAACTAAACGGGAGAGAAAAAAAAAACAACCAAAAGAAGAAAAAAAACCTCTCCAAACCCAGAGCCCCTTAATACTGGTGCAAATTGCCAAAATCTGAGACTTGCTGTAAGGAGAGGAAAATGCAGCAGACAAAACCAGATCTTCCTGAAAATAACACCAATAATAAACATCTGAATTGACTATCTAAAGATTCTGAACCTGCTTCTATTTGCTCTGAGAGCAATGCACTGGAATTCACTTTGTTCTCTCCAGAGCCTACAATGGAAAGTTTTTTTTTTTATTCTGAAAAATTTCTCTGCCGGACTCAGACATCCAATAGCTTGTACCTGACGTCACATGTAGTTTATTCATCAAAGTCACTTTAAAAGAACAAAGATACATCTGTTTTGCATTTTAGGCAGGCAGAACTCACTAACTGTTTATTAAGACCAGCTACCAATCATATTCTTCATAGTATGCTTTATACATTTCGACCAAAATAACTTTTAAATATGTGCCTGTTCCAGATGTCTGCTAATTTTATCCACCATTATTTGCTAAGGAATAAATTCATGAATACAGCTGGATTGGGCTTTAGACTGTTTGCCTTATCCACAAGTTAGTTGTTAAACAGGTTAATCAGGACTACTTCTTATGTCTCTGAAACGCTCTGGTCATTCCCTATAACACACTGTTGTAAACACTTCATAACATTGAACACCTCTCCTCCCCCCTTCTGCATCACTGACAGACCAAATTAGTATAAAAGGGTGCACTAAAAGCAGGCAGGGTAAAGAAGTCAGCCACATGTGGCAACAAACATGCTAAGTACATATGGTAGCCACACACACATGCACATTTGCAAACATTCATATAGAGGACAGAAATGTGTCTTTGAAGAGCAGTCCTTGTGTTTTCAGAGGCAATTTGCCTTACTGCAAACAGCAATAATGAAGAACAAACTCATTTTCCTTTATTCCTCCAGAGGTATTCACAGGCTTTGAACAAATTCTGCAAGAAAAAGAACCCCCACAGACTCTGGATGAAAATATAACAAGCTACATACTTGCATGGTTATAAAATAGGAACTGTTTACAGTTCTAACAAGAAGCCAATTCTCGAGACTGAATCTTGCCTTTTCAATAGAGGGGAAAGCATTTCTCTGGCATCAGCATGATGTTTTGTTACAGCTCATGAAGCCACTCTTTCTTTGAATGTTGGTCACTTATATACAGTGCCTTCCACCTCCTCACAAGCAGAGCAGATGGGACTCCAGACTCATAAAGAGTCACTCAAATTGATCACTTGGCACTAACAGGTACAGCCCAGCTGGCTGCTGCCAAGGGGGTTTTGCAGTTTGCCAATAAACTACAACAAAGATCTGGATGGATCCTTATATGACGTGGGGAGCTACAATATTTTATTGTCCTCAGCTCTTTTTCAGGTGCTTTAACATTTTCTGTAGTGGCGTGCTGCACCGCCAACCAGCAAAGCAGAGACTGTCATCAAGAGGTGACTTTTCAAAATGTATCTGACTATTATACTGAAACAAAAATGGGAACCAGAACAGCAACTCCAATGGCAGCACCTCAGCAGAACTCGTTATCAAATGGGAAGCTTAATAAATAGGTATCACTGAGAAATAAAAAAACATTCAAGAATCAGTTATTAATGCTTCACACGTGATAAATGACATTATTTACGTTATTTTTTGTTTCTGACAAATATCTTCATACTGAACAAATGCCATCAGCAGATCTGCAAGGTCATGTAGACCAAAATCTGAAAGGGTTGAAAGGATGAGCTACCATACCTCCACTACAGGATTGACAAATTGCCCCCATATATGCTGCCATATTCTTTTAAATCCTGGGAACCGGCAGACATCATCTCAGCTATGCTGACTCTTCTCTATAGACAACGAGCCAAAAGTCTGTGGCTATCCATTTGGTATCCCTCATGAACATAAGAATGGATTTATCATTTTCATGTAGATGAAATTATCATTTTGAGTTCTCTAGGCATCTGAGTAATGCCCCGAGGGCAACTTAAAATGTTAAGGTACCAACAAAGTCATGGCGGTAGAGAGCATTTGAACTGTACCTCAAACCAGAGAGGGCTTGGGAGCTCCCCTTTCTTGGTTTTATTCTTTAATTACCATTGGAAAACATCCAACCAAGCAAAGGGAAAAGGCCTCAAATCATTGAACAGCAAGAACTGATATGGAGGAAACATACAAATCAGTTTTTAACTAGGATTTTAGGCACCTTGACGATAGGACTTTCTTACAGTCTATGCAGTCTACTAAAACAAGTTATCATGCAATTTCCTATAGGAAATAAAACTTAATTTGTGCAAAAGTGTCTATAAAAAAGTAGTTACAGAATGCCAATGTAATGGACGACTGATGCAAGAATTCATTTGCAGAAGTTTTTTCCAATATTTATCTGCTGTCAAAGCAAACATGTCTTTCCTCTTTATGAGTAGGAACTGATAGTTTGATATCTCAGTTCAAAAGAGCCCTAAGGATAACAAAACATTACTAATGAAGGGTGAAATAGTCTCAGATTGTGCAGCAGTGATGGTGAACACTTCCCCAAGAATATTCCCGTTGTCATTTTCCCTTACAACTTGAAAGTTCTAAAAAACTCCCTTCTAATTTGTTTCAAAACTTGCAGATGAGCATGCTCACTGAAGAAAGGTTTTACTCAGCTCAGTGATGATGCTTATATGCTCAGATGCATTTCATTTCAGAAAATGCTTTAAACTATTTGTAATTGTTTTAGGACTGGAAGCACAATGGAAAGCCTATCCACCTTTTCTTACTCTAAGAGATGCGAAAATAATTTTTTAATATTAGCTACTTCATCCTCAACAGATAAAACTTCAGTCTGCAGAAACAGTCTCCTGTATGATGATTTTTGTGGAAAAAAGGTCAAAACACAAAGGCAACCAGAAAAAAAACCCAAGTAAAAACATAGCAACACAATGATTTCTGAGATGGCTGCTCTCTTCTTTTGATAATGTAACTCCAATTCTTGACAATCCAAATGTATCTCCAGAGAGTAATCTCTAGAGGATCATAAAAGCAGAACTGAAGCAGTCTGGATGATTTTTCATCTATTTGTACAGTAACTTGCATATCTTCCAGGTAAAAACAAGCACTCCCTCCAGGATGCAATTACTAGCAGGGGTAGACATGAAGCTACTGAAAGACAAAAGTCCTTAGTTAAGCATTCCTTGAAAAATATGCTTTTATAAGCACATACCTCCCAGCCTAGCCCAGAATTTCTAAACTTGTTCATTGAATTAAAAAAAAAAGGAAAAATAAAACCCAAACCCTCCATCCCTTCAAATATGCTATTTAAATAAAACTAAAACAATGCCCCAATGATAAACACTGCTAAGCTTTGTAATTTACTTGCTGATGTTTAAAGAGATCAGCAAAGAAAACTTGGCTCTGAAAGATAAAAATATGCTGAGAGTGGGTCAGAACCATTTCCATCAGCTTGTTACTGCAGTTTTGCAATGTTTGTGACCCCAATTTCCTTTATCCTCACTTGCCTTTTCTGACCCTCCAGAAAGCTTGGGACCCACTGGGTGAAAAAGACAGGCTTATTCAATTTATAACTCTACTAAATTTGGGCACATTTCTGAGGCAAATGGGATAAGCTTATTTCCCACACAAATAGATAAAGGATCATCAATCATTCTTAAGCATTCTCATTGCTCTTCATTTATTGCTGTGCTTACAGCTGGACTTCATTCTGCTCTGTAACAACTTCTTTCTTATAGAAGTCTTTTGGAATAAAAGTGTTTTGTGCAAGCAGAGTTAAAAATGTAAACATACGACAGCTCCGCAGCAAAGAATATAGGAAGTACAAACAACCAGAGGGAAGGATAGGGAAGGATGGATGCATGACATACAAACCTCTCTTCTCTTGCTTGTCTTAGTTCTTCTCTTTTGTCTAAATAATCCCGGCTAGAAAGAGAATTAGAGTAAATTGCAGCAGAAACCAGAAGAAAAAGGCAAGTAATAGAAATATAAGTACAATAGGAGAAACCAAGAGTGGTACACACAAACCGATTGGAGACAATGAAGGCTGTTGTCAAAAAAACCTGCTTGTTTTTGCAAAAATTGCTGAAAAGTGCACACTTATCCATACATATACCACCAAATATGTAGTTTCAAAGGTCATTCAAAGTAATTCTAAAAAACATGCAGTAAGTGAAAAACCTGAATCATGCTTTGAAATCTGGTATCTGAAATGAGATTCAATGAACTGCACTTATCCATAGGGAATAGGCACATGAGTGCCTATTAAACCATCCCTCATTCACTCCATCTTAGAATGTCCCAAGACAGTGACTGCAGCTCCTGGCTGTGACCTGAGGCAGTGGGTAAACCTATTGGCCTTCTTTCTAAGGAACCTTTCCTTGGTGAGTTTTAGTTGCCACAGCTGGAAACAGAACAGGGGACTGGCTTTACTAAGAAGGAGAATTCTGCATTCCAACAGGGTGTGTGCGGCATCATTGGACAGATAACCACCTTTCACTTCCTCATTTTTCACCCGGAGTTTTAGATACAAAACTCCATTTATGTCAGCTGCCACTCCCACAGCTCCTCAATTAACCCATATATTTAATTTTTGCCAAGTCAAGTTTGCTGGATGCTTGAGTACTGTGATTTCAGAAAGGCCTGCCACATCCACAAACATGGATGCAAATTTAACTCAGAGCACAGCAGAACCCAGCAAATGTCCACCCTGTCTCACTATCACAGCAAGATGGTTCCTTACAATGTATTTTTAATACTTGGTTGAATCTGGTAGACAAAACTGATGTGATCTTCACCTTATCTGCTAGATTCTTTCACAGTGTAAGCTGTACCAGAAATATTTTCAGAACTACTCCTTTTATTCCCCTTTATATAGTGTCATTAATTGAATTACTTATCTATTATACCAATAGCTATCAAACATCTGGGTGCAAGTGCTCTTCAAAAGTCCTTTAACAGGGAACACACATTACTGTTTCAGGCTATCTCCACAGGCTTTGAATTCTGAACCGATTATACCTTCACAATATTTTAAAAGTATTCCAGGAAATCTTCAGCAGGCAAATTTTAACAATTCTCTTTCCCTTCTGACAACTTCCACTCTTCCCTACAGCTGAAAAATAACCACTTTATTTTATGACATATTGTTCTACATATGCAACGGGTACAATAGTCCTTCTACTGAGAAAAATGTTCATTCTGCAAAGCATTCCTTTAGTTAGCAATAGCTTATGAAGCTTTGTAGCTCCTCTCCCAATCCTCCAGCTCTCCCATCCTCAAGCTCTTTCACAACTAGTGATGCTTTCCTTTAAATTATCCTCAATTTGTCAATAATGGTGCCAGAACCTAGTGCAATGTTCTTGAGGCAGAGTTGGAAAGAATTAGATAACAAATGAGTCATGATGGTAAATCCAGTACGGCTCACGAGTTTAAAGACTGAATTGCAAGTGCTATTTTTAATCAAAAATACATCTTCAGAGACTGGGTTTCTAGCCAGACTGATGATATGAGAATGAAATCCCAGGAACTCTTATGAAACTGTCCATGACTGCTTGCTGTGATTTTGTCTTCCTCCTGCCAGACTATTTAATCAACTGTGGGATGCTGTCTGTTTGAGAAGTCTGGCGGCTTTGGAGACCCTCTGCTAAAACAAAAGTTATAACTTTTGGGTGATCACAAAACTCAAATCCAAAAGATGAAAACACTGAGCATTGAAAAATAATCTTAAGTATGTAGCATAATTATGAGATTTAATTAATCAGTTTCTGACTCTGAAATGAAAGGATGAAAATGTATATTTTGATTTTTTTTTTTTCTGATTTTAAGAAATCTCTTTCAGTGACAGAACAACCAGTGTAGCCAACCTCTACTGAAATGTGCAGATCTGTTATTCAAACAGGTCAATCTGCCAAATGCCCTGTTGGCTTTTTTGGTCTGGGAGTTTCCTTTATGAAAGATCATGTTGGCTGTCCATGGCAGCCTGCTGCAGCCTGATGATACCACTTAGAGGGAGAGTTTTTGGAAGAGGCTGGAAGACTGTAACCTTATTGTTTCTGTTTCAGGAGGACTTGGGCAGCTCCTGGCTGCCAAAGATCCTATTATGGTGCTCTTCCACCTTCCCTCTGCCTCTCATTTCCTTCTAAACTAGCTATCTTCTGGAGCCAGGAGAATATCAATCAACCACTCCTTAGTTACTCCTCTTTCCAAATTCACAGAATCACAGCCTGTTTCCACTTTTTACTAAAGGGATGATTACAGTGAAAACAATCCTGCATACTAGTAAACAAGCTAACATGAAACCCTGTGCCATCTTTTCTGTAACTACCAATTCTAAGGCTACAAAACATTTACATTACCATTCTTTCAGTTATTACATTATGTCTTCTAAATACTAAAAATAGGTTTGCTTTTCACTCCTGTCAATGAGGAAACAAATTGATTTCTTAGTGTACACTCTTCAGACTGAAGGCACACAACTTCAGGTACAGATTCCATATCTATCTTTGGCCCATTGCAGTCTTTGTTAATGTCTCTGCTGGGATTTCTAGGCATGGACTGAAAAGGTTGAGGGGGGCTGGTCTTTTACTATCCCCAGGCAGCACACCCTGGCATCCCACATCACACAACATTTTCTCAGATGTGAAAATGCGAAGTCCCACATTCAGCCATGACATTTGTCTGGCCAAGGTTTGAACAGCTATTTTGGTCATTACCTTCTGTCAGTTGTTGATTCCAGGAGGAAGAGACACGTGTTCAGAAACACAGGAAAAAGTAGTTAAAAACCACTACCATACAGCAGGACATTTTTACTTTGTTTAACTTAAAAGCAAAATGATGTTTCAGTGCTGTCCCTTCCTCCCTTCTTGATACATTTGTCCCACTGTTTCACCTTCAAATCCTATACCTCACTGAGATTGTAATTTGGTGAGAATATTATCTAATAAAATTATAAAATTGAGCCTCTGTACATACTCAGGCAGTATAATTGGCTGCCTTTAAAAAAATAGCTTTTTTATGAAATGCCAAAATTTGTGATGCGTTTAATCTATCAGTTTTTAAGATACTTAGATCAAGAAAAGTATCTAAAGAGACAATTATTCATCAATTCAATTATTTTGCAGTTGAATGTCCCAATGATTGATCAATCTATCACACATTAAAGCAACAGACTGAGAGCAAATTTGGGTCCTACTTGAATTTGTTTCTTTCTTCACGTTCTATCCTTTGCAACCTTTCTTCTCTCTCCTGACGCCGTCGTTCTCTTTCTGCTGCCAAGGACTCCTGGTGCTGCCGAAAAGATGATGTAAGGAGACCACCCAAAGCTGGCCTGCAGAAAAGGAAGATCAGATTTCTCAGTGTCACTTTTATTGATCACACTGGCAAAAAATGAGTAGCAATCATGAAGCAAGTAACATAATCCTAACCAGCAGAATGACATGGCAATATTATGTAGAGATCTTTCAAAGCATTGGCTAAGTGTCTTCTTGCTGAATTGATTATAGATTCTGCAATGAGCTGAAGAAAAACAATGAGGGTAGGCTTCCTAAATAGCCAAATTTCTAAAGCACAAATGAAGTATGTGTAAAAATTCTTCAGTCTGTTTCAACTGCAATATTCTCTATTTTTTTTAAACTTTATAATCCTGTTAATAGAAAAGCTGAATCCTGTAAAGGATTTTTGAAATTTTAAAGGAAAAAACTGTTATGCAATGTTGTTAAAAACAGATGTGTCACAAACACCTGAGAACCTCTATACAGAAAAACAAAAGTACGAGAAGATGTCAGAAGTGCCCTAGAGAATGCAAATTCTCTTGTAAGTATCAGGCATATTTTTCCTTTATACATAAATAAATTTGATTATCATGATTTCCCTGCTGCATGTGCTGTAAGTGCAAAATGAATTTCATATTAGAATATATCAGTAAAACACAAAGGGACAGTCTTCTAAACCATTTTTAATAACTAACAGAAATGAGGGCCTCTACAGTAAGAACTTTTCAAAGATATAAAGCTACTTTTACATTCACTTACAGTTTGGTGCTGACATAGATTTTTTTATTGGCTTTACTCTAAGTAGTACTTTGTCTGGGAGAGTGGGTCCTCTTACACAACCTTCCCCCAGCATGGTGGTATTGGTACCACCAACTTCTGACATAGCAACTGAGTGACCTCAGAGTAAGTATGTCTTTCTTTCTGTCTCTTAGACAGGAAAAAATCTGAATTGTACAGGGTAGCTTTATACAGATGCACACTGATTGAATTAGACTGATAAAATCAAAAAGACATAACTCATGTAGAGAGGTTTCTGTGCATTGTTGTAACATGAGTTTTGCAATGAAAGGATTAATGAGAGAAATAGATACTGCCTTTTGTGTAAAGAGAAACTAAACCCTGCCTGCCTAAAGGAAGGTTCCTTAACCAGTAATGCAAACCTGAATAAATTTTCCTTATTTTTAAGAACTCAGACCCTCTCCCTTATTTATTTACTTGCCTGTGGCTGCACAGTGTAGGCATTTAGCATAATGGAACCAATTCACTAGTGAACATAGGTGCAAAAGAAGATAAAAATATTAATGCAAACCTATCTTCCCCAAGAGTCGATGTCTGTATAAGCAGGAACACCACAAAACATAGCCATTTCAGCCCCACTGGCAGCAGGGCAGCATGAATATAATGTCAATAATTTCAATAAATTGAATTTCAATATGTCATATCCCACCCGCATAAACATTACATAAGATGGTATAAAACTTGATATTCTGTAAGAGTCCCTGCTGGCACTCCTCCAAAGCTACAGTATCAATGCTGGATCACACTCAAAACCATAAAAATCTCTAATATGCTTCAGCACTAAGAAAAGGGGGGAAAAAAATCCTCAAACCCTGACAGTCAAGTACGTGTGGTGAATTTTCCCTTGAGCATATTTTAAATTTATTTTAACTTTTGACCTCTTAGTGCATGTTTCAAGAGAAAGCTCTTAGCAAAAACAGTAGCACCACTGTACTAAAATTCAAAAGCTAGAGCTACATCCCTGTAGTAGCACAAAAAGCCATGGCTATATGGTTGGATATAACATCAGAAATTACTTTTGGAAGGGGAAAAATAAATTCTGCCTCCATGTGAAGATATATGGAAATTAACTAGGAGAGATGGCAAAAGAGGGTCCCTATCAAGTCTTTGCTTTTATCTGTTTTGTGTATTCAGCTTGATATCCCATCCTGCCCAGCTGCCATGAAGTCTGCAAACTCCATTTAGAGTCAAAGGAAGGTATGGCTTAAAAGAAGACTGAAGGAAAAATAAGGGGAAGGATGGGGTGATGATGAGAGACCAAAAGAATGATTGCAGGTCTGCACATCATCTAGCAGGTTGGAAGCCTTCAGCTCTGACTGAGCTCTTTGAGGCCCTACAATAAATGCACATTCTTATACAGGGCATTACAGGGAAACCACATGGAGATGCACAGCTTAGTCCTGCAGATGGGATTCTAAGCTAACCCTGGTAGTAAAATATCTCCACACCTTGTTTGGAGGTTTGATCTAGCATAGTTTGGCTAGCATTGCTCACTGGGATTACATTTGTAGATGTATGAAGACCAGTATCACAATCCAAATAGAAGATCCACAGCTGTATGTCCAGAAAAAAAGCCAGCGTCTAAAGAACTGAAAATGTTAGCTGGCCATCTCTTCAAAACTAATCAAATCAACAACAATTTGTCAAAACTTGGAATTCCCGTATTTCTCACTGGTTATGAGTGTGTACTTCAGCTGAATTACAAGCTGTGAACACACATACGATTCCTTTGTCCCAAACACAGCCCTATCTTAAACGGATAAGCAAGAAAAAGGCTAAAAAAACTTCTGGCATTGAATCAAAGGTGATAAGAGTTTGTTGCATGAAATGGTCACATCTAACAGTCCAAGCTGCCAGAAGGTTCTGTACATAGAGGCCATAATTAAACAGACAGGAGCACGGTCAGCTGACCCCTTGTGTGACACTGACTTCTTGAAGCACAAATAGTCAAGGTTTTGGGTCTTCAGTCACATTTAGAAAAGGGCTGGCAAAGAAACAGCACTGCCATAGCTGAGTTAGTGCTCTCTTAGTGGTTACACCCACTCAACCACACCCATCTGCCTTCGGTGGGGACCACACCTCACACCAAATGCTGAGACCAGCTGCCTTATGAAGCCTCTTGAACTCACAGCCTCACTGCAGATATCAAACACTGTGGCTCAACTGGTCTTTGGGTGTACCAATACTCTTTTTAATGTGAACTGCAACTGTAAATGCACAGTTTTAGTATTTAGTAAACTCTATCAGTAATTTTCTACATGAGCATAAACTAAACCTGGGGTAAAAGCAGGTTACTTTCAGGGTGTACAAACCTGTAAAGCAGCCAGAGGAAAAACAAGCATTAAGGGGTATTCCTCTCACATTCTAAACAATTTGAAAAGGGATTTGTCTATGTACAGTTTGTTGACAAAATCTGATTTTTATTTCTGTATTTCCCTGGCAATAACACTAAAAGTAAATGTTCCCTTTCAGCAAGCACATATTTGAATTGCAAATGGCAGCATGATTGGCCAAACCAGCTGGTGGGAAGGCTTGGGCTTAGCCATTGGGTAATTTTGTTGCTTTGATGGTGTTTGAAGGGTGACAGTGCCTTCAGGCCTCATGAATTTTTAGGTCTTATTGCTGCAGGCTGCATTTTAAAAATGGATAAGCAAGAAAAACGCTAAAAAAACTTGGGGCATTGAATCAAAGTTGATAAGAGATTTTAACAGTAAAGAGAATGTGAATGCTCAACGAAAGCATAATAGAGCAATCACTCGCAAAATGGGGTTACAGCTAATATATGCCAGCATTTTAGTGCTGGTGTCATATGTTACCAGCTGGTAATATCAACCATTTGTTCAGCTCCACAAACACAATCCAGAAGGATGCTTACTCTGACTGCTATTTTTAGTCTCGTAGAGAATGCAAGGCTATTAAGAATGGACTGTTGATATAAAAAAATGTTAAGAAAAGCTTTTTTATGCCTGCTGTTAAAACCAGTAAAAGCTAAACAAGCTATGTTATTACTTTCTCATTCCAGAAAGAAAATTAACAACCAGAAGGCATCTAGGTCTGTGGATTTGTGAATAGAGCTCCTCACCACAGAATCAGGACACAGGGCCAAAGAGGTCATTAGTAACTTATCTTACTGGAAGGAGAGATAGGAAAAGGAAAGAATGGGGGGGGGGGGAAGAAATGAAGGCAAAATATACACAGAGCATCAGATACCCAAAGGGTTGACTGTAGGCCAAAGCTCTTCTGAATAAAAATTCAGCTAGTCTGATCTACAGCATTTAACACAGCAGTGAATTAGTAATCATTATTATGAACACTAATTCATGCAGACACAAGATCTCTCACACTTTTTTGCAAGTTCTTGCAGTTTTCTGAAAATACTCCATCACAGACGATACATTGTGAAGGGGATTATGTGCCCTGAATTACTCTAATCTTGTTGCAAACTGAAGGAAATATTTCTGTCTTACTGAAAGCAAAACTGAAATTCTGAACTTCAAACATTCTTCATTCATGTAAACTCTGAGATACTATTTTGTGGTTGTCTTTCCCTCTGTTTAGTTGAATTTTTAAAATTTGCTAAATAGAAATGGTTATCTACAGGAAGAATACAAAATACAAATGTATATTTTTATGAGCTAAAAAAAATTTAACAGATGACTTACGAGAGGAAATCCCTTTAGGTTATAAGGTTAATATTCAGGATTGTTTTTAATACAACATGGGGCAGAGTCATTAATAACTTTAATAAGGAAGCACTAATTACCTAATTTTGCAAAGTGCCCCTGTTCCAGCAGCCATGGGAATGCTACAGTGAGGGTACAAAAGTCGGCAGCTCCTACTCGGCCTTAAGTAACTCTAAAGTCTCTTGGCTTTAACAAAATAAATCCATTTTCCAGCTTAGGAAGAGACAAAATGGGAGGCAAAGCTGCCAAGAGCCATATTGCTTTTCACAGTTAAAAAAACTCCCTGTGTGTTATGTCTCCCTACATGACATGGCAAATTCAAAAGCATGTTGATATAAGACTTTGCAAACAGACTAAACATTACTTAAGGAATCTTTATAAAACCTCTCTCAAAAATAAACATAAAATTGAGAGCTAAAACTACTAATGCTTCCTTTAAGAAAGAAATTTGAGAATGACCAAGAGAAGAACTGATTAATGTTAGACTTTTAAGTGGTACAGGGGACTACCCAAATTAGAGTTAGAGCAGGACAGAGCAGCACACAAAGCCTGCGCAATGCCCAAGGACTTTCTGCATACACTTTCCTCTTCCAGCTGACCTGTGCAGCTTTTACACTGTGCTTCTGTCTTTCTCCAACCAGCAGCTTCTCATCCTCATGTGAGTTACACTTTGCCTGGAAGTGACTTGCAGAGCCCAGGTGTAGATCGAGGCCATGGTGGGTGAGACCTGAGCATCAGCACTGCACATGGCATGTTAAGCCAGCAACACTCTGCAGTCTGAAACCATAACCAGTTCATGCTTCTGTTTAAACATATGCCCTCTGATGAAGTCCACAAAGCTGCAATCAAGAATATTGCTTACACAGTAGTTTGACAAGCAGCTAGGCCAGTGCAAGCCACCACTGCTTCCCAAACTGTAAATCATCAAGTAATTCCTAAGGTCATTTTTCCTCTTAAAATCTCTGCAATAAAGTTGAGGCTTTTGCCTTGGGCCACTATTATCAGCTACCAAGCTATCTGTGCCTCATTATGTTACTCAGAGTGAAATGTGCTTGGCAGTTACCACAAGGAAAAATCTCTGGTCTGAGAGCCCAGAAATACACACAGAAAGGACAGAAAGCCAAGGAAAGAGGAGCAGTTCTTGGGAGAGCAGCAGCTTTGCAGGCTGTATAGCAGGTTCTGTTTCATAGGCTTTTGTTTTACCTTCGTGCTTAACAGCTGGAGGAAGGGAACTGCAGAGCACAAATTAGTGATAAATGGCTAACAAAAAGAAAAAAAGAAAGGAACCTGCCAAGAAGCTTCAGCCAGCAGCATCTCCCTGGTGTTGTCAAATACTGAAGCCTTTAATTTTAGTAGAAAATCCAACTGAAAACTTTTTGACATTCTCAAGGTTTTTTTTTTTTGTTTTTTTTTTGTTTGTTTGTTTTGATTTGCTTTAAAGAAAGAAATTTGAAAGAAAGCACCAGATTTCCAGCAAATCACTAATTCAGGCACCTGGAAAGGGAATAAAACTCAAAAGAAGAGTATCTGCAGACTTTTGCAGCACTTTATGCTTATGCTTCAGGTATGGTGTTTAAGTGTCAGAGGAGAAGAAAACCACCTATAATCTAGGCATGCTAATCTCGCTGCCTGTGACCTGTTTTAGAAATAAATGTTTGAAGGTACATTTCCTTTAAAACATATAGAAGAACATGGAAATGAACACTCAATATTCAAGGCCCTGCATCATGGGAGCCCAAGGTAATGTACTGCTGTAGATCACAAAGCAAGTAAAATGGAAAACATATTAAAGAATGTGAAATATATTTAATATTTCTTAAGCCTATTTTCTAACACTCTGGAAAAGCTGGAGATGCTTCAAACAGGAATGAGCTGCATACACCATAGCAGGCCTTTACCAGGCTTGGAGATTTGGAAGAACTTCTGAGGGACCAGCCAGAGATGGAGACTAAGTTCACAGAGACTGGCCAAGAGCCTCAAGAAGTGGAGGTTTGCGAGCTGAACTTTCTGGCATTTGATTTAACAGATAGAGGTGAGACCATGAACTCCTGCTCCTTTGGCAGGAGTGGCCCGAGAAGGCTTTCTGAGCTACGCTGACTGTACTACTGTTTGACTGTCCAGCCCAGGAGGAACACCTCCTGGCAAATGCATCAGAAGAAACCCACCCTGCAAAACACACCAGCAGGATATTTTTCTGGTGGTGGAATGAATTAAAGCTGGTGCTGAATTTAGGAGCTCTTGCCTTAGAAGTTACACTCCTTCATGATCTCCTCGAAGGATAGCCATGATCAACAGTGCAAACACTTCACCACCAAAAGGACACTATGAGGGAGTGTGAAGCTTTGCAAGTAACAAGTTTGATGTCCTGTGGCAGACTCCAGGCTGCAGTTCCAATTGGAGTGACTGTCTTACATTCCGAGTCTGACAAAGGAGTCTGGCTAGACAGAAATATCCTAGGTGTGACCATAAGGCATGGAAATGCAGACTAGTCCTACAACACCTTCTGCCCTCAAGCAAGGGGCCAACTTGGAGGGACAGAAAAATGTTTTTCCTCCCTTATGTGTCTCAGTCATGCACTGCTCTTCCCCTTTGTTACTAAAATTTATGAGGTTATGAGAGTGATTTTTAAATTGTTTTATTAACTGGGGAGAAAGAGTTAATTGTGATTTACGTTGTGAAGAGTGGGAGCAGCGTATTTATGGAGAAAAGCACTCTTTGGCACTAGAAAACAGGCAGACTGGGTTATACTTCTTATGCATTAGGAGCAACTTTCACAAGCAGAGAGATACAAGAGAACTGACCCACTCCTTCTTCTCTCCCAATGAAGGGCTGAAGAGAAACTGCCCTGCAATTTGCCCTCCTTCAGCAGGATTCCCATGGCTGCAATATGCACTTCACAAACATGGCTCTCCACGAGGGACCCAGCGAAATGAGAGACAACAACAGCATGGCAAGAAGTTGCCAAAAGGCTGCAGCTGTATTTAGAAACAGTAAAGTAAGCCTTTTCTTCTGCTGTACAATCAGAAATATATAGATGATGTGGATTTCAAAGAACAAAATCCAGCTACTTTTGCACTGACTTATACTGCTCTTATGATTCCCTACTGATTTCAACCAAAGAGGGTTTTAAAAGTATGAATGTCAAAATGTCAACCACACTGCTTCTTTCCACCTAAGTTGTAGCTCTTGTTTACATAAGCAAATGCAACCAAGGGTTTGAAAAGCCTGTCAGGGCAACTGAATGGAGCATGAATCACTGTGCTGGGCACTGATCTAAATGCTGCTTCTTCCTTCCTCCTCATTCTCGAAGGTCAGATAAACGGTAGCAGGACCTGCATCTGAAGCTCTTCCCGGCATGATAAAAGACAGGAATCTTTCTGTGAAGGCTTTGCATAACTGAAGCATAAGCTGAAACCAGAAAGCGCACCTTAGAGCTAACCATAGTGCGCATCTGCTTCTTATCAAATGTCTTCCTCTCCCCCCCACTCACATCTTTTAACTTTTTTTGGGTGTTTGAATCCATGTAAATTTTTACCATCAGGAGGTAGGAAATAGTGTTTACATAATCTGAGGCAAACACCATTCATAGAAAACTGTGAAAACCTCCACAATACTTTCCATTTACTGATTAGTGCCAAGCATTGTGTCATGCACTACATGGCTTACTCTCCAATAAGCAAATTCCATCCGTCAGTCTCTACATGGGCACTTCTTCAGTGCATATCTTTCAGGACAATGAAATTAAGGAAGGCTTCTGCCCTTCTTCAAAGTAGTCAGTACTTTAGAGCTTGCAGTAGTATACATCTGCAGTGGCAGCACTCTCAAAAAGAACAAGAGAATGTAAAATGGCATCTGAAACTGTAAACTTAATTATCTTTAAAGAAATAACTGCATCTATTCTGCAGACAACACGCAGCCATGGTGTATACACATTTTTCACGCTTCATAGAGACTCATATACAGGAAGCATCAGGCTGTAACATCATTCAAACATAAAAATGCAGGAACCCTTGTGAGTTCATGAACTACCATGAACAGCAAGCTGCAAATTTAAACATGAATACAGAGATTTTTATCATGTGAGGTGGAAAGCAGCAAACATAACCTGAAGGAGAGACAGAGTTGTGATGCTGTGCACTGTGTTCAGTCGCTTACAACATGTAAGAGACAGCTGGTGGTTGAAGGTAGAGCGCTTTACAGTTTCAGAGAAAAAAGAAAGATGAGGTGCGTTGGCTGGAAGATGCTGCTAGAAAAACTGGCTTCAAAATATAAAATATTTTCCTAGCAGTGATAAGAAATATTGGAATATTTTCAGGAGAAATCACGTGCTGCCACTTGAAAACACATGAGAGTACAGGGGTCTTTCATTTAGCTTCTGTGAGACCCATTATAGGTCACAACAGGTGATTGCAGAGCTCCCCTCTGGCTTGACTCTCCATGAATCTGCAAATTTTACAGCTTCATCCTGTGGGACCAAGGCATTTTGGCTCCAAACCAGCAAGGCACTTAACGCAGATGCCGAAATGAAAGCTGGCTTTCCTCACTGGAGCAGGGCCAGCACCATCAGCCTCTTGCAGGACAAGCCCAACCATCTTTAGCCATCTCAGCGTTTGCCCACTTTGGGGTTTCTTTGCCACAGCAGCAATCAGAAGCTTACAAGAGCAGGAGCTTGAAAATCTTAAACTTCCAAAGCAGTGGGATACTTTTAACTCTTGCTTATCTTGCATCAGTTTTGCTGAGGTAAACGAGGGTGAATATGCTGGTGTAGAGGTTTTTATTGTGGTTGCACTCGGCAATAATTTAATTGAGATCAGGAAAGACAAATCGAGGCAAGGTACTCCAGGAAGATGAGCAAATGAAAAACAATGCCTTTCTCCAAAGAGAAACTTAATCTAATTACTCACTTGAAAAAAAGGATTAAATCAATACCTCATGGCTACAAATACATGTATGATGGAAGAACCTAACTTGAACCATTCTGAGTAGCAGTCTGGAAAGGATGTGAGGCATTAGGAAGGTTCAACCATATACAGATACACAAACACACATGCATATACAGAAATATGCCAAAGAATCGTTAGCAAAAATTAACTGGAATACAGAACAAGAGTCCTGTAAAAAACCTTAAGTTCAGAAAACAGGGTGGAAGATGCACTTTTTATGAATTACAGGCCAATTTGGAAACAAACAATCCAAACCTCATCTGACCTAACTGGATATTATTTACATTATTGTATCATATTATTGAATTAAATTAATCAAAAACATTTACCTTTCCTTCTTAAAATCAGCATGATATCCTTTGAAGCTGTCATTTACTCTCAGGTTGTAACAGATAGTTAATTTCTGGTGGTCCAAACCTCTTGCCAAGAATTTCTTTCAAGTATCCATAACATTTTCCTATCTTTTTCCTTCTATAGTACCTTACATAATTCAAAAGAGTATTTTGATTGTTTGAAACATTTTTTTTGCTGGTTTGGTTTTTTTCCCCTTTAAATTTTTTTCTTAAAGCAAGGTGATAACTGTTTGGTTATTAGGAGTTTGCTTTAGCTACAGTAATAAATGTTTTGCTTTTGATGAAACACAATGAGATATATCACGTATTTTGAAGAAAGGACAAAATTATGGCCTAGGAAATTCTGAACCAAGCACATTTCCAAGATTTTGCAGTTGATTTAAAAGGATAGAAGTGAAAATAGATCTATCTGAATTTATTTTTAAAAATGGAAAGAGAGAAAATTTTAATTCACCTTTTAATACTTAAAACAGCTTATGTGCGAAGCAACTCTGCTTTATCCATTTAAGTAGAAGAAACAGAAGTGGGATGGAAATGCACCCAACCTTTAACACCAAGTCAGACAGAAAGGCTTGAGAACGAGTGGGAAATGAACATATTTAGATTTTTTTTCCATTTTTTCCCCAATGTTAGAAAAAAACTGGCTAGAAGTTATTTCCAGTACTCATTCAGAACAGCTTACATTTATCTCCTTCATTCTGTCTGCAAAGGAACTGTTGTCAAAACACTGATTAATTTACAAACCTGTCAGATTTGGTCTCCTGAGGTGGTGACAGAGTTGTCCCATAACGAGTAGTGGGTGTTGTAGGGGCACTCACACCAGCATAAGGTCGTGGAGAAGAGTAAGAGCTGCTGCCATAGCTATTGTATCTGATGAAATGGGAAGAAAAGAAGGAGAAAGGGAGAGACAGAAAAAATCCATCAGCCAACGGGCATGCAACAGTAAATCCTCTTGTTTACGGGGTGGTAATGACTCCATACCCCAGAATTTTTTAAACAGTCACCTTCTGAAAATGTTGCTCTATTTCCAAATATGCAACCAATCATGTACTCTTAATATCAACCATGGCATGAACATACATGATGAATCAGTGAGCTATTGGCAAGGAAAATAATGAGAGATTTGAATGGTCCTCCCAAGTGACAACTCAGAACAGGAACTTGCATACTGCTCAGTTACTCAGAATTATTAGCTGTTTTGGGAGTGATATCCAACCATTAGAAAAGGAGTCAAACCAGCCCAAGATTTTAGTTGATATCCATATCTACTAAAATCAAGGAAAATAGCAGCACTCCTGAGACGTGATCTGAACATGGGCATCCATGACTTGCAAATGCATGCATTTTAAATGGAAAAACAACCACATTCTTTTCAATTAAAGCCAGCAGTATTTTCTTTCCCCTCCCCCAACATAAGTAATAGCTTATGTGCCATTTCTTACAATGCCTGTAAAAAATCATCACCATGGTTAAAAAGACATGTCTCCGGAAGCACGGCTTTAGAAATTTCTATCAGTCCTTCTCTCCATTAAAAAACCCCATAAACTTGCTTCACTTCAATGTGAGCTTGCTGATCAAAGAGAAATTGTTTCCAGGACTCCTGGAATGGCCACCTCCCCAGAGTCCTTTCTATCAATGTATTCATCCTGGCTCCTGTACTGAATAGAAAAGGCAGTTGTGTTGCTTTGCTGTGCTTTTTAACCATTGTACCTTAACAGCATGTCAAGAAAAGATTCTTAATTTGGGAAAATGTTAATATTTCTCTTTAATACTGTTCACAGACAACGCCATTTTCCCACATGGAAAGCATATGGTTCTCTGAAGATCAGTACTCAGAAAGGTCAACTCATCCAAATTGCAAAATTCATTTCAGGAAATAGAGCAACATAATTTTCCTTATAATACTTCACAAGATATAATATATCCTCTTTCACCATATCTTTGCTGCTTCTTCCCTCGCACACATCAGCACTCAGTAATTTCACTCAGCAATTTTATTTGAAAAGCCTGGTTGGTTTCCTTTGGCTCCATTAAGCACACTCATCTAGCCATGCAAAATTTCATTCAAAGTTTCAAGTTTTTTCTTAGAGTTCAACAGCATTGCTGCCTGCCAAGGCCCACGTTAAAATCAGAGTAGATTTCAGCTAGGTGCTTTTACAATGGAAGGGATTGTGCTTTAGAGAACATGTCCTCTGGAACAATTTCAGGTTAATGCTTTAGAAAACACCTCCCATTCCTCATCTGTTTTTGAGACACTATACTGACAAGCAACAGGGAACTAATTTTGGAAAAAACTCTAACATGCAAGTTTCTGAGCCACAAAAGGACTTTTGCAGGAAATAATTACTGTCCAGGTCTTCTTGTCCTAGAAGAAAACTAACTAGGAACTGGAGACAGTGGTCCACTGGAGACTGTGTAACTGGACAGTGTGGAGCTTCCCTAGTAGCACAGACCTAGCTTGGGTCTTCTCTCCGACAGGCTTAGCCTGGGAAATGTTCTGACTGTGCCTGTGCTGAGTTACAGATGAGTAAACTCCACTGTCCTGATAAGAACTCAGAGCTGATTTGGTATGTTCCTGACACAGAAACCTCCATTTCCATTTTGATCAACTGCAAGGAGACCTTCTTATCAACCACTACATGTGCTTTTCTTCTCCTCTGTCCCATGAAAAAGCTGACATAGAGCAGAGCGCTTTTTCAGACCAAGGGCTTTCAATTATTCCAAAGATAACGCTCATGAAAATGGAGGGAATGCACCTCCTATGGAGTCAGACGGACAACCATTAAAAAAATCAAATTCAGAGGGGCTGGTCTGGACACAACATCCTACAAAATTTAGAGGAACATTGAGTTGCTGCAGTAGGAGCAAGGCAAGACCAGAATACCAGGTTAAGTCTGTATGCTGTACTCAAAGTTTATCTTTCTAACCTTCCTCTGGTACTGGCTATTGCTTCCATTTTCCCTTCTTGTCTCATGTACCAATGTGGATGCAATAGTCTTATCCAGCAGCATTCACCCTCAAGACATTTTCCTCTTTTATGGGCATATTATTGAATAAATTGTGCAGGCTTTGCCCTCTTTTTCCTCCAGATAAACCTGGAAGAATCTCCATCCCCACCCCCACTCCTGAACCTCTGTACTAAATGAAAGCAGAAAAGATGGTCAGAGGAAAAAAAAAATCACTGCAGAAATACTAAATATTTCAGGAACAGGAGGTATTTAGGAATCTACTCTCTAAAGTATAACAGCAATGGGAGACCAATAAACGAGTGTGAGAGGTCTAAGGGAAAAATGCACCTATGAAAGAAAATGTAAATTTAGAGGAACTCCAGTGTTCAAGTTGCAGGTAAAGGAAAAATATGTGAATTAAGTCACTTGTCAACAACTACTTGGATTTACAGAATTTTCAGAAAAATGGAAAAGGGACAAAACACACCCACCTATTAGGAGAGAAAGATCAAAAATTAAAAGGATCAAAGAATCAAAACATTTGTTCACATGCAGAAACTCAGAAGGACTGCTGGAGAGAGGAAGAAATAAAGATGCATGCAATATAAATGTACATTTTCAGCACCTAATTCAAACAACACTGACAACTGTAAGAGACAGCAAAAAATCATCAACCTCTTCAAGGTGATTCTCTGTCATTGTCTTTAGTGCTATTTACTGTCAATTTCTTTTACTTGAAAACAGATGAGACAAAACAATTTTTTTTTATTTTAGAGGGGTGGGATGGGGAAATTAAAGTTAAAAACTAAGATAAATGCATGAGGAACAAGTAAATTCAACAGATGTTGTGGAGATAAAATTGTCTACTCTGAGTGCTATGTTATCTTTATAGATCTCTTATTACAAGCATGAGCTGAAATTGCACATGAGATGGACATGCACTGTAATCAAACAACAAATTTAGGATTTGGCAGTTCAGCCTTTGAAGCCAGGACTTCACCCCTGAATTTCAAGTGCTGATCTGACCTCTCTTGATTTTATAGCAGAAGAGCCCCATTAATTTTCATGAAAACATGTCTGCAAATTACACTGTTGTAAATGAGAGCAAAATGGTGCTCCTTTCTTGGATCTCCCAAACCATGGGTTATTTATCCACTGCTTTATAGAGGAGGCCAGGATATTTATCAACTACAGACCTGGAAGAAGAGTAATGATGTCAGCAAAGGCAAGGGGAAAATATCAAATCAAAATACAGGCTTACAGGGCTAAAATTAGTAATAGCATGTTCTGGAAATAATACAACACATAGTGTGGCATTATTAGCTCTGTAAAATTCTTGAAAGGTTTTATTCATTTATCTAAAAATTATTGTTAGCTATAGAAAATCTACCTGTTTTCCCTCATCATTTCTGCTTCCTTCTCTTTCACAGATGCTGGAGAGTCTTCAAAGTCATACGAGAAGAGGTGAAAAGGAGTGTGTGGTACATAAGGCAATTTCTCCACTGTTGGAGATGCCTTTGGAGTAACGGATGCTGAGGAATTTTGCGGAGAGCTCAGCAATGCTGTTGCAGGTGAAGATGGTGATGAAAGGACAGAATTATGATGAGAGACAGATGAGTCAGGCACGGAAGAGGAGTTGCTAGAAAAGCTCTTTGCTCTAGAGCAGGTGAGAGGCCTCTCAGGTGGAGAAATGGCACTGGAGACAGCTGAAGAGTCAGAGCACTGTGAAAAGCTTTCCTTCACAGCCTCATGCACATCTGGAACCTCACTGCAGGAGGAAAAAATCATTAGAAAGAGAAGCGGAGAGAACAATGGGGTGAAGGAGATCACAGATAGTATCACTTGCAGGGAAAAAAAATGAAGAAGAGTCAGACAAACAAAAACTTCCAAAATTTAGACAATCATCACATCTTTTTAAATAAAGAGAACTCACATCTTTGCATCCCAGTGGGATTCTTCTTGTGGTTAGAAATACTGGGAAAAAGAAGCAACTCATTCTAAAAGAAAAGAGGGGATTTAACCGATAGGCTTCAGAACTAATTTTCATGAGCCTTTTCACACCTATTTTTGGAACAATCTTCATATATTTAAGTTAGATTGTAAACATTGTCAGAGCAGTACAAAGCAGACTGAGCACACTGGAAAATACTCCATGGAGTACAGATGGTTCAAGATACAGTCTGCAGGACTGCTTCTCCAAGTCCAGATATCTATATAAGATATCTGGACTATCTGATATCTGGCTATCATCCTCCCTGGGAATCTGATCTTTTTACTAAAATTCTTCATCCAACAAAGATGAAAATAAAAAAAGTACTCAATTAGCACTGTTTTGTAAAAAAAAATCAAGTTGAAATGATTTCAAAATCAACACCTTAACAAATATTTTTCTAGGTATGAAGGCACTAATTTCTGGTTTCTCTGAGTGTCAGCATTCCATGCTGGTCTTTCACAGAGACTTGCAGAGAAAGAAAAGAGAAAACACATCAAAGAAAAGAGAAAACACATCTGCTTTGCTCTACTGAAGGCAGATGTTGGTGAGTGACAGAAGGCACAAAGCAGCTGAGAAGCCATGGGATATGCACTCCAGGGTGTCTGTTTTCACTAGGAACTCCAGCACAAACACTGTGCATGGGCTTTGGGCTGGATCATTGACATGGCTGATTTCCTTCTCCCAAGAGCACTTCTGCAATTCCCCAGCCGGCATGGAAGGCACAGTCCTTATTTGAGGACTGTGGGCTTGGCACAGCATAGGCAACAAAACTAAAATTTATGTTAGATATGTTGGGATCTTATGCACTTAAATCATCAAGTGTATACCAGGTAATTGTTCTCTCAATGGAAAATGTGGAAACCTTCATCTGTCGCACCTGCTGTGTTTGCCAGGAGACACTGAGGCCAGGCCAGTCCTACCTGTCAGCGTCCAACACAAATAGCCACCATAATTTTTTTAATGGTACAGAGGCAGTGAAAAAAGGTACTTAGGAAAGTCATGGGAATATCACCCAGTTATCTTAAAGAGATAATTATCTTAAAAAGACCAATGACCTAAAAACACATTATGCTCTTCACATTTCTTAATGAGGCTCTTCCTCACTTTTTAAAGCAGTATTTTAGTATACTCATGAGATTTACCAGTAACTTGTGTCTTAGCTTTGACTTTTAAGAATCAGATTTGAGGAAATTGTCACTTAATTTTGAAGTTTCAGGCAGGCATTGGCAAGATTTGCAGACTGGAAGATAATAATAACAAAGGTACAGTATTTTCTTTGGAATTCACACATTAAAGAGATTCCTTTCTTCCTTCTGTGCTGTACAGTGTCTGCATGAATGTGGTTTATGTAAAAAAAAAAAAAAAAATTCCAATCTCATTTGCTGAATTGCAAAGCCAAACAATTTTACCTAAATCAAATGGCTGTCCAGAACAAAGAATATATTTTCTTGCTTTCAGTTTATTACGATCGAGTTGCCAAATGCATATATATATATCTCAGAAATAAGTGGAAAATTTTTACACAAGAGTATATTGATAGGTGATGAAGCATATTGATTGGTAATTTGCTTATATCTGTATATACACAGATGGGCAGGCATTTATAAAATTTTATGTATACATATGTATGTATATATATTATATACGCATGTGTGTCTTTTGCCGCAAAGTAGTTCTTTGCTATTAAAACATGATCAAAACTTATATGGAATCTAAGGCAGCATTCAAAAAATGTCAATTTACTGCATAGCAACAGATATTCCTAATAAGGTAGTATTATGAAGATAGGGATGAAAACCTAAGAAACCAAGCAACATCCTCCATTAAGCATTCTGGTGTTTCATCATTGCCTTTACTAAGAAGTTAAACCAAATCATGCTTAAAGTTATGCTTTTCACTAAAGCTTTTAGGATTTGTGAGCATTAACTAAAGGGAGTGAATGCAGACAGTGCATAGTGCACTGAGCCTACATAATTGAGTGTTTCCATTAGCACTGCCACGCCCCAGCCCCTTCCCCAAAGCTTTAAAATGCAAAAATATTTCTGTGGGGGGTGGCTTTAGCAGGTGATCAAGGATGTGAGTGAAAAAGTGGATGCTGCTGCACACTGTGCTGGTGAGTTCACACCAGAGCCTGAAGAAAAGGTGGAGGGACAATGCTGAATCCTGGTACCTGGCTTTGACCTGCCTATTGGCCTCTTCCTCCCCCTCATCCTCAGTATTGGGCTCTGTGACTGGCTGTTCTTCTTCCTCCTCTTCATACTCGTCCTCTCTGAGGTCAGACCAGGGAAAGAGGCATGCAGTGGAATGGAAAGAAAGAAGGTGGAAGAGAAAACAACATGAATCCACAGGAAAAGAAATGCAATGAAGTTAGAAATGGAAGGAAGAGACTGATGAAGAGGGCGTTTACGGGCCTCTTATGTTAGTCACCTAAAAATTCCTGCTAAGTATGCTGTTTGCAAACACATACTATCTATCCTTTCCCCTATTTAGATTTTTTACTATTATTTTAAGATTCAAAGCTGCCATTATTTTTCTTGAGCTTTACTTTCCATTTGCAGCTGCCCTACCTGCAGAGGCATTAATGGAAAGCATTTATGACAATAGCAATGTTCAACTCATTAGTCATTAAGTTGTGTCTTTTTGGCCTAAAGGACAGTACACAATGTGCTGGCATGGGACAGCTGGCACTGGACATCACACTTCCTAAATTAAACCAAATAAAACATTCCTGCTAAGTAACCAATAGCTCAACTGGAAAAGAGAACAGGGTGAACCACTGAGTTAGAAATAACAGAGACCAAATCAGTTCAGGACTATTAGCAAATAGCAATATTTAAGTTATCAGATGCCAGTACATGAATTATTTCAGTAGAATCATTACTATGGTCAAAGCAGGCTTCAGTTCAGCAGTAATTCTGGCAGAAGAGAAGTGTAAGTCACGCATAAAGCCTCCACAACCTACAAACCACATAAGTAAAATAGGAAAACTATATTAAACATAATGGAAAAGCTACACTGTCTGCCTCCCATCCCTCCTATCTATGCTTTTCACCTTCCCAAATGAACAGACTCACAGAAAATATATTTGCAGTTGATACAGTTCTCCACTTGATTTAATGATGTACACAACCTTAGGTTATGCAAAAAGAAAAACATGCAATCATAATGAAGTTTGTAAGACACTTCTATTCCTTGCATTTTCCTGAAAGCTTGTTTTCTTTCCTCTGATTCTGAAGGGATGCTCTATGGCTTTTTCCATTTAGAATTAGTTTCCATGTTATAAGAATAATGAATGTTTACAGTGTGAGATCATGAACTCATTGAGTGCAATGCAAAGTGTCAATCTAAAATTTGTTGCATTTTTTGGAGTTACAGAATAACCAGGCAAATGGCAGCGCCTGGAACTTTTCCAATACTCTGGCAAACATTTACAGAGTGAACACTTTCAACCATTCCTAAAGTGGCTTAGTGACATAACCATCTCAGCTGTCATCTCATCACCTCCCTGTCCTGCCCACAAATATATACCTCCCTTACACAGACACCTCTCAACTTTCACACATTTACTCATTTACTGGAAAAAAGAAAAGAAAGAGTTGAACCAGGGAGCATTCATATAATCCCTTCTTACTAGCTCAAGCTCTGCTATTTCCTATGAAGGGAAACTTCTGCTTCTGCTTGTCCAACAGCACTCAGATTTAAGAAATAACTCATGGAGCTCTGTAGGATCATGGTTGTCTATTTATAGTACAATGCATCCTGTAATGCTGGCAGCACAGCTGTTGCTTATATGAACAAGAGTGTCCCCATTATTGCTGTGTTCAAAGCTCCCAGCAGGATTACACATCGATGATGCCAAAATTTCCCCTCTCCTCAATTGTCTCAAAATACCAAAAATTATTTGTGAAATACTCATTTGATATGGTCAATCTCATAAATTTGAAAGAGTTGTCTGAGAATTTATTCCACCTTACGAGGGCATGGCTAAAACAACAGGAGTTTACACAGCACGGATAAAGGAGGTGAAAAAAATTTTAGAGATTCCAGAATGATAATTCTTCTGTCATGCCAATGACTCCTTCCTCAAAGGGTCCTTGAGTTCTAGGTCAAAATCTCAGAAGAAGCTCTGATTGGAAAGCTCTTTTCCTTTGCCAATATTAAGTGCAGGAGTGCAGGAACTACATGGCAAGTGGTTGGAAAAGCCAGAGGAAGGATCTGGCTCTGTGTGACTTGGTAGCAGAGATGATCAGTGTGCACAGAGGCAGGCAGACCCTTCCAGTGTGGGGAGCCAATGTGGTCAAGGGAAACTTGTACAAAGAAAATAAGTGATTGCATAGGGGACATGCTCAACACTCTTTTAGCAACTAAACTCAGTTTCAGAGTCCTTGAGTATCCTCAGGAGGGGGCTCAGATACAGATCAGAGAATAAGGGTAAGCTCACAGGCAGGAATGATGAGTGCTCTTCTTTTAAACAAAGCAGCTGTGGCAGTCATTTCAGTCTTGTCAGAGGACAGATATTCTGTCCAACAAAACAGGTAGTACCTGCTAACTAAATCTTTCCTAAGGGTAGAAAAGGAACATTTCCTTGTGAATATTTATTAAAATAGGAAAACTAACTGGAGTCAGATGCTCAAACACAACAGCAGACAGGCTTGTGAACTCATCAAAACTGTTCAGAGTTATGTGTTCATTTTTGTATGCAGTGGAGAAGGGATGGCTTGGAAAAGCTCATTGTCCCCCTCACATACAGATGCAAATTTGGAGTCAATGCAGTAGTGGAATTAAATTAAGAGAAAAGGACTCATAGGGAGGTTTCCAGTTAAATGAGGTTCAGAAGCCAGCACGGTTTTTAGTAGTGCAGAGGAATCTATCCCATTTACAAAAGGCAAATATTTATCCAGTGGCAGGGAGGAAGGACTTCAGCTAATGCAGAAGGATCAGATATATTCAGCTAACCTTAAGGCTGTTCCTGGCTTACTTCAGTTCAATGATAAAAGCATCAGGTCAGAAATATTTAAACAAAAGCTTTATACCACTGAAAACAAATTTCAAAACAAACACTTTGTTTAAAAAGCAATCTTTAAAATGCATTACTGCTACAGGCTAAAAAAACTAAACAAATAAACAAAACCCCACTCCCCCACTAATCTTTAGAAAGTATAGCATTGGTCATGGCAACTAACAACTCTTCTAGGGCACAGGTATTGCTTTGTTGTTTCAACTAAAATTTGACATTCAAGTATTTTTAGCCACTTAAAACAATGTGCATATTAAAAAAGACAATGAAAGTGCAGTTTATGGACAGAGAACCATTAGACAGCAAAACAAAAACTTGACAAAGGATTTAGAACTAAAGGATTAACTTCTCTCCTTTTTAGAATGAAAACTTGCCCAGCTGATATTAAATACCTATTCAAAGCTGCAAAGAGGAAAGCACTAATAAATGCAGACTGATGAAAGGAATTATAAGAAAAGGACTCTTCTACAAGTTTAGCTGAAGGCAGGGGCAGAGTCCTTGAGATGCCAGGCCTTGCACCTCACACACACCTAACCTGGTCACAGTTGGATGATTTTAAAAATAAGAGCACTCTGAAGACAATGGCTCTGAGTCCACAGGAACTCAAAGCACCAAAACTTGCTCTCTATCCCACTGGACCCTGGAGCTGACCAATGTGTACAAGGTTTTGTGTAGTCTCTGTCTTCTCCAGGCTCTCTCCAGTCTCTTAGCAGAGTTTTGATGAAGGCAGCTTTAAAGAACTTAGGATTTCTTTTTAGCTTGTAGCCCAGAAACACAAGTTCCTCACTACTCACCTCCAAAAAAATCCCAAAGTTAGAGGTAAAAGAAAAATCAAAGGCTGTCCTGAAGGAACAAAAAATGCCCAAAAAACAAACAACCCCAACCAAACCAAAAAAAACCCCACACCAACAAAATAAGCATGAGCACAGAAACACATTCTGCTTTGCTTGGTATCAAAGGAAATTTTGAAAAGGTAAGATATGCTTCAGATCATTTAATTCAGGATGAATTAATGAACCAGAATATAGAAAATGAACCAGAATATAGAAAATGAACCAGAATATAGAAATGAAACCACTAATGAACCAGAATATAGAAAAATGGAAAAAAATTATCATCTTGCCACAATTAGGCTACCAAGGCTTCGGTCAATGCATACAATGCACATAGAAGCTAACTCATGAGATCTAGTAGATGGTCTTTAGGTCCCTTCCAACACCAACCATTCTATGATTCTGTGACCAAGACTACAAGCCACATTCAGTGAAATAAGATCACCATTACTCATTTCACAATATTATTTAAAATTGCATACTACAGCTGATGTCACAAACTTTCCTTTCAAGGTTGTTTTCCACCCTCTCTCCTGAAAATCTTTGACTTCTTTTACCTCGTGCACAGCTTCATCCCTGAACTCCAGCCAAACAAAGAGAAACTGAAAAATGTTCCATCAAGGAAAGATATAAGTCACATTGGATGTAATTTTATTTTCTCTTGCCATTGCTTGCCATTTTCTTCAATTTATGAGTTCAATTCCACTTTTATAGCTTAGATGGCAAAATTCATAGCCAAATTCCTAAATCCTTGTAAAATAAACAAATGCTTTGGTACACTTCTGTTGCTTCTTCCTTTCTTCTATCCTAGCTGCTAAAACAGATTCAACTAGTCCTTTAGGTGAAAGCTAAAAGTGGTAATAATTCAAATTCAACATTTATAAGTCTGTATAAAGATTTGGCAGTACACTTTCCTCCTCCATTAAAAATAAAACCAAAGAAACCACCAATTAACCCCACTTCCTATTTCTATCCCACTGCAGTTGGTACAATTATGTGAAGATGAGATTACATAAAATTATATGCATAACAATGTACATAAAAGCCTCAAAATTTGACCTTTTGCATACAGGAAGACTAAGGTGACTAATTACAAAGGTCAAAAGGAAAATGATCCTGGTATTTCTGCCCTAAATAAAGAAAACAGCTCAGACAAAAAGGTGAGGAAATGTCAAATACCATGAAGTACATGCACTCACTATACTTTCATATCTGTTTTTTATCTTTAGGTTTCTGTTTTACTTTTTTATCCCTAAAGTATGATCAGCAACAGCTTTTCACACCTAAATAATACCTAGGCAATGCCTCCAGACTTGTTTAACTGCTGCAGTTGGCTTATATAGGACACATCAAAGCAGAGCAAGACAGCAGAACATTGCTTAAGATACTGACAAGGCTTTGCAAAGACTTCAAGAGTCACAACTCTCTGATCATTAAACAGCATTGGTATTTTTACATTTCTAGGAAGAGAGAGGTAAAGAAACAGAATAATGATGTAGATAGACTTTTGGAGCAATATATACTGAAACATATACAGAAAGAGAGAAGAAATGTTATTTTCAGAGCTTGGAAGTGCATATTGGTTAACAGTTGAAGGCCACTGTTATTGATCCTTCAAAGGGAAATGGCATCCTACCATGCTGCTGTCTTTTCCCTCTGCCCCCCACCATTGCATCCTATGTGTAAAAAAGCTTTCCTGCTCTCAGAGGATCATGTTTACAAACACTGGGAACAGACTGGAGAGGTGAACTCTCTAAGGCATGTACACTCCAGTGCATAAGACACTACCATACAGATCCAGAGAAATGCATTCATGCCCTGGTCTGGCATTGCATTTCCTCAAGTAGCTCATGAAAGCTAAACACACAGTGGAAAAAAACAAAGTAAAATAATTAGGATAAGTTATGCTGTGATTTCATTTGCCATGCAGCTAAAATCTATTTAAACTTCAGTGCTTTCTTGATTCCTCCTGTAGTTCCAATAGGAAAATCTCCCATTGCCTTTACAGCAAAGTGCACTGCTGTTAACTGGATTCCACATGTATACCAAGCATAAACTGTTTCCTTTCAGCAAGACGTGCAGTCAGAAAAGAGTATTCCTACTAGAAAACCTGACACACTCAGACATGTTTAAATTCATATTAAAAAAAGCTGATATCAACTTGAAACAGCAATTTGACCTGGACCTGAGATACTCATCAAGTTGTAAATTTTAAATCTTTGTGTCGTTATTACTTATTGGGTCAATAGTGGGTTAACCCCTATCTATACATCAATGCCAGTCCTTTTCTATTATATAGATTTAAAATTTTTTTTTTTCTTAACCCATCTTATATCTCTTCCTCTACTGCATTCCTTATGGGAGCTTCCAAGATGTTCTTACAAAGAGTAAGATTGAAAATTTCACACCTTTAGGGTTCTCCTTTGGAATCTGCTTGACTTAACGCTTCAAATCCTACCTGTGTTCTCCTGCTCCAAACTTAACATAGCAGGTTAGATTTTTATATGGTATTGCTGTCAAAGTCTATTAAAGATCTGATGCTATGAACAGACATTACCTTTGCTACCTTACCAAGCCATTACATTTCATTGATAAATCTTTCCAAAACCTCTTCTTTTTTATATCCCATTTTCATTTTCACCCTTACTAACCAAACTGTGACAAGCTATTATCTCCCTCATAACTGATCATATGCCATTCAATGTCAAAGCACACCCAAATGCTAGGTGGCTCAGCTCATATGTATATGTGTATGTCTGTGTGTATGTACATGCATTAAAGAGACTCACATCTACAGATATGTGCCTGCATGTTTATCCTGCAGATATTTTCTTTGTCTAATTTCATGCCTCAGTTGTTTTAAATAACCAAAAGTAGGAACCAGAGATAAACATCAAGGGGAAAGAAACCCCAATGTGTTCCTTTCTATTACAGCAATAAAAGAGAAATTAACTTCTCTCATCTGGGCCTTTAGTAATCTATACCACAACCTGAGTCACATCATATGATGATGTTGAATCTCCCCAATTTGCTGTTTAATACCTATATACCACTCATCATATTTGACACAGACAGCAACTCTAAGAGATCCTAAATAAAATAAAAAAAACCCCACCCACCACTGTATCTTTGATCTATACCCATTAAGTATTTATACAATCAAATCTTTTCTTATAGTGTTGTGGAAAGTCACCAGAACTTGAAACATCATGACAAAAACTAGAATTTTTCCATAGTAAATGCTAGAGAAAAATAAAAGATTAGTTATGGTTTGGGATGTCTGAAAACATGGAAAATAATGATAAAAAGAAACCCAAGTCTCAGCTGTATCTTGGGCAAACCAACCCTGCAGTCCTGGCTCTACATGAAGCAATTTGAACAATCAGTTAATGAGGCCTAATAAGCAAACTAAGTTCTGTGCTGTTGGTTAGAAACTCATCAGGAATCCAAAGTTGAGCTGAAAAAATGCTTAGCATCAGAGGCTCAGCTGTATTCATTGTTTTCTGGTAAAACCAAAATAGCATCATGAGCTCTGCCTGCATTTTGGCAATCCTCAAACATCAGAAACATGCATTTTCTAACAAACAGGACCTTACAACTTCTCAGCACAGCTTTCCTTTATTTAGACAACTATTTCCCTGTTTTTTTCTAGGACCATAAAGACCTTGAGCTCAGGGTGCAACGGAGCTGTGTCCAGCTAGCCTAGGAATTTGTGGGAAACTTTGGAATTCCCTGTGCTACTCTTTGCTCAGAGGAAGAGTACTAACAGGCTTCCAGGCAGGACCCTGAAAAAAGCCAAGTTCATAGATACAGAATTCCCTGTTTGCTTCTCTGTTGTTTTTACTTATCAATATAGCTCTCCTGAAGGCCAGCTTTCTTCAAATTGAAAAATCTGGAAGTGTCAGGTGGGCCTGAACAGTTGGTCTTCCTCATATCTTTTTAGCCTCATGGTCTACTAAGAGAAAGCTTACTAAAGCCAGCTTTGGTGTCTGATGCAGAATGCAGGCTCTATTCTGCTAAATTCTTAAGATGGCAATCAGTTCTTTCATTTGTTAGGTGTCAAAACACAGGAATACTGAAAAGAAAGTTCTAACCACGGCCAGGTTATCTCTAGCTGAATGTATTTGGTGTCATAAGATCAATGTTAGAAATTCTTTGGTGATTTTTGATAATATAAAACAAATCAAAGCTATGAAAATAAAAAGCAGAGTCTAGTAAAGAGAGGAAAACACCTAATCCTAGCTATTTACAACTTCATAAACCTCAGTCTTTGACCTGTAACTAATTCCATAGTTATGGAGCTGTTCAGTCAAATGCTGGTAAGAGGTGTCAGTGTAAATCTCCCAGAGGCTCACTTGAACATGTTTGTTAAGGTCCGGCTGACACAGCTCTGATGGGACACCCAGGGTGAGAGATGAGTATGTCTCTGTGCAGTACTGAAGAAAGGGAAATGCACAGGAAAATGTGAAACATTAATTTGAAAAACTGGGAGGAGCACTTGTTTCTGATTTTGATGTACAGAACTCAGAGAAGCTGTGCCATGCTCAAGACAGACAGCACTGAGAACTTCTAACCAGGCTGCCTTTTACTCTCTGAAACCCAGTCAGGATGAGACTAAAAGACAGAGAGACAGAAATTTGCCTTTTAATGCTTATTTAGCCAGAAATCACTGCATACAATAACAACATAAATGTAGTGCAAATCCCATGCCACTCCTTGCATTTTTCCCTGACTCTATCCATGGTGTGGCTGGAAAAAGCTAGCTTTACTTTAAAAAGAAAACAATCAAACAAACAACACAACCCATGGAAGAATGTGTTTAAAAGTCTACTGCATAAGAAGCAGCATGCTAGACCACAGACTGAGAGCACTCAGTTTGGGCCAGGGCAGAAAACCTTAGGAGGTGCCTCTGGCAGAGCATTAAAACATCACGCTAAACAGGACCAAAGTTCCCACCAGGCTTAATGGTGCTCTATGCCATCATGGTAAGAGAAAGAAGTTTTAGCAAAGCAGACCTGCTGCTGGTCAGGACAGGGATATTGAAGTATGCTGCAGTAGGTACAGACCTTTAAATCAACCTTCAGCCTTACTTAGTTAGTAGCTGTTATCAACTTCTTTACTTACTTATTTAGTAACAGCCACATCAGGCTGAGCTTTGCTCTCCATGAAAACTATTTTAACACAAAGCAGATTTAGATCCTTATTTGTTTTGAACCACAGGCGAAAAAACAATACATTTAGTTTGGAAAAAGGCTGCCAAGTGGATGAAAAAGGCCTGCAAGTTTTCCTTTTGGTCGCCCTTAGCATTTACTGTCAACTTTTCCCAGCTCAAAACCCAAAGTCTGCTCTCAATTAGCCTGGCATAGATCAGACCAACTCCATTGACTTCAGACAACTTTTCTGGATATAGAGCATTGTGAGACAGAACAGAATTTGGCCAATATTGTCTTTTTTTTTGTTGTTTTACCCGCACCACGAATTTCTCTCTTTTTGGAAGACTTATCGGTTGACACAAAGCAGATGACTGTGCACAACCTGTTTGATGTGGTAAACAAAAGCAAAGCCATTGCCAAAACAGCTGATGAGCTTGAAAGAAAAGAAACATGAATAATGTGGGAAGGAGAATGATGGGAAAGAACTTGAACCTTCTCCTGATTTTGGTACAGAAGTCCAAAAATAACCTAGAATATTTCCCAAAATAAAATTTAGTACAGTGTATGAGTGCGACTTCAATCTCTAACCATGTTCATCAGAAGCAATTCCACTGGGTCTAATCTACTGTAAACCAGACATAAGACATCTGCAGCCACACACAAAGTTTAGAGCTTTCAGCAGGAACAACACAGTAAGATTACCATTAGTACTGTTACAAGTCCTACTGGGAAAGAAAATGTAGTGAAGGAATAAAGACTGAAATCCATTTTGTATCTATTTTTTTGGGAAATAGAGCACTGCAGAAACTTACTGCCAAATTTTTTTCCTTTCTCCTGAGGAACCAGGGTTATGAACTAAAAGGTCCTTAGTAGGAGACAGTTCTTTCATGGCTGAACAGAAGATACTATCAATTTACAGAGGTAGTAAGTAATTTTATCCATTTGTATAGATTCCTCTCTACAACATTAACAATGGAAGCAACAGGGTCATAATGAGTGTTTCTTTTGACAAAATCAAGTGATGCCTGCATCATATTCTAAGATAGGATTTTAAAATTTAAATGCAAACTGCCACAAGATCAATCTATTCAAGTCCTTTAAACCCATAAATATCTTGCATTGAAGACCATATGCTCAAATTTGAAAATCTGATTACAGAAAACCTTTTTCCATTTAAGTCTAATTCAAATTCTATAAATGTGTAAAAACCTTAAAGGACACATTCAACTTCACTAGTTTTCTGCCTAAACATTAATGAGGAGAAGCCATAAGGCTTTTAGGCTTTTCCTTTTTTTTTTTTTTTGTCTCAATTTAGCTATCAGGTGTAGAGTTACTGTTGCACACATCTGGACTATTTCACTGGAAGTTGAGAGTTACTGGAATAAGATAAAGCAGGAAGGCTGTTTTTCCTCTTCCGACCACAACTATAGATTTGGGCAGATAATGAATCTAAAAATGTGAAGGACAGAATCTGCTTATCTGAAAAGCTTGTTTACCAGAAACACTTTACCAGAAAAATGAGAATTACAGAAGATCCAACAGTTGACTAACTTCTTTTTACGGTAACTTAAACAATTTCACTGAGCATAGAACTTGCATCCTCAAATCCTGAACTTACTTTGTAGTCTGTAATGTCCCATGGGAAAAAAAATCTGATTTGCTAGCTACAAATAATTCCCTGCCTTTACTTGCTAAGAGGACTGGATAATGGGGGTGGGGGCTGAGGCAGTATTTTTATTTAACTAATATGCAAAGTAAAGATCAGAATTACACACATTCATAATTGCATGCCTGTTTCCTTACAGAGCCAGGTGAGCAAGTTGGACATTCCAATGGAATTGAAGAGAATTTAATTATTGTCTTACAGAAGATAACTGCAACACAAAATTAAAATTCACTGCTTAGAGAAAGATTTCTTTCTTGTATTTAAACTTAAATTATGCTTTAAAATATGTCACTGTCATAAAGTGTGTGGAGCAGAACTGTATAATTACTTTTTTTCAAAAAAGTAACATGATTATTGAAATTATGTTATGTTGGGTAAAAAATATTTCAAAGAGCTTCTGAAACTGATTTGTTGTGGTTTTATTCCCTCTATTCTATTCCCACTAAAAATTAGCTCAAACACAAATTTATCAGAAGTTATTGAAGCCTGCAAAATAAAGCTAGCAAGCGCACACAATAATAGTGAGAAAACATTTTGGTAGAAGTTGTTGTCCTGGATGGTTTCTATTAGTTTAATTTACAGTAAGAGAATGAACAATTCCCTTCTGCAGAGTAGAAGCATCTCCTCATTTCCAATCCAAATTCATCAGTTTAACAAAAAAAAAAATCATATAAATCATATAGCCATAAATATCTGCTTTACATTCATGGTTACAGATTCCCAGTCATATTGTTAAGTCCTGAAGCAGGGCCCAAGGTCATGCACAAGGCATCCCATGCAGAGCAGCTGAAGCTCCCAGCTGTACTCACTCTGAAGATGCTTTAAACTCATCCTCAAATGCACTGTCATCCTTGTTATCAGCCTGTAAGAGCATGGGGCTCTCAGCTGGCAGCCCACTAAAGACCAGGCCATGGAAGGTGATGGAAAACAAGTGTTAATGTGTTGTTAAATGCCAAAATAAAAAAAAAAAAAAAGAAAATAAGGTTCTATGTATGTGGTATACAACAATTTAATTCAACTACTATTTCAGTTATCTGGAGTCTTACATTTTCATATTGCCAGAACCCATTAAACTTTAGCCAACCCAGGTCTCTTTGCAAGAAGGACTGCTTCACATGCAACATAGGATTTTAAGGCTCTAAGTTTACATCCCCTGCTAATCAAGAGAAACCTTCAATGAACTTCCCAAAAGTTATAATTAATACAAGATATGCTCTTGTACAGATCATGCTTCAGTTTTTCAAACTGCATCTTCAGCAGTGAGATGACAGTGTCCAGCTTTTGCTGTCTGCAGCTTTTATGTATCACCACCTGAGCTAGTCAGCCAGATTCCCTGTAGAATCAACAGCCAGTCTCAGAGCTTGATTCATCTTAGTTGAAATTTCAGGCATGTAGAACACATTAGATAACTGAAGGCCCACCAGTGCTTGCTGCACTCCACTGACATCAAAGAGAGGAAGGCTGATCAGACATGTAACTGTGGTGAATTACTTCCAGCCCTCCTGTGCAGCAGTCAGACACGCTGAGGATCTGCAGCTCCCTGTTTTCCTAAGCACACACAGCCCAAGCCAACCATCATAGGACTGGCAAAGACACCATCTTGAACTGACTCCACTGCTGCAGACTGCTGCTCAGCTAGCCATTACTGCCTCTCTTTTGCTAATTATAAAACATTAGATATATTCACTACTCTGCTGTAGCCTCAAAGGCAAATATTTATGCTGGAATGAAAAGGAGGAAGAAAAATAAGAATGAACTGTAACATACACAGGACAAATAGCTCTGAATTAATGTTACCATGCTCTTGTTACAATCTTCTGTTATGTGAACATAGTGAATATAAAATCTGTCAATGGATGAAATTAGGCTGAGTTAGTTCTCATACCAAACGCTCTATGTTGTGTGGTTTGGGTCTCCTTAGGATGGATGGTTCCAAACAAGTTAGCAATGTAGGTAAGTCACCCACAAATCCCTTTCTTTTTTGTGCTGGTGTTTTAACTCCGAATATGCTTTTGTTTTTTTCATTTTTATTTCAATGAAAAGGGGACGATAAAGAAAAGCCTATCATCTTAATAAAATGCAAAGAGCAGAAAGCGACGGGAGAAGAAAGGAATATCCCTCAGCTCCTGCCCTTACCTCTCACTGAGCTCTTCCACACGCTGTCCATGGCTCAGCACGAAGCTGGACTGCCCGCAAGGGCTGGCAGGGGCTGATAAAGTGCTCTTGACGTTGTTGTGTGCCGAGTGCCTGCGGCTCCGCCGGCGCTCCAGCCCCCTGCGCTCGCCGGCACCGAGGCTGGCCCTCCTCCGATCCTTGCGCCCGCTGGGTGGGGGCTCAGCACCCTCATCTCCGTCTTCATGCCTCAGTGTCACCTGAGAAAGAGAGGAAGAAGGCTGACATGGTCCCTTCAGCTACCACAGGTCTTCACCTAGGCTTAAAAATTTCCTGGTCTCAACATGATTAACTCCAATTAGCAGCACTGTTTCTACAGCTATCCCTGAAAGTCACTGTCTATCCATTACTGCAGTGTGGCAGCTCTAACAATGGAATTGTAAACTGATGTCTTGCATACAAAATTACAGGACCTGTAACAACATATTTATGTGCCTCCTAATCTGTTTGTCTTCTCTTTAATGTGGGACCGAATTTTCAAGGAAGCTGAGCAGTCTTGGACAACTAGTTCTCTTTATATCCTTCCAAAATACTTAGATGAAGACTTGGTTTTAGTGAAGTTAACAGGAAAAAAATCCATGCATTGACTGATTCAACACTTCTCATGTTCAGACATGACACTTGTGGTGATTAAGTGGAAGTTACCATCTAGAGTGTGCTGGAATTAGCAGAGGACTAAAGCATGGGTGCAATGCCAAATATCTCAAACTGCTGCATGCCCCAGATGTGCCAATGTGAACTACCTCTAATAAAAACAAGGAGAGAGATTCCTGGCAGAAACAACGTAGTATCTAATGACTCTCATCTGAAATGCAGCCTAACATTGAAATAATCATTGTAAGAGAAAGATCCACTCAAATGGGCAGAGGTACAGAAAGGGTGATGTGTGCCATCAGAAGAATGCCTATCTTCTTGTTCCTATTAGTCCTGTTACTCTAGTAATTCTTACCAGAAGTTTTTTTTTTTTAAAAAAAGGGGGAAGTGAGATATCTCTGCTAGGGGTGTAAAATCTGTTTCTGTGAGGAAAAACAGATTTTTCAGGTAAGAAACAGGATTGGCAGATATGGCAGATAAAAGGAAGAACCTGCAAAGACATGTTTAAATTTAATTTGGTCATAAAGAAAAAGCTGGCACCAACTAAGTCAACTGCCAGTTCTGCAAGTAAGTCTTTCAGTAGGTGCAGCACGCACAAAAAACCAATCCATCCTTTTAAGATTAATCACTACACTTTAAAAAGGCTGCTATAAGATGATGCCTCCGACGATAGAAAAAGAAAGAACATTACTGAGCCCTCTCCTTCTCTTGCTCTTCCTAGAAATTGCTGTGTATAATACCTACATTGCTAACTTAACTCTGCTAGTAAGTGAAGTGGCATGGGAGTAGAAATGATGGAGAAAATGGAGAATCAAATCTATTAAATCCTTCGCTGGACTTAGGCAGCGATGAAGTAATTTAACTTTGTCATATGAGAACACTAATTCACATTTACATTACAACTTCAGCCTAAACCTCCTACCTCCAACACTTCCCAAAATCTGAAAAAAGGCTTATTATTAAGAAACTGGATTTCCTACCCCTACATATAAATGCTTCAGAAGAAGTTATTTTATACCTAGGTGGTAAATGTGGAGTCACTCATTACTGCAAACTGCATAGGATCTGGTCCAGTGTAAACTCTTAAACACGGACTTGCTGGATATTCAGTTGCAGAACAAGTAGTACTTGTGAAGTTGAGCTCAGCCGAGCCTTTTTGATGAGTTGAACACTTTTGCACATGGGAAGAACTTCTATTTGCTCAGCATGTGCAACTAGCAGTTGCAGAAACGAGGCTAGTAAATGTGCTGGTTTGCCTTGGACTATGCCCCAGCTTTAATACAAAATGCCTTTGCATTAAAGGCAGCTATGTGCCATAGCAGGTTACATATACAAATGTGTACAATACTTACAGCAACCAGATGTTTTTCTTTTAAAATAGGAGAGATAACCAAATTTCACCTAGGTTACATTCCCCCCCTCCTCTCAGCTTTGAAGTTTGCACAAGCTGTAAGATGCATAAAACAGGGCATGTTATGTTACCTCATAAATGTTAAATTGCTCAACTAAGTCCAAGTCTGTTCCTTTCTTGTTCAAGTGTCTCTGTGAAATAGCTTCGATGCCTAGCTCTTCCAGACAGTCCACCACATCGTAGAAAGAGTCTTGATCTGGCAATCCTGACAGCGTCTAAGAATCAAAGGAAAAACATTTAAATCTGTTTGTTTTGAAAAGAATTAAACAAAGGATTTTAAAAGTGGGTGGCAAGTGGTGCTATGTATGATTTCAATAAAGTAAAACCCATGATGTGGGATTAGAGACACCGATAGAAAATAAAAAACAAGTGACACAGCTTTTAACAAACAACTCTCTGCACTGTGCAGAAAAACGAAAAATTGGCAAAACAAATCAATGTTGTTATTTTATACAAAAAAGTATGGAAAATGTAGGTCTTTAAAACACACAGATGGATCCTTCTGGCTGCATTCAAGTGCAGACTTAAAGAACAGAGAATGTTAAACCATCAAACACAGGGATAAAAGCAAAGAGGGAGGAAAAAACCCCGAAATGCTTAGCTAAAAGAGTAAAGCTCATTTCCGACTGATTCTTTTAGGTTTAGCCTTAAGAAGAAAAAGCCCAATGCACAGCTGTGTGATGTCAGAATAGCAGGAAATATCCTGCACCATGTGCTTACTGTCCTCCACACCTGCAGCAACAGTCATCTTCCCTGAGCACAAATTGGTTTGTACAGAGATAGTGACTCCTCTGCTCCCTTTCAAATTAAAAAGTCTTATTAAAGGTACACTGACTTCTTAATTCCTATTCCAGCTTGCTACTGATTCCTAGTCAGTTTGTGCTGATTTTTTACTGCTCTTTATGCATGATGCAGAAAGACTAGTTTAATCCTGCACATGTTGAGCAGAAACAACTGAACACACTGTGCCACCTACCTGCAGGGCAAGGACATCCCTCGCCACAGGAACCAGTCTATGCAGAGCTGCTGCTGCAAAATACCTGAGAGTGCAGGCTGGAAGCAACACAGATTTTCTGGATTAGCTCATCAGAGAGGTTTACTCTGAAGTAGTTTCCTCTCTCCCATTCAATTAGCTAAGTAATTTATCTAAATTCCCAGCAGAAGAGAGAAAGAGCAAGGCAAAGAGATGCAAAACCCAGGCTCTCTCCAAGGAGAGTTACATCCTCTCATACCTGGGATGAACTGTGCTTTGTGAATGCTGTTTTTCTGGAGCCCATTTTTTCCAAGGTGGCTCTGAGCAGCAGAGTGCAGAAAACAGGAGCCCCTCTAGGCTGCCTCCCTACACCAAGAACCTTTACATTCAGAAAAATGGATCTGGATTACATGACTACATGACTAATGAGATAAATGGGCAGCTGACATAGCTGTCTTGTTAAAGCCACTGAAATATGTGCACCAACAAAGTACATTTTATTTTTTTTTTCTAATTAAACACAACACAGCAACATTTTCTTCATTCATTACAGGATTATTAACTGGTGAAATCCACCACAACAGGAATTCTTAGCACAAAGATCAATTAAGTGTTAAGGTTATATGTTCAGGCTTTAATTAGAAATTTCTCTCTTTTGAGGACAGCATTTTGTTTAGAACCCACTGAAGACTATGAAACTAAAACATCCTGAATAGTGCTGAAAACAGGTACCACATTTATTTTGTTCCTTCCTAAACTGACACCTAGCATTGAGTAAAACTTTGAGGATTCAGCAAATGAAGTTCTCATACTGCGCATTCCGTGGAACTTTAACTTGGACTTGGAACTATTATCATAGAAAAGTGTTCAACTATGAGGCTTTCAGTTGCAAATGAAAGACATGGAGAGCAACTATTCTGACCAAAATGCCTTCATGCACAGTAGTATGTGATGTTTATCTGCAAAACAGTGGAGGAAGAGTCAGATCTTCTGAGCATTTACTTCCTAAAATGACAGGAAATTATCTTCATGTTGATATGCAGATCACCCACCTTCAAGTACAGCTTTTTTAAAATCCAAGGTAAGGCAAGCTGTAGACTGGCAAAACAGCAGCATAAGATAGTATTTACTGGCAACTGCTGCTGTCAGCAGCCTTTTATTGGTTATTATCATTTTAAATCACACAGCAGTGTAAATCCAATTTCACTGCGTGTTGTTGACCAGAACTGGACAATAAAATATTTTTCCTTTGCATGGTTTGTCATTGCACTCACAGATTCACTTTCAGAGCCTAAAGCATATCAAATTCAATTTCTAACTACTCCAAGAAAAATAACAAAGGTTATACTGGAACTATGCATAACCAGAAGTATCTGCACTGGGATCACTCTCATCTAAGAAATTCATTAATACCTAAATCCTCACAAATTAAGAGAGGGTTAATAAAATATTGGCATAACTAAATTGGTTAAGCATCAACAAAAGAGAGGGAGAAGATAAAAGGACTAGAGCAATTCTTATGTCTGGGCAGATATGTTTTCTGTTTTGGAGCAGGAAGGAACACAGTCTGTAAATGGATACATGGAGAAAGAAAAAAAGAGTACAGACATGCTTCCTTAAGACAAATCCTTCATGAGGACTCTGCCCGCACTGAAAATTTTGACATTTCCTTGTCTAGAGAAGCTGAAACCATCTGAGCCTTCTTTGTATTCTCTTTGGGGTAAAAAAAATTACAGCTGTTACATGCTGCTTGCTGTTTTCTCTATAATCATGAAAAATATCCCATTAAAAACATCATAAAGCTGCCCATAAGCCAGATCGTAATTATAAGTGTGGATTTGTGGGATTCCTCTCTTCCTTGATCTTCATAACTGCCTTGCTTCTTTGACTGTGACATGCTTTTTCTTTTTGGATGTTTTTAAAGAACTACCTCCTCCTAAAAATAGCTTTAAATGTACTGAAAAACTCAGACTAATGGAATCAACTATAGGATAATAAAAGCATCAGCAGGGAAAACCTTTGAGGAAGTCAAACACCAGGTAGGTTACAACTGTGCAAATGATGAAGAGAACTATCTCAGAATGAGGAATCAGTAGACAAAACAAGGTGGAAAGCAGAGACATTAATGATGGATCACCTTGGCTTTAATAGCAGATACAGACAGAAGCATATATAACTGGTGATGCTTTTCAGAAAGAGTACAGCAGTAAGGTGAGGTGGTCTTTTAAACTCAAGAGGAACCTTACTGCTGTGGAATCAGGAGCAAAGGTGACTCTAAGCATAAGTACACTAAGATCAGTAATATCACCAGGAAAGGTTGGTCCTTCTCAGACATATTTGCTGGAAAATATCTGCCATTAAGAAATCATTTTATTAAAAAAAACCAAAAACTAACAAAAATCCAACAAAAAAGCAACCCACAATTCCAATAATGTAGCCAAGAGCCCAATAAACTGGCAGCTTGGTGTATAACCCCCACAAACAAAATCAGCATTTTCAAGTGAATACAATAAGTAATAATAATATTTCCTAATACTCTGCCCTATTAAGTATAACCATAAACCACACAATTATTTTGTTTGCCAAGAGTATGCTGGCTTTCTCTGCTCTTAAAAAAATTAATCATTAATTTTAGTACTCCTTCCCCCTACAATTTGTCTGTGACTAGATGCTGATTTTTAAGGAATTTACAATTATAAATTTCTAACTTTCAAGAACTTTCTATTTTCTCCCTCCCAATAGCATAAGCCAATATTTCATAAAATATTTGACTTTACTGCAAAACTATAACTCATAAATCCAGTCACCAAAAAATATAAGGAAATCAGAAAAAAAATGTAACCTTACTTTTTTAAGCAGAAGCACCCTTACTAGCACTCAGACCTGTTAAATTAATCATATTTATATCACAGCAAAAAAAAAATTAAACTATATGAACTAGAAAACTGTGCATGATACAAGCCTTTGCGAGCATGTGATTTTTTCACCAGCACTTGCTTTCCTTCTCCCCTTGGATAATTTGTTGAGTTACTTTGTCGTGTTTTCCTTTAGCACAGCATTGTCAGCACTGGGAGAGGAGCCGTGTCAGACCACAATTCCACACAACATCCTCCAGAATAACACCTCTGCTCCTGGCTGCTGCCTCTGGGTAGCTGCAGCACAAGTAACAGGAGTGTGCTGATTGATTACAGCTTGTCCTGCAGCTTCTCTGTGACAGGTCTCTTCCATCACATACTCTCAACAGGGAAGTTCATTACACAATTGAGAACACCAATATTATCTGCACCAGTCATGCCAACAAAGTAAACAAACCTTGTTAACCAAGGTCATTGCATAAACCAGTAGTTCCGTATCAACCCCATCCTTCTCCTCCAGTATCTCCATGATGTTGGACCATGGCTTGGCTCCTAGAGGAAAAGCAGAAACTTTGGTTATGGTGATCAAAATGGGAAGCTACATAAAAAGCTTCTAGTCATCCACAAAGTGGCACAAATTGGAATATGTGGCCAGGTGAAAGCTCAAGCCGACCAGCTTTGTCTACAGTCTCTCCTGCTCCCCTGAGAGTAAATTTAACGTAGACAGTGAAAACTACAGTCCAGCCTATTGCAGGGATATAAAATATGGCAGGTGGACTCTCTACAAAGGCACCAGCTTCTCTCCCTTGATGATAAAGGGAGCACAGCACACTGTACTTTGTTATCACAGAGTGACTGACACCAAAATTCTGAAAATCAGGTGACAGGAATTTTACCCAGCCTATCATAGGTTCACACAGGCTTTGATAAATCTTCAGGAGCGACCTACGTGCTGTGCTTTCAGTGTGCCTGCTGCTCCTGTTTCTAGTGCTATTGCCGAGTTGTGCTGCATTAAGGTAAGGCAGGTTAACAAAACATTGTGGCAGAGAAACAGTTTTCTCAAATTACAGGCTATATGTCTTGGACAAAAGAAACGATCAATGAGGGAAAAGAATTTTGCTGTGGCTCGTTCCCAAAATACTTTAATAGGAAACCCACCTACAGAACTTTCAGATATGATTCTCTCATTTTTCACTAAGAAAGGTCAAACTTTGTGCTTTTAGTTACTTGCTTGATTTGCATGTTGATTTGAATGTACGTATTTCTCTGATACCTAAACCCAAACAGTTTAGTGAGTTATTGTGCTAAAAACATCAGGCAAGCAACACACTACCCAGATTCACCCTCTTGTGTGGAAGGTAGCTTGTAAAACTGTCCTATCTCACTTGACTGAATGGCAAGATGGCTCTATGTACCAAATTTTATCTAGGAAAACTGAAATAAATAATGAAAGACTGCAATCCAGTGTTTGTTTAGAATAAAGTTAAAGGTGAGCTGGACTTATAAATCCAGTCACCAAAAGCAGAGAGCTAACCTTAGCCCCGAGTTACACTCAATTTATCTACACAACATAACTGTGATAGTCTTTCAGTTTCAGAGGGAAACATGCAGAGTATTCCAACAGCCCACATGCCCTGAACACCATACAGATGATGAGAGTTTGAGTATAATCAGGCAGAAAAATGCAAACGTGCCATCACAGCCACCTGTCGCTGACTGATCAGTCACCCCAAGGTCTAAACTCTGTATTACCCTGTAACAGCCCTTGCTTATTACAGATGGTATCAGATAGGTACCCTGCTACACAGACATAAAATCTCTGCTAACCAAGGATCTGCATTTTCAAGGCAATGGCAATGCACTGTGTAGAAAAACCTGTCTAAAAGTGAATGTGCAGACAGCAATATTTCTCTTTTTTTTCTTCCCCCTCAGACAGTCTCTGATCTTTACTACATGGTCAGGGCTTTTTTATCTTAAGCAAAATCAAAGGAGGAAGGGGATTCACTCTCAGATCTCCAGATGTATCTATATGCATTCCTAATTAAATACTAATTCAAATACATGTCTGTAATGAAAATACGCTAGACACCTCTTTACCAGATTCTCTATATTGCCAGACGTTTTGTGCAGTATATGTTCAAAAGTCATGTGGAACAAATTCACTCAGCTTGCAAATGATATATGATCAGCAGGAATGATATTCTCACTACAAAAATGTTTTCCTGTGGTTTTCAGTGAAAAAAAATGAAAAATGGAAGGAAATAGGAAAGAGAAACAAAATGGGGAGACCATGCAAGTCTGACTCACAATAATGCCATTTGGCAAAACAGTGAGTTGATAACAACATAAAAACATAATTATTTAATCCACTGAATTATTCAGTGAGAGTCCTTTGTTATTGCAGGCAGGTTCTACTCTTATTCGAACAATCCTGGTTAATATTTTGGGCAGCATCCATGTGTTTGTTTTTATTTGTTCCCTGAATCTCTCAATAATTCTTCATTATCATAAAATAATAATTTCATGGTCACCTTGCTGTTTTCCTGCAAGGATGATATATAATATTCTTCTAGCAATGCTGCTATTTTATTTCAGAATACAATTTTTAAAAAATATTGTCGATTGGACACACCTGCTAGTAACGCAGCCCTGTAACAGCTCGTCTATCTTTCAAAGGCTTTCTTTATGCTTCTGCTACTAAACTTCCAAAATCTAGGCTTAAATTCCAAATTCTTCATCTATTCCCTAACTACAGTCAAGAGGAGGCAGTACTATCAATAACTTTGACAGAGCTATTCCAGTTTGTACCAGGTTAAACCTTTCTTTCAAATGTTATTTCCTCCATTTTGATCTCAATCTGAACAGCCAAGAAGTGAACGTGGAAATAGCTGTGAGGCCATCTACTACCCACCCAGGATAAGGCAGTTCTCCTGTGGAAGTTGCACCATGAGCTTACTGCCTTGCTGTCCTTGGGTTAATATTCTTCCACATATATAATGAGAATCTGTAGTTTCCAACCTATGATCCATACAGCATGGGACATACACAGATCCAGCTCAGCTCCCCCTTTCAGAGCTCCCCCTTCCAGAGCCTGTGCAGTCCAGCATGCTTAAAGTGAAAAGAGACCTGTTCAGATTAAGATCATAATGAGGAAAACTGCATTTGAAAATAAAGGTTTCATCTTGTACATATTGGAGTAGGTCTGCCAAAGTCATTGATAGTACTGCCTCCTCTTGATTCTAGTTAGGGAACAGGTGAATGTCTTCCTTCACCAGATCCTGATGTAGAAAAATGATGATCTAGAAGATTGATGATATAGAATCCAGTGATTTTTCTGGGAGCAGATGGGTAAGGTTTTGTTGCAAAATCAATGGGAGTGATGAAACAGGCTCAGTGAAGTGAAGCACCAGAGACTGAGTTTTGTGTGTTTTCCTGCCTCCTAATGGGTAAAATGAGAACTGCTTGACTGCCCTTCAGGGGCTTGTCACTTGGAAGAGCTCTTTGTCACAGCTATTCTGACAGGTAGGCTGCAGTTTCAACTCTGACGGTACTTGCAGGGTTATGAGTAACCATGAATGGTGTATAGAGAAAGAACAATGAGGCTGCAACAATTAAGCAAATATTAATTCAGTATACTTTCAGAATGACATTGCCCATTGTTTTAAGTCTCAGTCTTTTCTCAGTTTCCTCTTTGAATGCTTTTACATATTTATTTGAATGTTTTTGTTCATGTCATACACAAAACCTTGACACTAGAACTACAAAACAGCTGCACAGTTTGTATAAAGCATGAAAAATCTTGCACAAGGGCAGAACCTTGCATGAGAACTGCCATCAGCTTAGAGAGTGTCTGTCTCCAGCAGCTATAGTCTGGAAAGGTAGAGATACTTTTGTAAAGACCTTGACATCTTGTACTTCTGCCTATTTATATTTGAATGAACTTATATCTTTCCATCATACCTACAGTGTGTGAGTTAATTTAGCAGAATAAAACTATGAATGAAATTGCAGGAAAAGCTAAGAACAGATAATGAGGGCCATTTGGCTCTAATCTCTATCCTAAAATATGATTGTGATAAAGAAGCCCTAGACAGCAGAGTACAATGCCAGCTCCACTTCCCAGAGCCTTTGCAATCATATGCTTAAACTGAAAAGAGACCAAATTCCTCTAGAGTTCTGAAACAAAAAGCATGGGAGAAGGGAGGAGCTAAATGGAAGTGCAAGGAGAAGCTAATTCCTACATGACGAGGGCCATGCAGTTACTCATTAATGGTCTGCTTGTACCTCAGAGTAAAGCCAGTACTTCCATGGATCTCTGCACTCCAGTTTGCATATGGATGTATTCACACATAGAAACCACAGCTGGGATCACTTTGAAACCAGGCTGAGTTAATATGGGGTTCTAGAAGTTAATAATGTGTGCTACACATGTTGAAGAATTATGTCATATCTCATCACCTTGTATGTACATGAAGCATCGAACTTTTATCAAAGCAGTGCTGAACTTAATTACATACCTGCAAGATTTATGACAATGGCTCAAGAAAAGGCATATTGCTTTTTTCTCTTTTTCTGCTTTGTTTCATCAGTCATTAAAAGCAGGTACTTGTCATTTATAGGCCACTAATTTAAAATTATAAATTAAAACATAGCATATGCACATCTAAAATTGAAGGGCTTTGACATTGTATCCCACAGGATTCTTCTGGAGAAACTGGCTGCTCATGGCTTGGGTGGGTGCACTGTTCACTGGGTAGAAAACTGACTGGATGGTTGGCCTAGAGAGTGGTAGTGCCTGGAGTTCAGTTCAGCTGGCAGATGATCACTCTTAGGGTGCCCCAGGGCTCAATGTTGGGGCTACTCCTGTTTAATATTGCTATCAATGACCTGGATGAGGGGACTGAGGGCACCCTCAGTCAGTTTGCAGGTGACACCAAGTTAGATGGGAGTGTTGATCTGCTGAAGGGCAACAAATCTCTTCAGAGGAATCTGGACAGGGAAGATCAATGGGACAAAGCCAGTTGTATGACAATCAGCAAGGTCCTGGTACATGGGTGCACAGCCATGTGCAGTGCTGGGGCAGAGCAGCTGGAAAGCAGCCTCAGAAAAGGACCTGGGAGTGCTGGTCAACAGTAGCTGAACATGAGCCAGCATGTGCCAGATGGCCAAGAAGGCCAATGGCATTCTAGCCTGTATCAGGAATAGTGTGGACAGCAGCACCAGGGAAGTTATTGTCTCTTTGTACTTAGCACTGGTGAGGCCTCATCTTGAATCCTGTGTTCAGTTTTGAGCCCCTCACTGCAAGAAAGAGATTGAGGTGCTGGAGAGTGTCCAGAGAAAGGCAATTAAGATGGTGAAGGGTCTGAAGCACAAGCCTTATGAGGAGTGACTGAAGGAGCTGGGGTTCTTTAGCCTGGAGAAAAGGAGGCTCAGGGGAACCTTACTTCTTTCTACAATTCCTGAAAGGAAGCTGTAGCCAGGTGGGGGTTTTCCTGGTTAACAAATGACAGGATGAGAGGAAATTACCCCAGGTTGCATCAAGGGAGGTTTAGGTTGGATATTAGGAAGAATTTTTTTCACCAAAAGGGTTGTCAGGTTCTGGAACAGGCTGCCCAGGGAAGTGGTGGAGTCACCATCTCCAGAAGTATTTAAAAGACATGCAGACGTAGCACTGAGGGACATGGTTTAGTGATGAACTTGGCAGTGCTGTGTTAATGTTTTAACTCAATGGTCTTAAAAGCCTTTTCCAACCAAAATGACTCTGTGACTCTATTATATTGATGACCTAAAAAGGGAACTAAATATAAAACCAGAAAAAGAATCTCTTAAGGAACTAAGTACAACTGCTTAATGAAAATAATTTAAAAAACTAGGAAGAAGGAAAAACTAGGTATTTGGGTTAAGGTATTTGCAAGAGTTCATAAAATAATCTACTAAAGCACAGGTATGAGAATTCCTGTAAAACCTCTCATTATGCTCTTAACATATGCTCATCTAGCCATATCCATCAGTTTTTTCAAGTCTTGTGTTGTTACTTGTTTTATTACATTGGGGCATTTAAATGATTGCCTAAGACTGCTTTACAGACAGAGAAGGGAATACTCTGTTTCTCCTTTTTCTTTAATAATGACCTTACTAACCTCTTAGTAGATATAAGGCATTTTGAATTCATTGAGAATGCCAGTGAGCTCAGAAAGCTGATGAAATATTCAGAATGAAAAAAGGAGTCACAGTCCTCACAGGTACATGAATATTATAATCATATTTATGCTTATGGCATTTTAAGGTTTACTGCTGTTAATTTAAAACAGAAAGCCAATCTTCAGAATTTGCTGTTTTGAATTGCCCCTGCCTGCTTCCTTGCTATAAGAGATAATTTGGGTTTTTTCTTTTCAACCCATTCTGATAACTGAAAGCAAAATCTGGCTCCTTTTTTCTATTTCTGGCACCACCTTTCTCCTCAGCCCCCAACATTTTCTTGTTTCACTTTTACCATATCAAGTCTCTCAGACAAGTTGAGTATGGAGGCAGCTGCTCCACAGAGGGAAGCTTGCTTTCAACTTCCATGTTTGAGACCACAACAATGGATCTCCTAACCTCAAAAACTCTCCTTGAGGCAAAGGAATGTTTTGCATCAAGAGAGAATGCCCCAGGAGCTTAGTGATGGCTTTGTGGGAAGAACAAGAAAGAACCATTTTTGTTCTATTTATTTGTAAAAAATACAGTATACATATTCAAGTATTTTTCATGAGCCTGAAGGGCAACAGATTTCATAGTATAATATCTGCTCAAGGGCTTTATTTTAATGTAACAACAGATGGTTTTGCTTTTACTATAAAGCCTGTACTATTACTGACCTCGTCTTTCTCTTCAAAGGGATTACACTGATTAGATATCATTTTCTCTTCTAAATCAGACTGCTGCTTCCCAGAAGGAAGTGGAAAGATGGTCTTGCCCAAAGGAGCCTCTGAGTCGGAAGATATTGGGGAGGGGGGGTTTACTTAGCATGTGGATGCAGGGAAAGGGCAATGACTCTGGCACCCCAGGAGGTAAAGTAGCTCTTCAGTTTTCACTCTTCACTTTCCCATTATAATTAATTCTTAAAATAACCTTAAATTATATGAATACTTAAAACATGCTTTTAAGAAATAAAAGGTATGTTGGACAAAGCAGGCATCAATGACAGCAACACTAGGACCACTGAAAGCAGTGATGAAATGCTACCTTGACCTCAGTGGTGCTGGGATGTTGCAACTCCCTGGTAAGGCTACTTACCTCTCTTTTCATCCACAGTGGATACTGCCTGGATCAAAAGTGGTGCGTTGGACTCTGTGTACTCCACAAACACCAGCAGCAGCTTCAGTGCTGTCTTTACCACCAGGCGAAACTGGAAGAAAAGAGTGAGACTTGTCATTCTCCAAACCACAGCATTCCCAGCTGTGGGAAATGACACTGGGCAAGAGGCAAGCCCAGCGGTCCACATCTGGTAGTAACACACAAACAGAAGAGATTAAACTGTGACAGCACTGAAAATGGAAGATAAACAGCTGGCTGAGAATTTCATTCACTGGACAGTGCTCTCCTAGGGAATCCCCAGCAGATAATGAATGCAAGTGAAGTATTAATACTGCCACAAGTAACAAAAGGGTGAACATCCTACCTCTGCATATCCCCAACATTGCTGCCCAAAGCTTGATGTATACAGAACTTATTGAGCTAACAAAGCATATATTTCTTTATTTTTCAACACATTTATTTCCTCCTTCTCCTCTGAGACTTTAATCCTGTCAAAATGCTGGATGACTTCCTCCTTATGCTTTCTTCTCTTCTTATAATGCTACTGTTTAATCCCTAAATTATTAAATAGATTGATCTCCACTAGTAAACACAACGTAGGAGGAAGTGTGTTTAATCTCCAATTATCCCACCCTGTCACAAAATGTGTGATTTACTGGAACTGAGTATTCTGCCTGAAAGTTTTCAAACTCAGGTTTTTGTACATCCTTAGGAGGGAGTGTTTATCAAAGACTCGTCATTGGTAAAATGGATCTACTAGAATTCAATAGTCAAACTCTATCAATTTCACCTCAGAGCTCCCATTTCCAGAGAGGATCACTTGACTAAAAGAGCTAAATAAGAATTTTTAGGGATAATCAAGTATGATTACTTGGCATGATCAGGTACATGAAAAAACAACTCTTTACTTGAGGGGAGGATTTTTTAATAGGCAGGGCTCTGCATACTGAGAAGGCTTTTACTGTGGGAATTGATACTGGCTCAAATTTGCCATTCTTTCAATCTCAATAATGGATTACTATACAGTTTCTGTCAATATTGACTAATTCCCATTTCCAATTTTTTTTTCAAGTCCTCTTAACACAAATCCTAAGAAGCAAAAAAAAAATTATTAATAATATCATAGATGTACACATGGTCACAAGACAGTGACTGTGTCTATATTCTAAAAAAGACTGCAAGTGCAACAGGCATAGACTCAAGCTGCTGTGCTCACACAGCCACTCATGGAGATGTACTGGAGCTCACTTGAAGGTAATGAGCTAAAACGCAGCTTGCTGCTGTTAACACAGTTCAGTGTCAACAGTGATCCCAGCTAATTGCCTAGTTTCTTGGGGTTTACCCACTCATGTAGAATCGAGCTTAATGCCCCCAGTGGCACTACTAGCAATGCAAAATATTCTGCTGTTGAATCTAGGCTTTTTTCAGGCTTTATGTGTTGTCAAATTGTTGAATTTTAGGGCTGACAGCCAGGAAATCCCAGTGACAAAACTGACCAGGTCCCTTAAGACCCTTGGTTAGTCTAATTTGCAGTTGTACTGCTGCAGTGATACTTCAAAGATACATGGGGTAGTCAAATTAAAGGAAATTGAAACCTGATAACACAACAAATCACTTCCCCACATTTGCACTGTGCATCCATATATTTGCCTGTCAGGCCAATACCTGACAGCAAATCAAACCCCATGGTGTTGCTGGTCTGCAGTGACATTTCTCTTAGGAATCAAGTTCAATTGTTTAATAAGCCTACTGAAAGAATTTCCAAAAAGTCACCACTTTTTTTTGTAAAGTTACTTTGTAAATAGGAGTTATACCAGACTACTATAAACTATTCTAGCCTTAAGATACTTACTATCTACCAACCTGATTAGGGTTTTTTTCCTTAGAAAGGAAAGCTTAGATATTACTTTTGATGGTTCTTAAAGCCTCAAGCCTTGACCATGTGGTGACAATGGGATGAATTCTCACAGAAGTCCTTCATGGCAAAGTTCCCATAAGTGCCCATTTGACAGCAATCAGTGGGGGACACACTTGGCTTAAGTCTATTTTTGCAAATGTTTTTCCAGGAAGAAGAACCTTTGGCAGTACCTTTGCTCAGATTGTTGCCTGCAGGCCATGGCAGCTGCTGCAATGAGGAGCTGGTCCCTCTGCACCTGCCACGCTGCAAACCCTGAGCAGCCTCAGGGCAGCCCACTGCACTTGCACCAGACCAAGGCTCAAGCTGGCTGATTGCAGGTGCTATCTGCAGGTATCAGCTTCCTGTGCTTCACAAGCTAGCAGATGGTTTGTAAGGAATAAATGCCACTCAGAAGCAGTCCTGGAGAAAAGGAGCGATTTGGAAAGCTATATTTTGCTTACCATTTAGGTCCTAGAAGGACACTCTAAGTTCAGATTGTCAATCTGCAAATTTTCAGAGCTTATCCAGCTCCTCACAAAAGAGTTAATCAGCCCTGGAAGTGGATGTGCTTTCCACTGAAGGTGCATACCATGGCTGCTTTCTTCTTGCACCACCACAAACACTAGCTTTGAGAAAACCTGCATTTAAAACAATGCTGTTTCCTGCTTAACAGAAAATGGCATTTGGGACTCCTGTGGGCACTTTTAAGCCTGCCTGCTGCTCTGGACACTTTGGGCAAGGGGAAAGGCAAAACACTGCAGTCCTAGACTAAGCTGCACAATGCCTATGCTGAGGATTTACCTAGCTACCCATGACCCACACAGTCTTTATGCTCATCCTGCAGTGCTTTTCTAAACTGCATTAACAGTGCTTCTTGACAGGAGCAGGCAGTCATTGAGCAGCTGCACTGCCCCAGGAAACTGAAGTCTTCAGCCAGCCAAAACCCCTCTGAGACATCTGATAGCCTGTCACACCCAGACACAAAAACAGTCCAGAGCCTGACATACACTAAAACCAGCTCTAGTTATCCACTCTGGCACCAAGCAGTCTCTGAAAGGTTTGTTCAGGGATACCTGGCAGCAGGACCAATTTGAAGCACAGGGAATTTTTTTAATGTGGCCTCCCATATGCTGTCCAATCTGTTAAATGTTCCCTTTGCGACCACCTGTGGATCTAAGTTCCCATTTGTGAGTAACTATTTGACTGCCAAAGATCCTCACAGCTTCCTGTGTGAGTTCTGAAATGTGTTTGCACGACATAACTTTTCAATTAATTATATAGCTAGATTGCAAATAAAATAACAATCTCAAAATTGGAGGATTGCTATACAGGAAAAGACAGCAGCTGTTCACTGATTTTCTTGCTTCCTTTTCTGAAGTCATGGGACTTTTTGCCAGTCACTGTAATTTCATTTCACATGATTTACCCAGGTGGCACAGCAATGGGAGCAATAGAAACACATTCCATATTTCATTCACAAGCAGGTGAATCACAAATAATCTGAACCGCTGTTAAAAACTTAATGAAAACTTTTAAGACTGTGTGTGGGATTTTTTCCTGGTACTCATTTACTATTGAAGAGGGGAACAACTGCTTTCTGAATCTGCTTCAATAGTCACAGTTTTGTTAAAACCCATGGACCAATCACACTTCTACTTCAAACAGGACTAGAAAGGCAACAAAAGAGGTAGATATGCTAGATCAAAAAAAGTCCTGTTACTATCCCTTTGGAAACATTGGTTGTTCTAATTAAATCCAAATTCCATTTAAATATTACTGCTTAGTTAAAAGGAAGGCTCACTGAGACAATATGCATACTCACTGGCTTGGTAAAATAATGTTTTAACAGTTCTGAGATTAAATCAGGATTCTTGAATATCCAAACAGTGAAGCATCAGAACTTCTATTAAGCTAGAAAATAAAGTTCGTGTTGTGTTTTTGTATCATGTGCAAGCCAATTTATAGAGAGGAAATGATGTTAGCATCTTCTGGCTGAAGATAAGAACAAGCCAGCAACGTAAAAGGAAGAAGAAAAATTATAAACCTTTTCCCTCTGACTCGCTTTACCTTATACAGTGCAGTTTGGCAATCCCTTTCCCTTTTATCTCTTTATATTTAGACAATTACAGACTTAGACAGGGATACCACACAACAGGCTGCAAAACTCATGTCTCATGGAAGGGCTTATCATAGTTGTTAATCACTTGTCTGGAAAGGCTTTAACCTTTACAAGGAATGTTGTCACAAAGTTCATTGACTTAGAGACCAAAGCAATATTTGTAGAGTTCAGATTGAAACATTCCGGATTCAATTATTTTTCATCTTAAAAAGGAAGAAAGTAAAAAGGAAATTGAATAAAAATATTTTACTTGGGGAGATGTAGCTACTTCAGATTTACGCTATTCAAATTTAAAGGAGAAATAGGCATTGAATTTTTAAATAAAGATTTACTCCAGCCAAATCCCCTGAAACCTAATCCAGGTGCAGACTTGGATTTACTGTAGATCAGGTACTCATCCTTTTTTTAGGATACAGCCAGGCAGAGCTGCAGCTAAAGAAACACCCAGTGCAACCAGTGCTCAGCCTGTCTGGGAGAAGGGCATAGGGAAGCTGGAACCCTTCTCTCTTGTAGGGTGCAAAGATGCCCCCAACTTCAGATCTAGGGCTGCAGGAAGAGCCCATTGGCATCCCACCAGCACCTGCAATTCGACTCAATTTCATGTTTTCCAAGGGAATAAAATTACCTTCTGTTCACAAAAGGAGGAAAGATCTTGCTGGAATGAAAGGTTTTATATATATATATATAAAACTAAAGATGTTATACATATATATATATATAGTGGATCTATATAAAGACACTATTTATTATAATAAGCAACAAATATATAAAATAAATATTAATACTATATGGTAATATTATAATATACAATATTATTATTATATTGTTTTCCTTTGTAATAATCAAAAAAAGGAAATATAAATAGTGAGCTTGAGAGAATCTCTGAGTAATAATTTAAGTTGGAATGGCCCTGATAAGATTTTTCTTTCTTATCTAAGGTGAAAAAAATCCAGTTCCTTTCCTCATATAGCATGTGCTCTACCCCATCTGACCATCATAGTGAGCCTCACTGAACTTGCTCCAGTAGGTAAGTATCTATCTCATACTGAGGAGCTCAACACTGGACTCGTGAACTCCTGATGCTGCCTTATCAGCACCAAAGAAGGAGAGGCACTTCCTTCACCTCGGTGGCTGCGCTCCCCTCAGCCCAGCCTGAGATGTGTTTGACCTTCATTCACACAAAGGCACATTATTAACGCCTGCTCCAATTCATACTCTCTTATTCAGAATAAGTAGACAGAATCAAATGGTGTGATGCTAAAAGAAACACCTGTAATTTTCCCAGCTTTTAAGAAGACAAGGGGTAATGGCTTTAAACTGAAAGAGATCATAGTTATATGTTAGGAAAAATTCTTCACTGTGAGGGTGGTGAGGCACTGAAACAGGTTGCCCAGAGAGGTTGTGGATGCTCAATTCATGAAAGTTTTCAGGGCCAGATTTGATGGGGATTTGAGTAAACTGTCTAGTGGAAGTAAACTCAGTGGCAGAGGGGTTGGAACTATGTGATCTTTCAGCTTCCTTCCAACCCAAACCTTTCCATTGTTCTATGGATTCTATGACATCCCACTATTTTTTTAAATTAAATTTTCTGAAATCTCTGCGACAATGTAATTTCAGTATTTCACATGCTGTCCACCCGTATTTATGTAAAAGAATGTCTCTGCTGCATTCAACATCTTAGTGAACCTTTCCCACATCTGCACTGCAGAAAGCCAACCAAGAGCTCCAGCCCTGAGTGCATAAGCAGGAAGAGCCACCTCTGTCTCAGAAGCATGCAGGGCTGGCTAAACACTGGAAAGAGCCTTAGCAGCTACAGCAAGAGCTTTGGAAATATGAGTGCTTACATAACCCAGACAAAACTGGGGCTTGAGGTGCCAAACAAGCAAGGGGAAAGACATTAGAGGGTAAAACATTTGAAGCTCCCTAATACTAGGATTTGCAAATGCCTTACAGAATGCAGAAACAACCCAAATTCTTTCTAGTCTCTCTCTTGTCCAAAACTGACATTTGAGGTCAGTTACTTCAGTCCAAAAACAGGTGACAAGTCTATTTAGTAATTCAGTTCCTTTTTATTCATAGTTCCTGAAAGCAGGAATGATCACAAGAATGAGATCCTTCTGCGTCACCTATGCCAAGAACTTCCAATCACCCTTATTTTCCATTAGAACTTCAAAGCTGCATCTTTAAAGATGGAAAATTTAGAAATTCAAAAGACTACAGAATACCAAACAAAATGTTGTAAATTAGTGTAATCTTCCTTTACCAGAGGAAGAAAGAATTCAAATGTACTAGGGCCCAGAAAGCTGCTTGATGGATCACAATGAACAGGTGCCAATTCCTACACTTTCTTTTCAGAGACACAGCATCTGCCCAAGTCACAGGGTATGCACCGCACAGGGAGGATCACAAAGCTGGGAGGCAACAGTTAAATACAGTGTGCACAAAGCATGTGAATAACCCCCATTCTACGTACTGAATACTGTGAACACCTAGGCATTTTATATCATTAGGAATTTAACTATTAAACAATCTATGTTCCTGTGGGCTGGTGTACCAATAGAACAAATAAGAATGCCTGTGATGCCATATCTATATTTTAAGCAATTTTTGTAAGTTTTATATTAAAACAATGCCAGATTGCATTTTAATATTCAGCCATTTTTGCTCAAATCTTCAAAGAGGGATGCTTAAATAAGGCAAATGAACTGTTGCTAAGGGCTTTGCCAGCTCAGGACTGAAGCTGTGAAAGGAATTAGATTGAGTTGAAAACCCCTATAAGCTTAGATGCAAGATGCTCCAAAACCATCAGTTAAACAACAGTCTTTTTATTCTGAATGTTTCTTTAAGGTTTTTTCCTCCACAGAATGTGTAATGTTAGGAATGGCAGAGAAATACATTCATTTACTATTCTGAAAATGAAATTTCTCAGAACTTCGCAAACATACTGGGTAATGATTACATGTTCTGCACACTGTTACATATGTGGTGTGTATCTGTCATTTATCTGTGGAGAGACTTCTGACATGAAGAGAAAGAAGGTCATTAAAAAGAAATTCATCTGGCCTACCAACAAAACACAGGGATGAGCAAATAGTGATTAGTGAATGGTCAACAAGAAAAAAAAAAAAAGGTTCATGCCTGGAAATTACGATGTACACCATCAATAATGGTCCAGAAGAAGAAGGGGGAAATATGAAAAAAACATCTGTACACAGAAGTAGGCAACTCATACAACAAATCAAAGCCTACTGCAGGTCAAAGTGGCACTCAGATGAATACATGCAGTTCTGATGAGAGCTTTGAAAGAATATGTTTGGGGTAGAAATCAGCCCTGTATTAAGTCACTTCTAATGAACTACTGATGTAGCTGCATTTCTCTTGCACCAATTGCCACATCAGACAGACACTGTTTGAATAAACCTGAGGCTGCAGTGTTTGGAACAAATCATGAAATGCTACAGGGTTTTTTTGAGTAATCCCCTCTCCTCCTTTTGGAATATCAATGACAATCTTGAAGAGGTGGGGAAGTGATTTTCTGCTCCCATAAAGTAGTCTAAAATGACTTTTTTTTTGTTTGTTTTATGACAGGATAAATAAAAGACCATTCAGAGCTCTCCAGGACAACACACAAAGTGAGAGCAATCTCATTGTGCTTTTCCCCCCTACAACCAGGCCAATCACCCCAGTGTCTCCCACAAGAACTATTCATTGTGTAAAAATCACATGTAATTATTGAGCTAGAAAGGAGGACAGGGTAGGACTTGGAGATTATAGGACATAAAAGGATTAAACTTCTTTACCCTCAGGTGACTTCTGAGCTGGTGTCCTTGCACCTTTGTCAGGGGCCCAACCACAGGCCTATTAGGTGTTACACAGTTTTAAATGCCTTTCTATTTGGCTTTTTCAGATATTGCTGAAACAAAAGGGTTTGGTTTCAATTAAAGTTTTAGTTTTTTCCATTGCAAAACACAAACCAAAAATATTTCACTGGAAATTTGCCATCAACCTTTGTCCAGACTAGGAATTATGCTTCACTTGTAAAGATTTACCCTCAGATTTAATTTTCCTTCTCTCTTTAAATAGTGCAGTTTCATTGTATCATCTGTTGATTCTTTTATTAACCATTCCCAAACACTGGCATCTTTTAGGACTCCAGGAAAATAAACACTATCAGTACCTCTAGCACTGTCTTCTCTGTCTGGATAAAAATTGTGATTGAATTATCTTAAATAAGGTATAAAACACTTAGCTTGAGAGAAACCACAGTAACATGAGAACCAATTTCTGCTTAGACTCATGCTTGTGTGTAACGTGCTATCAAACATGATAAGGAACAGACCTCTTTATTCTCTTTTTGTCTTCTACAAACATGCACCTTGTTTATGTCTAGCCTCAGTTTTCTAGCATTTTCCTGTTATGGATCATAGAGCAAGATGGTCTAGTAAAGTATTTTCCTTTCATTAGATAGCAAAATCTCTGTTGGGTACATGCTAAACTAGCTTTATGCAAAAGCAACAGCGACAATATATTATGATATGTACAATGTCATTCTAACACAACTTAGCATCTGGAAACATACTGCCTGACTAGGCCATTTTTTGGTAGTTCCAGCAAATCCATGACCCTAAAGTCTGTAAGTCACAGTTAGACCTGATGGGTCTTTAGGAATTAGTCATATGTCTATTAAATAAAATGCGTGCTTCTGATCAGCAGAATAAATTAAAAATTGAACAATACCCTGATGATATGTTCAGCAATAGAGGCAATAATGAAATTTCATATTTTGGTAACAGTAAGGTAAGTAGATAATAAACAACAAGATTTGAAGCCATGCAGCATCAGAATTCCACATTAGAAATGAGTTTGCAAACTGAAATGGATCACAAGAATGGGTTTTGTGCGCCTGCATAGGGGAAATATGATTAAGGCCATTTGGCATGTCTTCTTTTTTTTTTTTCTTTTCTTATGACTGAGGAGTTACATGCAGAGCTTTCCCACCAGCCCCCTAAATTGATGTATGATTTTAGCCTTGAACTGTGCTGTCCTCAACAGATAGTCATTGGGCTGAACCTCTGGCAATAGGAAAGGTTTGAGACATTGGCAGTTTCAGCAACTTCTTTTCCTTGGGCAGGGCCAAGTTGATATTTCCTTAACTGTGATACAAAAAAAAAAATGGGAGAGGAAAAGAGTTTTTATGAACTTAATTGCAGATAGGACTTCATCTTCACTCCCTGCTCTGAAATCCCTTTCATACCACACTCCTTTAGCTTTTGTTATATTGCTGAATGACATCTTGGTTTGAAAAAACATCTAATGCAATACAAAGTCACCTTACTCAAGACAAAAGGCAATTAATTTTAAAGAGAGAAGGGATTCAATAACCTATTACTAAGGTATCTCATGCAAAGCATGTAAGGATCTGAAAGTCATCTACAATTAATCAAGTAGTGCAACAGTTCTGTGATGCATGCTGTGTTTGATCACATTTTAGGTACAGAAAAGCTAAAGTACTGTACATTTTAAAGGCAAACATAAGATCTAACATTGCATCTTATTTCTTCTTTTAAGCCTCCAAGTAAATATTTGACTAATGTGTGTTTTCAGAAATATTTAAAATTCCAAATTAAGTCTTTAGATTTAAGATCAAATTACTACTGTATAATTTTGCTGAGTGACTAGAAATTATGTAGAAGGAAGTTCACTTGCTGCACATAAATTTTCCATAGCAAACTACTTTCTTCCAAGACCCACTCTCTATCCTCTCATTTATATAGCTGGTGACCATAGATTTCCTCATGACAGCAGCAGAGAGGGCTTCACAAGCTTCAGTATGCTTGATATGGGAACTGTGTACAAAGTAGAATATCAAAACTCTACTATCTTCAGGATGTTAATTTTCCTCCTGGCCAATGCAGAGTGGCTCAAGTAGAGCTCAGAGATCACCCTGTCCCTGATTGTGAAAGCCATCACCAAAAAAATGAATGAATTATGGTCAAAGCCAGAAGAAAACAGAGAAATAACAGAACTATTAGAGTACCTTCTCTTGGAGCCTCTTAAAAAATTAAACCCACTGAAACACACGACAGCCATGAGGAGCACAGCATTCTCACCCTTGTTTCCTTAGGCAGCTGTGCTGTCCCTCCCACTGCCTACTTCTGGACTCTCTCCTGTAACTGTGGGATCCATATGCCCACTGCCCTGTCACACTTGACAGTAATGGAGTTGTGTTCCTACTCAAGTTGAAAAAGGCATTACAAAAGACCCCAAGTTGGTAAGCTCATAAGAGAAAAGGAAGTTTCCAGTCATTTTGAAAGGGACACAGTCCTCAGCCCACCACCAGCCATGCTGCAGGCTGCCATTTGCACAAAAGACAGCAGGCATGGAACACACAGCAGGACGGAGCCTCCAAGATCATGTGGGATGGCAAGGAAAAAGCAAGGAAGAAGGAAAACAAAGATAACAAATTGCTTCATTAGTTCTACTGCTTATGAAACAACTTGCTAGAATTAGTGGCCTTGGAAATGTTCTGTTTAAATAATATCAAGGTTGAGTTCAAGGACCCTAGGGGAAAAAAATATTTGAGTTTGCAAGTACAGTGGAAAACTACTCTATTATTATTCTGTGGTTTTCTGCACGTGAAATTTGTTCTTTCAACAGTTTCATTAAAATGTACTCATAATAAATACCCAAACTATGCTTGTGTTTAAATAACTTCGCCTGAAAACAACTCTAAGTTGAATGATATGGTTAGCAGTCCTTTCCTGACACTGCACAATCTTATAGACAACATTTCAGCAGCAAAAACACAAAATCATAACAACCTATGAATAAAGTGTGTGGAAATGGTTGAAGATAGTATGTCAACAAAGATTCCTAATTATAAAATATTATCTATTGCAACATCTTTCTTAAGCAATTCATTGTTAACAGGTTATTCTTTTTAAGCATCCCAAAAAGCAAATTCTAGTGGTTTAAACTACTGAAATGATAAAACTGTTGAAAGAACAAATATCACACATCAAACCATGGGGCAAACCCACCACAAGTAATTCTTCTTGAAAGAATATGTAATAAAGTAAGACTAGAGAAGGGATATATATAGATATAGATATTCCACCTATATTAATATAATGATAAAAGCACTATTGTTTCACTGTACATAAAGACTGCAGATTTTTCTCTATTCTCAAACTTCTGAGTATTATCAGGCATAAAAAGTAATTCAGAAGCAGAGGTTTGACTGCAAAACTAGACACACTTATTTACCTTTGGATAACTTGCCAAATAAAGTTAATAAATAAAGCTACTTTTCCCCCAAAGAGCTGGGGGACATGTAAACATAACAGAAGTGGTCATATTTTTCCAGCAATCATCTGTTTGTCTGTCCTAAATCTGGAAGAGGCTGCTATCCTCAAATCTAGTCCTCATTATCAGTCTAGTCCAGATACCTTTTTTGTAAATCCAAAAAACTTCATTATGAAAACAAAAATGTAACAGACTAGACATTTCCAGCTTCCTACATCGTAGGAAGGGAGTGGCAGAATACTTCATGGAGCCATTTAGAAACCTGATTTATGGGGACACAGGTCTCTGCATATCACCTAAGACACTGCTTAATTACACAGCCCTAGCAATGTCATATTATTCTAACTCCCTCCTTTGCCAGAAGAGAACAAGGATGGAGATATTCTCAATTTTGGTTTTCATAAGAGCTAGCAAGTATGCAACTTCTGCATACAGGTGGACAACTGTAAGGATATATTATATTATTGTAGGCTTCTCTTGACAGGGATCTTCTATTAAAGTAATAATTCTTTTCTAAGTTATTATTCTCTTTTCTAAAGCTCAATGTTCAAAGAAATAATGTAATTCCTCTGTCTCAAGCCACCTCCTTCCTATGACTTTTATCAACCAAACTCATTACATCCACCCCCAATTTTACAGCAAATCAAACAAACATACAAAATGAAAATATGTACAGTTGATTTTGAATCCCAGAAAGGTGAAAGAGCTGGAAAAAGACTCCTCAGACTCCTGCTTGGATAAGAGAAATGGAATTGTTTCCACACAGCACTTCTGGCGATGTGGCAAAGGCTTAACAATACAGACTTAACTCTAATCACACTCATGTTCAATTGTGTTCCAAAGGTCTGCAGATTAGATGAAGTTAACTTCAGCTTCACTGACCTCCATGTCCAGATCCCAATTGTAGCAAAAATTGTAGCAAAAGCAAATGCCTTTGTTACAGCTCATAAAAAAGATCTGGCTTTTACAATTTTCCTCTAAGTATAAAGCAAAAGTATGTGGGTACCCCTACAGCAGGAAAAAGAGGAGGAAGTTTGAGTGATTCACTTAAGGGTTGAGCTGGAAGGGACCTCTCTGGAGATCATCCTGTCCAGCTCTCTGCAAAGCCACCTACACTTAGTTGTCCAGGATGGTGTCTAATTTATTAAACGTGGCTAAAAATTAACAGATATAAAAAACATGGTTTAAAAAAATAATGATTCTTAAATACGTATTTTAACTATTCTTTATTTTTCAAAGCATGGCACTTGCACCTTATTTTCTGCCTATCTCTCACACACCCATACTAGCTCCCAAACATACATATACTGAAAGAGACAAAAAATCCCTAACACTTATTTTCAGCAGATCACAGAGATTACCTAATTTCACTATAACAACGCAGTTCCGCGTATGTTAAGATTTAAATGCCCATACATATGCCCAAAATGTAGTTCTCAGCTCATCTATCATGTGAAGACAAGACTTTTTATGCAATGATACCCACGTAGTTCTCTGGATACCAAGTGTGGTCTGGGATTACAGTAAAAATCTGTGATATTGTATACTAAATGAATTACATTTTCTCAAGCATTTAAGAGAATATTGAGTGGTTTACTCAGGAACCTCCAATGACTCCCAGGTTTTGTGTCTCAGGTCCTCAGGAGCACCACAGTAACAGCAATGGTCACTTTGGGTCTAGTTTGACAGCAGACAGAAAGGGATAGAAACATGTTTTCTATACAGCAGAATTGGAACATGGAAATGAAAACTATTCAAGGCTTGGAAACTCATGGTCAGAACTGAGAGGTCCAGCAGGGCTTCTGAACTAACCCACCTGCATGTGTAGTCTCCCTGCAGCCTACTTTTGTGGAAATCTGGATGTGCAGCTCAAAGACAAGACTGGACTAGGTTCCTATCTCCCAAGTGAGGTTAAAAGAGCCTCAGAAGTGCAACAGAGCATCATCTGAAATCATCTGTGACCACAAACACCAAACAGCAATGTAATAACTGAAGTTAGGTATTTGCCTGTATATTCCTAAAAGGCTGTAGCTACCAAGCTATAGGTAGGTTTGCAGCAGCAGTGACGAGGACAAGGGATCAGTTTCCAGAGTCTGTTTCTCTTCATCTAACCCTTAGTGCACTGTTCTGGACCTAAAGACTTTTGACTAAGCACATTTGACTAAGGTAGCACAGTGAGATGTGCCTTTACTTGTGGCATTATTTCACACATATTTCAGTTTTTGTTTCATCACAATGTAAACTATTTCAGATGCAATATTTAAGAATTATTCAGCATCTGGGACTTGAATAGTTTTTAGCCAAGTAATTGCCAGGGTCATTCAAAGAGCTGAACCCACAGAAGCATGAGATCATAATCAGCAGTGATTTGACTTGCATCATAGATCAATTTTGAGCTGTTGTTTCAGTTCTTTGGGAGCAGTACAGAGGGACAGAGAGGAGACTGCGGGACAGGGGTTGGGCAGGGGAACGGAACAAAAAAACCCCAACCCTTTCTTCTTCCTGAACTAACCACAACAGATTACTTCCACTTTCTTCTGAAGTCAAGAGTAACTGCAGACAAAATCAGTAAATACAGTGATGCCTTAATAAGGGGCAGCAGTTAACAAAAGCAGTAAAATAAACTGCTCCAGAACATTATCCTTTGTATCCAAGAAAGCTCAAGTGAAATGCACTGCGGTAGCTGTGTAATGCCTGATGGGAATAGTTCCTATAGATTTAGACAAAAGCAAATGTAATTGAGATTTGACCCTTTCAATGCAGTGGAGTACAGGTTTTGAGGAGGTGACTTTATTCAGAGTACATAAACCAGCTGAACTCTTTCTTTTGGTGTAATTTTACTTGGTTTTAGAAAGTTTTTCATGGTAGGCTCTCATATGGAACAACCATGTGAATGGCATGAAAGATATTACCACAGTAACCATGGAAACACCAGAAAAAAAAAATTTGGGTTTTTCTGGTGGTGTTTCCATTCTTCCCCCCCACCACCAAGTTAGTACATAAGCACATTTCCTTTTATAAGAGCAAAATGTCTCACAATATTTGAAAGAATTATTTTAAGTTTGCACACAAGGATTTGGTTGTACAGTTCTTGAATATTCTTCTTCTTATTATTAATATTAATAATAACAACATAATAATAACTTCAGTTTTGCCAATGCTACCGAGCAAATTAAGAGTCTTGATAGACAGTCACCTGCTTTAACTAGGAAAATAAGATCTCAGAACCTGGAAAGGACTGGACTTCAGCCTTGCTTCCAGAGATCTCTCTGTACTGCCTCTGAGTAGTACAGCAGATCAGACTAAATGCATAATGCCAAACTAAAAATCTCTGCAAGCTGAAAGTCCTACTCCTCCTCCCTAATTACTGAGTCATGTTTTTTTGAACCCATATATTCACAGCACAATTCACAGGAGAAACAGTGCTACTCTAGCTCAGCATAACCAGCTACAACTCATGCTCTGAAAGCAGGTCTTTAATAGCAGCCCTGACTTTTTCCTTCGATCTCCTAGACAGCTTCCCACAAGTGGGTATTGCCAGAGCCTTTCATTTCTGCCTGTTTAGGATAGCAGGATGAAGGCTAAAAGGCTGTGTAAGCTATGGAGATGAAAAAAATTAACCAAAGTAGAGGCAGGAGGCTGCTATAGAATCACAAATAAATACTTCACATTTGCAGCTCAAAAGAAAGCTCCATGTTCTGGGCCCCCTAGAAAAACAAACATGTAAAACAACTGCTTTTAAAACAGAGACATCTAGCAGCTGCAGCTTAACTATTTTAAAATACATCTTTCCCTGATGAGGATGTGCTTGCTGGCCTCCTCAGAATCTGTGCTCTGGCAGTATTCCTCAGCAGGCAGGTGATTCCTCCCCAGCACCTCAGACTGATTGCAGACAAAACCATAAAATTCCATGATAAGTAATTCCATCACTCTGATTAAACTAGGTGTGTTAGAAATACATGGAGTTAAAGAGAAAAACTGCAGATTACAAAAAATACCCCAAAACTGAGGATGCATTTCATTAGACATGCAGAGAGATTCATTAGCTGTGTGAAGCTACAAATATCCAAAACTAAAGGATACCAGATGCCTCAGGGAAGGACAGCACAACTCAGTTTTTATCAATAACCTGTGCTGGGTGTTAGATGGAATAAGTGTTTTAAAGCACATAGTCTTGCTCCACATTGTATTCTCCCAGAGGCATTTTGCCCCAGTCCTGTCCTCACACTGTTTATTCATATCCATCTGTGCCTGCTAGGTGGTGCTGTGGGATGCTTTTTCTAAGGCAGAAAAGGCAAGTTGCTTTTTTCATTCCCCTCACTGATATTTTTTCTTTTCCTTCTGCACGAGAACAGCTGCAGTGTTTTCTGTATCTTGGCTGTATAGGATGTGTCCTGTCAGGTCCCTTGTCAAGTACGTGGTGGCCACCCCTGAGGATGCTGCTTCTCCAGAGCAGTCAGGAAAAATGAGTGCATCAGCTTTCATCTGCATGTATTCATGCAGGAAAGCTGAAGCCTTAGATGGAAGTAGGAGGTATTAATATCTGGTCTAAAATTTTCAAAATTTTCATTACCCTTTTGTTCAAAAGATACAGGCCATTTAAACAAACTATTTTCATTGACAAAGAAGGATTTAAAATCAATTCAGATACACAAATCAAAAGGTTTCAAAGAAAAGGGAAAGACTAAAACTTCCCGGAGGGCCAACGAGTGAAATGTCTCCCTTTTTCCCCCTCAGACTGCAACTTACTTCTATGATGAAAAGCAACCTACTGCAAAAACTTTGGAAAACACCCTTTTTAAAGGGTAGTAATGAGAAGGATGCTGGTTTAGGCTTCATTTTTTTCCTGTAGCTAACCAATAACTGGGTTAGTGGCAGGATGCTACCAGTGCTATAACATCCACAGTATCATAAATGGTGCAGACTGGGACTGAACTAGTCAGATCTGTAGGTAAAGTAAGTCTGGTCCATCTGTTCCACATAACTTCACATTGGTTTAGCCAAAGATGATGAATAATCCTAACCCACCCTTCTGAGCAGGAGGGAAATAAAACAAAACAACCTCCAAGATGAGTAACCGTAGTATTACATCAAATGATGACATCAGGAAAATCTTGTGCTCTGTTTTCAGATCCTGTCCCATGGCCCAATGCCTTGGCACACCCTTGGAGCCATTGCTGTTCCTATACAAAAGACACCCTAATAAATGACAATGTGTCTAACATAGCCTTCAAGCTTTCTGTGTAGTGAATTGAAATTTTTTGTCTGATGCTCTGCTGTATGATCTTCCACTGCCAGAAGCTGAACTTGGGCATCGACGCTGCATCCCTTCATCAGAAAGGGACGACAAGGAACAATAAGGGAAAATTTTGCAGACTAGTGACAAAAGTTGAAGTATATCCTGATTCTAAGGAAGTTTGCCTCAAATCTCGCTATTGCATGCAGCTATTATGGACGTCCATCTGAGCAGTGCAGATCTGGAAGCAAACCTACTTTCAGGTGGTGTAACATGTCTTTCCCCCTGCAGCCATGCACAGTTTTTACTGCAAAAGGCTCTCAAGTTCCTGAGTGCCTGGAAGGGTGGCCCAAGAAACACCCAACATGTGAAGAGTGTGCATTTGTGGAAGCCTGACTGCAGATGAGAAAGGGAAAAAGAAAAAATTACCTGAACAGAAAGCACTGCAAACCACACAGAGTGGCTGTGACACAAAGGAGCAAAACTTAAGTGAAACTCTATCTTCTCTACTTAATGAAAGGAGTAAAACATTTCACTATATTTAACAGACACATATTAAATATAGTTTTAATATATTTAGTATCTTCAGGAAAACACAGTGAACTAAAACACAGTTCTCAGGGATTAACAGTTTTGAAGTAACTCCATACATTAATAGCTGTGTAGTCTCTTGTCCCACTTTACTCTTTCTTTACTATAAGAAAGCCTGTGTCATAGGAAAAGCTTAATTGGGGAAGCAGAAGCAGTCAAACTCTAAGTTAGAGAAGTGTTACATTTCCCTCCAAAAACAAAGCAATAAGATGCTTAGATAACCACACTGACATTTAAAGTGCAATGGAGAAAAAGGGCTTCAGAGAGGTTGCTTTAATTTTATTACTGAGCTAAAGAAGGAAGCAGTTACACACTGCTGGAAATGAAAAAGGCAAAGCATACCTTTACTACAGTTGTGTGTCTTCTAATAAGAAGAGGAAATTCAAAAATAAAAGGGACCAATCTACAAAAATTCCATGCTGGCTGAGGTATTTACAGTATGTTTTATATTGAACATCACATTCTTGTTTTTTATTAATGTGGTCTTCAAAAAGGGAAAACAGTGAAGAGATTGAGGGGGGGCAAACCAGGAAGCATCTGAACTCCTTGTTCAATTGCTGTGATCAAAGAGGGTCAGAATATGGGAAGAGAGTACACAGCATGCCCAGATGAGGCTCATTTCAGTGTATCATGGGAGCCAGCTAGAAAACCTGCTGGTATGCTGGAAATTATTCTGAAAAGTCTTTATATGGTATGAACTACTCTTAGAGAACTGTGGAGAGAAAAAAAAAAGGAAGAAAGAAAACCTATCAAAGAACCTTCCTTTTGATCTTGATCTTATGAAAAGTGATTGAGGTCCACACATCTTACCAGACCTTTTTCTTCCTAAGGGCAAGTTCTCTAACTGAGGAGACCAACATAAAATCTGTGAGGTAGCCACGAGTCCTGGGTAATACCCTGGTGAGGGACCTGAGCTGCTTGCACCTCACAGGTTCCTTGGGGTGCACTACACGCTGAATATAGAGCCATCATGTGTGTTTTGGTAGTTTCCATTTTTGATACAGCGTATTTTTTCTGTTATCCAAGTATTTTCAGCTAGTAGCCTTTGCTTTAAAAAACAACTACTCTAAATAAAAGAATGACAAACATTTTTGAGTGATGCCAAAAGAGCAGATATGGTAACAATTAGTATCAGGTTCAACTTTTACCTATGTATCTGTCTTCACATATAATCTGTCCTTCTACTCCCTTATGTTCTTCCTCCAGGCCTCTAAAATCCAAATACCAATTTTCCAGATGAGGGACCAAGGCAAAAAGGGATTTGAAAACTGGTTCAAAAATGTGCCTGGCAGCTGGATTCAGCCTGGGTCTCCCAATGTAAAAACTCTCTCCCTATCTGGGCCATTCTTCCAGGCTAAGCTACAAGCAAAACACTGGTATATTAACTGCTGTGTTGGCTGAAATGTCTCAGATCTGGTTTACATGACACTGCAAAAAATGTTGGATACCACCTTTCCTGCAGGCAGAATTCCACTACTGCACTATATATGTGGGAACGAGGACAGATACTGATTTAAGAAGAAAATTTTGATGAATTTAAGAGAAAAAACAAATAGTAATAATAGTAATTATATGGTAATTCAAAAATAGTAATTGTATAGTAATTCAGTTTCTGTTCAAAAAGAGGAACATTCAGGAAAATAACAGAGAGAAGATTAGGCAGAACAATTCTGCAGAAAAAGATGGGTCCTATACATCTCACAGCAGCAGCTGCAGAGTACCCAGCAGATTTAAGTCATATTTTTGGAGAAGTAAGAGATCCTTGCACAGACAAACATTTGAAGAGACTTTGTGTGGAATTTCTGCTACTTCCATGCAAACTCTCCTTGCATTTCCTCAAAATCCTGTAAAAAGCAAGCGTGCAGTTCTCAAACATCTTTAATAACAATTCAATAAACATCAAAATAGAGGTGAGAGGAAGAAGTAACTTGGTAATGAAGTTACAAAGTTTACTAGAAACAGTTTGAGAAATTAAGTGATTAACAAAAACATCCTGCCCACATCCTATGAATAAATTGAACTCTGCTTGTACCAGAATAAATATCATAGTGCATTCAGATAAATATGTCAACTGAGGGCAAAGCTCTTTTAAAATAAGGATGGAATACCTGCATTCTTCAAATCTGATGGAATAAGTAAAAATTAACCATAATGCCCTTTCTCTAACAGTCATAAAATCCCAGAATGTTAACACATACTCAAGAATGCAAAAGGCTGGCCCCCTCCTTTCTTCTATAGGAGTGCAGGAGTCTTCTCAGCATCACCACTGCAACCCTCCATCCCCATATGCTGCTTTCTACTGGCAGAATAACCAAAAAGCTCTGCCAGAAATTCAAGACACTTTACTAAGTCTCAGGAGATCTGGATGTCAGGTTTGTTTCTTACACTGGTCTCACCACACAGTTCAGATGAGGTACTGGTACTTTGTGGAAACATCCATTCACTATGGTGCATTTTCACAGAACCACAGGATATTCTGAATTGGAAAGGACCCAGCAGGATCATGAAGTCCATCTCTTAAATGAATGGCCCATTGAAGGATGGAACCCACAGCCTTGGTGCTATTAGAACTGTGCTGTAACCAACTGAGCCAATCTCAGGGCATTTTCTTATGTTTCATAGTGATCTATCTCCTGTACCACACATGCCACTGATATGGTCCTGTCAGTGAAGGCAAGAAGGAATGACTGAGCACAGAGGGTATTTGCCAGCATTACAGGACATTTTGCGAATGATTATTTTAACTATTAAATGGATTAAGAAAACTGTTATCACTTGACCTTCACTAAAGTTCTGAGCTAACAAATTTGAGTTTGGTGACATTTCAATGACTATGCACCAGAAGAAGTTTCCCTGCTGCTTCAGTTAAACTTCTAATAGCCTACTTTCTAATGCCTTCTGCCAAGCACCACAGCCACTGTCATAAAAGATAATCACTATAACACCTAAGAGCAACAACACCAGAAAATGGGAAACTCTGGAAACTGAAGCATTATGCACCAGAGTTCATGAAACAGTGTTCCCAGAAAAGGTGCAGACACAGCTGCTTATTTTAATTTTAAAACACTCCTGAAAATGCAGCTTATTAAACTCCTGAGTTAGGATTATTGATATTTCTACCCTGAAAAATGATAACACAGCTGTCCCAAAAGATTTGTCATAATGACCACAGTACTTTATACTGGCCAAGTTGATTTCTGCATTTAGATATGCATAAAGTTCTCATATGTATACTATACCATAAGCCTGGATTATAACTAGCATCTTTTTATCCATCGAGCAACTCTTATAATTCTTCATTCTGTTTCATCTGAAAATTTAATTTTTCTATTTCTTTTGGTTAGGCAATTGATTTTATTGTCAAAGACATTTCCCGCTGGCGGTTTCAAGCATGCTGGAATAAGTAGGCTCCATTTTCTTTAGTCTCAGTCCCCAATACAGACAAACTTTCCAACTGCACCTTCTCCTTTCACTGTAGCGCTGGACATAATGCTTGTTAGAAAACACTAGGAGCTAATATCAGATATAGATGTTATAATAATAGTAATTAATTATCAAATGTATATATATATTAATAGCTAGGGTGTGAAGCACAGCACTTTGTTCACACACGTGAATGGTAACAGGTCTGTGACACTGAACTACTGTAGTGAGGGAGAACAAGGCAATCCTAAAAGCTAGTACTGACTTTAGGGTTGCTTTTCAGTTTTAACCCCACCTAATTCTAGTATAACTCTTGCTTTTTATCTCTCTTCTTGCCTTTCCTTCACAACCAGAAATCTGTACATCTGCATAGATGCATGGTATTTTCTGGGAATAGTTGGACATATTTCACTCATCTCTAACCCGACGCTTTCTTAAACAGTTTTGAACAGATGAGACTGAGCGAAAAGTTGTGTCTGAGCATTGGCTACATTGTTGGCAGTTAATCATTACATTTTCTCATTCCGCACTTCAAACGAGTTGAAATCAGATCTCTGATATCTTGTGAGGGAACTGTGTGTTTTCTAGTATCTCCTTAATCTACAAGAGTTCCTTTTGACCACAGAAAAATGTGTATTCATCCCTTCAAAATACTCGTAAGGGAATGCAACAGATGGAGTTACAGGAATAGTTAGTGCTGCAGGACTCAACTACTTTTATGTTTGATGGAAGGACTTTGAAATCTACCTACAAATATGTTTGGTAAAGAGCAGCAGCACTCACAGCAGTCTGTCTGCTGAGTTGGAGAGACCAAAGCAAGTGCTTAACACAGTCTGTGCTGGCTAGTGTATCCTATTCCAAGTTTATTGCAACATCCTGATCCTTATCTTCAAAGCACTCATTAAATGCAATTCAAAATAAACTCAGTTCATGCAACAGTGCTGATCCAGTTTCTGAGTGAAAGAGGAAGAAAGCTCTCTGATGGCCTGGGTGAGCATAGGCTCAAGACCTCAAGAAGTAGGAAATAGGGAAGTTCCAGTCAAGCCAGGATTTCATTTCTCCCTCCCATATCCATTTTCATAACAACAGATCAATGGCCAAATGCACAGCAGATTAACTATAAGAGGCAGCTGCTAAACTGAGATGAATGTTCAGGGTTTCAGTAAACTCAAAGCAGTTGTACCTGTTCACCATAGCCCAACATCTCGAGTGCAGGGCAGCCCATGGGTGAGACTGCAATAATTTTAGGTTTAGGGGAGATCTCAGTTTTGCTCTGAACATTTCTAGGAAGCAAAGGAACCAGAAAGCCTGTAAGACTGGTACCCAGCTAACATTTCTACTTGGTCGAGGCCTGAAAACAGAACAAAACCAGAGGCTTGCCAGAGTTGTGGCTGAAGTTAAGAGAGAAATGATCCAATCTAAACAGTCTGTGCTTAAGTTGTATGGGGCATCTCATTTGTCAGAAGCTGCAGGAAGGTTTGTTAACCATCAGGGTAGCAGATTGGGAAGAAAATACATAAAATTGATCACAGCAGGTCTCCAAGCTGTGTGATTTTTCCTGGATTCTTAATTCTTTTAACTAGCCAGAGTTCCTAGATCACCTTCCAAAGACGTTGAGAATAAAGCATAGGACAGTTCTACAGCATAGGCTCTTGCTCACAAAAGTCAGGCATATGAATAGACCATCTATACGCACAGTTATTTTTCAAAGTATACGGCCATAAAATTCAATGAGATCCAAATACTTAGTATTTCCAAGATTCTTAACAAGAGGGCATACCATCCAGGCTGGCAGTGATTTCATTCGACATGCTTTGGGGTTAGGTAGTACTAATACTATTTTTTTGATTTTATTCATATCTGTTAAGACCCTTAGAATTGTAACCTTGTCCATTACTACAAACCAATTTTTGATATTTATTTGGACACCCACTTTAAAATCCAGTTGCATAAGATTGGGTGAGAAATTTATTGAGGAAAAGATCAAGTTATGGAATTCTCAACTTTGCTTCTGTCTTCGGTGTAGCACATGTATAAATGACTTGTGAAATGGACACTAATTTAGTCAAGCTTTTTGATTGAGTATCTACCTCTACATACCTTAAATGATTCATCTGTGTAAAAAAAAAAAATTAGGGTTTTTTGTGAATATTATTTCTCTCAAAATTCTCATGAAATGACTACCAAGCACAGGCATGCTTTAATCTGCCCATGGCACCATGCAGAAAAGGCAGCCCCAAATGGACTTGTTTGAAGCCAGGTTGAAAGAGCCCTGAGAAACTTGGTCTAGTGGAAGGTGCTTCTGCATGTGGCAGGGGGAGCCTGGAATTAAATTATCCTTACTAACCCTCCCAACGCAAACCAATTCTATGGTTCTATGATTCTGTGACTTTCCTTTTGCAATCAACAAATTTACCCACTAAAATGACATTGTTCTATCTGAATGTGTCGGGTTTTGTTTTTCCTTTTGCTTTGAAATAGGTTTTTTTTTATTCTTTCTGAAAGAATTACCTCTTTAAACATTCAGAAAGTCATTTCTTCAATACCAAAGCAAGCAAAAGGTTCACACAAGGCACAAGGAACAACTTGATAGTTAAAGTTTGTAGTTAACTTTGTAATCTAGGACTCAGACAGAAGCAAAGTAGGAAAAAAAATTAAAACAATATGTGAGATAGGAATCTTTAATCAACCTTGTTGTATCAGCCTGGGCCCAGCATTCCACCCTGTCTTGTGAGATTACCCAGCACCACTTTGAAAATGGATTATTTTCCACTGAAAACAATGCCAAAAAGGGGCTTTAGCTCCCCTGGGGGAAATTAGAACAGCCTGGATCATCAAATGGGAAAAAATAATCATTATCAGGAGCAGTAAAAAACAGGGGGAAAGAAAAGGTGAAACTAAACTCAGATTTTGGACCACTTTCTGCCTTAGAAGTGGCTTTGAAAACCAAGATGGATTGGCAAAAGCTTGTGAGTTTGTGATGCAAAGAAATATTTGCTTCTCTAGATAAAGAGATATAGAGAAGATATAGAGAAGCTCCCATGCTTTTTCCAAGATGTTTGGTCCAGAAATGTACTTTTGTAAACAGTCAATAGCTAGTCCTAGAGGACTTAAAGCACAGATACACTAAAAGTATTGTACACCTTCTCTTACTAGGTCAGAGGAATTACCAACACATATGAAAGATTTTATGTGTGTGTGTGCACATATATATATAACCTTATACATGCCTACAGATCAGAAATACATTCTGTGGACTTAATATGGCTTAATACATACACATGTCTTTAACTTGGTGTCCCTTCTTTTGGGTAAGAGAAATTTTCTTAGAGCTATTGCCATTTACCTGCCAGTGATCAACCAAAGAGCTCCAGTGCCAGCTGCCAGCATAAAAAAGCCCATTTACAACCAGCCTAAGTATATTTGCAATACAACACAAAAACTAAATTCCAACTGCAGGAGTAGTAAGACATAGGTGGCAGAAACACTGAGAAAGTGGTGAAATACCATCTCCCAGGCACCGTGAAGTTTAAACATGAGTGCTACAGCACATGGCCAGTTAAGGCATCCTTGACAGGTTAGTTAAAAAAAAAAAAAAAAAAGGATAAAAATTAAGGAGCAATTCTGAAAGGACTGTTAACTAACATCCAATTAACTTCTAGTTTTGTCTTCTAAGAATCAAGCTCTCTTGCACAAATGTCCCATGCTAGCACCAAATGCTAAAAGAAAACTTGGTTAACACCAATACTTCCTATTTACATAATTTGTAGCTTATATAAGATGGTTAGAGCCTTGGCCCTGCTATAGTCCTCTTTTGCATGCCTGCAGCAGCTCTCTGCTGACCTCAGTTATGTATTAAAGCTATCTGGAAGCCAACAGCATGTAATCATACACCCATAATTGAGTACATACTTGAATGCTTTGTCAAACAGGGAACCACTGATGAATTGCTGCCCATATAACTAATGATGAAATAATAGTAATGTGCATTTACATTGGGATTATGCTGCCAATGTTTTATGCCAGGGATGTATCAGCCACTGATGACTGGAAAGCAGTCTACAGGCAGCCTATGAAAGCCCACTGCCACACACTGGTGTGATCATTTATGGTTGGACACAACTTGCAAAGAACCAGCAGTGGGCCTAAGAGTCTGGGAAGTGCCAGTAATGCTCTTATCTCCACAAAATATCACTAAGCAATGGTACTGCTACCATCACACTTCCAACCTAGTGCCTATATAATACCAATCTGCAACAAAAGGCTCTTTCTGTGCCATAGCAAACAAGTCATCTAAGATTAAGTTTGTTCCTGCTTTTCAGTTCTTCACCCTGACACAGCTGGTGCCTCTGAACTGGTACAATGACAACAGTGCCAGTGCACTCACACCACTGGAATTCTAACTGCCTCAAACTACCTCCCTAATAACTTTATTCAGAGCAAACAGATAACAGCACTAAAATTATCAACAACTTCTGATAACCCATCAATGCAAGCATTCATTGATGCTCAGCAGGGTAAAACTGCAGCAGAATTAGCAATAGTAAGGAATACAATGGCAAAAATCCGGGGAGGCTTTCAATAAATTGCTTAGAGTCGTTCTTTCACACTAATTTAAACTTTTATTTCCCACATTTTCCCCCCATCTTTATACAGAAGTATTGCTGGGTGCATAAAGTGATCTTGGAGCTGGGTACCAAAATCAGAGCTGTTGCAGTGCTGAGCATGCCAGCCCCTGAGGTGCTCTGCTGAACCTGTTTGATGCAACAATCCACTGCTCAAAGTGAGCAAGGGTGACAGAGCCAGCAGCCCCTTGCAAACAGAGCAGAGTAAGCAACAGTGAAGGGGCAAAACCACTACAGATTTTGATAAAACAATAAAAAATATCTGTGGAACAGATTCAACAACCTCCACTGCTAAGTATATTAAACCCAGTCAGAGCTTTTGAGAAGGCAAGAAACCATGTGTCACAGCTGTGGCAGCTGAATAACTATATTCCTCCTGCATCCTATTAGAGGGATTTGTCCCAAGACTTAATTGGCAGATTCACTATTCCTTTTTCGCTCAGCAATGTTAACGTATTTTTCATCATCTTTGCTGTGGAAAAGGCACCAGCATAGCAGGGCTGAAAATCAGACTGTAGGTGCACTGCAAATTCCAGGGCTTCATTTTTCACAGAAAGTCAAAACGACCTTTAAGTGAATAAAGCAGTTATCCCACCACACTGACAGTAAGCCTGCCATACCTTCGGTCAACTTCTGGCACACAGACAGGGACTTAGATCTCCTCCAAGACAGTCAAAGAATAATGAAAAAGCAACTTTGATGCTACCTGAAACCAAACTATTCAAAGCACATTGCCTGCATTCCTCAGCTACAGGCACTGAGCCAGGACATGGAGATAATCATTCAGCCTGGCAATGGGGGAGGGAGAAATGAGCTTAAGGACCCAAGAGCTGAAGTACTCAGAGCAAGAAAATCTAGAAAGAATTTAATCTGCAAGGTAGCAATACAGTCATGTTTCTTTCCCATTCCATTCCCATTATGTGCTTAAGAGAATTAAAATAGTCACGGACATGGCAGTATTTTTGTTGCTTTTTTGCTCCTTTATCTGTTCCATAGAAAATGTAGATTTATATATGAAGCAAATGGTTTCTCTCTCATCTCACACTGCTTTTCCAGGGAATGGCAACGTCCCCTGTTTCAGAAGGACAAATGGCTCAGAGTAATACCTAGACAACACTGGAACATTTTACACTGGGGGAAAAGTTTCTCCTTATCTTTTCCCAGTCATGAAGCCTGCCCTTTAAGCCTGAGATTTGATAACCATAATTAATTACTTTTATTTATCTACCAATATAAATCAGTTCTTTCAGTACTGCAACATCTGTTCTTTGACTTGACAATCTGCTGCAGCAGTGAAGTTTACACTTTGTAGAAAAATTCTAGTTAAAAAAGGACTCCTGGGACATCGAGCTCTTCCTCCTTGTGTTATGAGAGCTATCAGAGGAAAAGGGGAACCAGCAGCCTCTCCATGTCACTACAGTATGCAACAGCAACTTTCTGTGACTCAGACACTCGAAACATTCCTGGAAATTTCTTAGTAACTATAACTATGGATTCAATTCCACCAACTATGGCAACTTTTGAGTTGTAAATAACTAGCATACCCTGTTCTAGCTATTGTGTCATACATACCTATCTATGCACAGGTCTGCATGGTAAGAGCTGCAGCAGCCCCTGGCAGGCCTTAATAAGCTTCCTAAAGCTCATTAAGAGCCAACAGGCTGGAGCAGGGTACATTTGTGGGTTTACCTATCCTATGGCCCCTCAGAACAGCATGTCAGTAGAATCTGTGTTCTGCTTGCTTTTCAAATTCCAGCAAAGATGGCTTTAAATGTAGACTGTGCCTATAAATCACTATTCCACTGGAGAAGACCTACCCAAGCTACATATATTCCAGCTTTCAGCTTTTGTCTCAATATGTGGGAATCAGAAAGAATACCCCGCAGGCAGATACCAGACTTTGCCTTCAAGGGCTCTCCAGGCAACAGAAGACTTGACATTAAGAAACATTTCTTTGCTGAGAGGGTGGACAAGCACTGGAAGAGGCTTACTGGAGAGTTGGGCAAAGTCTCAAACCTGTCAGTGTGTCAGAAGTATTTGGACAACGACCTTCATAAAGTGAAGCTGTCGGGCATTTGGTCTAGATGATTGTTGTAGGTAACTTCCAATTGAACTTGTGCATTCTAGTTTAAGAAGAGGTCACTCTGAACTGTCCTCTCCCAGTGCTCAGCAGAGGTGAGCAATGCAGAATGGTGAGTAGAGTGGTTCCAAAAAATGCCTTGGGAACTGCAACTACAAAACCCAAAAAATATTCTCCATGGTCAAATGCAATGGCAGCACAGACAGTCATGAGGGCATCTTTGCTTTTAAGAGCAGAGTATGTGCTGACAAAAGAGTATAAAACAGTAGAAAAGAAGTAACAGCTCAGTGTGACCAGATTTCCACATAAAATATTATGGAATGTTTTAGAGCCTAACACACAGTCTATTTATACCCTAAAAGCATTAAAAATGCATCAAAAGAACACCAAAACCATATAAAATGAGAATATTTGAGAGTCTTACCTTTGAGCCAATAAGCGTGTACAGCCATTGGATGGTTTCATTATGATTTATCACTCCATTCATGCCATCGACATAAAGCATTATCTGGCCCAAGGCTATTGCAAAAAAAAGAGAAAATATAATTAGAGCTGGTGAACACTTCTTATAATTCTAAGCATTGCTGACAATTTTCTCTGAGCAGGGTTTACCAGAAAAGTGGGGAGCTCAATTAATGAAAGATATATTGGGCAAGATTGTGCTGGATGAAATCCTGGGAAACTGCACAAACTTTACTGACTTATTCTGAAAATATAACTGTGAATTTCATCCAGAGACAAGCCCAAACACTTGTTCTTTCCTAGAAGATGCCGTATTTTATGCTCCCCAAATCTGCAAGCAGTACTTTACACACTGCTTACTGTCACAATGGTTCCTTCAGCTACAGTGTTTTTTTATATTATGAGCCAAGACTTTGACCATTTGTTTCAGCACCATATATAATGTTTGGAATTACTATATTTGGATTGACAGTTTCAGTGAATTCCAGTGATATGAAATTAAAGCTGGACAATTAACATCAATAAGGACATCAACTATTCACTATGCACAGTGCTCTCTTGAAAAGAAGTTTTACATTTTATTGAGAAAAAACGACAAAGCAAAGCATGGTTATAGCAAAGAAGCGTCTTTATTAATTTATCCTAAAGCTTTTACAACAGCTTTAAAAAATATACTAGTAAAATATTTCATAACAGTAATTTCATAGTTTGCAATTGTGATAATATGAGATTTTCAAGAGACAACAGCTATTAAATCTTTTCTGACTGATAAGGACAGACATTTTTTGTAAGGCTTATGAAAAGTGAATTAGTGCAATTCATCTATCATCTTCAAAAGTTTCCACTGTTAGATCTTCTGCTTTATAGCAGGAGATCAAAGCACAGTAGGATGAAAAAAAAATCCCTGATGTAACACCTTTTAGCACAGCCTGTTGGCATAACAACTCAATTATTTAATGCACAGCCTGATGAGCCCCTAGAACACTGCTTTATGGGGGAAAAAAGGAAAAAAAACACCCACAGGGTGAGGAAAATTATGACACTATTAATCTTCCAAACACATTCTGAATGTTTGCTAACTTTTGCATAGGTTGTGTGCAGTGCAGCATCATTTACCTTGAGGTCAGATTTTCAAAGACATGAATGCTAGGCAAGCACTTCAGTACCCTTACAGCCAAAGAGCTAACAGTCATTTTTGCACCATCTCCTCCTTTACCATTTGGTCTAGTCGGTCAATTTATAGTTAAAAACCTGAGGTACTATTTTTACATTCTTTATCTAATCTGTCACACGAAGCTAGAAGGAAAGCCACACTCAGTGAATACCACACAATCAATGAAGACTGAGAAAAAGCTAGCAAGAGAGCTCTGGCACAGAGATAACACATCTCCTAGGCAGGCATTGCCACTGGAATATGCCAGGCACACTCTGCTCCTCCTCTCCAGGAAGCAATCAGTCAGCACTCTCTGAAGACATGTCTCTCAGGTGAATAAAATCAGGTGGGAGGGACATAGGCCCAAGTGTTATGGTAAAATAAAAGATGTAAGTCAGCCAGTAAAAAGAGATACAAATTACACTGCCTGAATAAATGGCTGCTTTGAAGCATTTCATTCCAGGTAGAGGAAATGCTACTATCCCAGCAGTAATCAGAGAAAGTTCTTAATTCTTGTTTTTACTTCCTTTCAATGCTAAAAAGATTTGGCACTGGATCAGGATGAGATCCAGTCATGATAAGGTCAACAAATCCATTTTTTTCCTCTTGCAAATTCTTTGGTTGGGGGTGAAGTGCTTTAATTTGGATCTGAAGCAAATCTGAAACAAATTTAAGTCTTGGAGCATGTTTTCCAAATTAATATAGAAATCAAAGACAGCAAAAAGTTTGCTTTAAAAATACATGTACACAATACAAAATGACTCCACTGCTTATACTTAAGACTAATTAGACAGGAAGGCTAAGTGAGATCTGGCATGCATTTGTTCTCAGCCTCTTAGATGTGACTCTTTATAATAGCAATATGTTAAGGCAAATTAGTAGATCTTAGAAAGAAGACAAAAAACGTTTTAGAGATTCTTAAAAACACAAGAAAAAATCACTCCCATTGCTGCTTGAAGTAGTGGCCAATAAGTTTCACAGGGCAAGGAATTACAAACAACGTCATGAAATAACCAAGATGTAAACAGTTATGTGTCCACATCCAAGTCACATCTCCAGTAGTAATCTGCCACACATTAAGCTTTCAGCTGCTGCCAAACCTTGGTGTGGATCTTCATACTGCTATTTCCTGTCTTCAGGGGTCAGAAAAATGAGACAAGATGGGTATTGTTGAGGAGAAAACTATTTTCATTAAGAGGTAGAGTAAGATAAGGAGAATCTGTACTTTGTACAAAGCTGAAGCCCCATAAATTCTTAAGAAAAGAAGGCCAGAAGAAGACCTAAAAGGAGGAGAATGATGGTTTTCATACCCATCGAGTTTCTGTGCTGAGCAAGAACAGGTATTTCCTTTACCATAACCACACCACACAGCCAAAATGGCAGACACCACCAAAAACAGCAGTGTAGGAGCAGGCTGGAAGTCCTTGGGCCCTTCCAGGCCTTGGGTCTGGCTGAGTAAGACACAGCAGTTTGGCACTAAATGGAGACTGACAGAGGACATTTTACAGTCTTTGAAGCTTTTCTACCCAACTTCTATCTCACCTCCAAGCCCACAACCATAATCTGCTGAAATGGCTGTGGCTGAAGCACAAGCTCCACGGACCAAGCATGCCCACACATCCACCACCAACATCCAGGGCCCCAAGAAGGGAGGGCAGCCTCATCTGCAAGGCAGCTAGAGGCCAATCTAGTCCACAATAATTTAAATTCACATTTGTCTGTGCCTTTAACCAAACTTTTTTTTTTTTTCCTTCTTCACCAAAAAATGAGGAGGCTATTTAATCCATTTAATCCTATCCCTCAGCTAACTGGAATTCTTCTTGGAAGTATATCAACAACCTACTTGTATTAGGAAAGTTAACTATTGTGCAACAAGGGGCTGGGAGAGCAGAGTTTAAATACGAAGCAGACCTAATTTGGAATTTCTTTGTTCCCAATACCCTTGTCAAGCACTTAATCTTATGTGAAAGTAGTGTGTGACTTTACCCATAGCTATTTGCAAGTGGAAAATTGATGGATTTCTTAGGAAAGGCTTAGGCTAGAAAAGGACAGACAAGCCAGAAAGCTCAGAGATTTCTGTGAAATAAGAGGTTTAAGAAAGCCTCTAAAAACTTGCCAATGTTGGCACTGATACTCTCCTGGGATATAAAGTTTACAGGACCAAAGAGGAAAAGCTCTAGCACAAAACATCATCACAATGAACATCACTTTAACTTAAAGTCTCTTTATCCCACCCAGACTGGGAAAGTTTCAAAGCTGCTCCTTGCCCAGGCATGCACCTGCTTCTCTAGTGTTCTCTGCTTCTATTTTACCACAAGACTGACTTAGAGAAAACAAAATGACTGAACGAGCAGAAAACCTATTTTCTTACAATTTCCCATGAGTCAAACCCCTTCTCATCATGTCAAGAATTATGGCAGGGATGCATTTTGTGATTGCATTTGTTTCCATCAGAATAAGCAAAATGTAAAGCGTGAAGCAGGCCAAAGACAGACCTTGTCACTGCAGGTTTCACTCCCAAGAAAGCTTTGGGCCCAAGTTCATCAGTTCATACCCAGTAGCTGTGGTGCATGTCTGTGCTGCAACATGCAGGTGCATGCCTGTACAACTACAGGCAGATGTGCACAACAGACAATGGTGATGAAACGAATGGGGAAGAAGAACCAGCTGCTAAAACTCATATTTTCATTGCTTACTAAACTCTTACCGTCATCTGTGAGAAATCAAGGGTCTGTGTGATTGCATTAATTACATTTGAAAACTGACTGCTAGTTTGGGTATGCTATCCTGGGCACCACAAAGGCTTACTCCATCAAAGCAAACATCGTGATGAAGAAAAACTCTATGTCAAGTGAGGGATCCCATAAAGGAGATACTACAGTTACCTAATATACTACTACAGAGCTACTAGTATACTACTACTACTACTAGGTGGTAATTCTGAAGAAAACAACCATATTTCAAACTTCTTTCTTGGTGTTTCCTCATAAGAGAGAGGCAAGATCCCAGCTACCAAGTGGCACCATCTAGAACACAAAGTCTCCAACTCAGCTCAGCCTTGATACGCTGGATGTCAGAAGCTGATACTTTTGCTTGGAGCACATTCCCACCATGCTTGCATGCCCAACCCTCCAATCAGAGCTTATTGTCTCTATAAAATCCAAGGATATTTCATTTCCCTGATGATAAATCATTATTAAATACAACTTCTATACCATCCAGCTACTTGAAAATTAGTAAAATCACAGCAGAGCTCCTTCTTCTAAGAGGTGACATCAGATAAAACAGATGACCTGGACTCTCCACTGCTTCTGAAAAGGATCTTACAAAGCAACACTGTGGCAAACCTCATGACTCACACAGTCCACATCACTAGAACCACCTAAAATTTGTGTGTTTGGGGGTTGGTTTTGTTTTTTTCCTGTTACTATTTGTATGGGTTGGTTTTAGCTTCAGTGAAAAATCTGCTATTTGTAGAGCTATTCTCATTTCTTTACTATTGTTGACTCTATATGTAATGTCATCCAGAAGCTAAAAACAATCTTGTTTCTGACCACAAGTGCATGATTATTTTGTTTCTTATCAAATATTTTTAAATCCCAAATCTTTTAAGTTTGCATTTTTGCCCTCTCTTCTTTTGTTCTTTCTATAACACACATCATGGTTGAAACAGGCTAAGGAATTAATTTTCAGAACTCCCATATTAACCACAGGCTGAACTTCTATTACACAAGAACTGAACTATCTGAGAAAAATCACATCGAAGAACTAATGCTATGAACCAAAGCTGCAATACCAGTTCTGAACAGATATCAATGCATTAGGTTGCAATTATACTTCCGAAGTTCTTATGCTGGTCAACGCTACTTTCAACTCAAACTTTTTGTCTTTTGCTCTTTGAGAACTTCTGCAAGCTAGTTTCAGACCTAAAGTATTACTCAAAGTTCAGATCTTTTGCAGAGACAGTGAGGTCCCAGATCAAACTCAATCTTCATTTTTTCCTCCGTCTACTTTATGGAGAATACATAGAGACACCACAAGTCCACCACCACAGAAACATTCTACAGAGGAATTTTCTCCTCTCCATGTTTGCTCTGCCACCCTTTTCCCTTGGTGTTTTTGCCTTTAAAACAGGATCCAGCCAAGTCAAAGGGGACCTTTGACAGCACCTTTATTCAGCTGACATGTTTCATAAAAAGCTGATCCTTAAACACACCATGAAACACCTGTGGCAGTGCAGAGTCCCAACAGAGCCAAGGCAGCTTCTTTTCCAGGATTTCTTTTGTGCTATGTTAGAAAATTTAATTGAGTGCAAAGAAAGAATGGACTCTCACTTGACTCAGCCAGTAGTTACACTACTGAAGGCCTTTTTATATGAATTTAAACCTGGCTTACATTTATGCATTATAAAAGGTTTGCGTGATTAGCCATAATTTTTTAATAATTATTTTATGTTGCAGCACTCCAGTTTTAAATGCACAATGTTCTAGCATGTTTTACAAGATTAATAACACAGCAATGTAAAATAAACTGGGTACTGCTTATATAGCAATAGGTAAAAATATTTCCTCATGAAGAATAAATGTCTAATTAAAATACCTTATTAATTAGTGAGCAATTATAGCTGAGAACTGGACCGCTATTTTGCAAGCTGACTAGAAGTATGGAAGAATGAAAAAAAAGGAAAGAAAGAAAGGAACAAAACAAAAGGAAGAATTAAGTGTTATAAACAAAAATCTGCAAATTTTTTTTGTGGGAAAAAAGTTACAAAACCAGTCAGACCATTGTTGCTGCTACAGTGCTACCCGTTTGTTATGATAATCACAAGTCGTTGAAGTTAATAGTTCTTTTTGTATCAGTAAAGGCCCTGGCTAGGGCTAAGTTAATGGCTCTTCTCCCCAGACAGTGAGGGGAGGGGACGAGATGTGGGAGGGGGGGCATCAGAAGATGCAAAATAACTTCAGGACCAGCATGCCATGAGTAGCATCCAACTTACCGAAAACACCCCAAAAACAACGAGCCAATACTGAATTAAGAAATTAGATTGATGCCTAGATGTGAGGAACAGAATGTTGAACCTGCAGAGATGCTGAAAACCTTTGTTACCCCTCGCCCTGAGCAAAGAAATCATCTTAAACCAAGACCAAGAGCTGGAAGGCAATGTAAAGTGGAGATTGGGGTCATGCCAGCCAGATCTCAGGAGAGCTGGACCCCTCAGCTCTGCTCCTTAGGAGACAAAGCTGTGCATATCCTCCTCCTCTAAATCCCCCTGGGAGAGACACGACGGAGACCCCGTCGAACCTCCCAGTCTTGAGCTGATCACTTATAATAAAGGCATTAAAAGGAGAAAAAGTCTCCTGCCCTGTTTATTTCCTTAAGGAAGGAAGAAGATGGGAAAAAAAAGACAAAAGAAACAAATATGAAAGGTTGAATAGATGGTTTTAAGAGATGCTTATTCATCCTCACTGCTTCATGAAGCAAAACGCATTCAGAAAAAGTGACATATATGCAGATATAGAGCTGAATTAAGGCAGCTCCTTCTTAATGGAGTCAATACTGGCTCTAACACTAAATGATCTTCATCCAATATATATATGAAGTCATGTATTTTTCTTGAGAACTGAGATTTTTTTGAGTTTTAAAGCATTTCTTGAGGAGACTTCCTCACTGGCCCTCAGAACTTAAATTCTGAGGGAGCAGGACATGATGACGAGATTGCCAGATTTTCTTGTGAAGGTGAGCTATTCTGCAAAAGCACCAGAACTGAGCAGGACATTGCCCATGCAAACACTGAAGACTTATCTCCAGTAAACTGACCTCATCTCCTAGCTATGGATTCCTGCAATGAGTACTGATGCTGCAGCCAGTGAGAAGTGGCATCATTTCAGGGCAGAAATTAGAGTCTATTTCGGGATTAGGTCTCTCTTCTTATCTTTAAATGTATTTTAAACTCTTTATACTGGATTTATCATGCTAGAGGTTGCCTGGTCCAACCTGCCGCTCAAACTAGGGAAATGCGGAGCAGGTTATTCATGACTCTGTACATCTGGGTGTTGAATATAGCTCCAGGTCGCTGCTCAGCCTCTCTGAGCAACCTGCACCAATGCTCAGACACCCTCAAAGGATTTTTTGATTAATTTTTTAAGTTTAAATCAAATTTCCTGTATTTCAGCTAGTGCCCATGGCAGCCTCTTGTCTTTTATTGTGCATCTCTGAAATCTGGCTCCATTCTTACTCTCCCAATCATATATTCAGTCCCTTTCATAACATTGAAATTTAATTAAACTGAATTCAAACTGAAGATTAATACACAGTCAAGAAACCAAAACTACACATTAAGCTAGAAGTCTCAAAAAAGAAAAAAGTAACTTTAATTTTGGATTAAACCAAGGAAATTTAGTGAGCCTCCCAAGTTAAGTGATATCTTAGTGCTTCTATTTGGGAGCTGATTGAGTAATTTAGTCTGGCAATGTGATGGATTTCAAGGCCTTTCCCTCTCCATTAATCATCATGAACATAAGCTTTCTGTCTGTGTAAACAATACTAATCCTGACTTTGAAGGTACAAAGAAGGAAACACAAACCAAGCTTTGCAGAATGGAAAAGATAATTTCTGCAGCTCCCTTTCTTGAGCTCCTCAGACACCTATTTACCCTGCACAAAGAAAGGTCCTGCAGGTGCAAGCTGTCTTTTATCAAGCATTATCAACTACATACAGCACATCAGTTTGGAATTCCAGCATCTGCTTTACATGCCGAAAACCTGAGCTTTGAGAATGAACTCAGCCTTTGGATTGGGAAACACTGTAGAGTCAGAAATGGGTTTGGAAGAAAATGCAACCAGGACTCAGTGTCAGCAAAAAGCACATGCTATTTTGATTGTTGGACTCTGTGTGTTGTTGTACCTGGGGCAAAGAAAAGTATGAGAGAATACATGAATTTTTTTTCTATTATACATCAGCAGGATTTTGCTCACTGCAGTGAGTGACTATGGAAAAAAGAACACTGGCTGCCAGTGACTATGGAAAAAAGAACACTGTCTTGGTGTTCCTGCCTTCTCTGGCAAGTAAAGAAGTGTGGCACAGCTAGGCTGTTTAACAAATGAACTAACGCTAGAGCAGAGGAAGGACATATGGTAGGGTAAAAGTGTTCACATACCGAACATTTTTAGTCATCAACAGTGTTTCTTAGTACAACTGTAAACCTTCCAAAATGAAACCTGTGGTCTCGAAGTGAGCAAGTGATAAATTCTCACTGACAGCTTTCCCCCCCTGTTTCTCTAGGGGGAGAAGCCACATTTTCAAATATTTATTTTTTTCCTAAAAATAAAGAAGATTTGCAGGGAAGCAAAAGGGGGAAAATCAACAATTCCAAGCATTATTGTATTCCTCTTATTACAGGAATATCTTACTACATTCCTATATTTTAATAATTTATAATATTCATATTACCATACAATTCTTATTAGAGGACTATTTATTGTATTTTATTCTTCTTATTAGAGGACTACAAGAATAAAAAATAAGATAAAAAACTGTGCCAGTCAAAATGTCAAGCATTGCCCAGATCCATCAGCACAGTCTTTGTAAAGCATAACATTGATCAATGATTTCTTGCTGTCATGTAACAACAAGCTGGTGATATCATGAGACCTAGTGTTCTCCTAGATAGCAGTTCTTTGTTCTCTAAGCTCAACTTCATTCTCTGAGGTCCAGCCCTGGGCAGGTAAACATGGGCTCAGTTTGGCACCCTGGGATAGGATCCTGCGTTGCAATCAGTATGGTTGCTAAATACACTTAAACCAGGGTTTAGCAGAGAGGCTTACAGAGAGTTACAATGATTTCATGATTTCCAGGGGCATGTAAATTTACCTCTGCTACTCCCATGCCAACAGCCAGTCTTCAAAATTCATGTACTGTGGTATTCATTCAATAAACCCAGACCTCTAAAAAAATGACACAAACTATATTCCTGAAGAACGGAAAAGCTGTGAAAGAAAAATGAATGAAAACCACTGAGAACAGTAATCCTACTACTTGTGTGTTACTTCACTTCTCACAGAGTGTTTTGCAGGAAACAAAGCATGCTGCCAAAAGTGACTCTCAGAAAGCCATCCAATTTTGAGTTAAATTCGTACACTGTTTATTCTAGCCATTAAAATAAGGTATGTTTGGGGAATACAGGGTAGAGATGCACTGAGAATAAAAATACAAGTAAAATTCTGCAGCTATTTACTTCAATATAAAGCTGTTTTCTTAATTCTCACATAGTTCCTTCACCTGGAGATGCATTCCAAACACAGCTCCCTCTTCTTCCAATGTGAGGCACCATGTGTGAAAAGCACAATAAAAGAAAGATTATTTTAAGAAGCACTACAAAAAACTTTATGTAGAATCACTTTTGTAATTTCTTGTTGCTTAAGTGACAACAGGTACATATTTTAGACAAATCCAGAAGTTCCTAGAAAGGGATCCATTGGCTTTCATCATCTCAGCAGACTGGAATGCAACAAGTGAACACACAGCACAGACGTATTAAGATCATTCCAGGGCACTAGAGTAGTGTTTGAAATGTTAGTGTCAAAAAAGATAAAGAAGCTCTGCTTTTTAAAATTATGCTTTTTAGTATAAACTTGAGACTTCAATGCTTTTATCATCTTGAAACCAACTGATCTAAAGAGCACTGTAGAGCAGCACAGAAAGTCGTATTTTTCTTAACTATATTCCAGACTATCCAAAATCCTTGAATAAAAGTCTCCTCCCCTGCTCAAGAAGGACTGACTCAAGGGCAGAAATCAGTAGGATAAACAAGAACTGACTATGCCTTAAATTCAGCAACTAAATTAAAACAGTTTCTAAGCAAAGTGGGTGAAAAAAATGTCTGTTCAAAGCAAAGACAAGACTGGAAGTAAGGCTTTATCACAGCATCTCAGCCTCTTCAGCATACTGTGTTGGCTAAAAATGAATCAAACCAAACAGCCTGAAAATAAAAGCTATTTGAAGCAAGATCTCTGTCTTTTATCTACTGAGGGATAGATCCCAACATCCAATGATTTTATGAAAAAGAATGCATATGTCACTTTTTATTCATTTATCTGTCTTAAAACCAATAGTGAGTGTATCTTTCTAATTTTCTTTATTGTAATTATACCATGACAGATGCTGAAACTAAATTCCTGATATACTTTTCAGATATTTATTGCTCTTCAGCATGCTCAGCCTGTCTCTAATGTTTCAGATAGACTCTACCCTGCAGTAATGTGCATGACATTAAAGAATTCACTTTCATCTCTTGAATTTATGCTTGTTAGGGCAAAATAATGAAAGACTCTATTCTTTAAGTACTGGCTAAACAAAGCCAAAGTCAGCACTAGAAAGCAAACCAATACAACACTTCATTAAATGTGCTTTTTATTTCTTCTTTTTTCAAGTAGGTCTGCTGCTACGTGAAATTTAGGGTTATACAGTCTCCTTTCAAATCTCACAGTAAAGAATGTCTCAAGCCGCAAGTTCATACCTCCCATTTGAAGTGGACTTCCCATGAGAAAAGTGTAGGGAAGAGACATAATTACAAATCCCTTTAAGTACAGAGCTCACACTCTCCCAAAATATTGACTGAAAATGCTGTTTTGTGTCTCTGCTCATTCATCTCAGATAATGAGCAAAGATTCCTTCCAAATTAACTGTAATTCTCTTCTAATCCCTCTATTCTTTTTTCCCCCCTTCTGCACAGTGATAGCAAGAACTCCTTTGAATTCTGAATCCCACCTTATTACATCAATGCTTGGAGAGAAACATAACAAAATCATTGGTGTCATGCTCAGACTTCTCTGCTCTCTGACTCAATAGGTGGACAGCTAAGCACAACACACACTGGTCCTGTTTTTTCGCTTTCTCAAAATCTGCAGTTGACATTTACAAAAAAAAAATATTTCTAATTTCTGATTGAAAGAGAGAATAGAGAATCTCTGCATTGAAATTTATTTCCTTAGCATTAAAAAAATTAATAAAATTGATTCAAGAACAAAAAAAAAAAACCCCAAAAAAGTATTTGGGGGCATAAGCTTCATTTGACCAAAAACGTAAGGTCTGTCATTGGTAACCAGTTGTCCTCTATGTGGTGGCAGGGAGAGATAATCATGTAATAGCTGAATATGAAGATGAAGGTGGTGGCTTTATTCAGGTTTGACCATCTACATTTCTTATTTATCAGTATCCCTGTAAATGAGAAATGCAGTTGAATAACCATATTTTATTTATAGAGAATATTATAGGTGGTATTATTCATTTTGCTGATTATTCTATGATTCAGTGATCATTATTGGTAATCCTCATATAAACCAAGCATGTTTCTATGACTGTATTATTGGTCAGCAGTCCCTTAGCAGGTGTTACACAGGACTGTATGGTTATAGGATCCCAGGATAACAACACTGAAGAAGATTGTGCAGAGACAATTTGGAGACAGGAGTGTTTTACAACTCCTTGTGTTAGTTTGGAGCAAGGTTGCTGAGCTCTGCTATATGACTAATAACATCAGGCTCCACATAGAAGCAGCTAAATTACTTCCAGACCCAAACCAGTCCTGGAAGTATCACGGACACTTCCGCACAACACTTCTCCAGTAAGTGATGTGGCCTGAACCCAAACCATCTGTGCATAACTGGAGTAGAAGGCTATGCATCTAAGGAATAATTAGTCCACAAACAAGAAAAATCCATCATGGGCAATTAGCTGTTTCTGGGTACTTAGAAAGAAGTTAAAAGAACATTAGGTACACAAAATTCAAGTGCTTGAAACTTCAAGAAATGCCAGAGCTAAGATTCCTGCAGAAAACTTTGTTCAGCCTACTCTGTGCACAAACTTAACTATGTCAAAATCAATTTCAAGAAACATTATTCCTGAGCTTTGGAGTACTTCCTCACTCAAAGTAAGTGCTTCAAAGCACTGTCTAGAAAGCACTCTCTCACTGTGTGGTCCTAGGAATTTTTTACTGCAAACCTGCTGTGAAGACAGAATATTTCATTTCCTGCAGGATGATGTTCATCAATACAGTGAGTGCTTCACGGGTCTGAATACTTTTTCTGCATAGCACATTAATGAGGTAAAGAAACTATTCTGTTCTGTAGAGAAGTTGGGGCTTCCACTAGCTCTGGATGTCACATCTGAGACACCTGATAATCTGACTTGTATTTGAGAATACTTTTTGGTATAATAGTACTTTGAGTTTAGGTCAAGCTCTGTGCAGTACGGTCTCAGATTGGCCCCCCAGAAAACAATAAACACTCCTTGACAGGAACATAATGATACTTTCTGACAAGTGAGCTGAAATTTCTTGCCTAGAAGGTGCAATACATACTAACACTGTGGCAGAGCTTCAGTTAAAACCTCTCTCCTGCTACAGCATGAACCTTAAAATGTGTGGCACCACCATCCTTTTTCTCTCCTTGAACTTTGAGAACTGACAGCCTTATTTCCAATGTCTGGAAAACTTGGCTTTATAAACATTCTAATCTTTTAAGCGTTGGACTTGATCCTTGTGGGTCCCTTCCAACTCAGAATATTCTTTGTAATCTGCTTTTTTGTTAGATTGGTTTGTTTTGGTTTTGAGGAAAAAAAAAGGTGTGTGTAAAAGAATCCCTCATCACACTCATCATGTGTAAGTGGAATGAAACTGTGACATTCATCATGCTGGGTTTTGCCACTTAATTTAACAGAACAAATACTTTTCCCATTAACTTTTTACATAGCCTAAAGCAACAAACAAATCTACAAGCTACTTCTGGTTTATGATAGAAGTCACATTGACAGAAGTTGCTTCAACAGACATGCTTTAAAAAGTTCAGGACATCATTGCAACAGTACTTGGAGCTTGAAGAAGCAAGAGTCATTTCAGATAGACAGCAATTCAAGTGATATATTTAGAGGTACTTGGCTGATCAGTTTTGATACCCCTGAGCTTCCACAACACACCACCCACTGTCCATCATGCACAGCTTTGTCACCCTCTAATCTATTCCCTGCATTTGGGACACCTTCTCTCTTTATCCATGTTTCTCAACAGCAGCACTGATAAAATGTCACAAAATGCCAAAGCTTTCTCATTACCCTACTTAACCCTAAGAGAATGATGAGCATCCTGCTGCTCTACCCACCAAATTCTGGCAAGTGGAGATTATGAGATAGGGAGAGACAACAGACCTCTGATCTTCTCTAAGCCACTGTTCCTCAAGGCTACTGCTCTGTGGCCTCCTAGTTGTCCTGGATGAGCATCTTTAGCTCCAAGCATCTATTCAAAGTACATCTCACCTTCTTTTGGGGCTGGTATCTGTATGTCTGGAAGAATGCTGTTAACAATTTGATCACTGTTACCATACAGAACAACCTCTGTTTAACAAAAGATTATTAAACAAAATCGGGTAAATTACTTGCTTGTGAAATAAAATGGGTGTATGCTGTCTTCAGCCTCCCTTCTCTTCATAAAATCACACCTACTTTCTCTAGAATTGTTACTTAGGAATTAACTAATTAATTTAAGAAATAATTTAATTAATCTCATCCCTTCTGACTGCTCAAGGCCAAAGGGTGATTTTTATCACAGCAAATAGACCATCCACAACAGTTTTTCACTTTTCACACAGTACAAATAATGCAAAAGTTAAAAAGTAAGTAAGACACCTGAGTTGCTTTATTGGTGTAGAATATAAAGTGGAAATAAAACATACTCATTTTGATTCACTGCTTGATCTACAGGAATTTATGTTAGCACAAAGTGTAAAAGCAACAGAAAAAGTTTGAAAGCCAGTAATTCACATTTTACAGTCAGATAGAAGAAAAAATAAAAGTAAACAATAGTTATCGGCTAAATGAGGACGGCTGCTTGCTACCGTGAAAGAAAATTTCAGAGCTTTACAAAAATCAACACTGCAGTACTATAGCTGATATAAACCTGTAAAAAATTATTTTACAACCACTACATAATAAATTGCACTAAACTGTTTAGTACCTTCACAATAAAGTATTCAGACTCCAAAATACCACTTTGTGTGAACTTGTGAGAGCTCCATTTTTGCATATCAACTTGGGAAAATGTTTCTAAGTTGGTTACATAAATAGGTTGCCTATAATGCATCCAATCCAAGTTACCTTACAAAAAGAAATAAAATATGAAGTGATGAGAGAAAGAATCAACATTGCTGGTACAAGCACTAAAAAATAAAGTCTATTCTTTTCCGCCTCCCTTAATTTCATTTCAAGTTTAACATACAGAAAGGCTCAGAGCCAGAATCCTTATCCAAACTACATAAATCTCTAGGCAAACTCTCCATACTATATGGTCCTGTCCCCATAAAACCTTGCAATTCTTCCTAATGGTGCTTTCCATCAGGAAAAACTACTAGAGAGCTAACTTTTCTCACCAAATCTTTGATGAATCTTTTCCTACCACATCTTTCCTTGGAAGAATGAATATCGTTCTTGTGATATGTTTATTAAAAGAAATGGAAACAAGCCCCCAAACCCAAAGTGAACTCTACAGCAACTGGGTACCCTACACTGCTGCTGAGGCTGCCTCTGAGAAAGACCCAATTAATTCCCTTATTCCCTTCCTGAATTCCTGAGCAGGGTCAAAGGGAGGCAACACCATTTACCACCACACAACCCATTTCAGACAGCTGGTCCAGCTAATAATGTAAACATGGTAACACCTTGGAAAGGTCAATCAGAGGAATTGTAGCATTAGCAAAGCAATTAATTTTGGGTTGACCACATGCACATTTCCCTCTCACTTTACTCTCCTCTCTTCCTTCCTTCACCTTGTTGAAGGAAACACAAGGAAGAATTTTCACTCATCTGAACAGAAATTTTCAAAAGGTGAGAGATGGGATTTTCTTGAACATTGAGAATGCCTTATTTTCTTGGGATGATTTCCAGCACAATATTTTATTTATCTGTTGCCAAAAGAAACACTTTTTAGTCTTCTCATTAGTCAAAGGGCTTTAAGAACACACTTGAGGGAAATGATCCAACTAACAAAACAAGTAAAACCTTTCCCTGCATTTGACATGCTCCATGAAAAGTGGACACTTCATGGAATCAGCAACTGTAGAGCTAACTTTTCAACCTGAGGTGTTTTTACTATCTCCTTAACAATCCTCATTCATAAAAGCACATGGAAAATCTGTAGATCCTCTTCATCTATCTATCTATCATTCTATTGTTTTTCACTAAAGTGAAACTCGACGAAAAGAAAAAAAAATGTTCTAAACTCATGAGATTCAATGGTCTCCTTTCATTTCTCTAAGGGTTTAATTACATGACATTTCATAAAGCTGGAGAGTAAAATGCAAACCAGAGACAGAGCAAGGCACCAGAGTCCCAGGTGGATTTCCAAGGTCACACTGAACTTGCCTGCCCTCCAAGCCCTTGAGAGCTATAAAGCTGAAATCAGATACTGCTGCATTTACCTCCTGCCTTCTTTCACCACCTTTTTTTCTTAAATCTAGACTGCCAACTTTAACAAGCCTTCTATATGCATCACACACTATACACATTCCTCATCTAATTGACATGAAGAATATGGAGCTTATGGAAGGAAGAACTCAAAGACTAGCTATGTGACATAGTCTCTGTAGAACTGCCATGTTGCTTTCCTGTTCGAGCTTTTGTACTGTGATTTTTTCTTTGCACAACCAGTTACAAACACTCCAGATCCAGCAAGACTGATCAGGACCCATGTAAGGAACGGTGCCTTCCAAATAGGGTAATATTTTCCCTTTGGTTTTCCAAACTCACCTACATTAGCACCTACAATTAGGATTAAGCAAATAAATTTCAGAGATCTGGAAGATTAGGAAGTATTCAAATGCAGATTAAATGCATTATTGCAGTGTAAACTACTTCTACCAGGTCATCTCTACAGTTCAGCAATGCTTGTTATTCTCTCTGAATTGTGCGTTAACATGCTTGGGTATTTTTGTGCACATATCCTTGCTTTTAAATATACAACATGTTTACAGATGTATATCTGCAGATAAAACCATTTAACTGTATGTATCTGAATGCACATATCTCTCTCTCTAAATTCTTACAATATTGTAAAAAATGGGTGATTTCATAATAAATGCTTTCATATGTGTATAATTAGTTTTTAAAAGGATTGCTGTTTATTTGAAAGATTTTGTAGAAATAATGTTTAAAAAGCCCAGACCTTCACAGTGGTTTCAGAGTTCTATTTTTACAACAAAATGCATGCTACAAACAACAGATAACATTGCCTTGTTTAAGGTCCAAGATAATGATGTATGTGGAAAGAAAAGGAGATGTTTCACACCATTTTCACCACCAGTTCCTACAAGAATATCATTGCAGTGCCTGCAGAGGTAAAACCCAAAAAACATAAGAAAATTCCTAAATCTAGCCTCCCTTCAATGAAGTAGAAATATTTTTCTCTTTTTTCTTCCCAATTTGACAAAGTTTATTAAGGTTAAATTTGAAATCACTCAGTCCTTACAACAATTTCACAGTATTTAGTGAAAGAACAGTGCTTCTGCAGCTTTCATTTTCAGAGCTGCCATGCAAGGTATCTTTATAGCCTGAATTTTGAACAGCAAAAAGTCAATCCAATCAAAGTCATAACTAATGTGAGTCTTGGAAAGTAAACAAAAGAGAGTGAATTGCCACAAGAAGTTTCAAAACCCAATTTAAGGCATAGGAAAACATGTGGGCAACACCTGTAATTTCTCACTTTAAAGAAGCCTAAATGGCACAGCAAGTAATTGTTGCTTGTTGCAGTCTGCATGACTTATCAGCACTCAGTGCTGGAAAGCAGGATTTTGTGGTGCGTTATCTGCCTCATTCAAAGTAGGAAGCCTGGCAGAACAGACAGTAACATGAACACAGCACTAATAACACAATTTTAATTCCATGATAATTTAGTCTGGATGCTTTTTTAATGTACAATAGAAAGGTCTGAGGTAGAGAATCAGCTGTCATTTTTACAAGTCACTTTTTGCTTAAGGGGACCCAAGACTGCTAGACAAGAGCTTTATTTTGAGACCATAAATTTAGCAAGTCTGACACAGAGAACACCAACCATACATATAACCCTGGACAAGTAGTCCACAACTCTCCAGCCAGAACAATGATAGCTGCACTAGGCTATGAAACAAAACCACACAGAAAAAAGGTAGGGACAAATGGACTTTCAATTGTATTAGGAATACCCACTGGACAACACCATCTCCTGATTCTTAGGAGGCAAACTCAAAGCAGTTCAAACTCCAAGGGGCAGAATGGCAAGAAGAGCATTTTGCCTTGTTTCCTAGTTTCTAGGACATCTGTAATTCACTATAGACCTTCACCCTCCTTGGATTTTGCATCTCAAAATCCTGAGTAGAGCTGGATTCAAAAGAATGGGTGTCAATTTTCCTTTGCCTTGAGCAGTAAGATTTCATTCAATACTACTGCTCCTGAAAAGAGTTAGATGTCAAATAAAATGGAACCTAGCTACAATCTGTGTCTCACAACACCAATAACTTAATCTGATAACAGAAAGCAAACCTGTAACAACCGTAATCCTGCTTCACATATGAGTACTTAGAAAAAGGTGTATGAATTCCTGAGGATATCTACCACCCTCCTTTCTGATGCACTCTAACACAAATATTATACCTATTATGCACTGTGCCATTATTTTGAAAGCATTTACAAGTTCATTGGCTTGCTTTAGATGAATTTTACATGTTCTTCCCAGCAGTCATCTCTCAAAGTATGGCTTTAGGTACCTAAGTAATTCTCTGGCTACTCTCCTGAAACATATGAATAAAAACTGGGCTTTTGTTGTCTCAGTTTTCTTGAGCAGTCTGTCAGTCACCCAGTGGCCCTAAGGAACTTACCTTCTTCATTTAGCTAAGTGCAGTGTTGAAAAGCATATATACTTCATCTCTGTTCCTTTTTCCAAAGAAGAGAAGAAAAATATCAGCTAAGACATTCTTCCCTTTCTTTACCCAGTCTAATAAAATCTCTGGCATCTTCTGAGAAATAACTCCAGGAACACAGTGAAAGCCCACACAACCTTAATATGAGCATCTCCCTAAGGCAGCAGACTAGTAGAGGATTCAAACAGCCAGAGTGTTGCTTCCCTTTGAAAAACACAGGCCTGGTTAGACTGTGGCAACAAAATGAAGAGACAAAGTTGAAAGGTGGTACTTATCACTGGACATGTGTAATACCTGTGGCAACCAACTGCTGCTCTGATCCATTTCTTTTGCAGCAGCTGCAAAGAGAGTTCCCCAGGTCACTTCCCAGCTGTCCTTCCTATTTGCAGCTTCCTCCTCATCCAGCAGCAGAAAGCCCTGATGCTTCTGCCCTCAAGCAGCATAAACCAGTTCTGATCACAATGGAGAGAAGCCTGAAGTGTTAGAAATATGGAATGGTTTGGGTTGGAAAGGACTTTAAAAATCATCTTCCAATCCCACTGGCATGGGCAGGACACCTTCCCCTAAACCAGGTTACTCAAAGCTCCATCTAACCTTGCCATCAACACTTCCAGGGATGGGACATCCACAATTTCTCTGCGAAACCTGTTCCAGTGTCTCACCATTGTCAATAAAGAATGCTTTCCTGATATCTAATCTAAATCTACCCTCTTTCAGTTTGAAGCAATTCCCCCATGTCCTATCACTACATGTCCCCATAAAAAAATGCCTCTCTTGCAGGCACTGGGCAGGTACTGGAAGGTGCTCTAAGGTGTCCTCAGAGCCTTCTCTTCTCCAGACTGAACAGTCCAAGCTCTCTCAGCCTGTCTGCATAGGAGAGGTGCTGCAGCCCTACGAGCATCTCCATGGCCCTAGTCTGAACTCAATTCAACAGGCCAACCTCCTTCTGGTGTTGGGGGCTCCAGCTGGATGCAGCACTCCAGGTGAGGTCTCATGAGTGCAGAGTAGGGGGCAGAACCATCTCTGTTGACCTTTTGGCCACACTCTTTTTGATGCAGACCAGGACATGGTTGGCTTTCTGGGCTTTGAGCACATATTGCCAGGTCATGTTGAGTGTGTTTTCTATGCATGTTTGACAGAATACTGTGAACATATAATTTTGCCTACAAACTTAAAAAAAAAAAAATTAGAAAAAGGGAATATATTAGCATAAGGTTTTACAGATGGTCAGATTGAATGAGCTAGAGTCAAAAGTGCCTTACTTGAAATCAACCCCCAAGCCAGTAACAGCAGAAAGAAACCAAAGTTGTCTCAGACAAGTCACTGGAGCAAGAATTCCACTTGCACTCTGAAATAGCCAATGCCATTACTGGAAGATGTTTTCCCTCTCCCACTCAAGGGAGCCACTTAAATTCGTCCTGCTATGTTTGTTTATGCATGCCCATGAATAAATGGATCAAGAACTGAAAGAATTTCAGATCCAACCAATTAATAGGAAACCAGTGAATTTAACACAGTCTAGATGAGTGGAGTGGATGGTGTGGAATACGGGAATAGACAGCAATAGTGCAGAAGGACAGGGAGGGAATGACATTTTGTTCTGCTTTTTTGGAACAGCAAACTAATGCTTTCCCTATGTTCTTCCAGCTGGAGTAGAGGCAGCAGAGGCTGTCTTCTCACTGACAGACATATATAATAGCCTCCACTGTTGCAAAGAGATGCCAAAGGAAAGCTTAATGCCTGGAAATATTGCTTTGCAAAAGCAAAGCTGTCTCTATGATTTTGATTTGCTGGATCTTATCTGCTGGCAGTAATGGTGATGTAAAGAAGATGTGAATCATCAAGAAGAGGAAATTAAAAACTGAAATTTTCTTTTTTCTGCCTAAAAGTTCTCTGAATTTCATTTGATGGGGAAAATAAGACAAAAAAAACCCCCAGAATTTCCAAAAAATATAGCATGCTATGTTCTTCATTAGCAGTATGAAGAATATAGATTTAAAAATCTTTCAAGTTATTAGCTAGCACATATAAAAAAGGCCTCAAATGCAATGTGGTTCTCTTCGTGAACACAAGAGTTGGGAGAAAACCAGAAATGCCAAACGAAAATAATCACTATATTTAGAGAAATCATAGTCCTATGTATTGTATATAATAAGACATCTACTGGATTTTCATCATGTATAGTAATGTGTTTGTGTTCTCACAGGATAACACAGAAATCTGTTTTAATCTAAAGACTTAAAAAAACCCCTTATAAATAAACATGAAAGAACACAATTGAAAAATAAGCTCTTCAGCTAAAGCAGCACTGCATTATCCTGATTATTTTTAACAAACTTCAGAGAACCTACATAAAAAAGCTCTTGTGTTTCATGGCTTCTTCTGAAAAGAAAAATTGCCAGTAAATGTCAATACAACATGCAGAAAAAATAAAGATGACTTTTTCAATATGAACATAATTATCAAGATTGCTGTGTTTTTGTTGGCTTGAACAGTACAAGTGAAAGGCAAACAAATATGGAAGACTTGGAACACTCTTATTTTTAATTATTTAAAATTCTGGACCAAATTTGTGTTTCACACACATGTCAAGAGTTAACTCCTATTCATGTCAGTACAATAAACAAAAGCACAATCAAGCCCTTCAGATCTTAATCTACTTTGAAATAAAACTTTGTAAATTACTACTGGTAAGAACCATCCTGGTTTACAACATTTAAAGGCAGAACTGAGAGACCTGGTTATGATGCACACACCTTGTATGCTGAAGCAGCTCTTTCAAGAGCCATTTGCAATTAGAAGAAAGATTATTTCTTGCACCATGACCTTATGCAGTGACCTATTTATGTTGTAACTCCACAGCAACCTGTTTACGTTTTAACTTCAAGATCATGTTTGGAGTGATGTCATTAGCAGACAATCTCCTCCATGCTTCTTGGTCTTTTGACTGCAGAGTAAAACTTAGAAATATTATACCTCTTCCCAGCAGAAGTCATTCTGAAAATGCAGAGAATCCACTACATTTTATTGCCAATAATTCAGCATTACGTAAGCTTATCTTACAACTTAAGGCATTGGTGTTTACCATGCTCTCCCTCAGTTACACACAAAGGCTAGAGTAGTCATAACACTCTGTTTCCCTGACAATTGCAAGTGCAGAATGGGGAAAGAACCCATAAATCAAAGAAAGAATATGTGTTGCCTTATTCAAATTGACCACATATCAAGAAGTTTCAGATTCTTGAGAGTAACCATTAGATATTCTTCAAGTACTCATGCAGTATTTAAGCATTACACATTTTATCCTTACAGCTTATGAGGAATAAGGAGCTTCAGTCTCTCAAGTTCAGACTGCTTTCCTGGCTCAAATATGTCATACACATCCATCTATCTATCTCTCCACGTTGTACCTGGTCTTGTCTGAAACATCTGCATGATGCCAAATGCCAGTAGTGAAATATTTTAGGATAGAAAAAGCTTAAACAAAAGCCCCAACATATTTTTTTACTGCCATAACCTTTGCAAGAGGATGCATCCAAGAACAGCCCTCTGTGGGTAACCACAGCCTAACATCTGTCTAATTGTAACCAAGCAATATATTCTGATACACATCTGCAAAAAGGCTGTCAATACTTCCACTAAAAGTTAGGTCCATGAAGTTCTAGTACCACTGAGGACAGAGGTTGCTTAAGGTCAGTGGTTGATCATTGTGGTCAAATGAAGTGTCACATAAAGAGTGCAGGCCATGACTTGCTGAAATTCACTCACACAGGCATTCAAAAAAGGTTTTCTCAGCACCATCTGGGAAACAGTCCAAGAGAGGACTCCATGAACACCTGTAGTTTTTTCTCAAGTCTACAGGCAGGAGTAGATTTTTCTAATCTCTCAGCATTTTAAGAGCCTTAAGTAGCTCTGAACCAAACAATTGCACAGGAGGACTGAATCTGGAATGCCTGTGAGAAGAGGCTCAGGAGGGTTTAGCTGTTTTACATGCACTCAATAATAACTGATTTGGCACCAACTGTGAAGGCTTACAATGGTGTTTTCCAACAAGGCTGTTAAGCTCCAAGTCTTCAGCAGGCTGTGGCTGAGCTGCCCCTGTCCATGGTACTCAAATAAGGAGCTCCAGGCCAACACAGGTCTCTGTGTGCAATGACTTTGGGTTTAGGTGGCACATCCAGACTCTCTGGTTGTCAGGTTTGGAACACATGCACTGCGGTTTTGTTGGCAAAAAAGCTGGCTTTGCTGGCATAGTTTGGTGAATAGGATTCAGGTTTGCTCTTCTGAAAGACCTTCTCAGGTCTTTCTTCAACTGAGGCAATGAGACTAAAACCCCCTTGAAATAACAATTCTGCCATCTGTGAATACCAGTCAGGGAAAGCAAGTGAGCCCAGCCTTTGACAATTCATGGCTTTGGGTATCATTCAGTTCCAGTGGGACACAGTACAGAACACAGATCTTTTTTTGACCAAGTCCTGTGGGGCAGGCAGACCCCTGTCCTAATCGGTCTGATAGTCCCAAGTATGCAAGAACAGTTGCATGTACCCATCAGAGATCCAGGAGATCTGATTTTGCAGGTGGTCCAAATGTCCTTCCCAACTTATTCTTCCAGATCCTTCCCAACTTATTCTTTCAGAATCAGCATGGCTAAAGATATGTATTACACAGGGGTGGTTGTTTCTGTAGTGCGTGTCCAATTACTATTAAGTATTACAAAGCAGGCTCTTAATCTTATGTTCTTTCACAGATTGCTGTTCCTGCTTGCCTAGAGAGACCTAGGGAAAGGTGACATTCACAGTATATAACCTGGACATCGAATACAGGAGCTCAGTCTTCCTGAGCCCTTAAAATCAAAGGGATAGTCTTGCCCTTTAATTAGGTGATTCAGGGAACCATTACATCCACTAAATACATAATGGTGCCGTAGTTTTTGACTATAGTGCTGTCTACACCTATTAACTGCAACCACAATCATGTCACATCATCAGAATTTCTAAAGCCTGAAAACATGAAGCGCAGGTGTCTATGCTCTCTGATTTTCAAGCTCAGGAGCAGAAGACAGGGGTTTGTGTCTCTTTCCTCATCTCATCCAGTCTCCAAATACATACCAAATGCAATGGAAGTCACTGAAAAACAAATATTTTTCTTAAAGGTAACTACATACCAGCTTATTCAACCTCTTCAAGGAGAGACAGATGAGACTCATTGTTTGAGGGAAATGACCACCAATACTCAGTGAGACTCTCCACCACCAATGGGTTTCCTGTCAGAACTGAGGAAGCCTACAGATCCAAAGTGGGTTGGGTTTCAGCCAAGTTCCCACAACTGGACTTGAGGAAGAGTTCCAGTTAAAATGAAAGAAATTGCATCAAATACTCAAGACTTTCCGTGTTACTCTAAGTTCAGACACGGACTCATGACTTCATTTGAAAAAACCTGAGAAACAAAAGATAACCAGAGATATGAAACAAACTACTAATCAAGGAGCAAATCTAATTCAGTCACAAATACGTACTGGGTTCTTTCCTGCTCAAGGAGTCCACCTAACTACTTGAGACAAGGTAACTGGAATTAGGTGAGATGAATTCGATCCTGTAATATAACTAAAAGGTGTTGCCATTTTATCGCAAAGCTCCTATACCTTCTTAGTGATTTCTCATGGGCATCTCCTTACAGCACTGACTCCTTTGCCCTCACAGCACAGCCAACAAACTCCAGCTCTCTCCTCTCAACCACCTAACCCACTCTTTTATAGCACTCATCCTTATTAGACACAGCTGTGGCCTGTTAAGGACAGGTTTGTTCCTAATCTTTGGTGATTAGTACAGCTGCAACTCCTCAGGGGTGAGATTAACTTCTGCACTATCTTTATTTTCTTACATTCTATCCCCCCACAAAAAGAAATTATTTTATACTTCCTACATCTTTAACTTTCATTATATATTCCAAAGGATTGATATAAAGGCAAGATTCCAGCACACATTTCTGATAAACATTTACTCCTCCATCAGGTCTTGCTCTACTAATTCATGATGAAGGTACTACACAAGAACTCAACATTAAAACACTAAATTAAAAAAAAAAAAAAACCAAAGGTCAGTTCTTTGTAGGCAAAATCCAAACAATTACTCTCTCAGTGTAACTGATTCAGTAGTCACCCCATTAAATCACATTACTACAGCTAAAACCAGAGTAAAGCAACACAAGCCATTGCACCCTTGTAGCCAATAAAGCAAGAGTTTCCTACATATTTTCAACATTTGAAGTGAGCCATCAGCCTCATGACACAGAAATTGACAGCATCCTTCATTTGGGACAGTCTGCTTGCTTCTAAAATAGTCTGTTAGTTCCATGAAAACACTCCAGGGTTTAGCTGTCCCTAATTTCCTCAGTTTTAGGTTTGAACTGAAACTTTCCCTGTGGTGCTTGAATTACAACATTTTCTTTTTTTCATGGAAAATTTCCAACACTTTTTACATTTGGGGTGTGTTTCTAAAAGGCAGGAATAAAAAGGAAGAAGAGAACTTATCACTGGAATTGAAGATACTGCTGATAATATTTTCAGAAAGATGAATATTTTCGGAATTTGAGCTCTTTGGAAAACTCAGAAAAGCTATAACCTCATGTCAGTGAAAAAGTTCATACAGAAAACATTAAAATGTGCCCAAACTTTGTGTGATTATAAGGTTTTGAAATAGCTGTTTGACACTTGTAACAGCCTCTACTGAATATCTACAATAAGCTGAAATCTCTCAATTCTTGAAGCTCAAAATATCCCCATAATGCTCCCAGCTGCTGCCCTCCAAGGAAGGCCAATGCAATCAAAGAAAGAGTAGCAGCTTTTGAAAGTTTTTGTTTTAAAGAACTACCTTCTTACTCAGATGATAAGAGGAATTCTCATCTGAATACAGAAGGAAACAAAATACAAACCTAGAGATGTTCAAGGAAATGAAAGAGGGAGAAACTCTGACAGAACACCCAATGAGTGTCTGAGAGTTATGAAAAGAGATTGTGAAAAAGAAGTGACTGGGATTAATGAGGAAAATAATGGGAAAGACTAACAGCTATTTGGCTGGAGGAAACACACAGATTAGGGCTGATGTGAGTGACGTTGAGGAAAGAAATGTACAGAAGATAAGATACTGAAGCCTGACTGGATCATCGATAGTGGCACTGCAACACTCTCCCTTATTTGTTTGACTCAGATCAAAATCAGGGTTTTTCTGGCACAGGAGTTTGTATCCCAACATTAAGAAGTAGAACGAGTAACTCAACAGTACTATAAAAAAAATCCAAAACAATAACAATGTAACAACCTTTTCATACCTATTTTTCAGATGAACACATTCTTTTGTCAAGTTCATTACCCCATCACACAAACACAGCTGTGGTGTCAGAACCCAGGACAGACAGTGCAGAGGTGGAAAGATGTGATGGGAAGAAAAGGCATTTAAAACAGCTTAAACTGATGAGGAAAATAATGTAAATGAATTTATGAATATTGTTGAATGGATTGATGATGTAAATAAACTGACAGAGGTTAAAGGAAAGTGATGTGAAAAGCATGAAATAGAAATAGATCCGAGAAAGAAAATTAGGACAGACTGGACAAGAGTCTGAATAGGAAAAGAAGTGCTAAGAGTAACAATAAAAAAAGGAATAAACAGAAAATACCACATCAACTTTGAAAAACCAGCCCAAGGACAAGCTCCAAACCATAACTCAGTTACTGAGTCTTTCTGAATTCAGAATGTGTTTTCAAGTGCCTCATTTCCTTATCTGCCACAAAAAAAGATAATGCTGCCCTTTGAGCTCTTGGATAACATCTAGTGACAAAACACAGAATCATTCATGAGGAAAACAAATGTTTTATAAGAGAGTTTGCATAGCATGAAATAATTGAAAAGCCTGGGGAAAGACTGCTGATAAGAGCAGCTATTTAAAAGGTGTTCAGTAAGTGCACAGGTGTGATGGTGCTCATTGGCTGAAGCAGAGCAGCTGAGAGAAAAAGCTGTACCACTGTGCCATGAAAGGCTGAATCAACTGACACACAAAGGGGGCAGGCATGTCTGCAAAGAAAGCTCAGATAGGCATTTTTAATTTTCAAGAGTTTTGTTTATCAGCCTTAACAGTATTCTTTGTGCATTTGTCCATAATCATTTTAGGGAAAAAAAAAACCCAAAAATATTTATCACAAGCAAATATAAAAAAATATCCTTAGCAACCAATATATATATATATACACAATACAGTCAATGTTCCATTATTGATATTCACCCAAATAGTAAAGAAAGCTTATGGTGACCCACTACCGAATTTTGGGAATGTGGAAACTGTGTTCAGAAGTTGCAGATTTAAAACCAGAATTTCTGCTCAGTGAGTGGATTTTGCCTGAGTGAAGAAACAGTGTCTTCTCCTAAGACTGCTCCCTGCATGCCAGGGGAAGGGTGCTGAGACTGGGAACAGCTGGGATGGAAGTCTGCAGATAGGGACCCTTGTCACTACAGAGACTTGATGCTCATCAGGACTAAGTGCTGTGCAACCCTGCTGCACCCAAAGCCAATTTGGGGCATACGTTTATAAATCACAGAGGTGTCTCTGAAGAAGGGAATTGCAGAGGGACAGAGAAAGCAAGAGGGAGTTGAGAGCCTTGTCTATGCTGGTGATAACATATTGAAGGAGGAAGGTTAAGTAAGAGGAAACGGGATATTGCCCAGTATTGGCAGAAATTCTTCAAGACCCCACCTGTCATTTAAATAAACTTAGTTAAAACACAGAACAGACACAGCATATCCTGAGTAGCACTTCAGTGACTCAAGCCAAGAGCCATTTGATGGCACTCCTCACAGCACACAACAGTATTTTTAGTGTTTCTTAACTTCAGGGAACCCAAAGTACTTATAAGGTCAGAGGACAGAAGAATATTTGTTTTCTAGCTGTAAACAAATTAAAGAGGCAAAGGAAAAAAAAGGCTTTTTTTACATAGCACCTACATCAGTAAACTCTCTTCACTAAATTGACTGGGAAGAAACCTCAAAGCGATAAATTACTGCAAGACACACCCTAAACAACAGAGGAACTGTATTTTTAGCAGCTAGTGCAGGCCAGTGATCCTGTATTGCTTGAGTGCAGGAGGTAGGCATAGTCTTCTCTTTTGGCATGACACCATCAGCTTTAGTGCCAAGAATTTAAATGGAAAAAGCTGGAAATGCCTTACACACTGAAAACAGGAAAAAAGAATCCTTATTGTCAGGCAATATGGAGAGAAAGAAATCATGTCACAATTAATAAACAGTGTACCAAACCCCACTTTTTGTAAAACTGTAGGAACGGGATAAACCTCTGCTTCTCCCCACTGCAGGCAGGGAGCCCCAAGTACAACTCTTCTCCTTCTGGCTTGCAAAGGGAAGACAATATCCTGTCTGCCTTTACATGGCACCTTGAATTTGCTGCCTTACCCAGTCTGCTCAGCCCCTGCCTGTGCACCCACTGACAGCTTCACACACACGTGGGGCATGGGGGGATGCCAGCCCCCACTCTACTCTCCTCACTCGAATAATGCCACCCTCAGTGTCTCCAGTCCTGTGTATGGAAGGAGGTGGAGATGGCAGAGGAGGAGGATAGGAAGTAGAAGGCTGGCAGAAGGTAAGCTGGCCCTTACACTTCACTATAAAGCAGCAAAAAGTTTCACTCTCTCATTCAACCCATGTATTTATTTGTTAGTTCTGCTTTCCTGAGGGGCACGTGCTGCTCCATCCATGCTTCTTTGGGCTGCCCAGAAGAACAGGCAAGCAGAAACCCTCCACAGCAGAAACAGAAAGATTATTACTCCCATGTGTTCACTAAGATTATCCTTCACTGCCATCAGCCTACAAGCATTCTACAGTTTTTCTTAGACACATATGTATGAGCACAGCACTTATGATCAGTTAATAATTAATACCATGCTAATACATGCAAGTCCCATGGCTTAGCTTTTAAGTTCTTCAATCATCTACAGTTTCTTAGTATTTGATGCAGTAGTGATCATAGACTTAAAAGCAGGTCACTGCCTAACAGTAATGAAAATAAGTATTTTAAGAGTTTACAGTTCACTGGTCCAGCTTTCTAATTGTACCTATGAGAACATGATTGATAGAAATCCATACTCATGCACATTTGCAAGGATTCCAGACACACAGAGCTAATATGTGACTTAAAAGAATGTATCTGGATATGGAAATGAACTCCAAAGATACCTGAAGAACTTCATTTTTGTCAGGTCCTTATATCACACAATAATCACCTTCATGGAATAGAAGCCAGAACCTCTCAATTATCTTACACATTTGACTACACCACCTCTTCCAATTCTCATTTAAAGTCTTTAATTTTCCCTGATTATGTATCAGGATGCAGCACTCTGTGTGGCAGTCTAGCAACTACCATCTCAAATAGCTGTGAAAGTCTCTAATCTGAAATAAGAATAATCAAACTCTATTTCCCTCTGATATTTTAACATGTTTTATGTGCATATATTCAATGCAAATAATTTATAGTGAAATTACCAGCAGCCATGTACTTTGTGTAATTATTCATGTTTGTGCTGGTTTATGAATGTCTTTACTTTTCTGCACATTTTATCCTTCTCTACTTTTGGGCCACAATATTGCTACAAAAAGGCAGAAACACTCTGTAATATGCTCATAACCAGTTGGAATCAGTACATTGTTTTCAAGGCTTGTTCATGAAGTTTGAGTAGTTAAAGCATAAAATATCCACAATGGCTTTAAAGGCCTCTGGGAGTACTTCCCATGTACTTAGTCTTTGCTCAGTAGTTCAGGATGTGCATTTTTCATATTCAGTTCCTCATTTTACAGGGAGTCTGCATAGTCTGAGCTGTCACATTTCATGGGAATTTCACAAAGCATAAAAAAAATTATCCAGAACCTGAAGATTCATTTTCATAGAGACAGAAAGCAACTCAAAGGCTCCCAGCCCCTGTCAGCTTTAAAAAAAAAAGGGAAATCCATAATTTTATGGTGGTGTTATTACTGAATTCCATGTAGACCCTATGTCCTCCTCACCAGCAGTCCCAGCATAAAAGGCCATTTCATATAATGCATGGTGCAAGGAACAGCTCAGTTTTTTTTGTAGATGTGTAAATTACTATAGGGTGGTTAAACTTTTGAACTCAAATTTGCTTTGATGCCAATTCCCATCCCAGACTGGGAGGATTTGTACTGTATGCTCTGTGCGAGGACTATCTGGCTCTGCTTCCAGATGGATCATGCATCACAATCACATCCTGGGAGAAGGGAGGGAGGAGAAGAACAAAGGAGAGTGCAGTGCCTGCTCCAATAACTAAGGGAATGCCTAAGGTTGTATTCAGTAGGGAACTCAGTGTAATGCATGTATAGAACAAGTTTAATAAACATAATTTTAAAACATGCAGATGTGAAATGCAGAAAGGAAACGCTAGAAGTGTAGAGTGGAAAGGAGAGAGGATGTTTTCCCTCTTTTTAAACTGCATGGCTTCCAATGTCAAGCTCTCCCAACTATCCCTGTACACATAAACAAATGCATTTAGTCTTAAAGAGATATTTGCAGAAGTGAAAGAGGATTCACCTACTGAGACAAGGAGGTTTATTGTTTATATTATTAATCATGGTGATAGTATAATGTGCCCTTTTCTTCTGGTATAACAAAGAGCATCTTATCATCATTATTTCTAATCTAAAGGGTTCATGAATCTGGATGCCAAATCCATCTGTATTTTTTTTCATTTCATGGCTTTTCAAGAAGAGGCACATCTTGAGGTTTCTGCACATGTAACAGAAAGAGTTACTGATCCATCAGATATATGGGTCTGATTTTTCTGGGACTGCTACTTTTCATCTGAACTACAAGAAGTGGTACTTATAAAGTTTGCTGATGGAAAACTGACAGTGTAATCCATTTCATAAAGGGAGATGGTATGGCTGCATCCCTGCCAGGCTGTATCTCAGTTTAGCAGTGCTGCTCACTAACAGGTCTTGTTAGCCCAGACACAGTAATCTGCTACTAATTTGGTCACGCAGGGCTTGCTTTGGTGTCTTTTATTTTGCAGATTTTTTTGAGTGGTGGTAGGAAACCTAAGTTGTATCTCCATGTGGAGCTGCCCTGTACTATGTGGACATAACAACTTCCAGGTGGAGTTGTCATCTGTTGGTATGGTTGCACAGGAACTGTGGTCTGATGTGCAGCATAAAATTGAAGGACATGAATTCTGAAATGCCCACAGGACAAGTGTCCAATTCTGATAAGATTTCTGAAAGGCCAAAGAACTGAATTTACTGGGAGACTGTGCCAGCAAATCTCTCAAAAGAAACACTCCCAAGTAATCAAGCTACAGGCACTCAGTTTGTCTTTAAAATTCAGACTGTTACAGCAGGTACTTTGAGATAGAGTGAGAAGTTTACATCCTTTTAAAGTACTGCACATAAGAAAACAACTTGAATATGTAGAGACATATATAGGAACTTCACAATTGCATATGGATACCTTCACACTGAAGGCTAAGAGAAAAGAAAGAAATACAAAGGTAAACCCAATCAAGTGCTGTCTATTCCTCTATTAACTTGGGGCTGGGATACTTTTCTACAGCTGGAAAACTTTAAACAGTTCTCTAGTTCACACTAAAACAGGAATATTGCAAAGATATGGAATATTGAGTATTAGCTCCCTTTTCCCTACTAAACTTACATTACTACCATCTGTTTTATTGCTGCAGTACCAACGAGCAAGACACATCTATTTAGGATAGAAATAGCCTCTCACAGACTTTATTTCTATTTCCTTTGTTATTTACACAATCCCTGCTTCCCATATAGACATTTACTGCAGAAGAACATGCTTCTCTATGCTAAATGCTTTGTAATACTTAACCTTTAATGCAAAAGCCCCATAATTTATCAGGCTGAGGGAGGAAAGTTCAAGAGCACTGGAAACATTCATGCCCTTGTAAATAACAAGAGGTCTTTTTGATAAAAACAGCCAGCCAATTCCTGGAAGCAGATCATCCCTGTGTTACAGAGAGCACACTTACAAACCCCAAGCATTCCTAGTAGCAGTTGGCTTAATGCAGAAATGCCACCAGCTTGCTGATAACTTCATGCCTGGCTTTCAGAATGAAAGGGTTATCAGCAGCAGCTTCCACTGCCAGCTTGCAAAACTTCATCCTCACCTTCGACTTCCTCTAGCTCCTTGACGCCTTCAGGCACACACGGTGTCCTGGTGACAGACAGTAACCAGATGGTCTTTTACCAACCAGCACTGACTCGTTTCAGGAATTTAATCTGATTTCCCAGAATATGCAGCACAGCCTTTGGTTCCAAACTTGGCATGCAGGTAGGATTGCATACCTCTGGCTTTATAAATAGGCATAACTGTTGGTGGCTTTGGTGCATGTCAGTGTTTCAGCTGTTTGGCTGTTAGTTTGGAAAGCCTGACCCCCTTCATGGGCATCCATCTGTGGTTCTGACTGACTCTGGTGGCTCCTCTGCATGTCAAACCACCCTGTCAAAGAGCTCAGCATCTCCTAATTCCAACAGCAAAGTCACTTTCTGCTTTACAACCTAGTAGCTCTTACAGTAATTTCTTTCCATTTTTTATTGTTGTCAGCTGCATTGTACTGTATAATTGAAAGAACATGCAAAATACAAATTTAGAATCACCTTGCTGCAGTAGGAAGCTGAGGTAACTAAAAGGGTAACTACTGTAATACAGCTACACTCTTTCTCTCTTCATCCATCCTTTGCAAAGGTTGGCTCCCATTTACCAGGTAGACAGGTGAGGAATCAAAATATTGCCCCATTCTTATGCCTCAGTGGAGGATTGGAAAGTTTCAGGCTCCCCAGTTCCCATTTCTCTACCTTGGGAAGTCACTGCTCCTCTTGGGAACTTCTCCATCACTGGCAGTTCACATCTGTACAAATTGCAGGAACCAGGAAAACTGAAGGAAAATGTTTTAATGGATCCCTCATAATTTAAGCATGTAGCAAAGATCAAAATGTGCCTTGGAGTTATGTTTCACGTGTGATTTTAGTGTTTTAAGATGCTCAGTTCTTTTTTATTTACATTTTAGGACTCATATAGAACTTTTCTGGTAAAAGCCCCTCATAAAATTACTTAGAAGCCCCAAAAAGTCTTGCAAAACACAGGACAAAAAAAAAGGAAACAAAAGAGCATTATTATATACTCATTCTATCTGCACGAAGATAAAAGCATTCTTGTACAAATGCAATTCCAAAACAAACTACATTTACTATTTATAAGGAAAAAATTGTAGGGCATAATAATAATAATAAAGGTGCTGTTCTATCAGACTGAAGATGCTGTTGACTTTGTGCATGAATTCATCAACCTTTAATCCTCTTAAATGGTATGTCACTGTCCCTCAGAGTATGTAATATCCATTACCCAGGACCATTACCAATACCTTCTGTGCTTGCACCAATATCTGTAGAAACACACAGGACTTTAGCACTTTATCAGAAGTGCTGAGAGTCTGTGATAGGAAAATGGTCTACTGCAACCTAGTGTTCTGCTCAGATTATGGAATTAAGTCTAAATTATTGAAGTTTTGACTATACTGTCCTTGGAGTTACTAAAGGATGTGCAAACATGGTGCTTAGGGCCATGGTTTCATGGTGGATTTGGCAGTGCTAGGTTAATGGTTGAACTCGATGATATTGAGGGCCTATTTCAACCTAAATATTTTAAGGATTCTAATTATCTTTAATTTTAGGTTACAGTAATGGTTTAGGGATTTACAGGAGAGTGGTTAACTTAAAGCACAAATATTACCTCAAATCATAACTCCTAGGCTCCTCTACGCACTTGCTTTTCTTTATTTCTTCTTTTTAAAAAAACTCTACACTAGAAATTCAAAACTGCCAAACAAAATTGAAACCATCTCTCATCCAGACTTGACACTCAAATTCTTATTCTCCATATAAGCACGCGGCTCTCACTAAATCAGAGAGCTGCATCCAAAAGCTGAATTTGATTCAAGCATAGTCCAGTACGAGCACTGTATGACTAGTCTGCTATGACTGCTGTCCTATTTTTTCCTCAGCCTTACTCCTTACACCTTGCAGCAAGGTCAAGGCCTTTGCCTGCTCAGACTGAACACTTGGCTTGTGCTTTCAGACCACAAGAACAATATCTAGCTTTCATCTAATTATGGACACTTCTAAATACTGATCTGAATCCATAAGCAGCCAAATATGGACCCAAGTACACAATTAGACTCTACAAACGAGGCTGGATGACCTTTTGACAACCTTCTCATTTGATCTGAGGGACAGACAGCACAGGACCTCACCAGGCAGAACTTACATCACAGGGCCAGCAAAGCCATCCCTGAAACTCATAGCTTACTTATTCAGTATATCTTTAAAAGAATTAAGCCATGGTCTGCACAAGCTGTTTTTTTTTTTCCTCACCTTCCCAACAGCACTGGCCAAATTATCAGAAAACACGAAGGCTACCATGGCATTTCATGTGTTGCTTTCTCATTCTGTGCAAGGAACAGATGATCTCAAAATTATATCCAAAGAATCTTCAAAATTACAATAAGGTTTAGATTAATCCTCATCAGTAATGGATATTTTCATTACCTTTAACCCATTCCTATCTGGGTTTGAATATTTAGGTAACATCCAGCATACTGCAATCTTGTAACTGGGACAGAAAGTTTTAACTTCAGTGTTATCCAATGAAGTTCCTCATCCTTGTGGATCGTTTTGGTAAAAATGGAAGAGGGAAGAAAGAACAAAAAGAAAACAAGCATGTTTCCATGGAGGAAGGGACGGGGGGGGGGGGTGGGGGGAAGTCCCTCAAAACACAGTTTCTTTAAATGGTCATAATAATTAAAAGGAACATTGGAGAATAAATTTCGTTTTAAGAACTGTTTAATAAGGAGGATCAAAAGCTGTTTCCTAAGCCAGTCTTTTTTAAAAGAAACCCTCGAGAGAAGACTGGCTACTGTTGGTTTCCAGTCTATAGGTTACATGCTGACAGAAGGGAATACTTTGGGAAAGATATAGTCAAACAGCCCTAGTTCAGGGACCCGAGCAGAAATAAACAGTTCTTCCTTAGCACTCAACAATAAACTGTCTGGATTTCTCAACATTGTATGCAAAATCCACTTACCTTCTCTTCACTTACCCACCAAAGTGACTAAAATTTTCATGACTCGTATTTAATAATTTTTGGCAGCTCAGTCTGACTTGAACCAAGTCAAAACCCCTAAGCAGAAATTGACAACCAGGAAATATTAGAGTGAAACAATGCAGCCTTTTGGAAAAAGGAAAATAATATCCTCAAGAAACAACTTGTACCTAGAACTCACTGAAACACCTATAGCCCTTAAGCATACGTGTATTTACAGCCTATTTTCCCTGCAAGGTACATAGCTATTTCTTGATGAGTGCAGGCAAACAAGTTGATATGAAACACTGGGAAATTGCTCAGTAAAGATGATGGACAATCTCATGTAAGTGAGTCCTTGAAGCTAACAAGGTTATGCTATGCCTAAGGCTGCCACTTACTGTCACAAGTGGCTGAGTTAGAACTGCCACAGGAAGAGTGAATGACACCAAAGATGCTGGAGAAATGCCAGAATATGGAACTTAGGAGAAATCCCATCTATTTATGATTTAGGCTAAATGCAATGAAAATAAGGAGAATATTCCACTCCAAACGGGTCTGCAGAACAAGGACAACACAGCAGGAAGGCAAAAAATCTCTAAAAAAAGACTTTTTACTTCTCAAATCTCCACTACTTAACACTAATCTTAGAGCTTACAGGACACATCTCTGTGCTAACAGTGATGTACATTCAGTAAAATTTGTTCACCTATTTACCAGTACTCCAGGTTTTGTAAAATGCAGCACTGCAATAGGTACACACAACTGCCACCAAAAAAAAAAAAACCCAAAAAAACAACAACAACAAAAAAAACCCAAACAAAAATCCCAACCCAAAAAACAATGAAACAACCTCACCAATCACTATGATCTTCCAGAAATAATATACCAGAAACACCAGAAACACTCTTACATGGTGTTTTTAATGCTTCTTTTCAGCACCCTCCTCAATGTATCCAGATAAGATTGTTTGGCTATACCGTACTTCCAAATCTATCTTTATCTCCTTGCACACGCAAACCTATTCAGAAAGTACATGCTGCCTCCTGGAACTGCAAACCACCTGACATAATTTTGGACGTGTAACAACGTTTGAAATTCCTGAAAGACAATCAAGACCAAAACTGAAATGAGCCCACATCACACAGAAAAAACTGTATTGTTGTAAAGGATACTAGGGTACACTACCCAGACAGAAACTTCAGCTTCACACAGCAACAATGTAGAGAAAAAAAATACATGATTTCAGAAGTTACCAATCCCTAAAAGCATTTTCCTAAAATAATGTTTTTACCTTTATGACATACTTCTACATAGTTAGTTTTTGTTATTGTTAATGCTGTTTTGTTACATTCATTTTGAACAAGCTGTAATCACTTGTTAATAACAATGCAACAAGGTGAGTTTGCAGTTGCATTTGTATGATGCCATGGACACTAAGTCTCTGTTTTATCATTCATTGAATTCACGTAAAAATTTCTAATTTTAGATCATGGAAGCCAGGCTCTTGGAAGCCACGATAAGAAAAAGACCATTAGATCTCCTTGAATGCTGGATGCATTAGTGTATGGGAAGGGAAGGAGAATGGGAAGGCTCCTAGACTGAGGGCCAGAATGTCCATACAGCACTTTTATTTTGCTTCCAGTCTGAATTTTCCGAGATCATCTATGGCCAGTTTTCTCCCAGAAACTTTGAATTGCACATGTTTCTGTGTCCTTGTCTTCTATTCAAGTACTTTTATGTGACTGCACAGCTACTGACATGGAACGTAATTCCTGTAGTACTGGTTTGTTTCTTTTACACCTCCAAACCTGGTCTTATCTTCAATGTCTTTGCATGAAACTCCACTTACTATTGGAATCCTTGCTTTCCATAATTCAGCATTTCTGGTTCTTACAAAATCCTTCTACTTATTTTTGTTGTTTTTTGGGGGGTTTTTTTGCCCCTCAAAATGTAGTTTGGGTTTTAGCAGTTAAATACATCAAAGTGACATTTTTAAATACAGCTAAATACGTCAGTCTAAGAAAACTTAAATGAGCAATCTACCACAACTAGATTATGTATTCATAATCAGTCTCCATTTACTATGAGATCATCCAGCAGCAAAAATCCCTTGGAGTGACTGTTCTCCCCTTCAATACTGAAGAAACTCTCCAAACATACAGCCCAGGTTCCCTGGCTAGATGAAAAACACATGCATCGATTTGCCCCACAACAGAGGAAATCAGCTTTCTAATCACATAGCACACCTTTTCCAAATCTCTCTCCAAACCCCACCTTTGCCAGGTACCTTTTAAGCGCAAATAACAGAACATTAACCTCTCGTTACCTGTTCAACTCCAAGATGCCAGATGGCTTAAAATGGTTTCCAGCCAACTGACCCCTTAAGGTGTGACTTTCTCCTAGTCTATTCCATAAATACTGCATGATATCCAAGAGATACCAATGATGCTCCAGTCTGGGAAATGAAATAAGAAAATAAGAAAATACTTCTCCCAACAGGGTGATGGAGCAGTCTAGGTGCTGCCCTTCTCTGTTTCTCTGGTACTTTTCAGCTGTCTAAGCAGCATGGAGAAAACCCTCCATGCTGCTTGGGAGGTCAACAGCCACCCATCACTGCAAGAAAGGAGAGAAACACAGCTCACAGAACTCCTCCTGTTCGGAACAGTCCAACCTGCTCACAGCAGCTCCTTTGAAAAGATGACCACACTCCACACTCCACTTAGTTAGTTCTGTGCCCTCTGACACAGTTATCCAGTAAAGGCTTTAGAATGCCTTTTCTTTCCTAGAATTGGAGATCTGCAGTGTAATCTACAAGAAAAGGTGAACAACGGGGAGAATATTACAATTCCAAATATTCCAGTTGATTCTGCTCAGTGGTGAACATTAATCTTCCCTTAGCTTTCTTGCACAATGTGAAAGAATCAGGACCAAACAGAAGCAAGTTCAAAGACACTTTACACAGCAATTTGCTGCAGACCTGTGAGAGCTTCCAAGCAATAAAACCAACTTTTGGATGCATTTCCTTTACCTCTCAGGATGTAGTTCTGATAATTCTGATCAGCTTCTGCTCCCACTTTGATTAAGCAGGTCAGACCTTCAGCAACAACAAACTCATGAACCAAGTCCTTGTCATCCTGTCACAGGAGAAAGAAAAGCTGAATTAGATTTTTGAAAGACAAAGAAACAGATTATATCATAATGTAAAATACAAATGCATGCCTGCAACACTGATTTTATGTTTCACATGTTGTAAGCAAGTTGATATGAAAGTTGTTACACAGAGGACCAAAAGCAAAATTTTGAGTTTTAAAATCAGAATGAAATACATCAGTGCAAAGCAAGAAAAAACATGGTTTAACCTTTCAGTAAACTACAGAAAATTAAAATCTGCAAAATATGACTTTTCCTTTTTTTCACTGAAGGCTTCCAGACATTCTACACAATACCAAATCTCTCATCATACCACATTAAAAAATATCATAGAAGCCCTAAAGTGTCAGGATCAACAAGAGAACAGCATCTCTATTCCTTAGCATAATTCCAGTTTCAGTATTCTAGCTGTGTGCAGCAAAACTTTAAAACTGGTTTTACTGCAAAGTAATATTATATTTATTACCTTAACATAATATTAATTAATTATATTTAGAATGGGAAAGTAAAGTGTTAAAGATAAGAGCATTAGTAGACAATATGCCTACACTGTGATGGAAAACAGCAAATACGAAATTTCACAGGAGTTTATGCTTGCTAAAGTGACTCACTATTTTTTCATCATCATGTCTTTCCTCAGGTAAGCAGAATGATCCCATAACACAGTGACACCAGGGAGTGGAGGGGTTTCCTGAGCCTTACATGAAAAACTACTGTGTCAAGGGACTACAGAGCACCACATCTAAAGCTTGCCTGTTCTTACAGAAGGCTCATGCAGACAAATAAGAAGCTACTAAGAGCTGGATTAAACAGCCTTTAATGAATTAGCCATGCAAATTAGGCACAAGACCAATTAAAGGTATTAATGGGAGAGAATTACTCTGCAGACTGAGTAATTCTCAGTTGCCGACTGCCTTCTTTTAAATAATCTTAATTTATGCTTTCATACATAAGAGCGTAACAGACAAATTCCAGCTTTCCAATAATACAGCTCCAAGAACCCAAGATCTGTACAGTAAATTTGCTGAGAGTTATTTTTGAATTCATGGCAAACACTTAGCAAACTGCCAAGAGAAATCAAATAATCAAGCACTTTTTAGTGAGACATTTCACTTACTGCAAGTTTCTTTCAGCTGGATGGTTTATTTACTATGAATTTCCTTCTTTCACCAGAGTTAATTTACATAATTCCTACAGTCTAACCAAAGGGGATATTAATAACTGGAAGGTGATCTAGCAGTTTGTGAGAATTTTAGAAATTATGAGAAAAAAAATACATTTCATGTTTTAGCTTGTCAAATTTGTTAAAACAATTTGAAAAATCTTATACAGTCATGTACAGATACACAAATTTATCACATGATAAAGGTGATTTATCCTTTAAATAAAGTACAAAAGTACACGAAGTGAAAGCATGCAATCATACCCCATGTCTCGGTGAAAGGATGTAAAAGCCCAAAATACATAAGATAAAATTCACCCCTGCACGTGCACCCTTGAGCTAAATGAATTATTTCTTAGTCTCAATGTTTTATCTTTTAGGAGTGCTATTTTTTTTCCCAGTAGCTAGATATAAGCCTTAATACTGTTTTCTGGAAAGCTAAGAAGTTTACAAACTCACATGTCAAACCAAGGCACTACAGATGCAAGGCTACAATTTCATGAAGACAAATTTCCTCTATTCATTTTCACTATCAGGTGAGTGGTCCCTCTCAAGTATCCCTTTGTTAGATGGTTTTTTTAACTCAAAATACCTGAATAATTTCCTCTTCTTTAACAATTTTGAATGCAGTTTCTCTCCAAACTCAAGGGAGGAAACATATCTATGCAATCTCCTAACCTTAATGTAAAGTATATTAAGGTTTCAGGTAAACTAAGGCTATGCGTAATGGTAACAAATTGTCTAATTTAAGAGAAATAATATATATATGTTTCTCTTAAATATATATATATATATATATATAAAAATATATCTAGTTATTGAGTGAAATAATCACAATTCTTTTCTGGATGATAATGCTATCCTAGTTCAAAAACATTTCCTTTTTCTTAAATGTCTTTTCTTGAAACTTGAGCATATATTTTCATTTTGCATCAAGTGTGTTTACATAGTCCTTGAATTGAGCAAAAAAGGAATCTATTCTGGATTGACACATAGTGAAATAAAGAACATTGGAAAAACAGCAAAAAGTAGGAATAACTGTGGTCTGTGGCAGATTCTGACTTTTATTAATAGATCTAAAATGCCTTTTTGGGAAAAATAAATGACATTTGGATGAACCAAAAAAAAAAGTCCATATAGCAGAGAAGTTAACATTAGTTCAGTCTTAGAGTCTTCCAGATTGAACCCAAAAAACAAAATAATTTTTTAAATTGCCTTTAGCAATTAAGGGCTGCTGACATTCAGTGAAAGATCAACACTGAAACACCCACTGTAACTTTAGGATGTTTTCCCATAATCTTAAATAGTGAATACATATTAGTGCATCACCTGGGGAAAAATTAGAAATTAGCATTTGATTGTCAAAATAAATCAAGGAAAAAATCTGGGTTTATGTTGATGGTATTTATTTATTTGTCTAGTTAGTTATTTAATTATTTATATTTTAATATGGACCTTTTCAAAGCAAATTTTGAGGTCTGTCTTCTGGAACTCTTTCAAAGCAATCAAGTCATAGAGTCACCCTAAACTGAAAGGAGATATATTGCAGGGCAACAGCAGAGGAAATAGAGGGGATGAGGAACTCCAACTAGACTGCTTTTTGGGAAGCACTGAATAAACAAATCAAACCTGAATTTAAAAAAAGGCTTTTAAGATACTTCTCCCTTCCCAAATAAAAGGGAAAAAGAAGGTGTAATGAAGTAGAGTACAAACACATCATGCCTTAGACATAAATCTCAGCTCAGTACATTATCTATCCCATCATGTATATACGATGAGAGGAAAGAAGCAAACATCTGGAATGTGCAGTGAAAGATGAAAGGCATGCAAGCCCATGCGTTCTACATTGAAAGGAGAATGTTTACATCAATTTTGGTCTAGGATAATCTTTTCAGACCCATTAACTCACTGACTTGCCAAGTTAGGTGACCTCAAGAGTAAAGGCTACTCTCTAGCAGTGGTTAAGAGGTTCAGGTTACCAGGAAGAGAGTATTCATTGTTCAGAATATTTGGCATGAGCGTGACAATGATACCTACAAGTACATGCCACACGTGTGTGATAGCAGCTAGAAGGAGGCAGGGAAATGTTGCCATTTGCTATGGAAATGGACTCCTCTGCTAATATTGCAAAGATTTATGAGCCCTTAATCAGCAGGCATTAAGGCACTGATGAGAAAAGCAGCAAAACAGGCAAAGCTGTCTAAGCTTAGTGCTAAGCTCCTGCAACCATAAAGATTGTGCAGTGACACAAAGGCTGGCTACTTAAAAGTCTTTATGAAAAGGTACCATTGGCCTCATCAGATAAATGTATTTTGCTCATTTATTCACCGACTTCAATTAGATCATGTCTCTTCCTTTTTTAGGCTTCTCAAAGAAGATAATGTATGTTTGTGCAATAGAAGTCCATTTTCATCCAATGTATAACAGAAAAGACACTAAATATACTCAAAGTGGTGACTTTAAAACTTGCTTATGTGGTTGAAAAAATGCACAAACTATACTTTTTCACCTCCATAACTCAGCCTAGCAACTAAAAAGACCCCACAAACCCTGTGATCAAGCAGTCTGTACCATGGGCTCCTATGCCACTGGCAGAAGTAGTGGGGGACATGGCCTTCCTTCCCACACATTTGTACCATTTGATATATTTTATAATGCAGTTTTGCAGGGTCTTACCTGAAGATTGAGACTGAAGATGTTTTTCTAAGGAATGGCATTTTGCAAGAACATGTTTTATCTGGTGTGCAGCTTCCACGTGCAAAGATAAATTGTTTATGTACTGTTTAAGATAAATTTTTCTGAAGCCTGCTATTTCTGTGGGCCATATGGTTGAAAGCTTTTTACCCAAAGCATCATTATTTTTATGCCACAAGAAAGTTGCTTCATTTCCGAATAAGAATTGAGGTTTTGGAACATAGTTTCTCGAGGGGATTTTTTTTTTCAATCTAACAAGCACTGTTGAAAGCTTCATTCCAAGTATTTGGGGAAACTGGATTAGTAAGGAATATTCACACTTGGATATGCACATATGTATTTCTTTCTTACGTGGCTAACAGCTGTGCAGAATACTGTCTTTCCAAGGAATCATAAAACAAAACAAGTTGCTAGTCTATAAGATTTTCACCAAGAAGAATCTAATTTTTATGTTTTGAGCTTCCCCCTCCCTTTAATAAGCTAACCCATTGTTTCTGTGTGCTTAAGCATTCCCATATTTAATTCTATCTTGTACAATTCTCTCCTGTTTTTGTTACAGAATTAAAGACTGAAAATTTTATAATCATTTCTTTAAATAAGGAAAACCATGAGTTTCCCATGGTTTCCAGGTTCCCCAGCCAGTGCTCTCCACATGACACATTATTGAGAGAGCCAGCAATCACATTCTGTACTGACCAAACCTTCCAAAATGCAGAAGTTGCTGCAATTCAGCCTAAAAGTGAGAGCAGCACAGGCAGACAGAGTACCAGTCACAGACAAGAGAATCTCCTCTCTAAGCCTTGCCTGTGGGTTTACAAGAGGGGGTTGCATTCAAACCAGCTCCAGTGGCTGATGCATTTCACTGTCTGCTAGAGGAAGAGCTTCCCTCTCTGCTCTGTCACTCTGCAACATCCCTATTAAGAGAGATTTAAACTCTGATTATCAGGTCAGCTCTGGTTTTGTCTGTAGACCAAATCTTGTAGCTTCACAAAGATATACTGCATTCACATTCCAACACTGTGATAATTCACCTAGGCAAAAGATAAGATGAATATTGCCAATTCACTGGGCACCATGCATAGGAGAAGAAATATATATCGACTTAAAGAGGAAGAGCAACCTCCTCTGCTGCCTGAAATTTTTTGGAACAAGATGCTGGCAGCATATCAATACAGAATCCTGGAAGCAGAAAGGGCACGGCTCATTCAGATACTACCTGCCCTGGCTCCTGAAGTAAACATCCCTACTTTTCAAGACGGAGAGCTTGTGAAATTTTGATTCATTGCTATGTTCATCTATGAAACAGTATCGTGGCAGAATGCACTGTCCCTAGTCCACATTATTATGTCAGAACAAGGTCTCCTTGGAAAGCTCTCTTCCTCAGTTTCCCCTGCCAAGAGTTCACACTGCACAGCAAGGAAACAGAACTGAAACAGAAACTCTAAATGATTAAGCTCAACATGAAAAAAATAAAATAACAAGGAAAACTACATCGATCCATAAAATGTCAGTGCATTTTAGCCCTCTGAAAAACATAAAAGACGGCTGCACTCTTTAGAAGTTAAAGCACTTTTTTTCAAGCAGCCCCCACCTCCCCCTCTCTTTTTTATTTTTAATCTCCTGCAAAGTCAAGATAGGATCACAAAGTTCAGCTGGTTTTAGGAGGATTAAGGTTTAGGGATTAAGCTTCATTCATTTGGGGATGTAAATTAGCGGCAGAGGGACAGCAGCTGACTGGTGAGGAAAGGGAGGAAGGAGGAGGCAGGTCAAAGAGCAAACCATGCACGACTGTAGGCTTTCGCTGGCATAAATCTCAAATGACAATGTATCTGGCACTCCACCACAAGAAAGTAAAATAAAGGAATATTGCCCAATATGCTTCAAAATCTTTCTCTGTTACTGAGTGCATAAAGACAGAATGATAAAATCCAGATTTCTATTAGCAACAGCATCAACAATGAGTAGGTACTTGTTCTGCCCTTCCTATACTTAATAGTACAAGGAGAATAGAAACAGATTTTTTTCCTAAGCATTCCTCTGGATCATATAAAAAAAAAATCCCCCCCAAAAAAATCCCAAACCATCCCCATACTTTGCTCCTAATTTGACTGTCCTGGGCAGCAGTAGCCATGTGGCAGCACAGATCAGAACACACTTCCATGACCTGAGAGCCTTCATATCCACAGGCTCCCTGTACAATTTCAAAGGCTCATTTGATTCCCCATCCCAGCAGCAATGGAAAACTAACACACAATTCCTCTCAGCCACCCTTTCGGGTGCCTACCTCTGCAACCTCAGTGACTACATTAGAAATATATCACAACTAAGCCTCCACAATAATGATTTTAACTATTGCTACCTGCCTTCAGTATGCATCACATCTGCTGAAGTTACCAGCAAGATAATTACTCCCACTGACAAGACTAAAATGGTGTAGTAATAAAAGTTATTTCGTGCTCTATTAGAAACAGAAATCCCAAAGTGTTTCCATGGTCCAGCTTTTTTATTGGCTAAACGACAGGTTGCATTTTGCAGATCAAGATTGGCTTGCAATGTTTGCCATTAGAAAAACTCACTCTGGCTTGAAACTGAGTAAACATAGTCAGGAAGTGATTGAAGGAGCACAGATTGCCAAGATATAATTTATAGTTGCTTTCCCACACTTCAAACTATAGTTCTGTCCTTTGGACTCCAAAATTATTGATATAATAAAAATACTAGATTGCCAATCCAGAAGGGCCTGATATTATCTAATTCAATTGTCACTGTTTATTTCAGTCCATTTTAAAAGCCAAATCATCTATTGCAAACAAATCTAGAAAGAAATCATTCCAAAAACATACACACACACACATATACACACACATCCATACAATAGCTACACACATCCATACATAAACTGAAGTCCTACAAGTCTCTCAAGACTGTGTTCCTATTTCAACCTCAATTATTTATGAAGCTAGAAAACAATTCTATGTATGGACTAGATGAGCCAGTGGTTGAGTAGGCAAGTCTTAAAGTCTTAAATATGAAATCTCAGCTCTATTTTGTGTTAGGACATTACTCCTAGAAGATGAACCAAACACAGATCTGAGAGTCCTCTGCTGTGACAAAGAGTCCATTTCTCTCAGACATGTATTTCCACTCTGTGATACTTGGTAACCCAGAAACTACCCCCAGATAGGTGCTTGGCAGGTTCACCTTCTGTCTTTTTTTCTGTCAAATTCCCACCAGAACACCTAGAAGAACAGCTTCTTGAGAACAAGATTGCCCTGGACTGGGATGTCCCAAAACTGCTCATCTGCTAGAAATGAATGAGGTAGAAACATTTAAGTGGTAAAAGGTAGGCAAGGACCAAGCAGCTGGTTTGTATCTCAATGGAAGCTCCTTCCCCTTGTTCTACTTGTTGATTGCAAATGCACTTCACCCACTTTACAGACCTCACCAGCTTTGCCAAGCTTCCATTCTTCTTCCTTCCAAACTTTTCCCTACACTCCTCCATGCTGTGGCTCCACTCCTCATTTTCTTCTGTTCATCAGCCTTTACACCTTCCCAGCTCATTTCATGTACATCTGTGTAGAAGCATGGCCATAACATGACACAAAGACATCAGTATTTTTACACTGTTCCCTTTTTTCCTATTCTTTCATCTATTTACATGGAGCAACATTTTACAACAGCATGGATGGATATTACCATCCACCCCTACTTTCAGTGAGGCAATATACTTAGCCAACATGCAATGGCTTCTGGTGATGATAACAATGAAAATTTATCCCCAGTTCTATTGTTGGAAGGAAGGGATGCCATCCAGAGGGACCCTGACAGGATTGAGAGGTAGGCCAATGCAAACCTTATGGAGTTCAACAAAGTGACCTGGGTAATGGCAATTGCAGACACATTTACAGGTGGAGCAGAGAAGAAATTGATAGCAGCCCTGTGGAGAAAACTTGGAGGAAAAATGTAGGGGATGCTTGGATTGATTAAAAACTCAACATGAGCCAGCCATGTGCACTGGCAGCCCAGAAAGCCAAAAGTATCCTGGGCTGCATCTAAAGCAGCATGGCCAGCAGGATGTGGGAGGGGATTCCACTCCTCTGCTCTGCTCTGGTGAGACCCCACCTGGACTGCTGTGCACAGTTCTGGTGTCCCCAGCATAAGAAGAACAGGGAACTGTTGGAGCAAGTCCAGAGGAGGGCCATGAAGTGGATTAGAGGACTGGAGCACTGTTCCTACAAAACCAGATCAAGAGAGTGGGGGTTGGTCAGCCTGGAGAAGAGAAGGTTCCATGGAGACCTCATAGCAACCTCCCAGTATCTGAAGAGAGCCTACAGGGAAGTCAGAAAGGGATTCTTCATCAGGAACTGTAGTGATAGGACAAGGAGTAATGGGTAAAAACTGAAAGAGGCGAAATTTAGGTTAGACCAAGGAGAAAAACCAGCCTAAAGTCTTTTATGTCTACATTTTTCTGATAGATAACAAGTCAGTAAAACACATATATTGGTACCTAACATGGAAATAGAGATGTGCACAACTAAGACAAAAACAAAGATTACTTCAGTGGATGTAACTGAAAACCCCAAAAGTTTACTGTTGTCTTATGTTAATTAAAGACAAAATTTAGAGAGGAAAGGGTCCTTAGCCTGCACAACAAAGTAGCTCCCATGTCACTTATGTTCTTTAAGTTTGCTTTCTTCAATAACCAAGATTGAATTATTGTGATCCTGCCTCATCTTCACCATTATCTTCTTCAAAAAAGTCTTATTTTCCATTTACTCTGAACATTTCCTCTTCTGTGACTTTAACTTCACTATTTTTACATAACCTGCCTGATTTCTGCAACAGATGAGGGTAGGAAAGCCATCTTACTGTGATGATATAATGTTTACTTCTAGTGCTCCCGTTGAATTTAACTTTGTACCTGGGATAAATGCCATGCTCACCTGAGAAAAGTCCAGAGTTACCATGAGGTTCTACTACTGCAAATGTTGGGCTGCCTTTTTGGGTTGTACAGAACAATAAACTGAGAGGGAACTGAACTGTGCTATAATTCTTAAAACAGGCTGAATGAAAGAACACAGAAAAGAAACTGTGCTGCTATTTAACATGTTGAACAATTTGTAAGCACCTTTCTGCTTTCAATATTTAATTTTATTCAGTTAATAAGGCTCAGATAATCAGAAGATCTTTTTTCCCCACATAACTTTTTCTTTCCCCTGTGAGTGCAAGAAGCAAGCAAGCAAAAAAAAGTCACACCTCAGTCTCACATTAAGCTATCCAATTATTCGGCAGAAGATCTTTGGTTGCTTCCCCCCTATAATGGCATTTGGTGGGAAATGAACAAAAAAAAAGCCCTGCTGTACCTATCTCTGTTTACCACAGTCTATCTCCCTATATACACTCAACCACCAGATAAAAATAACAGTGAAACTAAAGACATTTTACACCACTGATTTGATAGGGACAGAATTTCTTTTTTTTTACCTTTCGTAGACAGCAGATATATCAACACACTGTGCGTTTGATCTCCCAGTTAATAGCAGAATAAAAAATTCCTAGAAAAGTCACCTACAGCAGACCCTACCAGGTATATTCCTCATGGCAGATAAGCAACAGATCAAGCAACATCAGGCATTGTATTATATACCTGAGGAAGCTAAAGTAGACAGGGGCATCATACTAAACAACATCTCCTGTTACAATTCAAACATTCACAGTGATTAGAGAAGGAATACTGGTGGGTTCCCAAGTTTTAGGATATCTTTATGGTGTAAACAGTTCACAGTTTTTACTCTCATTAAAAAGTGCCTTTTTAGATCTTGGCCTGTAACATTGTCTAGACATGAAGAAGGCGCTCTACTTGCTAATGAAACTGAAAAACTCATTTTGACATTTAATGTGTCATATCTATTTTATTTATAATCTCTAAACAGTAATGAGACATCTCCTTTGTAAAATAGGATTAAACAGATCTGTAAACTGCTAAATAGAACTCTGGTGAATTTGATTTGTGAAGGAAATGAAGGTTTCTCTTTTTCATGACTTAAACAAGAACCCTTCCAAGAGGCTCTTAAAGGGGAGAGGTGGCAGGCAGCCTCCTCACAAGTGATGACAGCAGCCCCTAAATCAAGTGTCACACAGCTTCAAACCCTAAGGAGTCATCAGTCATGCTTGCAGGAGGGGAAGGAGCAGCCTCCTTCCTTGAGATCAATGAGGCAAACACAGAATACTCCTTCTGCACTCCTAAGGATGATTGATGACTCCTTAGCAGCTGAAGTGTGTGACATTTGATTTCACTCACTGATAAGATTGTGTCTTCCAAACACCTTCTAGTTAATGTTTCCAGGGCCCCCACATAACTGTTCTTTGTGACATTTTTTAACACAAAGCTCAATTGTTCAATGATTAATGAATTTCTCAACAACAGATGAAAATTCTATAAGAGAATTTTGTAACTGCGTGCCTTGATAGTCTGATCACAACACAAAACAGGAATCTAGGCTCCTTAAGAAAACTGATGGGAGATCTCCTGCCCCTGCCTCTGTCAAATGACACTTGCAGGCAAAACAATCCTAAAAAAGAACCATCTTTTTTTTCCTGAAGAATTTAATATATACACTTGAGGTCTGCTTATCAGAAAAGCTAATGCATTAATTGATATTGATTAAAAGTTGTTTCCAAAATTTTAATAAGCATATTTCCACAAGGTTATCAATTTCCACAGACTTGAAATGTGCTTTACGGCTTTCTTATTTTTCTTACAGCATCATATTCTTATTCAGTTATTTCCTATTTTGAAATGATGCAATCAGCATGACTTGAAACTATGCTTTGTAACTCCAAGGTACACTTGCTTATAGGTTTTAAAGTATCCCAGCTTTATATTGCATCCTGTTGTATTACAGGCCATGTTACATAAACTTTTTAGTATCACTTAAATCTCACAGCACTATTTATATTCATTTTTGTGGTTTTGCCCATTTTTTTTTGCTTTTAAGAGTGATATTGAATTAAATGCTTTAAGCAGATGTATTTTTAACTTTCTTATGAAATGAATAACATTTTTTGATCCTGATTTTCTAAGTGCCATGTTTGGCTGGATTCAGCTCAATGTCTTCGGAAGTTTTAGCACTTTGCACAAAAGTCATGAGGTTTTGATAAATACAAGTTCAGAAGTCTGTCAGAAAATCCATTCAAAAGGAGAGAAACTGTACTGGTTGTCAATCCTATCCTACTCTGTAAGTTTGTTTGTCAAAAAGCATACTGCTAAATAGAGGAGGAAAACTGCAGTACAATCCAGAAAAAGATGATGACTGTGGCTCTCCCACCCTTTCAGAATGAATGACTGGAACAGAG